>NC_136469.1:78707482-79307482 GCF_902686455.1 Sciurus vulgaris
TTTAAGGACCATTTTTAAACATTCCAGATAATTATAGAGATTTGGAGGGATACACTTTTATATTTTTTTAAAATAGTTTCACACTGTACTGAAACTTCATTTGGAAGATTTTTCAAACAGGCAGAAAAGTTTAGTAAGATGATGGTTCAAACACAGTATGATCCAAGATGGTGCAACTCTACAGTCTGGCCCTTACTAGCAGGTGACCTGGGGCAAGTTTATTTAACACTTCGGCTTCAGTTTCCTTTGAAAAATGTAAAATAACCATAACAGTGGCCACATCACAGCATAATCACAAGAGAGAGCTGAATGTTAACATTTGTAAGTAACTCAGGCTAGTGCTGTTATAAGTGCTTTGTAAGTATGTGAAAGGAAATTATCATTTTTTAAGGAATTCAAAACAGAGCAGATAGGTTTTTGTTTCAACTGTGGTAGAATTAACAGACAATAAGGATGGGAAACAGTATTTTAAAGCAATGTCTTTCCAAGAATCAAAACTGTTCATCAGAATTAGCTAGTGTTGTTTCAAAAACTGATTTTCTTAGACCCACCTCCAGTTGCAGCCTTGCTAAGTCAGAATCTCTAAGTGAGTCAGAATCTTGTTAACAAGTTCATCAAGCTCCTAAGGTGATTCTCGGTCCAGCAGAGTTGAGGAACCTTGAAATAGAGCAGCATGGCAGAATGGAAAATGCCCTGTCCCTCAAATATCCATGTCCTAATCTTGGAAACTTGACTGTTGTTACCTTATGTAGCAAAAGAAAAAAAAAATTGCATGTTTAAGGCTCTTGAGATGTAAAGAATATCCTGAATTACTAGACAGCCCTAAATGCAATCACTTACAAAGAGAGGTTTTAACACTGGGGGAAGGCAGTGGTGAAGACCAAGCAGAGAGAGATTTGAAGATGCTGGTCTTGAAGACTGGAGTGGTAAGACAACAAGCCAAGGATGTCAGAAGCTACCAGCAATTGAAAGAAACAAGGAAGGATTTTTCCTCAAGTATTTGAAGGGAGAAAGTCCTTTCCAATACCTTGATTCGGGCACAGGGTTACTGCTTGTGGCCTCCAGAATTGTGAAAGAATAAATTTCTGTTCTTTTATGTCATCTCCTTTGTACTTATTGGTTACAATTGCCTCAAGAAAATAATCTAAGTAGCATTATCCATGTTTTTTTCTTTTCTTTTCTTTTCTTTCTTTCTTTCTTTCTTTCTTTCTTTCTTTCTTTCTTTCTTTCTTTCTTTCTTTCTTTCTTTCTTTCTTTCTTTCTTTTTTGTGGTGCTGGGGGTTGAACCCAGGGCAAGGCAAGCACTCTACCAACTGAGGTATATCCCCAGCCCTATTTTTTCTTTTTGTACCTATTAATAAAATATTTTGAGCACATCAAAGTATATTTGCTCATAAATATTTGCACCTAAATTTATGCCAATATATTGTATACATTATAAGACACAAGGTAAAAATTGAAAATGAAGCACTAAGAAGGAAAATAATATAGGTAACTTTATATTATTTGTGGCAAAAAGGATGTTCCACTAAAAGTATTATATTTTAGTGAAAGTAATGTGAATAAATATTCTTATTAGTGTGAAATCTTGGCTTAACACTTTATTAAAGAAATTTGTAAATACTTTATTGAAGAATTGGTTCAAAGTTCCTTTTATTTAGATATCACATTCAAATGGACATTGCAGCTGGAAAACATATCTCACAAGAATTTGCAGAGCCAAAAGGAAGAAGTATATCCTTGACTTTGCTTTCAAAGAGTTTATCCTTCTATTTTATAATTCCATTTACTAATTGTGCAAATCATTTTTATCACTTTCAGCTAAAAATTTTTCACTTCTACCACCTTGTCAATCAGTTGCTTTTATAAATTAACTGGATGATATCAAGTTCATATACCTTTAACAAACATGCTCAAACCCCACTGAATATCTTTATTTAGAAGATTTAAAAATAGATGCAAGTGTCTAAAGAAAGCAGATAAGAGAATATTTTAAGTGAGACAGTGTTTGGGGGCAACAAGATCATGAAATAATGGAAATTTCCAGACATCTGTTTTCAAAATGTTCTCTCTTTTTTAAAAGTAATTTTTGACTCACTGTTAAAACACTCCTCTATTATGAAAAGATACATTAAAAAGAAATAAATTAAATCTCTAGGAAGTTAATCAGAGGATTTATTTTCTTGAAAAAAATTCTAGATACCTGGCAGGGTTGGTAATTTCATATTACATAAAGCACCAGAAAATTGAACACTTGTAATTTGGTAAAATGATATGAGAAACATCCTTAAGTTTCACTCTTCTTCAATATTGCCATGAGAGATCAAATGAAACTCTGTGGAGTACAGGGATTCCATGGGTAATACCATTCCATTGCAAAACACTGTAGCAATTCTACTACTTAAGATAAAATAAACTCATAAATCCACTTAATCAGATATACACTTGCTTGACATTGAAAGCAAATCAGTGATTCAGGATGCACTGTCAGCTTGTCTGGGCTTCCATGATTCTCAGGACACCTTACTTGCCAAGCCTCATATTTAACTTTGATTACAGGACCAGGTATTTGAGTCTGTCACTCCCATTTGTGTATGCAATATTAGTCAAGCTTAATTTCTCCCTCAGTATTTGGATCAAAAATAAATGTAAGTGAAAATTCCATTATTTCCTCACATACTACTAGATAGTTTTTAAACTTTCTAGGATACAGAGCACTTCAAAGACTATGACTTTAAAACAAGGAGAAGTTGATGGATAGATCATATAGATTACAGTGGGAATTGTCAAGATGTAACAGAAAAGGAACAGAGAGAGAGAGAGAGAGAGAGAGAGAGAGAGAGAGAGAGAGAGAGAGAGAGAAAAGAGTAAAGTGCAGGAGAATGAATGACAAGAGAGATTGGGACCAGTATGGGAAAATAGAAGTGGTTGTGCAAATGTCTTAGTTTGGTTTCCCCAAAAACAAACTCAAATGGAGATTGGCACACAGGAAGTTTATTAGGAAGCTCTTTTGAGATTAAAATTTTGGACAGAGGGAGAAGCTGGGAGTTGGACAGTTGGCCTTAGCAACCATATGTGTATTTTGAACTGGGATAGTCCTTAAGAGTTGCCCTGATTCAGGTTTGCTGGAAGTGACCTCTCTGGCCCACGTGGATCAGTCATGGATGCTGGCTATCCTGGGAAAGGGCATGACCTTGGGTGAGGCAACAATTACTCATGAGCACTGGAAGTTGAGGACCTCCATAAACACCCATCCCCATTGCTAGGAGAATAATTCGCCAGTGCAATAGCTCAGCATTTCCAGAAGCAATCAAGTATTTCTACCATTGAAGAGTAAGTCTGAGCAAATTGAACAGCTTTATTATAAGTGAAGCAAAAATTAAATTAAGATATACAGAATATAAGGCTTAGTTTAAAAGCATTAATTGTCTTCTCTAGACTGCATTATACTCATTGAGGACTATAGCATCTTCAAAGGGGTGAAAATTTGTTCTTGGGGGTGAGGAAAAAAATCTTACTCTTTTTATGTATAAAGTAGATAGAGTAGATAAACAGAAATGCAATGCTTCTGTGATATTAAAATTTCACCAAAGGGGTTGGTGGTTAGGAGAAATGTTAGGTATCTTAGGGGGGATATAGAAAAAATGGCTGAGAAACACTGCTCTAGGGAATTAACGAATGCTAATTGTGTGAGTATGTGTGCTGGGGTAGTATTTTATTTAAAGTATTCAGAATTCAGGGCAAGAAAGACATAAGCAAGAATAGAAGAGGGAGGGTTCTTCCTTCCCCACCCAAAACCAAGAGGTCTTTAAAGAAAAGCGATCTTTCTCCAGTAGTCTTTATGTTCTTTCAAACTCCTAGTCATTTCTAAACCAAGTCCTTGAATTTTTTCCCCTGATGCAGGTGATCACTCTAAAGGGGCAGGTGGCCTCTTGTTTACAGTAGCCCTGGGGTGGGAATATCAATTACCTATTAGGCAGAAGGAACTAAGGCTCAAAGGAGACACTCAATCCACCAAAGGTCACACAAGTCAATGACAGTTTAGACCTAGAACATTAACTGAAGCTTTATTCCCTTGAACACCCAATTTTCCAAAACAAAAAAGCAAGCTGGCTTCCCCTCAAAGATGGATACTTCCTGTATGGCATCTGACACTCCATTTTTCTTAATTACCTAGTTGTAGTGCTCAGAAAGATATGTGTGTGTCTTTCTGAAACTGAAAGAGAAAAGTCGGGCTATTCAAATTTGAAGCATCTTGTAAACCGAGAGGGATGCATTGTGATCAACAAACTGTCAGAAGAAATAACAATGAAAAATTTCGTCCAAAGAAAACTATTTTACCAAACGGAATCAGACTTTCCAAATATCATGTCATGCTGTTTGTGACTTGACTGGGCCTTAACGCTTACCTACCACAGGAGTAAACACAACACCTCCTTGAAGGGCACAGTCCAGAAGTCCAGGGCCCCCATGAGGGCAGTGCCAGGTGCACAGCAGGCTTCCAATAAATATTTTCTGGTTGGACAAAAGTGCTGCTCCTTCCTGCACTTCCATGATCACTTCCCTGATAGATATTAGCAAACCCTCCTCTAATCTCCCTGTGATGCTGAATACAGGGAGATATAGGTATGAGATGATCTATTGTGTTACAAGTAAGGACTACTATGTTCCTTTTACAGAGAAGTGTGTGGGTAAGCAATGTACAGAGGATTAGGAAGCAGAATACCTTTGGTATTACTTTTCCCCTCAGCCTTGCCTTGCTTTATTGTCAAATAATATATATTGACCTGTCTCTACAGAAGAGTGCCCATCCAACCAGCTATCCAATAAGCATCTTCTGGAAACCTCCTACGTGCCAGGCACTATCTAGGAGGCACAAAGAGAAAAGATATAGACTCTGACCTTAATTAGTACATTGTTTGATATATGGCAGCTCCTGAAAGATTGGGACTGTAGGAAGAGGACAAATCCACTAATAAAGGGGCTGCCAAAGGAATTTGCACCTGAAAGAGGATTGTGCCATTGGCAAAATTTGAGGCTCCATGGGATATAGTTTAAGACAGAAATGTCAAAACTGAACTGTAATTATATTCAGAAAAGAAGAGGAAGATGAAGCTTTTGTGGCTGCTCTCCCACCCTCCATTCTCCAAGCATAGATTCATAGCACCCAGTTACCCTTCCTAAGGATAAGCCTAGAGAGATCACTGGGGCAGTCACCTAAGAATGCCCAGGAGGAGGTACAGTTGAAGTCTGAATTACAGAGACTGGTGTGGAAACAGAGGAGTAGAGGCAGTGAGGCTGGAGGAGGAAGCCTGGGTGTGAAAGGTGTAATTCATGGTAGCCAGCATCCACCCAGTGCCAGCATCCACTTATCAGGCACTGTTCTCAGCACTCACAACAATCATGTGGTTGGTGGTATTATTATTATTATTATTATTATTATTATCATCATCATCATTATTATTATTTTCCAATGAAAAAAACTGAGTCACAGAGCAGATACATTCCACCACACAGAAAAATTAAGTTACTTACCAGCTGTGCAGCTGACTAGTTAGTCTCAGCTAGGACACACAGCTAGTAAGAGGTAGAAGAAGGTTTTGAATCCTTAACCACCACTTTGTGCTCCTCAGTACTTAATAGATCGGAGGTGAGAAGCACATAGGAGGCAGAATCCAAGGTTGAAACCTGGTTTCTGGTTTAGAAACCACTCCCCATGATGTATTCATCATAAAGAGGGAAAGTAGATTTGAGAAGCCAAATTACAAAGAATATGGTTCAAGACAATTCATGAATAAGGTATCTTGGGACCTGTAGGTAGAGATGCTTAGTTAGTAGGTGGTATATGGTTCTGAAATCCAGGAGAGAAATCGGGGCCTAAAAGAAATCAAACTAGACCCAAACAAACAAACAAAAACTATACAGAGCAGGAAAATAAACATTTTTAGTAATACTTGAAAATCTGACCTTGTGTTTTATGTAGCTCATATCCAGAATCACCAGATATCCTAATTTCTAGCATTTAGGCATTTATATAAACTAGGCTTTCATAGATAAGTTGATTTTTCTGGTCATCCTCATTAGTAGGCCAAGCTTTGAATGTTGTAGTGTGTATGTGTGTGTGTGTGTGTGTGTGTGTGTGTGTGTGTGTGTGTGTGTGTAGCAGTGATGGATTGCACAATCTATCCACAGTCTTTCACCCAGCATTTGTGACAACATTGCTAGCATTGCTGATATTGTTTGTGTTCACCAAATAATTTCTGTTTGAACCTAATTGACGTGTATGGACATCAGATGTGTGGCCTGGGTCCCTTGGTATTATGTACCAACCAAAAGAGCTGACTGACAGCAACATCAAGAAAGAAGGGAGATGCTGCTGACATTTTTATGAGTCTGTAAAAAGAATGTTTCAGGGCTTATGTATTCAATAAATCTACTTGCAAAACTGATGGAACATTTAATATTATGGGGAAGATAAATTAGTTTCATGCCTGTGTAGTTCTTTGTTCCCTGTTCACCAAAGGAGGGCTGCCTACATGCAGCTGTTCCCAACAGGAAATTGCATTTCAATCTTTAATGAAAGATATCCTTCAAGTGCAACAAGTGCACCCTCTTCAACCCTCACTCAGAATATGCCCCCCATTTTCTGACCTCTGCTGAAAGCCCTTCATGGAATCTCTTTCATGGAGATCTTAGATGATGAGTGGTTTAAAACCAAAGCATTCAGTATTAGCTTAGTGATGGCTTTCTGTGGCAGAAGCCAATCCCCATAAATTCACAGAGCCTCTTCTCTCTATACAGATGGGGGTAGGGCCCAGTGCTGCTCCAAAGGAGAATTTGAAACCTGCCGGGACCTTCCTAATCAGAAAATGGACAGAAAATTACAAAGGAGAAAGAAAAATGGCAACCAATGCATTAAACAGTTCAAAATCACCCTGGAGAAAAGCTAGATCTGCAGATTTTTGAATAAGCAGGGTAATAGTGGCCTGAGGACAGGCCTCTAACCTTCTGTTTCTAATAGCAATTTCTGAAAAACTATTCCTTCTATTTTCTGTGCATCTAGGGTAGTTGAGAAATGAGTCACCTCTGAGAGAGATTTTCTTGAAGAGTCAGCATCATCTTCATTCTTTCTGGTTAAACTACTGGTCTTTAAATGTTAAAGATTATCTTCTATCAATACTAAAACCTTGAGTAAAGACTCAAGATAAATATATGTATTCTTAAATTGCATGTGTGCATGTGTGCTATTGGCTATTCTATTATGAACATCATACAATTCTTTCCCTTGCCTACTCAAGTTAAGCCTATTGAAATGCACATGAGAAAAAATGGCAGGATTGTTTCAGTTATTATTATAGTTGTTAATAAAAAGAAAGATTCTTGTCTCCATATGTCTTGACATTCCAAACTGAGAAAGCCTGGATTGGAAAGAGAAAGTCTGGAGAAACTTCCATTGGGGTCCTTCAGGGAAGTGATGATGGAAGTTATTGTACTCATCCCTTCAACAATGATGCATCGAGTGCCTACTTTGGCTCAGGGTTTCAGAGGTGTTAGTTGGTCAGCTGGCTCCATTGCTTTTGGGCCTGTGGTGAGGCTGAACCTCTTGGTGGGGAGTGTGTGATGAAGTAAAGCTGCTCACCTCATGGCTCCTGGGAAGCAAAGAGAAGGAAGAGAGAAGGGGGAGAGGGGAGAGGCTGGGGATCCCGTATCCCCTTCAAGGGCCTGCCCCCAAATGACCGAACTTCCTTCCACCAGGCTGCACCTCCTAAAGGTTCCATCAACTCCCAACAGTGCCACAGGCTGGTAACCAAGCTTTTAGCACACAGAACTTTGGGGACACTCTAGATCCAAACCAAAACTCTGTATCAAGTAGGGTAAATGCCACAAGGAAGAATGATGCAGGTGAAAGGAGACAGCCAGTGTGAGGCTGCTGTTTCCCAGTGGAGAAATTCCAACAGGGGCCTTTGAGCCTCAGACTGAAGGCAGGGAGGGAGATGGTGTATGAGAGCTGGAGGAATTGCATTCGGGGTCTTCACTGTGTGGTTATGTGTACACCCCTGGTTGCAGGTGACCAAAGCCCAGCTGGCCTAAGAATGACTTCCTAGGGGCTTGCTGGCTCAGGGGAACAGGAGGCCCATCCTTAGCAGCTGTGAGCACACATAAATAAGGCACCAGGGCTTTGTTACATTGGGTCTGCTCCCTGTCAGGCCTGACAAGGCAGTGCCCTTTGTGTTGGCTAATAATGGATTTCCTCTCTGAGGCACCAACAGGCTCCAACACACTAACCGTGATTGGTAAGATCCGCTCCCCTCTTGCCAGTTCTCCTCTAGAAGGCTGCCTCCTCAGAAGCTTTTATGGATTTTTACGATCAAGGATTGGCATTGTCTTTTATAAATGAAGTTCTAAGCCATGAGAGCAGTTGAATCACCAGCTGGCTAGACCTTAGCCTTCAGTTACCTAATATTTTAGAAAAATGGTCCTCTATGACACTGAGAGGAAGTTTGGGCTTTGTTGTCTGGACAATGAAGAGTCCTGGGGATCTCTTTCCCCATATGCTTCTACCAAAGTCCTTTTTAATTTTAGAATTGGCATGGGTTTTAACATGATAATATAGTGGCATAAAAGAACAAACTGCTGGGGGGATGATGCCTATCTATAATTCCAAAGTCTCAGAAAGCTGAGCAGAAGAATTGCAAGATTAAGGCCAGCCTTGGCAATTCAGTGAGACCCTAAACAATTTAGTGATACCCTGCCTCAAAATAAAACATAAAAAGGGCTGGGGATGTGGCTCAGTGGTAAAGCACCCCAGGCTTCAGTTTTTCAAGTTCCAATCACCATCATCATCATCTCCAACCCAGTCCTTTTCTGGTAATATGTATAGCAGAATAGTCTAGAGACAGCATGCAGGCTGTCTAGTATAAATCCTGCCTGCTACTTGTCAACTGTGTGATCTTGCTCAAGTTACTTAACATATTTTGGCCTTAATTTTCTTATCTGTAAGATGGGAATCTTTGATCTATTTAATGGGGTTGGTATATGAAATGTGTAGCACTTAATGCACTCAAAGCAACACTTGTTACAAAGTAAGCAATATATTCATATTAGTTATTGCTAACATAGCTATTAGGAGATGGTACTCTTTTTTTTCTGTTAAATCAGATCATATAGAACTTGTCAACTTATTTTTTCACCGAACCTATCATGGATTCTTTTTTAGCTCCAAATCCAAATACATAGATAATATTATTAAGTTTTGACAGCTGCCAGTTTTTTGAATATTACAGTTTTAGTAGGTATCAGGTTGTTTCTAATTTTTACTTTTACAAGTAAAGTAACAATAAAGACTACTGTACGTATATCATATATCTTTAAGTACTGTTGCTTTTGTTTCTGAAAAACAGATTCTTTTAGCAGGATTGTTGGATCATAAGTCATGAGGTTTTAAAATGGTAATAGATATCCCAAAATACCATAGCAATTTGCACTCTTATCAGAAATATATGAGTGCTCATTTCCCCATGTGCTTACCAGCAGTGGATATTATCAATCTTTAATTTTTTCCAGTCTAGCAGGCAAAAAATAGAATCTCATTGTCCTTTCATTGACATTTCTCTGACTGCTGGAGAGATTGGGTACATTGAAGGGTTCTAAGAAAGGGCATTAAATAGTAAGATTTCAAGTGCAACTTCAAAGTGGAAAACTGAGTGGGGGGGGGGGGTAGGAAAGGCTGATGTGAAACCAGGGAGGATGGCCAGGAAGCTGTCTTTTCTCTCTGTTCTTTATTTTAAAAAAAATTATAATTATTATTTTGAGTTTTGGTACCAGGAATTGAACCTAGGGGTGCTTAACCACTAAGTCACATCCCCAGCCCTTTATAAAACATTTTATTATTATTTTATTTTGAGACAGAGTCTCACTAAGTTACTTAAGGCCTCTCTAAGTTTCTGAGGCTGCCTCTGAACTTGTGATCCTCCTACCTTAGACTCCCAAGGTCCTGGGATTACAGGTGTGTGCCACTGCACCTGGATTCCATCCTTTATTTTGACAGTACCTCTGTGCCCATTGTCACCCTCTAACCCTTGATCTCTGTCTGGATTCTAGCCTCATACTTCGTTCTCCATATCAGGCACTACTATGGAAACATTAGTTGTGGAAGCAGATGCCATATGCCCAGAAGAAGTTCCTTTCTTCTACCTCCCTTCTCTCCCAAACTTACCCCTTCTCTTATTTATTTGACTTATTTAGTTACCTCGGTGTAGGAGTGTTGAGTTAAAACTACAAAACCTGGAGTCACTCTTCAGTTCTTATCCTTTACCCCCACATACACCTAATCACAGCCAGTATTCACTGTGGTTTTCACTCTGTCTGCCATTCAAGTCCTCACTACCTGCCCTTCTCTCCACTCTGCCATGGGTCGCAGCTTTATCATCTTTTTCTGGATTATTCTAATAGCTTCTAATAGCTTTTTCTGGATTATTCTGGCTTCTACCTGATTCTGATCCTGTTTCTTCATTCTTTTCTCTCTGTTTGGGTATGGAAAAAGAGGGTACTAAACAGTTTGCTGATACAAAGAAAAAAGACTTGTGTAAGTTTTTTCCTGCTAAAAATTAAATTGTTAATAATAATGATTAAACATGTATTTTCCCGGGGTTAGGGGTGTGGCTCAGTGCTCACACATTTGCCTAGTATGCATGAGTCCCTGAATTTCATCCCTAGAACTAGGGGGAAAGAAAGTAATTTGAAGTTTTTAAATTGTAAAATAGAAATTTGCTCTTTGTAGAAAATTTGAAAAACAATTTTGAAAAGTAGAAATAACAAATAATTAAAAGTCATTTATATTCCCATATATAATCTTACCTTGCCTTTTTCTGTCCAGTTTAATTACTGTATAATAATCTGCAGTGAGAAGAGTTTTTCTACTCACTTTCAAGTCTTATTCCTGTAGTTTTCAAACCCTAGAGTAGATTTCAAAGAAGAGGGCCTCTGTAACATTAATTTACACTGGAAAAGAGAAGGGTAATTTTTTATTATAGCAAAATATTTAAAAATATGTTAACAGAAGGTTATACATCACAGTACTTTGACAGATGTAATATTTTTACACACTGAAGCCAGTATGGTGCCCCAAGGACCAAGAAAGAATTAAATTCTTGTGGGCATTGAACTTGAAAGTGAACTGAATAACTAAGGATGCCCATCTTAAATTCCCACTACTTGATGTATGCTCTATCATCATTCTTTTTCTTAATAGTAAAGTTTCTCTAGTGATATTCTACCCCTCTTATTCATTTTCAGTGACCAACCAAAGCAATTAAAAAAAGAGAAAGATTTTGTCTACTTTGTGTTAGAGTTTGAAAAGGAGAAGGGAGGTAGGACAAATCTCATTCCACTGGTCTTTATATCATTTGAATCAGAAACAAATAAAGCAGTTTAGCTTTGTTTGAGATTTCAGGTGTGATTCATCAGCCATAAGAGTAAATGTGTTTTGCAATTTATTTGTCTGTCCCTCCTCTTCTTGATGAGGGCTATAGCTGCAACTCCCATTTGTTAGGTATAATATCATAATATGTATACTTAGTCCCATATTGTTGGACATTTGTGTTTAAGTATAATAATGATGATTAAAAAGCTTGAGGCATTGACTATTTTTCTGTACATTGCTTTTATATCCATAAGACATCTCTAGATGTAGAATTGCTGAACCAAAGGATAAAAATAGTTTTTGAGGTCTTTCAAACATTTCACCCAATCTTTTTCCAAAAGAGTTTTCCACATTTACACTCTCACCCACAATGCCCAACAGTGGCCTTTTTGTCACACCACTCCCAACAGTGAATAGTAACAATTCCCCAGCCTTTATTTATTTATCTATTTATCTATTTATTTATTTATTTATTTTTAGTGAGGCTGGCCACAAACATGTGATCCTCCTGCCTTAACCGCCAGAGTGGCTAGGATTACAGGCATGTGCCACATCCCCTGATGTGTGTGTTAACAATTGAAGAATAAATCCCTGCTAATTTGCTGGGTGATAGGCTAAATTTTTACAGATTGTGTCTTCATTCTTCAGGAAATCAAGACTAACAGAGACAATTCATCTGTTTGGAAAGGTTTTACCAGGCCCAAAGTTCATTATGGATGATTTCAAATGTTCAGATAACTTTCTAATTCTAGGCTGTTTTGAGTATATGCAAGGTGCACAGTTGTTCTTCATAAGTGAACAGTTGTAGGTAATTTGGGTTGTGTCATCCTTGTGTGGGAGGGGTGATGCCATGTAAGAGAGATGACAGTTGGGAACCTCAGGGAGAAAGATAAAGAGAGAAGGCGTCTGATTAGTGTGTGCATTGGGTAATGTAGAAGAAGCATGAGCTCACAATGATTTGCTCACTGTAGATAATAGTTTTATGGCCAAAGGACTATTAGAGAATGTTACTGAGGCTTGCTTTCTTTTTCAGTTAAAACACACACACACACACACACACACACACACACACACACACACACACATCTGGGTTTAGTAGGAGATGGGGGAAGGGATGGAAAAGCATATCAAAAGCCTTAGGAGTCTCCATGACCCTTAAATTAGAAGACTGCTCTTTGAGAGTCCTTCTTTCATGATATTTGGTTGCATCTAGAAAGCCTCTGCCTTTTCTGAGCTTAGAAATGGCAAAATGCAAGATTCATATTTTAGCTCATCATTTGGAAAGTATATTTTCATTGTCCCCAGAGTAGGGAGTTGCTATTTGTGGCAAATGCTTCCCAAAGCATTTCTAGCACTCTGCAGACTTTTCTCACAATTGCGGTATATTTTTGCTGTTGCTGATCTTTAATAGGAAGTTGGGCTGAGACTCTGCTGCTGTCCCTAACTCGTTTTTAGTGCTCAACTGCAGCAACTGACAAATGTATATTTATTACCTACTTTACACAGAACCTTCGGAAAGACAAAGGTGACTGGCTGAATCTCATCCCACCACACATTTCTACTTAGAAAACAAAAATAAAAACCCCAGGTGATTCGTGACAAAATGAAGTTCTGTTTTCAAATAGGTAACAATCAAGTTTGGTAGGGACATTTGTTCATCTGTAGAAGAATTATTTCTGTGGGTAATGGTTAGAGGTAAATGTTGGGGAAGCCAAGTTTAAGTTCAGGCCAAGTTAACACAGAGCTGAACTCTTCAAGAGCCTAACAATTTAGAAAGAACTTGCAGAAGGATTATTCTTATTTGAGCCTCAACAGAACCTTGTCTAATATTATAGTCTCCATTTTACAACCAAAGAAATTGAGGCTCAGAGATGTTAGATAAAGAGCTTGCTGAGCAGAGGCTTATGAGTCAGGACATAAACAGGAATGAATATCATGGCTGATGACTCAGTAAGGAGGCACTCCTGTTGGCATCAGAAGATTCTGCAAAGTAGAATATGAATAGGATTTCAGAGGTAGGATAGAGCCTTTGGAACTAAATTAGATGATTCACCTTTTTTTAAAATAGTCATGAGCAGAGATATGGTGTATTAAAAGTAATACCTGGGATAGGTATACAGGTGGAATTGGGATGGGGGAAGCTTAGAGGTCGGCTAAGTAATGTTGCAATAACCAATGTGTGGGCTTAAATGTTGGATGCGAGGATGATGTAAGATGGAGGGAAGATCCAAATGAAGGCTGCATCTAAGGAAAAACCTGGAGGTTTGAGTAATGAAGTGGGTGTGGTTGATGATAAAGAACAGAATCCAAGGTGATTTTGGTTTTGAGATGGGCACAAGACAATGGTAGTTCAGCTATTCCCAAGCAGTCAAGGAATCCTCTGGAAGCTTTCTAGTGCTAGGGGAACAAAGCTGGAAGGTAGGTGCAGAGCAGGAGTTTTCTGGCTTGTGAAATTCACCAAGTTGATAAGGTGAGCTATCAACTAAGAGCTAGGGTAACTGCAAATTCAATGAGTTAACTTTTATCAAAATGAGTTTCCAGTGTTGGTGAGTACATTTCTCTGCTCCAGAAATGCAACACAAATGGACTTTGTCCAGTTTTCCGCCTTATTTGGTGACATGGGACAGGTAGAGACTAGAGTTCTTCAATTACAAGATTTTTCATTGTGAGGCTATGTGATGTTTTTCAATCATCAGAAATCAGAATTTTATTTTATTTATTTATTTTATGGTGCTGGAGATTGAACTCAGGACCTTGCACATACAAGGCAAGTGTTCTACCACTGACTACATCCCCCACCCCAGAATTTTAAAATGAATTTACCTGAGCCTCTATATATAAGACAAGGAGGTGAAAGTTAATAGGGCTTTTTAAGTCCTTTTGTTCCAAATCTTTTTTGAGTAGATGGAGCCCACAGCTGAGCCAATAACTGTAATCAGTGTTTTCCAGATGCATACTCTTTGATCTGGAATGAGAAAAGGAGTGTGACCAGTGACCTTCTAGTCTCTGGGGCAGAAGAGGAGCTGAGAGCTCTTTCCTTCTCCCTCCTCCTTCCCAAATATGCCTCCTCTTGCATACAGGGAATGTTACCTATGTTCTAACTTTCCTAGGCTTTTTATATGGACTTTCTATTCTGAAAATTATTGTACATATATATGAATAACACATATCTCTCTATATATATCTATGTGTATGTGTGTGTATACACACACACACACACACACACACACACACCTATCAGAGCTACTATTAAAGACACAGAGAGAGAATGCAGTGAAAAAAGACTTAAGCTGAGAATTTGTACTGGGACTTTCCCAACCTGTGTGAGGCTTTGTTCTGGATGTCTAACTCTGCACAAATCCTTTGGTTTCTCTATACCTCAGTTTTCCTATCTATGAAATGAACAGTCAGGCTCGAGGTGGCTTATATCTGTGCCCTAACATTCAGTTATGATATTCTGTTTAACTCTTGCTAGAAAAATGCATTACCTCCTGTACCTTCTGAGTGCTCAGTAAAATGATGTAAACTATATTAAATTGTTAATATTAATAAATTGTACTTTGTTAACCACTGAAAAACACTCCTTGTACCCATCATAGGAAAATAAATCAACTTGAATAGACTAAGTAATGTGACTGTCACCCCATTTTTAACTTGGGGAGTTTCACATGTGGAAAACAAGTGTAAATTTTTTCAAAAGGGATAAAGCCCCAGAGTTTAACTGATCGTTTTCTGTTTCTGCTGTCTGGGGGCAATACTTTTTATTTTATGAGAAAATGATGTCTTTTTTTCAGTAGACTAGTATAGAAACAAAATAATTCCATAGTGGGAATGGGGAGTTTGGGTTGGCTGGGCTCCAGGGCTGCAAGAATAAAGAAGAGAGAGAACAAGGTAGAAGCAAATGGCTCCTAATGAAGTCCATGTTTCTTGGGGGATGGGGGTGGGATGCAGCTGCTTCTGTGAATCTAAAATAAATAAAGACTTAGTGCTTAATTATTCGGTTGCATACTCCCTATAGGTGAAGAGAGTGAAGGGAACGGAATAATCTAAATTAAACTGTCACAGCATGTTTTTTTGAGCCTTAGCTACTTCTCTGCCTCACCTGGGAAATTTACTTTCTAGGTTGAAATCAGTCCAACCAAAAGGATCACATTGTCCTTGATGGCTGTAGTGTTTAAGGTGTGAGGAGTGTGTGCAGGGCAGGAGGGGGAGAGGGTTGGGACACACATCTGTGGATACCCTCCCAGACGCAAACAGGGAGGCACAGGCCCTGTGCAAAGGCAAACCCATGCCTTCACATGCCATAGATTGTACCCTGTAATTCTAGGGCAAATCACCACCCCTTTGGTTGCTTCTGAGACCTATTCTTTTGAACCAAAGTTGAACTCTTCCAGAAGATTCCCTTCCCAGAGTTTAAAGCTCGCTCTGATCTATCTCCAACTCACTGCAAGCTTTTGTTCCATTGCCCGGTTCTGTGGACTTCAGCTCCAGGACACGGGTATGATTTTGCTAGCAGCTAAATCTGTTCCCTCGATAACTACCAAAAGCAATGGCTTCCAACAGGGGCCGCCATGGCCTTAGGCTTGCTGTGTGATCAGACTGCTAATTGCTGCTTCTGATATTTGTCACAAATGCCTAGGAATGGAGATATTCTAGTTTAAAATCTCTCTTCTTCCTTCTATGTGAATTTGAAGTTGGTTGTAAAGGGGACATGTAGATCACTACCATTAACCAAGCCCCAGTTTCTTTCTGAATCTCACCTTCCTTGTCTGATAAATGAGAGTATTTTCTGAGGTCATTGGCATCTCTAACACATGGAGTTATCACGGTATCCACGTTTTTAACACTGTTTTTCTATCAAGTTACTGCTCATATTCCATCTACTTCATGAGGCCTCTGGTCAGACTATCCTACCTCCATCAAAATTAATTTGTCAGTGATATCATCCCCATATGTTCTATTATAACCCCTACCACAGCCTGCTTTATATTTTAGACCTGGGTTTGTATCTGTCTCCCTGACTAGACTATTAACTCCTGGATATCAGGCCTGCTCATGTCTTATTTATACTTCCTTTTCTCATGGTGCTTTCTGCATTTTAGGCAGACATTTAGGAAATGTCTGAGTTGAACAGAACTCACTTGCAGTCATAAGGAAGTGATCTGTAAGCAAGGCCTTGGAAAACAACAGGTAGAGTCTCAACTACCATTAACGTGTTTAGAAGCTCAACAGTGGAGGAGGTAGTTAGGTCCTTGCTCCCAGATCAAAGTTAATTAAAAGGACAGCTGGCTCCAAGACTTCTAGTACCCCAATGCATTCTTAAAGTTCTGTAACCAATAGTTATTTTACTTCCTACCAGATAAATGACTCTACAGAGAAGCAGCCTATACAAATATTCTAGAGACAGTAAGTCTTGGGCTCCATTGAGAACGAAGTTCTATTGGTGCTCTTTTATTACCCTGTTGGGTCATTCAATGTACCACCAAAGGTTTTTTTTTGAGTCTGAAGTATGTTCACAGTATTGCAGGATATACAGAACTAAAGAGAACATAGACTGCTTTTGAGAAGTTTGTGGTTTTATAGATTATAAGAAATTGCTGAAATGAGTCTATATGAGGCTAAGTTTAATAAGTGCAATTCACAAGTGAGAAAATGCCAGTCATAGGGTTCAGAGAAGAGAAAGCACACATCAGCTAGGACAAATTCAGGACAGAATTTGAGAATGGAATTGAGGATAAGCAAGATTGTAGTAGAGAGAGGAACTGTATGAGCAAAGTGAAGAAATGGGAAAACTTGAAACATAGAAATAATAGCCCAGTTTATTAGAATGGAGAGTATTTAAGTAACGTCCAAAGAAATAAGAGGATGTAAGTGTACAGTTCATGCTGTGGAGGACACTGAATCCTGAATGGGTGGCTGGTTATGAAGTGTGTAGGCAATGGGGTGCTAGAAAGGGATTTTGATCAAGGGAGTGAATATCCTAAACCAGGGGTTGGCAAACTATGGCGAGTGGGCCAAAACTGGACTGCTATAAAATCCTACTGAAACCCAGCCTTGCCTGTTCGTTTTTGTATTATCTGTGGTTACAGGAGAGTGAAGAGGTTGTGGCAGATAGATGGCCAAATGGCCCACAAAACCTTAACTGTCTACTATCTGACCTTTCACAGAAAATGTTTGCTGACCCCTGATATAAATATTCATTCTTTCAACCATGTATTGATTTATTGATTACTTCAACAAACATTCAACACTTACCGAGTACTAGGGATATGTCCTGGTATTTTTCCTACCATTTCATTTAAAGTTGCATCTTCACCTGGGTCTTTCCTTTAAAATTATTCAGAGAATTTAAATTTAAAATTTTTGTTCATTATTAGATTGTTATCTTCTTCAAATGTTTTGAAAAATATTCCTTTTTCTAACACCATTGGCTAATACTATCAGGGCTAACATTCAAGCAATATTTATATCAATGAATCAGATGCAAAGTGATATTATAAGGTTATAAATTAGGTAAGACAGGGGAGAAGGTGGCATATTGCAAGTTGTGCTGTGTAAGTGAAATCTAATTTGGCCTCTGAATTGATAACTGCTTGACTCCACTTATCTCTGAGGACAGATGGAGGCAGAAGAGAAGAGGATGCCACCTTCCCACCTTGCCACCACCGCCTGCACCTCTTCTGCTGCTCTTATGATGGTCATCAGTGGTGGAACTGAAAGGAGTCCTGTGCCAACTACACTGTTTGCTCAGGCTGCTATGAAAACACTATAGCCTGGACAGCTTGTTGGAGAGAAATTTATTTTCTTACAGTTTTAGAGGCTGGAAGTCTGAGGCCAAGGTTCAGTCAAGGTTGGTTTCTTCTGAGGCCTATCTCCTTGACTTGCAGACAGCTTGCAGACCATGTGTCTTCACATGGTCTTTCCTCTGTGAATGTCTGTGTTCTCATCTTCTTTGTATGGGGACACCAGTCAGATTGGATTAGGGTAAACCCATATGGCCTCATTTTAACTTAATTACCTCTTTAAAGGCTTTATCTCCAAACACAGTCACATTCTGAGATACTGATATATCAACATAAATTTTGTAGGAACCATAGTTTTGTTCTCTAATGAGGACCAGTTTGTAGAATATGTGCCTTGTTTTTATTTTTATGTTTTAATCTAATTCAAATGATAACTATTTATGAGAACCTACCATATTTTAAGAACTACACTAACCTTAGCTCCATTAGTGAGCAAGATTTATGACCCTGTGACTGTGGAACAGAGAGAAATCAGTCCACTTGTGTATCAAGTCAGAAATTCTGTTTACCATTTTCCTTACCCTGATGACCTCAGAGCATGCAGACCTCCACTCTATACCAGTTCTGCCCAACATATCTTCCTAAAGGGTAACTCTGATTATGTCTTGACACCATTGTGAGCATTTTAAGGGAAGGGATTGTGTCTGATTTACCTCCGAACCTTAGAAGTCTAGATCTTTGCCTGGGAAATACAAGATACTCAGTCAATGTTTATGGAGAGGAAAATAAGAAGTACATGCATAAAATAAATGCCAGTCCAGTTACTTTTGCATAACAAATGACTTCAAAATGTAGTCACTCAAAACAATCACCATTTTCTTATCCATGGATTCTGCACATCAGAAATTCCAACAAGGCACAGGCTGAGATGGCTTATATTTGCCCCCCCATGTCCAGAACGTGGCTGAAAAGACTTGCAGGCTTGGAATGACCTGATGATGTGAATTTCTTCACTGGCACTCCTTGTACCTGGGCAGGGCTGACTCAGCAATGCCAACTGGAGCACCATGGGCTCTCTGTATGGCTCAGTTCTCAGAGCTGCAAGGGAAATCACACTTCTCTTGCCTGCTGTCCCAGGGATCCAGGCATGAGTACTCTAATGAATGTGGTAGAAGCTGCATCACAGAGCACCATATCTATCACATGATATTGGTCAAAGTGTCCCAGGTCTGTTTAAATTCAAGAAGAAAGGAATTTGATTCCATCACTTGATGGGGAAGTCGTATTCTCACAAGGTAAATGAGAAATGTGAAATGGGAGTTAGTATTATTGCTATCTTTGTAAAATAAATCTGCCATTAAAAAACAAACAAACAAAAAAACAACCAGGCACAGTGGTACACATCTGTAATTATAGCTACTCAGGAGGCTGAGGCACAAGGATTGCAAGGTTGAGGCCAGCCTCAGCAATTTAGAAAGACCCTGTCTCAAAAATAAAAAACTAAAAAAGGGCTGGGGATATAACTTAAAAGCAAGCCTGGGTTCAATCCCCTCTCCTGCCCCCCAAATCAAACCAATCTAATCAATAGATACACACAGAATTCTTTTAGTCACCAAATGTCAAAGAAGTATGGGGATGAATACTAAATTATTCATCTAATGTCAACAATAGAGAAATGATTGAATGAACCCCCTTATTAGTCTTATCTAGCCATCAAAAAAACTGTTTACAATGATGTGTAATAGCAGGGAAATGTCAGCTACATTACCGGTTAAGCTAGATTGGAGAAAGCAGCTTGCTGTATGGCCACAATCAGGCTTCCTGTTAATTTCCTTCCTGAATTAAATTCTTTGATCCAGAATTGGAGACCATTCTTCTCCAGCAGGCTTTCTTTATGGAGGAGCCAAAGTATATGCTTACACAGGCGAAGAGCTCCCAGAGGAAGGCCACTCATGCACCAAGGTCTTTGAACCACTACCTCCACCCAGATGGCTGTGTGGGCCAGTGGACCAGTTCATGTTAGATTCCTGTAGCTCACCAGCCAGATGTGTCACTCTTCCTGCCTTGGAGATGGACTCAATAACCTGGCGCTTCTTGTAAGTGGATAACAGCATTGTCTCCACAAAGACATAAATTGAGGTTGCATTTTCTCTGGCATGAGTAGTGCTTTAAGAACATTGAGAGACTTAGAATAGAAATCCAGACTTTTGGTCACTAAAGATATGATAACATTTGGCATGCATTCCTATATGGACACCAGTTATAGGTGGGGGTGTAGCTGTCACTGGTCCCTGTTTCCCCAAGAAAACAGAATTTTCTAGGCGCAGAATTGCAGTTGCAATCTGTTTTCAAACTTGTATTCTCCTTTGAATAGAAAGCTCAGTCAGGAACACCTTGCCTTTCAAGATAAAGGCGTTTCCTTGAGAGAGAGGTGGCGTTAATAAATGTTTGCTATGAAAGCATTGGCCTGCCTATTCAGTGAGGTCACCTGCCTGAGCCCGTAATCATTTGAAGTTTTGGGGGATGGGGTAAAGAACCCAGAGGAAATGGATCTCACTGTCCAGAACCAGACTGGGTAAGACCAAGAGGA
Source organism: Sciurus vulgaris (assembly GCF_902686455.1). Lineage (NCBI taxonomy): Eukaryota > Metazoa > Chordata > Mammalia > Rodentia > Sciuridae > Sciurus > Sciurus vulgaris. The sequence continues at coordinate 78,728,238 of NC_136469.1, forward strand.
GGTAAAATTATAGGAATACCACTCATCTTCTGTCTTCCTCTCAGAAATTCTAGCCTGGTGGAAACTGATTCTGTCAGAAAGGCTTGGTTATGCTATGTAAGCAAACAGGCCCCAAATCTTAGGCAGTGGTAATAGTTCTTCCTTACACTGCAAGCATGTCTGATGTACGTGAGCTGGGAGCTCTGCTTCATGTCACTATCATCCAGCACCTCAGCCAGTCAAGTAGACACCACCTGCAACATTGCCAATAGCTGTAATAGAGGGAAAGGGAGCTATGGGATAGCATTCAAAGGCTCTGCAAACTTCCGCTTGGAAAAATACATTATTTCTGCTCACATTTCATTGGCTGAAACAAGTCACATGATCATACTGAACTACAAAGGTAAAACTTTCTACCCTGTCCAGTGGTCAGAGATTCAGAAACACTGGTGGAAGTAATGAGGACTACAGCATAGACCTGTAGAATCTTTATTTATTGGCCCTGCAGGAGGAATTTGAATCAGTCTACCTAATAGAACTTTACAAAGAAATGACTGATAAATTGTCACATGACAGGTCATGTTGACAACTATACTAGGGTTCGCCAGAAAAGCAGAACCAACAGGGCATATAGACATTTATGCCTTATAATAAATATTCTCATATATATCACATATATGTCTCTAACTCAGTGTACTTGACTGGTTTACATTTCCCTAAGGGAACGCATTGGTAGTATTCCCTGAAAGACTTTCGAGGGTATTCTGAGGTATTCAAATAGACATTTTAATCTTTCAGGGGAATTTTAGCGACTAAAGAGTCACCTCTACTGTCATCAAGATTTAGACTGCTTTTTATTTTTGGAGTACTTCCATATGATTTCTCTTTGTAGAGAGAATAAGGTTATTTATTAGAAGTTTTCATACAGACATGGGATTGTATTGTCTAAAAATGTAATCTGCAGCTGGGGGTAGTTTGGTCTGATCAATCATTTGTTTTCTTTTATTCAGGAGAGGTGATAAGGAATATTTGTGTACATATATTTGTATATTAGTCAAATAGAAAACACAGTCACTGAAGTTTCACATACTGTGGGAAATAGATGTCAGAAAAGTTCTATATTGTTAATGTATGATTTGAAGCTCTTTTATTTTCATCAAGGAAATCAAAATCTTTTTGGAGAGTCTCTTTATGATTCACTTAACCTGTGAAAAAGGAGAAATGAAAATATTGTTATAGTTTCTTTTTGTGAATATTTTCTCTTTCAAAATATATAGTCTACAATAACACAATGATTCCATCTCCTCAAGTCAGGATGAAAGACAGCCTTGGGACTCAGAAAGCAAGATTCACAGCTCAGTTTTGATTGTCATCTCATCGAAAGGCCATAATTTGAAGTGTATATATCAATGGATTGCTAACAACTGGTTTTGTGTAAACCATTGGTCTAATAGCAGGAATAAAGATGGCCTTAATAAAAGGAACTGTAGAATCAACTTTTCCTTTGAGAAAATGGAATAAAACCACCCCTAATGTCAACAAATGATCTCCCCAAAGCTTCCATGTAGCTTCCTTGGTTCTTGCAGCTTGGCTGCTCTCAGCCTTGCCTTTTGCAGGGCCAGCTCCTTGGTGGTCTTTTTGCAGGATGGCTTGCACTCCAGTTTCCCCCAGAGAAAAGCAATTACCTTGGCTCTAGAAAGCAGGAAACTACATTTCTTCTCTCAGCAATATGTGCCTTCTTTTCATCTAAGGAATACTGAAGGATTTTTCAGAATGAAGAAATACTTGCAGATCACAGAAAGCATGATATCCTACTCTGCAGACAGAAAAACAAAAGTGTATTTCTTAAATATATAATGATATTTTTAGACATAATGTAGAAGTTGAGGCCTTGATTCTAATGGAGTGAACACATTAGTAAATCACAATTCATAGGTACTTTTTTATCTTCAAAATTAGCCCTGCAATTAAAACATAATTATATTTTACTCTTTAGTGGTACTTTTCACCCAGGGAACAGAAAGTGCTTCACAAACATTAATTAAGCAGCACAACACCCCTCTGAGGAAAGTAGGAATTATCCTGCTCTTAAATATGGTGACATAGAACTGAAGAATTCAGTAATTTATCCATGATCACAATGGAATTTGTCATCTAAGTTTCCATATGGCTGAAGTTTCTTTGTGGTCTTATCCTTCATTTACAGAGACTATTAAATGCATTAATGGCCTTTGTAAAAAGTATTTTCTAGCTGGTTATGGTGATTCATATCTCTAGTCCCAGCATCTTGGGAGGCTGAGAGGAGGACCACAAGTTCAAGGTTAGCCTCAGCAACTTAGCAAGACCCTGACTCAAAATAAAAATTCAAAAGAACTGGGAATATGACTTATTGGTTAATTGCCCTTGGGGTCAATCCCCAGTACCAAAAAAAGTATTTTCAACAACTTGTTATCAGCATCGTATTTTTAAACTGGAGCTTAATTGGAAGGGACTCTTTTGTATTTTTATTTCACTTTTGCTTCACAAAACTTTGTCTTACATTTTATATTTAGATCTGCGATACATCTAAAATTGATTTCTCCATTTACTTATTTTGTATTTTTATTGATCAAAATGCTGTAAATATCAAAGGTGTCATTTTTATCTTTTAGTAAACTTTTTATTGAACTATATTAAAGTAATACATGTAGTAAATACCTCCAAACATAAAACGTACAAACATACCGAAAAGTGCACAAGTTTTGAATATAAGGCTTGATAAGTACTCAGAAAGTGAACACTAACACTGTTACCTAGTTCCCTTTGCTTTGAGTGCCTACTTGGTCACTAATAGCATAGATTAGTTTTGCCTGTTTTTTTGCTTAAGATACATTGAATCATACTATCAGTACTTGTTTGTGTCTGCCCTCTTTCAGTGAGCATTGTTTGAGTTGTTTATCAGTGTTGTGGTCTGCAGTCACAGTAAGTTCATTTTCAAAGCTGTACAGTATTCAATTATTTAAATACTCCACAACTTCTTTATCTATTCTACTGTTAATGAACAGCTGGGTTGTTCCCGGCTTGGGGTGATATAAGTGTTATTCTTAATGGTACATTGCTGCACACGCTCTTCTTCAATTAGGTTGAAATGAATCAAAGTTATCCTTTTCACAAGCATTGCCAAAAGGGCATCTAGACAAATGGATGACTGAGCACCAAGGAGTTGCTAGATGTTATTCATGCTCCTTACTTAGAGGAGCAAGAGTCTTAAGAATTGTTTTCCCAATTGCAGGGATGGGAATAACTGTGAATTAATTTCTTTAAACATGAAAATATCAACTGACTGTATTGATTGGTTGAGTTCACAGAAGGTAGCTTAGAGAAGTGGAAAGAACACAGCTTCTGGGGTGTGAATTCCAGTTCCAACACCTACAAGTGCGGGCAGTTCAGCTTCACCCAATTTCAATTCTACTCTTCTCAACCATCTAGGTTTACTGAAAGAAATAAAGTTAAATATAGCACTAAGTAGGAACTCAGTGCATAGCATATGTTATTAGATATTTCCTGAGCTGGTATGAGTTTAATACCTCCCAAATGGTGTCTGACTAACCTGGATTATGGGTCTGACTAACCTGGATTATAGGTTGAGATTATTAAGAATATTTATTTGAAAAAGTCAACAAACAAGTGTTCATTGAGTATGGAAACATTTTTATTCAAAGAATCCTCCAACACTCCAGGAAAATCCAACATTAAAGATTTCTTTTTGAGTTATATCAATAATGAATATACAGTGATCATTTGATTTAATCTTGTTCCCTATGAAATACATTATCATAAATGTAATAAAAAGTAGATTGAACATCATCATGCACATGCTCTTTAAACTGCCTGACTTAATGTATGGTTTGGATTGGAAATTGTTGGTGGTGAGCTCATAATGCTATGGAAATGGAAGATTGGACAGAAAATTACCATATATATTATTATATATATACTTATATATATTATATATATATAATATGTAAATATATTCTATTGCTAAGTGTACAATAAACATTATTAACTAATTGAGTCCTGTATTTCTTAGGATATGATTAGGTTGTATATATATTATATATATATATATATATATATAAATATTTACTGGATCCTAGATCAAAGAATCCTCATGTTAAATGATAAGTTGGAGATGGTAACACATGGGGTGAGCTGAGTGGGAGGGTGGATAGTCTTGATTAATTCTCATTTGGCTACTTACCAATTAATTCATGTCTCATATTCTCGTATTGCCATTAGAGAGTCATTTGTCTGAATCCGCAATTCCCTTTTTATCAGCTTGTTCTCTTGGCCTTTTTCCCATCTCAGGAATAATAGATAAGAACCTGAGTGTTCTGGATACAGTCTCCCCACATTTGACCAACTATCCCCGCCATCTCTCCTTCCTAAGTATCACGCCAGTCCCACTCCTTTTCTGCATCCCAATGCCACTATCTCAGTGTAGTCCCTCAGAGTCATCCACCTGGAGTGCCTCAGGAGCCTCACCCTGATCTCCCTGCATTCATTTTGCCCTTTTAGAGTTCTTTCACTGTGACAGCTTAAAGTGATCTACAACAAGTCAGACCAGTCCTGGTTCTACTTCAAACACTTTAATGGTTTCACATTAAATTTAGGGTGAAGTCCACTATCCTTAATTTAGCCTAAAACAAAATAGCCCTTACTGCTTTGCTTCCTCCTTATTTCAGCCACACAGGCCTCCTTTCTGGTCCTTGAATACAGGTGTCCTTTTCTTTGCACCCTCTCTTTCCCTGGCAAACTCTTAGTAATATTCAGGGCTCAAATTTAACATTGTTCCTCCCCCTCCCCAGGAAAACATGCTCCCATGATTGCATGCATTAAGTAGGTGGGTCCACCACTGTATCTCATAGCACCCTCCACATGTCATGATATTGTTCATACTTGGAATATGGAAAGTCGTGCTGACTTTCTCTACTGGTCTATACACGTATGGGAGCAGGGATGCTGTCTACTTTGTTTCCTTATGTATTTCTATTGCTAAGTGCACAATAAACATTATTAACTAACTGAGTCATGTATTTCTTAGGATATGATTAGGTTGTTTATATCTCTGAAGGAAATAGTAGACAAATTTTATCTCTTTAGAAATGTTGAAGTGAGCCAGGCACGGTGGTACACACCTGTAATCCCACTGAATGGGAAGACTGAGGCAGGAGAATGCCAAGTTTGCGAGACCAGATATAGCAACTTAGTGAGAATCTGTCTCAAAATAAAAAAAAAAATAAATAAAAAATAAAAATAAAAAAAAAGGGCTGGGGATGTAGCTCAGTGTCAGAGTTCCTCTGGTTTCAGTCCCCAGTACCAAAAAGCAAATGTTGAAATGATACTTTAAAACAGTGAATTCAGTAAAGGAAATAGTGTTGGGGAACTAAGGATAAGAAAACCTTCAAAAAAGATTATAAAGGTTTTATAGTCTTACTTATTCTTACCAGTTGTTTTTGGTTTATTTTGTCATCAATAAATAGGATTTAACTGTATGATTCAATTTAGGCAAAAGCAACAAAATATAAAGCGTATGGTCTTTGATAACTCAGTTATAACATGCTGCAGAAAAATGTGCCCCAAAGGAATGCCTTTCCTGGACTACCTGTTCTAACCTCTTAACTATTTTTCTTCTGCTCCATAATTGAGCATCTGCAGCAAGGCCGTCTGCAAGCTGAGAGTTGACACCTCTTTCTCACTTCTACTACATCAGCTGAGTTCCGTCTTACAGCAGAGCCCTGGAATCACTTCATTTGGAACCAACTGGGGTTTTTAGTGTGAGTGCAGATTCTTGCTCCCATCAGAAACTCAGTGAATTAAAATCTTTGACAGATGAAGACTAGGGAACCATGTTCTTAACAGAAACAAATGTTTGAAATCTCTCAGTCTAGTGCCTTGTCACTATAGGTTCAGAAGCTGACAAGGCATATGTGATGTCAACTTGGGGGAATACAGAATTACACATCTTCATCAGTGGGGTCTCTCTGTCAGCTTTAACCTTGAAATAAGCCTGTATATCTATCTTGGTAGGAATTCTAGAAACACAATGCTATAAGGACCTTAAAAGACCATTTAGCTAAACTTTGCACTTCAAACATACTTGAACCACAGATAAATGCAAATGGCCTATTCCCCCCTTGGAGACATTTATATCTGAGTTTTATCACTGAGACAGATTATCTTAGATGATCTTATTTCAACTCTACTGAAAACTTTTGGTATGAATCTACATCATGCACAACCATAGAAACAAAATGATGTACCCCATTTGTGTACAATGAATCAAAATGCAGTCTGTAAAAAATAAAAAAAATAAAAATTAAATTTTAAAAAAAGAAAGAAAGCCTTACCTGAGGTCCATTTTTTGTTTGTAAATATAAAGAACAACTAGTAAGGTCACCTTCTTAATGTACTTGTTTGTAGATATCCCATCACCCCTTAGGACTGATGCCAGATTTTGAACTGGTACTCATTGAGTTGGAAGAAACCTTAGATGCTACCTAAGTTGGACCTCCTCATTTTATAGACAAAAAAGAAAATGCAGGGATTATGTTCTATGCAGCTATAAATCTGACAGATTTATGGGCATTTTTCAACAACCCAAATTAATTTTTATCCCTGGTAATATTTTTCTACATTGCCATTGAAAAAACATCTGATTCATATTAACTCAGTTCTGGCTTATCACCTTCTGTCTGGGTGATTTCACAAGAACTGACACATATAAGCTTCATTTTCATCATATAGTATATGAAGATAAAATCTCTTGGGTAAAATTATATTGAGGGTTAAATGACATTTGACATAGTGCTTGGTGCATGGTAGGTGCTCAGTTAAAAAATCCATGTGTTTATTGTTGGTACAATTTGTAGAAAATTGTTTTGCAACATGTATCAAAATGTAAGATATGTATGCCCCCACAAGTTGGCAGTTCTACTCACTGTAGGGAAACCAGGCCCCATAGGCAAAATCTAGGGACCTGTAAAATCACTCATAGTTAGCTACATGTTGACCAGAACTTATTTCCTCAAACAAGAACTCAGAATAAAACAACCAAAACACTGTACAGCAGTCAATATGATAGACAACCTTCTGGAAGAAGTTATTTTAGTTATTTTAGTCATAAGAAGGAAAATAGCAATGATAGATAATGAGTAAATAATTAGTCTATTTAATGTATATTATGTGCCAACCCCAAGATGTTCACTTAAATTTTGTGATAACTTTTTTTCTTGTGATACTGGAATAAAACTCAGGCACATTCTACCACTGAGCTACATCCCCAGCCTTTTTTATTTTTTATTTTGAGGCAAGGTCTTGCTAAGTTGCCCAGACTAGCCTTGAACTTGTGATCCTAGTGCCTCAGCCTCCTGGGAGAGCTTCAATGATAGGTGTTTGCCACCACACCTGGCTGTGACAACTCTGATGCAGATATATATCCACATTTTAGATTAAGTAACCTATGCATCTTGTGGGGAGCAGTGGAGTGGTGGAGATTGTCATAGGGTTAGTGACTAAATCAGAATTTGAACAGAAGATGTTTTAAATCTGCTGCCAAGCACTCCAATCTGTAACTCAAGTCCGTGTATATTAAAACAACATTAGCAACCCCTGAATTTAAAAACATTAATGCTAGGCCCCATCCCAGACTCTCTGGGCTACAAAGTGAAAAGGGTGAGAGCAAATGTCAAAGTCTTTACGGTTTTCTATCTCCTTACACCTTTTGTATGTGGTCTGCTTATTAAAAAGGAAATGTACTGCTATGTATGTAATGACCTCAATTAATTATTGTTGCCCTGTTTTCACTCACTGAACTCTTCATCCACATCTTTGAATTGCCTCAAAGAGTGGGGTCCCCCTTTGAAAGATCTTGATAAAAAAAAAGCTAATTAGGTACAGATGCACTTGAAATTTTTTTTTTTTTTTTCAACATACTAATGATCGGGTATAGGTTTTCTTCTTACCCCTTTTCAAGGAAGTTGAGCTTCTGAGGCAGCCACATACTGCAAGATAAATCCTGGGAAAGGGAGGGAAAATCTTGGAAAACTCAAAGGTCTGATATTTCCCAGACATGCCCTAATCTGCTTTTGACCTTGCTCCAAAAGAAGTGGTTTCCATCACAGGATGTGTGTTTTGTAATGTGACCCTACTGGAACAGCCTTTCCTTTCTTACAGACTAGGCCTGCATTGGTGGCATCCACGTTGCTACCTGCTTTGACAGGGAGCAGTGCTTGTGCAGTCTCATGGCACAACACCTTTCATCCTGGCAGCTCTGGCTCTTATTGCTGCTCCCTTCTCCACCAGCATCACCAGACTGGGTAGAAATTTATTTGTGCCCCAGGTTATATGTGTCATTTACAAATGTTCATTTTATATCCTTCTCACCAGCCCTGCCTGGTACCTAATCAGGGAGCTAAAACAGTTTCTCTTTAACTTTGGTGGCAAAAAAGATTGAGAAAGATTTGGGAGGTGAAAGAATCTGCCCAAAGCAGCATGGGAGGATAGCAGGGCCAGACAATGCAACACAGCATTTCCACTCTTTTTGGCAAAATGACCTCCCGGTTTGCAGTCAGGGTCCTATCACTCTTCTGGTGTCGTCTCACCCCACTTCCCTTCTGAGACAGACAGCAAGGTTGGAAGAGGGGTCAGTTGTCTGGGTGACGAGGTGATGGCTACCATTAGGACTGCTGCTTTCCCCATAATGATGAAATCCAACCTCACAGTTTAAATGCTTGTCCCAAAATATTTCGAAATGTGAAACACATATGAGCCAAATGACAAAAATGTTTTTTAAAAAACAAAAACATGGGCTTCTTGTCATCCACCACACTAGCTGTTTCAATGTCTGTTCAGTCAGTAAATTATTCTTTCTGATCTTCATTTCTGATGATATCCAGATGGCCTAAAAGTCAGTCTTTTCTGTGAGAGAGAAATTCTCTGTGAAGTTAAAAGTGAGTGGCCATTGCATTCAGATGGTGTAGTAGGAATCAAGCAGAACGACATAAGGGATATCTGTACCCAATTAATAGTAATTGATATTTAAATAATTACAGACTGTATATTCAACTTGGGATCAGGCTTCCTTATTAGTGTTCTTAGTTCCTAAATGGAGACCATATCTTTCTCCCAAATTACAGGCCACTTGTAAAAGTCAAAATCGCTGGTGCTAATTTTTCTTCCTATGTCCCCCAAATCTTTTAGAACTACAACATTGTATTGATGGGTTTAAACATTCTCTTCTTGGTAGTCAGAGCACCCTATAATAGATATGAGCACTTCAGTTGGGTGGTGCTGCAAATTATGGTATTTAAAGCTTATTCTGATTCTTTAAAAATGTAACACAATGACTAATAATGATAACTTAAAATGTAGACTAATTTTTATTTGCCACTATCACTTATCAGATATTTAAAAGAATAAAGTACTTTCCTTTTTCAACATGATAGTGGCGGTATTAGTCTCTGTCAAGTGTCTTTACTGTACTAAGCATGATGGTAGATCTTTTCTTTGTTTCCTCCAGATCTTTTTAGAACCTGTAAGATGGAACACACTTATTCATATCATATTTTATAGATACAGAAACAGAGGCTCAGAGAATTTCAGTAATTTTTGCAAAGTTGCATAAATTATAAGGCTGGAAATCCAGAAGTGTTGTATGCAAACTCTGGGCTCTTTCACCTTGCCACACAGTCTATGAGATTAAAACCCTCCACAGAGTATGTTCACACATCAAGAACGAAAAGGCAAGAAGTTTTGTTATGCCAGTCTCTCCTTTATTGCTGCAAGCCAAGTGCAAATAGGTGATTCTGCACTTCCCTTTCCCACACACAGATATGTTCACACCAGATTCCATAAAAACATGTGTTAAGTACAGTTATTAAGAGGCCATTGTTCTTAACTGAGCTCCAGCACCATGCCCAGGAGACCAGAGTAAAATTAAGTCACATGTGCTAAGTACCATATAATTAAGCTGAAACGTAGAAGAAGGAAAATTTCCATACTGACCAATATTTACTAAAAACTTGATTCTTAACAGTCACTAAGAAAGGCTCCAGTCAACCTGAGCTGGTGTGATAGGAAGTCCCCTCTGTTTTAATCCTACAAGTTACCTGAAGTCACTGATGTCGGCCAATCCACTTTTTGTATTATTCTGTTTCCTTGCTTCTGTTCAAGCTGCCTTATAAAAATTGAATGTTCTGCCATGCCCAACAAAGTGTCTTTCTTTCTATGTTTTATGAAGTGTTGCCCAATTCATGAATCACTAATAAAAGCCAATTAGATCTTTAAGCTCACTTGGTTAAAATTTTGCATTTTGACAGGTTAGTAGTTGATTTTATTATTGACTGGGTTTTGGGAAAAGAACCCTACGTAATTATTTACGATATGTCAATTACTTAGATAAACATTTTCAGAAATACATTTAGTTATGAAAATCAAATAGTATGAGGATTTGAAAAACAGGAAGTGGGTGGGGGAAGAAATCTGCAAAATGGAGACTGCCCTGCAAAGGTGGGCTATTCAAAGAATGTCAAAAACTCCCAAACTTCTCCTTTTTTTCTTTTCTTTCTTCCCCTCTCCTCTTTTTCTCCCTTACTTCTCTTTTTATTCTCATTCACATCCTCAAGACTTCTGATTTTAAATATATTTTTTAAATCTCCCTAGAAGGAGATTCCACATTTCCAATTGAGAATGGCCACTGCAGCAATACTCAGTTTGAAGCTGCTGCTTAGGTCCCTGCAACTCAGAGTGTGGTCTGTGAACCAGCGCCATTGGGCATTGCCTGGCAGCCTGTTAGAAACCAGGGTCTCAGGTCCCTCTTTAGCTTAAAGAACTGGAATGTGCCTTTTCATAGATCCTTTGTGAATTCATTTGCACAGTTAGTTTGAGAAGCTTCACAGCCCTAGAGGAGTCTAATGGGTCTTTCCCCGCAGAGTAGAATCACCGACCTAAAGGGAGAAGAGGTTGCCCCAGAATGTGGGTTCCAGGGTTCTTCTTAGCTGTGGTTAGAACCAGGGTTGCTCCATGGGGTGGGAGATGTCAGTTATTGCCAGTAATAAATAGAACAGGATGACACTGCACAGGTAAACTGTCTGTCTGGAGTTCTAGCTACATTTTACTACCATCACTGATAAGGTTTCCACAAAGTGCTTTGGGAACTGACTTCTATGGCATGGAATGGGAATCCCCAATTCCCTATCAACAGATACACACATATACATATACATATGTGGACACTGCCACCCACATAGTCATGTGTGCACCTGGGGGAAAGAGAAGAGAGAAACCCAAACCTGTTGTGTGCCTACTATGTGGCAGGCACTGAAGTTGGAGCTTTCACCTAAAGGCTAGATGGAAAATAGAATACCATCAGGTTCTTGTGGCATACATTCAGTTACTAGGCAAAATTCATTTACCAGAACCTCTGTTTTAAATGATGACCTCATTAAATGATCAAAATAAATGATAAGAACCTGCAATCTAAGTCATAAAAGAGTAATTAAATTATAGGAATTAGAGTTCTCATATTTATAATACCTTAAAAGTCAGTTTCTAAGTGATTTCAAATGCAAAACACATATTCTAGCCTATGTACATTTAACCTTGATGTTAGTTACTTGAAGAGGCCCTCTTTCTTAAGAGTAGTTTTCTAGAGTTGGAGACTATGCTATGAATGCTATAATCTAAATAATTTTTTCCCTAACCAATCTTTGGGAAGCTTGACTTTTACAATGTCCTTTTTTTCATAGCAAGTAAAACTTTCTCAGAACCTACCCTCTATAGGACCAGTGCCCCTAGTATGGATTCCGGTATTCCAGTCCTGTTACTGAGCTGGTTGGCTGGGAGATTTGGGGCTGTCAACTGAACCCCTTTGGGTCTTAGTTTTATCCTCTATGAAATGTTAAATAGTGGATTTGACTGGGCTTTAAGTTCCCTCTACCTTACATCAGTATTCTAGAGCCTATGAATAGAGAGTATTTCAAAATAGAATGTGTCAGCGAGGATTTCAGGGGAGGTAGTTGGGTCTCGCCTCAGCTTTTCAGCACTTCCATGTATCTGAAGTCTACATTTCCTGTACCACCTCTCCTCAGAGGCATGGCTTGTGTCAGATGTCAGCTTGGTTACTGGGCAGATGGCAAGACAAATAGGTGGTGGTGAGGAATTGATTAGTGATCACTGAACGAAGAATCTTGTCCTCTTGACCAGTCTTCAGAAAGATGGTAGGCGATGCACTGGCTGCATATTTAACATTTTCTCTTGTTTTTCAAATGTCCATATGTTCAGGACAATGCTGAACATAGCTATTTGGAAACTATAAACCCACTGATGGTGTGGGGGGTAACTCTTGACAGAGCCAAGCTTTTATTTGGCAACTCGTGCTAGAGAAAAAATATAAACTTTGAGGTTAGAAGAATATCTGTTTGCATAGTGCTCCTTACTAAAGGGGGAACCCTGGGCATGATAATTAAATTCTATGAAACTCCAAATCCTTATATCTTAAATAGAAGTAATAATACCTACTTAGTAGAACTATGATAAAGATTCAATGTAATATATACACAGCCCCTGGCAAACAGTAGATGCTCACTAAAGGTCAGCTATTATTTGCAGCTAAAATGATGGTTCACAAACTCCCAGGGGAATGTGATTTTTGACATAATTTTGGTGTAATTTTCACCACTGCATGATGAATTTTGTAAAATAATTATGGTATAGTTTTCCACAAATTAGGCTTTACATCATGTTTCTTTTTACAAAATGATATTGAAATTACAAAATTACAAAATTACTATTTTTAAAAAACTTATTTAGCAAAATAAAGAACTAGTAATTATAAGTAAGCCATCCATATTTTGCTTATCTAATTGGTCTAATATATGAATCCAAAATAATAGGACTCACTGAATTAAGACACCCTAATTACACTGAATATTAGGGTCTACTGAATCAGATGATTTCTCATTATCAAATCATTTTAATGAGGGCAATGATGTTCCCTAGTCACTTCATGCTACAACCAGTTACTGTCTGGTGATTTACTGCAATACCTATCACCAGGATAACTGAGCACACTCTCGTGTGTGTGTGTGTGTGTGTGTGTGTGTGTGCACGTGCGCGTGCATGTGTTTTCAGAAGCAGTCTGGTTTCAGTGTCTGAGGGATTTTGGAGTCAGATACTATGATGCAACAGGCCATATATAGTTGTGATAAAATCTGGGCCTTTTATCTAACTGCTGTGGCTCGAGACCAAATCTACCACTGGTTAGCTGTGTGACCTCTAACACATCACTTACCTTTTCTGTGCCTCAGTCTCATCAATTATCAAAGTCAAAAATAACAGTACCCACATAATAGGGTTGTTGTCAAGAATCAATGAAACACTTAATGTAAGCATTTAATATAATATCTGATACATAGAAAAGGCTCAATGAACTATAGTAAAATTCAATAACCAGACATAAAAAGAGTACACAGTAAGTCTGGGCATCAGACAGGTTTGAGATCTGACACTTTCCTCCCCTCCCCTTCATTATGTGACTTTAGGCAAGGTAGCGTCTCTGCATCTTATTTTCCTCATCTGTATAATACCGACCTCACACATTTATTGTCAGTATCAATTAACTTCTTACATGTAAATTACTTAATATTGTGCTTGACTCAAAGTTGCACAATAAATGTTTTATCTACTCCTTTCCCTCTAACAAATCTCTCTTCCAGAGTGCTACCTCTGTACCGTGTGCATAATAATATTTCATAGGTATTTATTGCAGCCTGTACCCATCCCTTTGGGTACAGAACCTCTCACTGCGTTCTTACTCGACAGGGAGAGCAGAGCCTGGTACTGGTCAGAACCCAGTTACTAGATCTGCTGGCCATTCCTCTCCTGTAGCCAAGATGGCCTCTTCCTGGGCCTCTCTGATATCAAGAGAGCTTATCAGGGAAGAGCAGGATTAGGCAGTTTCCGATATCTTGTCACAGCTGGGCGAGCTACAGACCCAACACATTCTTTCAAAGACATACTGCATTTTAAGAAGCGTATCTCTTTCCTGAGAGCTCCAGCCTCCACTTCCTTTTTTATGGGTCTCACATTCCAGCTCATGAGGCACAGGGGGGCTGCCTTGCTGGACTTAGCCAAAGACCCTGGCAACTCTGGGGAAAACACACGAGACTTACTTTTTGGCTTATATTGATAATATCATTGGAGTTAAATAAATTCCATATTCTCTAAACAAAACAACACCCTTTTAAGACCCATGTAGTGAGAGATGTTTTTTTATTGCTGAAATTGAGGGAAGGAAGGAATGAGTGATTGCAGAATAAATCACTAGAATTGCTCAAAAAAGCAAAACAAAACAACAACCAACAATGAAAGAAAATTTCCTTCACAAAGCTCCCTCAGTATGAGGATAGTCTCCTGCTTAAACCCCGTTCCTCCATCATTTCCTTGACTTAAAACTGCTTGTAACCTGGAACATGTTACTTTTTAACTTTTTTTTTTTTCTCAGTGAATGCAGCATTTTAGGAGAGGACCCCTCAAAATATAAGAATTCAGAAGGAACTATTAAAATTCCATCAGTAATGTGAAGAAAGAGCCTACAGAGTAGGAGAAAATCTTTACCACTCATACTTCAGATAGAGCACTAATCTCCAGAATCTATAAAGAACTCAAAAAACTCTACACCAAGAATACAAATAACCCAATCAACAAATGGGCTAAGGAAATAAACAGACACTTTACAGAAGAAGATCTACAATCAACAGATATATGAAAAAATGTTCAGCATCTCTAGTAGTAAGAGAAATGCAAATCAAAACCACCCTAAGATACCATCTCACCCCAATTAGAATGGCGATTATCAAGAATACAAGCAACAACAGGTGTTGGCGAGGATGTGGAGAAAAAGGTACTCTCATACATTGCTGGTGGGGTTGCAAAGTAGTGCAGCCACTCTGGAAAGCAATGTGGAGATTCCTTAGAAAACTTGGAATGGAACCACCATTTGACCCAGCTATCCCACTCCTTGGTCTATACCCAAAGGACTTAAAATCAGCATACTACAGAGATACAGCCACATCAATGTTCATAGCTGCTCAATTCACAATAGCCAGATTGTGGAACCAACCTAGATGTCGTTCAATTGATGAATGGATAAAGAAACTGTGATATATATACATAGATATAGATATAGATATATACAATGGAATATTACTCAGCCATAAAGAATGATAAAATTATGGCATTTGCAGGCAAATGGATGAAATTGGAGAATGGCATGCTAAGTGAGATAAGTCAATCTCAAAAGTCCAAAGGACAAATGATCTCCCTCATCAGTGGGTGATGACACATAGTGGGGGGTGGGAGGGAGGTAAGAATGGAGGAAGGAGAAACTGTATAGAGGGAAAAGAGGGGTGTGAGGGGTGGGGGAAAGGAAAAAATAGCAGAATGAATCAAATACTACTATCCTATGTAAATGTATGACTACACAAATGGTATGCCTTACTTCATGTACAAACAGAGAAACAGTATGTATCCCATTTGTGTACAATAAAAATAAATTTAAAAAAATAAAATAAATAAAATTCTGACTCTTTATGACTTGAAGCTGTGCTCCAAAAAGTATGGGTATAATGCAGTGTGATGGGTATAAGGGGACCTGACTGCAGTGGGCTTCCACTCAGACAGAGATGGGACCCTGTCAGACTGGAAAGGCCAGAGCATGTGAACAACATCTCTGGGCACAGGTAATTCAGTGTGTTGCTCCTTGGTGAGTCCACATCCCCATTCCTCTGGGGACAGAACATACCATTACTGCCATCCCAACCCTCCACCAGCTCTTGAATTGGTACTGATCGCAACTGTTGGTGAAGAGTCTTTGTAAAATCTCATCAAAAATCTAGACTAGTGCTAAAGTTGCAGTCATTGGAGAAGGAATTTAGACTCACACTTTGGTACCTTTCCCTTCATCCTTTTTAACATGGCTTTTTGTGCCTGTGTGATACAGTGTCTTGAGTAAAGCAGGACCAGAGTCTTAAAAAGTATCACCCCCTTATAATGGGAACAAAGAGCGGCAAGAACACAAAGGTGTTAGTATCAGACTAGATCAGCTTTTCCCAGATTTCAGTTATTTCAATACTATTCATGGTTTTTCGTTTAGTTGTGTATGTGTGTGTGTGTGTGGGTGTGTGTGTGTATGTGTTTGCCACATTTGTACATAACCTCTTCTATTAATTCAGGGATTTCCTCCTTAAATCAAGCCACTGTAACAGTTTTGTCCTACAAACCAACACCTAAAATATTATGAGTTTTATGTTCTTGTTTCCTAACATTAAGGAGGGAATCCATGACAACTAAAATTAAATTTTAAAAATGCAAGTACTTACTTAAAAATCATGTAACAGTGATAAACTTATAAACTTTGGGAAGAATTTAACTGGGTGGTCCTATTATCGAAGTTGAAATCAAATATCAAGATCATATTCTCAGGGATTGGGGATAAAGGACTTAATTCACAAAACCGATGCTTGTAGAAATGCCCTATAGGTGTGATCAGGCTTATAATACTTCCTTCCTTTCTGTCTACTGTCTACTCTTTTCCAGCTCTGAGTTCCTAAAGGTTGGGACTTCTCTGTCTTTTTGCATTTTTTTCTGTCAACCGTATTTCCCTTTTGCTTAAGGGTTTGCAGAAGAACAGCATAAGATCCCACAGTGATTGTTCCCACCTCTTCAGTGGCTGGAGTAGTGGGAGCTGCAGCCCAGTCTTAAATGGCCACCTAGGTGCTCCAGGCTTCAGTGGGGAATAGCTGGATAGGCCTAGAGGGCACCTGCCTGCCTGCAGACCAGGCTTCACCCTCAGGTTGAGTGTCTTTGCATTCTTATCCTCCATTCTTAAGAACCACTTTGACTTCACCACTGATAGTGGCCTGGCCAGTTGCCATCCTCAGACTGATGATATCCACCCATGAAGGACTCCCTTTGCATTGGTTTTCTTCTGGCATTTTAGCTGTGGGTTTTCTCTAATTTCTAATTCAGAACTAATCATAGTAAATTAGTATAAAAGAGCTTCCATGACTCTGGGCAGAAACTGATCTGAAAGAACTTCCTGTGACCAAGAATGGGATCATTATCCATTAAAAAAAGAAAACAAAAAATCTTGTGAGAAGTTTAAAATAAAACAATTTTCTGCCTTTATCTCTCATAAACATTTATATTTTAAATGTGAAAAATGTGGACCACCCTCACTGGTCCTCTCATTATCTCCTGAGCCAAAATGGTGTTCAATGTCACAAGAGCAATGATTCCAAATGTTCTCAAATATGATGTCACCAATCTTCACAGGCATCTTTGGAAAACAAAGATAGTTTTAGGGTTGGATAAATGCAAGTTCAAAATCTTGGAAGAAATGTTTTAGTCTAAATGCAATCTTCTGCCTCCTCATTTAGGACTCTCTTCACTGATCTGTTTCCTCATTTATTTTTCTTAACTGAAAATAATACGCTTAATTTGGGACAAAGGAAAAATACCTAAGATCTAAGGAGACCATAGAGGAAAGCACAAGTACTTAGTGTTCTTTGTAAACTGGAGACTAAGGTGTAATTTCCATGTGATGAGATCAACTCTGAGAAGTCTTTAAAGCAGGCAGAAGTCATAAAATTATTGAAGGCTTTATAAGCTTCAGTGACCAGTGAGACTTCCACCTTTACCAAGATATTCTCTAAGATGTGAATTTTTTTTTTTTTTTTTTTTTTTTTTTGGCAGTGCTGGGGATCGAACCCAGGTCCTCATGCTTGCAAGGCAAGCACTCTACCGACTGAGCTATCTCCCCCAGATGTGGAATTTTTTAAGGGACAAAATATGTAAGATAGCAATAGTAAATAATCTTACTATTTTAGTTGTATTATTAAATTCTTAAGAATTCCTTTAATATAAATACCAACTCCATGTTCTGCTGCACTAAATGGGAAAGGTCTGGATCCAGGAAACAGTACTGTCTATATTAATAGTTTCTACCTAGAGTCATATTTGGACTAGTACAATTTTTAGGTCCCCTGCTGAACCAAAAAGAATCACACCATCTATGGAAGCACTTAAAATGATAGAACATGCAGAAACTCCAATACTTTTGTATTCTTCTTCCTCCCAAATGTCTGAACTTTAAACCCAATTTTGACAATATGAAATTCCCAAGTCAGACTTTGAAGTAAGTTTCAAACCAAAGTGGCACAACCAGAAGAGACCCAGTGCCAAGGGTGGAGGTAGAAACATGTCAGTGTGTCTGGGGCCAGGATAGGATGTTATTCACATTGTGTGGGCAGCTATTCGGTGAGGACTCCTCTGAGAGATAGCAGAATGTGCTGTGCCCACAATGGCAACTCCTTTTCTCTGTCCCAATCACATAGTTGGATGTGTATGATGGTTGTAAGCCCTTTATGATGACATCTAAAAATTCTTCTTCTTTGCTGAATACTTGAAACTAGTTTCTCTTCGTATTTGAATGGATTCCTTAAAGCCTAAAACAGGCTTAATAGCATGTTCAAGGAGAAGCAGAAAGAGTAATATCTCGCCAGTGTTCTAATAATTGAATTGTTAGCAATAATGAAAGTGTTCACTAACGTAGTAAAAAACCGGCACTTGATTACAAATGACAAAGGCTTGGGCTTGCCTAAGACCTTTTAAAAAAGAAATGAAAAAAGTACTTTCAAGGCAAACAAGGCCAAATTTCCCACTTTACTAGTCTGCATTTCTTCTATAATTTTTCTTCTAGATGTCCCACACTCCACAATTGGTAAGACAAGGACAAAGTCCTTTAAGATCAAAGTGATTTGTTCATTCATAATTCAATTCATAGCTCTACTTAAGGAAATACACTAATAAATAATTGCACAGCTCCTTAATCCTAGAGCTCTATCTTTGGCCCATTCAATTTCTTCACTTGACCTTAATACCATAAACACTGATAATTTATGTACGGAAAGAAAATGATCTTGTTGACTAATGTTTTTTGCTGAGCAGCACCTCATTACTAGTTCCATCCACCGGATGTCTGCTATTGCCTTTGAGAAAGAGCCTGCCCTTGTATTATCCATCAGTCCACCCTTAGATCTATGGGTGGGAATTCAGGTTGCATCAGCCCACAGATCAAAACCTCAAGGGTTTAAATAAGCTAATGTGCACTGGAACCTGGTTTTGAATTTTGGTTTTGTTCATGTGACTAGAAACAAGTTATTTAACCTCTCTGGTCCTCATTTTCAATGAATTTAAAATGTTGGATTGGATCTGGGCTTGGCTCAAGTGCCAATTCAGATTCATTAGTGGTGGCATGCTAGGAGCATAGCGAAAGATTATAAACTGCATCCAGCTATAGTGGGAATGAGAAACCTCATTGATTCAGATCCAGACTTATTCTAATTGATTAGCAATATCTGTCCCAAACACACAAACACACTAGAAATGTACTCTAGCATACATTTCATCTGTATTTTAGAAAAGTATATCACATTTCCTTGAAGAAGCAGCAAGATTATTTTGTAATCTTCAGAACTAGAAATATAAATTTTTCTTGACCAAGATAGATTCTCAGAGTCTTGATTCTTTCAAATGTCTTGGCCTAATCTCTTATATTCTCCTTCTGACTATTAATAACCAGTTGGAATAAATATCCAGATGGTATCCCCCATTTGGGGAATGAATGGAAGCACCAGACATTCCTTCCTCACTCACTCTCACAGGACAGGACTTGGAGGGTTTATTTTATCAATCAACCCATAATATATTGATATGAAGTGCTTAGTGCTGGTTATAAAGTGGAGACTAAGTTGTAATTTTCATTTGATGAGATCAGCTCTGAGAGGTCTTTAAATCAGACAGAAGTCATAAAATTATTCAAACCTCTGCAATCTTAAGGAGAAAGTTTGCCATATAATTGTAGTGCTGACTTCTTAGCTTTGGGATTTCTGATAAGTACCCTGAAGAGCTTCAAATACACAAATCTGTCTTTTGTTTGCTTATTTAATAAGGATTTTCCTAGAACCTCAGAAATTTGAAGGAGGTTTGGGCCACTGTTTATCCATGAGAGTAACTTGCTTGAATTAAAAACGAGGTCATGGAACCACCATCCATACCACTGATCCGTGTGCATTATGTTTGAGGAGGAGTCAGAGTTTGGGGATTCTGTTCCTGTATTTTAAAACTGGGTCTATTCCTAAGTTTAGGGAAATTGTCAAAGCATAATATATCTGCTCCCCCTACCCCACTTAACAATGAGATTTTGCTTCTGCCCCTTGATTGTATGTACTTCAGGGATATTCAAGTAATCATGGGAGAAGTTCTAGGTGATCATTCGAGTTTCTGGTAAAACTCATTCTTGCTATTCTCATCTAGGTTCTTGCTATTATCCATCTTATACTTTCATGTTGTATACCCTTGCATATCCTCTTAAACATAGAGCTCTCTCTTACAATACCCAAAAGATGCAGAGGCTTAGAAGAAATCATTTGGGATGTGAAATGTTAATACAATCTTTAATACATAAAACAAGTTCATCCACCTTGAGATTTCTCAAATGTCTGGAAGAATTTATGCAACAAAGACTGCTACCAGGGTATAGGGTGTGTTGGCACATGTCCTAAGCAGGGTTTACACCCTTCAGACTTCTATAGTCAATTCTCTAACATTTACTTCCATTCAAGACAAAGAACAGGAGTTCCATGTGATGGCATTATTGTCCCCCAAATCTATTAACTTCCAGAGGCTATATCTGTACATCTTCGAGAGAGAAAATTATTTTGTTTCAAGTGATCCTCTCCTAAAGTATAAATTTTAGTGAACTTTCTTCCTATTATTTGAACCGATTGACCGTTTTTCTGTCAATATCTGTTCTTTCTCCTTTCCAACCAATTTCCGCATTCTTTAGTCCATATGAGCAGTGGTGTGTAGGTCAAGGTTTAACTCCATCTCTGAAGAAAAACAAGAGCGCTGATTTATATTGTTTGCCAATTTTTGTGGGATAAATGCTCCCACAAAGGCCATCTGCAAACTACCAACATGACATCATTAAATGCAGACTTGGGAAGAGATGCCTAGTAGCACACTATATTATATTCCATTACACAAAAGCAGAGACTTAAATAAACTCAGTAGCATAAGTAGTGGTAAAATAATTAGGAAGTAAAGAATCGAGCATATGCTACCTTTGTTTTATACATAATCTATTTGTTAGTTCATGTAGTTTAATTTTTAATAACAGTTATGTTTAAAAACTGGGTCATACAATTCCTGAAAATTTAATAGTCTGTTCCTGTGAGCTGGGATGGACTGGTTCTAGCATGCTATTTTATAAGATATTCAGAAACTAAGGTTAATTGTTTCCCTGGGAATGCTTGAAAAATTGGGCAGGGAAATGTAAGTGATTCTACACTCCCACCCTAGGCAAAGTAAATGAAAGAGCAAGGACATGTCCATTTAACATGCTTTATTTGGTGCCAGTACAAAGTCCTGGCATTTGTGTACTTAATGCATAGATTATATCAATAACGAGAGTGAGAACCAGGCTTGCCAGGTAGACCACTCCTGAAAACATCAAAAAGACTCTTTAAATTTGGGAAAAGAAAATAAACACAACTGAACATGAAACCAGAAGAATTTGGAGAGACGCATTTTTACAAAGTTGGTTTAATCTAGACATTATAAACACAGGGAGATAATATTAAATCTGTCTGGGATGGCAATACTAAAGGTATCATTGTTCACTGTGTAGAAAACAAAGTAAAGAAGAAAAGCCAAAAGGAAACAGAGCCTTAGGGTTCCATGTATGTAGGTAGATTACAAAAATATAATTTGTGTTTACCTTGGCTGCAAGTGGGTACATCTGAGACCACCATAAGACAATCATCAAAGCTTGGCTTCTTGGTTAGAATAGTTCAAGGTGCCAGGAAGGAATATGAATTCTGCTATGTTCAGCAATAGTGGGATAAGAAAGTGAAAAGTCCTTTCTCCTTCTCCTTCTCCTTCTCCTTCTTCTTCTTCTTCTTCTTGACTTACCCACTTCCTCTCCACACACTGCTCATGCTGCCTTCTCTGCCATTACCAAGCACTTACCTGGAAGTTTCTTCATCCATTTCTTCCATGGTCACTCTCACTGTCTCTTCTCAACTTCTGCTGTCCCTGGAACTACAGCTCATCAGCTCCAGGATGCCTGCTGTGACCCCCAAGTCCTAACTGCAAGGCATATTGAGTTGAAGTTACTTGCTTGTGTCTCCCAGTAGGTTTAAAATCATTGAAAATGGAAATGTGTCTTATTCTATTTTATCCTATGTGCCTAAAGAAAATGGTGATTATGTAATAGGTGCTCAGTAAGTTTGTTTACTGAATGAATAAAATAAATGAATCAGTGCCCACAGAGAAGACAGAACTCTAAGGAGCATGGAGGTTTTCCATTGTTTAATAACAATAGTAACATCTGCATGCTATATGATAATACTGCCTTTGCTGCTTTCCCTGAGTAAATGAGCAGAAGAAGGTCAATTAAGAATTCTTTCCATGAACGTACATCTTGTTACCCTCCTTCCAGTCAGTCCCTGTTCTTCTGTCATCAACCACAGTAATATTCTTTTTCCTCTTTTTCTAGTTGCCTTCTGGGGTACCTTGCTTACCATACCAAGTGCAATAGATCATCTGTAATTATCTGGGATAAAATGAAGGGAAAGGACAGTCCATCCTGATGCTCTGGACTCACCACCTTTAAGCACCTGTGTTACTTGTCTCCTTCCCTCACCTTCATCGAATAGTTAAATACAAGCTCCTTTGTACTATGCTTGAGCACTGTGGCAACCACTGCTATCTACATATTCATGGAGACAAAATAAAATGGAGCAAGGAAAAATTACAGGTTAGACAGGTGTCTGGTGATAGCCTAAATTATTGTCTTTGCTGAAAGCAAAAGGTTGACGTAGACCTTTTATACACCTCCAAAGACGTGAAATTCAGGTTCTAAATTAGAGGTAGAATTTCATTATGCAGCTTGATAATTTATTCTCAGGTATGTGGGAGAGATCTGGAAGTAAAAAGGCTTTAGCTCCTATGAATTGGAGCTATTTAAGTTGGGAGATATGTCACATGCATGGTTTTAAGTAGGCAGATATGCCTTACCCTCTGAGTTTTCAGAGCTTACTCCTTTCAATCTACAGGACTGAGTGTGGGTTTTCTTCCCTGCCCTCTCAAAGTCATTTAGGTGCACCTGATGACATTCTGTCAGTGGGAGAACTTTTACTTCATTTGAATGGGTGAGATGATCAGTCCCAATCTCTACTTTTTCTGCTTGATCTTATTACCTCTGCTGAGTCTGAGAGTCTCAAGCACACTGATTACTCCTTCAAAGGCTTCCAGAACAACTGGAATAAGCCTTTGCACCATAGTTATTTGTTATCCCCTTAGCCATTAAAAATGGCTATTTTGGAGGCTTAGGTATTTGTTAATGATGTTCTCTTCTCTCCTTGTTGAATGAAATAACAAATTTTGGTACTGGCAGCCACTCAAAACCTTGAAGTTCCAAAAGATATTTGTATCCAACATTTTTAAAGGTTCAACAATATTAGCTTTCCCTACTATTTTACTTAATATAGAACTTTGTCAATCTTTAAGGATTCCACTGAGAGGTTTGAAAGAATTTATACCCACTGTTATGTATTCAATTAAATTATCAACAATAGTGTTTTGGTTTTATCTGCATGGAAGTTGCTAGGAAAAGTTATTGTAATTATTTTCATGTAGTCTTTAAAACATTGTTTTTCAAAGCATGGATCAGTCTTTCTGCATCTTACTTGGACAGCTTGCTTAAAATGAACATTGCTGAAACTCACATTAGGTATTCCAGATCAAATACCTGGGAGTGGGACCCAAGAGCCTGCATATTTAACAGATTTCGAATGACACTGATCCACTTTGTAGACTATGAACTATAAATTTAGAATATTAAATTATTAAAAAACATAAAATGAAAGAAGGACTGTGTAATTTCTCTTTAAACACAATGAAAGCAGTTTTCCCCATTGCTGTCATGAGGTGATAAAAATACATAATGGGGCAGTCACGCAGGTGGGTGTGTATGGCTGAAGTGGAGCAGTGGGGTTAGAAGTTTGGAGTAAGCCCTGAATATTGATAGTCTTATGAATCAGGGAAGAATGGCCTAAGTTGAATATTACTGTACAGAAAGTGGCCTGTTGTAGAACAGTCAAGCTCAATAATACAGGGAAAAAAGTAAGACTTCTAGGCCCCAAGTGACATGTACATTGCTCCTCATGATGTCTACAGATTAGGTGATGTAAAGACAGGATTTCTTAAGCCCATCCATTCCTCATGAGGCACTTTGTCTCATGCACTATGTTAGATTCTGGGAATAGAAATGTGAACAAAACAGATGTGGTTTCAAGCTTAAAGCAGCAGAAGGAGGAAGATATTAGATAAATAATCTTAGAATCACAGAGTGAGCACATAGTTCTTATTTGTGGTAAATTCTATGAGGCAATATTACATGGTGCCAAGAGAGTAGAACAACAGGATCTAAAACAAACCAAGACAGAACATTTAAATTTATATGGAACGATATCTCAGCAGAAGGACCTGACGTGGATGCTTCTCCTGCATTACTGTGTTTTAATAATGATGACTATTGTTAAAATAATAGCTACCATCATGGAGAGCCAATTATCTGCCCTGGCACCAAGGTAGATATTTATAAATGCTTTCTCATTTACTCTTCTCAGCGACCTTGTGGGAATCCCAGATCTTCTAAAGGCCTCAGCTGAGATTCAAATCCTGGTCAAACCCCAATACCTGGCTTCTATCCACTGCAATACCTCAGACAGATACCATTTATTCACAGTGTTCAAGCTGGATGGCACATCAGAAGTCATCTACCATATAACCAACACCCCATTTTATAGGTGCAAAAACAGAGGTTAAACTCCTACCAAAAGTCATGTCCAAACTAGCTGGTAGCAGAACTGGGTTTAGAACCCAGTTCTTGAGCCCCAATCCAAGCTCTTAGTCTGCTTTGTTGCCTCTGTATATCATAATTGTTTGTTCCCTGTTGAGAATTTAGCATTTAATTGATCTTCTATGGTGTAGTTTAAAAATTGGTTGGTTTAGGCTAAAGAAATGACTCCCAGTTAACAAAATTTTCACTCTACTGTTTTTACTTATCATTGGCTCTGAAATCCCCTTCTAAGTATTATGATTGCTAGTAGCAATGTGCTGCTCATTAGGAACAAATAATATGCCACTGGAACATTCTCTGAAAGGAATGTGCTCTCAGTAGTATTTTCAGGAATGGAAATGGATTCACCTTTTCTTCTTTTCACTCTTGGGTACACTAATCCCAAGGTCAATGGTGAGGTACCTAGATCCCCAGACTTGCAGAATGAACATGGTACATCTTCCTAGAACATTACTTTAGTCAGTGGCAAGTATTTTAACCCTTTTCCTTAACATAACAGCAAACATAAATATACTAAGGAGTGAAATATAAATTTAGCTAATTTTTAAAAGATAAACAGAAGACTTCAAGAAATTATATCTGTGCAACTGAATGCTTCAAACTAACATCCTCAAAAGCATGATGTGTCTCTATCCCTTCAAATGTATGCAGACATTCACCCATTGACATAATTTACTCTTCTCAGTCATTAGACATAATTTGGTGGAAAAAAAAACAACAACAGGGAAAACGTTCTATAAGTTCATTATACTCTCAGACATTTTTCTATTCCTAAAGGTGTCATGCAGAGGAGAAATCTTGGGCTTTGGGAATCAGTAAGACTTGAGTGGTTTACATCTTGAAACTAGAACTACCTAGCTGTGTCACATCTATGCTCTGAACCTCAGGTTCTTTAGCTGTATGATGGAGATGTTATTGTGTAAGCCTATTTTGATGATTAAATGAATTACATATAAAATACCAAGTGCAGCATCTGGGACACAGAGGCACTCAAGAAATGGCACTTGATCAAGATTATATGTTTGCAAATGGCAGGCAGAGGGTATGGGCATGGAATATGGCAAGGAAAAAGAGAAAGCTACTGGTCCAGGTTGTCACCAAGTTTTGGCTTCTAGAACATTAAAATAAGATCAGAATGAAGTACGTGCACGCACACACACACACACACACACACACACACACACACACTCACTCACTCACATCCCTGCACCTGTGTGAAGAAAGAGATGCAAATAGCACCTGGGAAAGACTGAACCATGGGAGCAAAGCTTGAGACACTGGAAGCTTTTGGGACTTGAGGAGTATGAATCAAACTGTCATAAGAAAACCAAGAGTCACTTTGCATTTTGTTGTTTCCTCTCAAACACTAGTTCATATATAAAAAGTTAAGGAAGAAATTGGAATATGAATTTTTCCCCACCCAGACATTTTGTTTTAACTCTAGTCTTTATTGCTTCTCTCAAAACTATTGCAGGATTAATATTATTCATGATGTCAGGATTAGAAAACAGATTGTGCCAGAATTTGTACAGCTCCTGGATTTTGCCCTAAATTTGAACTTTTTTTGTTTTCTAGTTTGCTCTTCTGCTTCCTGTTTCCAGGGCCAAAAGCTTTAAGAAGATCAGAAAATAATCATCACACAGCATTAGGCCCATAGGAAAAATGTGTCTGTGTGTCAAGTGCAAATTAATCAGAATTATATGCCTTGAAATATCTCTAGAAGTCTATATATAAGTTAAATTAAAAAAAAAAAAATTGGATCCAGTTCATGCAAGGTATGTAGTGTCAGTGGACAAAGTCAGCCAACAAATTCCTGAACTCCTTATGCTTTTTGTTTACAAGTGCCCTCCCCCACTCGCCCAGGGTGCATGGAGGCCTGAACAGCAATTCCATACAGATCCCCTTCAGTCTGGTTCTTCTGGGGAAGAATTAGAGAGGGTAATTGCTCTGAAGATCAGAAGAGAGTTGAGCTTGGCTGCTAGCCTGGGGGAGATGGCTAGAATGGATGGATTCCTTGCCCTCCTTCAGAGCAGATACTCTGCCCACTCTGTTCAGCTGTCACCTGCAGCTCACTCCACTGAGTCTCACCACACCCTTTGGGACCCAGAAGGTTGGATTCCAATATAACCTTCCCTAGCAATTGAGAAGCCATCTTCATAGTCCCTATCTTTATACTACTTACCTGTTTCTTAATTAAGCCTGTAACAAGTTTTAACATCTTCGTACTCTAAGAAAATTAAATGTTATTTAAAAAATAAAAATAATATAAGAGAAATAAAAATGTCCCCACACCATATTTCCTCCTGGTGCTGTCATACTTTCCACTCAGATATACTTCCTGGGCTTCTTCCCTTATTCCTTGTAGGATATTTGGAAATACCTGACTTTTCAAGGAACTGGAATTAGGTGGAGGTAGAAAAGCTCTCAGAAATGCTTACATATATATATATATTTCCACTTTCTTGCTTACCTCTTTGAACATTGTGTCACATTTCTATCTCTCAGGTAAATTTTTGCCCAGTTGGAAGGCATCATTGGCTGGCTTGCCTTGGCGAGAAGACCCGCTGTTCGTCTCCACAGGGTGTGACTAAAGCATACATGAAGGAAGGAAAATGCTGACAGTTTTGACCAAAGACAGAGATGGCCCAAACCGGATGCAGGCAATTGTCAGGACTAAAAGCTTTTGCCCCATGAGTCATACTTACTTCAAAGAGAAGTCACAAGGCATGGAGTCCTTAGGAACTTGCTCTCCTTTGTGGCACCAGCATAAGATAAGAAGAGAAAGAAGGGGTTACATTTTGAGCAATAGCTTCCAAAGAAACTGGGTATTCAGTCTTCACATAGTAAGGAGTTGAGACAAATTTCCTTCTCTATTGAACTATCATTTGATATATGCCACAACCACAATTAGGGACATTTGTGTTCATGATGTGTATATTTGGATGGCAATTGCCAGTGTAGCAAGTCAATACTGTGCATTAACAGATCAAGAGCACTTGGCATCTAGAATGACTTATTGGTACTATTTCCCTTTTAGCAGGAGAGAGAAGTTTAGAATTTGAGACTAATTTTAAGTTTTTCTAAGATTCTTCCCAGCCATGGGCAGTTGGCCTATTGAATGTACTACATGGAGCATTTCTTCATTTAACAAATATTTGTTGAGTTGGGCACTATATTAGATGGTGGGAGAAAATACAAGAGGCAAATCCCTGACCTCCTGGAGTCCATAGATCAGCAGGAGAGAGGCACATCAAATATTTACACTGGTAGCTGGAAGCCCCAGACCTCACCTGGGCTGCCACCAGCTCCAATTCCTCACCTCTCATCACAAGTGTCCTCAAGGTCTGGCCCACAGACCTGCAGCAGCTTTGTCTCCTGGGAGCTTGTTTATAATGCACATTACTAGTCTTGAAGCATAAAATTTTCTGGCCTTTCGACAGACTTCCTGAAGTATTTCTGATCCATAAATTCTGTTTCAACTGTGATAAGGCTTTACAATGTTTCTGCAAGAAGGAGCACATGAGCAAGCATGTTGGTTTGTGGTGGAGCTAGCACTGGATTTGTGGTTTTTAGACATGACTTTAAATGTCAGTTCTTCCAGTTACAATGTTGCTTTTGAGTCTCCGTTCCTTTATCCCCCAACCTCAGTCCATTGAATGATTGCATGTGACAGTGCCAAGTCCAAGGTCTGTGCTTGCTGCTTTTGGCTTCTCTAATTAGCAATAAGTTACTCATAAATGTGCTACAACACAAACCATGGGCAGGAAGAAGAAATTGCAATATTTAAAAGTAACAAGTAAAGACTATTGTTCAGAATATATACATATGTATACACACACACACACACACACACACACACACACATTCTTTTTCATTCTACAAATCAGGAGGCAAAAGACAAAGACATAGAAAAATGGTCAAAGGATATGAACAGGCAGATCACAGAAAAGGAAATAATTTATGAGAAAATGCAAACGAAATCAGCCATGAGGCACCCTTATTATAATCCATCACACTGTTAAAAATTAAGAAATTTGGTAATATCAAGAGTTTTCAGCATGTGGGTGAAACAGTATTCTCCTACTTAACTCTTGGAAGTCCAATACTCGCTTTCCAGATATGTTGGTGCTGGGTATGGTGACACATGCCTGTAATCCCAGTGCCTTGGGAGGCTGAGGCAGAAGGATCATGAGTTCCAAGCCAGCCTCAGTAGTTTAGCAAGGCCCTAAGCAACTTAGTGAGAGTTTATCTCAAAATAAAATATAAAAAAAGAACTGGGGTTGTGACTCAGTGGTTAAGCCCCCCTGAGTTCAAACCCCAATATGGAAAAAAAAAAAAAAAAATATATATATATATATATATATATATATGTATGTATGTATACAGTGAAATTCAAAATCTTATATGTAGGTCTCAATCGTTCTACTTCTATGTGTATGTCCAATAGAAACTCTGGCGTTTGTGCAGAGTAATGTGATAGGATGGGTATTGCAGCATTGTTTGCAAGAGTAAAAACATTAGAACCCATCTTAGTGTCCATTTATAGAGGAATGGGGAAGTACATTGAGCAGTTAAAACTGATGATGCCTATCACTGGTTAGAACTCAAGAACATTTATTGAATGAAAACAAGGAGAAAAAGACAGCAATATGAATCATTTATATAAACAAAAATGATATTGTGTTTTGTTTTATGATGCAGGTTATGCTTGTGAAATTTTACAAATGAAATGAAAGGACTCATACAAAATTCATGCTCTGTTGCAAGAAGGATGATGGGGAAAAGATAGGTGGCTGGAAAAGACGTTTGATTATATGTACCCTTTAATTCTGTAAACACAAAATATTAATACCTGGAAGAAGTACAATCAAACCTTGGCAGGTGCTGTGTCTGGATCACTGAACTACTAGTGTTTGTTGTCTTATTCTTTGTAGTTTTCTGCAGCATTAATGTTTTTGCACATTAAAAAGAGAGAGAGAAAGAGAAATCAGTTGTTCGTCATTGTCCCATAACTCAGGAAACTCTTTGGACAGGCGAGAGGTGGTGGCTAATGTGGAATGCAGTGAGATGCTGGCACACCACTGGCTGGAGACTCCAGGGTTGGCAAGGAAGAGTTGGACAACCCCAAGACTTTTAGGGCTCATCATGGTGGGAGGCTGCAAGAATATGAACCAAGTCTGTAGTACAATAGTATTTGTTTTTCAGTCCTCTCAGCGATTATTTATGTAGGCAGTGAAATTACCAGTCGGAGACTCAGAGAATAAATAGCTCTTTCTTCCCTTCCACGTCCCCCCTTCTCACCCCACGCCCGCCTGCGGTCCGGAGGCCTCGCCTGACTGCTTTACAATTGGCCTCACTATTTTATCTGTCTGTTAGGTGTTGCTGGGGGAGTATGACGGAAGCAAGGGGAAGAGAAAAGAAAGTGGGAGAATGTAAAGGACTCTGGATAAAGAAAGCCATCCCCTGGATTTTCATCCAGAGGATCACATTTCATGGCCTGATGGAAACTGGATTTCAGAGATGGAGGTAGCAGGAATTCTAACTTCCAGGAGACTGAGCAGTTTCACAGTGACCCCCAGTTTTCTTGCAGCCTGCCCTTCAGAATGCTGAACACACACACATACAATCACGGTGTGCATGCAACCCCACCCACTTCCAGCACTTTAGTAAAACCCCCAATTTCTTGGAGCAGCATCCACACCTGTGAATAGAAACCAGCATGTTCGTGAGGGTGGAGTGCAAGGCACTTACCTTCTGATCTCCACAGGATACAACCAAAGGAAAAGAAGGCTTGGTTATTTGTCTTTGTAACTAATATATTTGAGAAAGTAGCTACTCATTTCATGTATCCATTCCTCTCCAAATGGATAGATTGTAAGATTTTACTCTTACAATAATGTTGCAGTGCACACCTTTAGCATACAGTGTAGGTTTTTCTCTTCTTGCAAGAGGATAGGTGTCTGTGATTCTGTCCTGCTAAGGAAGAGCTGATTCTTATGTATAATATAAAGCACTGGTGTCCAAGAAGTGGAACCCCAAGACTAGCAGCATCAGTGTCACCTGGGCACTTGTAAGAAATGGGTATTCTTGGGCTCTGCCTCAGACTAGGACTGGTTCACAGTCTGGCCATCTGCACATTAAAGCTTAAGCAGCTCTACTAAGATCCAGCTCTAAACTGGTTATCAGAAGGAAAGAATTCAGGTGTCTGCTCCTGTACTTAGCGACTGTGCTGCCTTGGGCAAATAACTTGCTAGAATCAAGTGTTGTTTACGTGGTAGGAGCCCAGCAACTGTTTGTGTAATGAGTAATGTCTATGAATGTTCACTGAAAACCGTGAAGGACTGTATCGCCAACGTTGTTATTACTGCTGCTATCTCATCCTGGGAGTGGCTTTCTTGGCTAAATCAGATGTTCTGGTTGAAGTATCTTTTCTGCTTCTCTTAGAAGATGTTTGTTACTCTCCATCAAGAGTTACCAAATTTAGCAAATACAAACAGAGGACACTCAAATAGATTTAAATTTCAGATAAATCACACATGTATTTTCTGAATGTAAGTATGTCCCAACCATCGAATGGGCACAGCTGTACTAAAAAATTACTTGTTTTTGACAAGTCCTGTATTCATTCTGGTCTCCTATATTTAATCTGGCAACCCTATGTCTCTGTAGTGTTTTTAAGGTTAGCAACTAGGTTTTGTTGATTTCAAAATGTTCGTGTTTGAGAAGGAAAGCTTTAAGTTACAATTATTGTGAAATCTCATAATGATTTTAACAAAAGAAGTTTATCTCACACAGCAAGTATTCTTGGGGAGAGGTGATTCTAGGAACGGGTCAGGGTCTCAGTGGCATCAGGATCTGTGAGTCTTTTGGTCTTTCCCTCATCATCACAAAATGGCTGCAGTAGCTCTAAGCTTCAGATCCTCACAGAGTTTTCTTGACAGACAACAAGTCAAGTTTCTTCCTTGGAATCTGATAAACTGGAAGAACATTCAGCTTCACTATCGGAAGTGACCAAATGAATGATAGATTTGGGAAACTTTTAGGGTAGCTAACTAAAAGTGTCTGGCAGTGTTGAAAACATATTTATTGAGTGCTACTATATTCCAATTCTTGGTCTGAGTGTGAGAGATACGAACATATGTAAGACAAAGCTTCTGTCCTCCAGGAGCTTATACTCTGTTCAGGAAGGCAACAGGAATCAGATATGTTATTAGGCAAGTGCTTTGTTAGAGACTTGTACCAGGTGCAAAGTTAGCTTTCAGGAGGGCCACTTCTCTCAGGCCAGGAGTTCAGAGAAGCCCCCTTGAAGAGATGCCACCTAGCACACAGTGGATGCTTGGAATTCTGCCAGGATTAAATCAGCATACACACACACCCCCCACACACACACACTTTATTGTAGTCTGTACACATAAGGATACAATAGAAGTTAATTCTTACATGATTATTATCCTAATGGGAGCCAGAGGTCATTTGATGTACCACATGGGTATCCTCCACTTTTTACTGGCTGATCTAAATGAGTGTCTGTGGCCTGTCAAGAAGTTGAACAAGGAGTGGTGAAATAGTCAGATGGCTGAACCTGAGAAAGTCAACTTAAAGGAGGAAAGTTTTCTTTTGGCTCATAGTTTTAGTGGTTTCAGTCCTTGGTCATCAGGCTCCATTGTTTCTGGGTCTGTGATGAAGCAGAACAGCATGGCAGAAGGACATGGTGGAGGAAAGTTGTTCATCCCACGGCAACGGCGAAGCTGGAAGAGGGAGATAGGAAGGAGCCAGAGGCGAGATATATCCTCCCAGGACTCATCCTCAGTGACCTACTTGCTCTAACCAGGTCCTCCCACCTAACAGTTTCCACCACCTCTGTACAATGTCATCAAATATGAGTCCCTCAATGGATTAATCCACTTATTTGGTCAGAACCTTTGTGATCCAATCACTTCCCCAAAGCCCCACCTGTGAACATTGCTGCATTGGGTACTAAGTCTCCAACACTTGAATCTTTGGGAGACACTTACTATCCAAATGATAGTATAAGTCATTACAAAGCATACAGTATGAACGTACATTGAGACAAAATGTGGGTTTTAATTTTAATAAACTTTGGCTGACGTGGGGATAATTTCCTTAGGCTGAGATAGGATTATGACCTGAGTAGCTTTTTGAAACCTGCATGCTTCTCAGTGCCACACCATCAAGTGGGAACTTGATGAAAATCAACTTAAAGGAGGAAAGATTTATTTTGGCTCATTGTTTCAGTCCAGGATCATCAGACTCCATTGATTCTAGGTCTGTGATGAAGCAGAACAGCATGGAGATTTTATCTGAATTTGGAGTTAAGACCTGAGATCTTTTTGAGGGGACATTAGAGTTAGAAACTGAGTTTTTAGTTATAAAAGGAAAATTGGTTGGGCACTGCTTTATACACTGTTGAATTCCTGATCAGGAGATTCTCAAAAGAATCATAAACTCATGCTGTCTGCTTTCTCCTCTCTACCTATTATCCTTATCATAATGTGTTAGTACGAAGATGGGAGAATGGCAATTTTCAGATTAGAAAACCCAGCTCATCGACTTTTATAGCAGCAACCAGCCCTCGATTTGATTTTGAAATGTGCAATTAACTGCTTAGTCCTCTATACAAAGAGGATATTTCTCAGAGGAGGGATCTGGAATCCCTTGTTGATAAGATTCTCCTCAGTGTGGAATTCTTATTTGTGATAGTTTCTCTTAGTGGTTTTTAAAAATGGGAAATTGCTAGGTTGTTTTGTTGAATCTGAAATTAAAAAAAAAAAAAAAAAAAAAAAAAAAAAAACTGACTATGTGGGTTTGCTTCAGGCCTAATACTTTCAAGTCTGCTCTGCTCTGTCAGTACAAAGGTCTTTTTATCTCTGATCAATGATGGACTTCAAAGAAAGGGACATATCTTGCACATCTTGCCTGTCCACCAGTTCCTTACTATACAGTTTGTGTTAAAGGCTGCCAGTGCACAACCTTATGACATGCACACAAGTAACAGATACACAGGGTAGGGGCCTTCCAAAGGCCAATCCTCCACCCGGTGATGCTGTGAGCCAAGAAAATGGTCTTTCATATTAACAGCACATGGTTTTCAGGCTCATTAGAGAGAACATAGTGTCAGAAGTTTTGCTTTATGTTTGAATGATCCACTTGTTTTGTAACCTGTACCGTTGCCAAGCTTTCGTATTTAAGGTCAACAGAGGCCTATCAACTCTAATACATTGTGATAAACTTTAAATGACTGGTATAAGTAAAGTGTAATGGGAACACGAAGGAAGGTGCCACTCATCCTCTCAGCCAGGAGAAGAGTCATAGTTGAGTTGAGGGAGAAGGAAGCCTTGAAATCTGAATGAAGTAGATTTTTACAAGATTGGTGGACAGAGAATACTGAGCAAAGCAACAGCAGGGAGGAGTGAAAATGAAGGGTCTGTTAAAGGAACAGGGTAGTGTCAGAAGTCAAAGGCACCTGGACAAGGGTATAGGCATGATTTAAGCCTTAAAGCATGCGAGTCAGTGAGAAGCCAGAAGGAACATTGCTGGAATAACAAAGTGCATAGGAGAATATCTGGACGCTAATATTTTACACAATTGGAGAACCTACAGATCAACACTTGAAACGTGGTTAGAAAGAAGGATTGTGTTATCATGTGCTCCAGGATATTGCCTGAACTATAAGTGCATATCCAGATACAAAGCTTGTTCAGAAGTCAGTGTGTTCAAGGAAGTCTTTCTGGAGTCAATAGAGATGGAGCAAGGTCTGATAGGTTAGGATACCTCAGTTATTAGAGGAAAGGGGGAAGCATTCTCCCTGAACAACATCTCAGCAGAAGGATTGCAATTGTGGGTACAGAGGTGGTAGATAAGAAGTACAACAGAGATTAGCCTAGTCATTAGGGGAGTGGTTTCAGTTGTTGGGTTCATTGGTTTATTTCAGTGCTTCTCAATATTGACTACCTATTAGAATCCTCCAGGAGGTTTGAAAAATATCAGTGTCAGAGTCCCACTCCCAGGGATTCTGACTCAGTTGGAGTGTAGTCTGAGCAACAGGATTTTTAAGATTCCTAAGTGATTCTAGTGTATAGCCAGATTTACAGGGTATATTAGTCAGCTTTTGTCACTAAAATGAAATACCTGACACAGTTTTCTTCTATAGAGAAGGTTTATTTAGCTCACAGTTTTGGAGCTTCAGAGTTTAAGATTGGGCAGGATGGGGAAGGGTGGGCATATTGGTCTGGCCTCTGGTGAGGGTGGCAGATGGCTGTACATCATGGCAGGATTGCAAATGTATAGAAGAACAGAAGTCAAAGAGAAAGACACTGAGTCCAACAATCTCTTCTGAGGTCACACCTCCAATGAGAGAAGACCTCCCACTAGGTTCCTCCCTTAAAGTTTCTACCATCTCCTGACAGATCCACCCTGGGGATCAAGTCCCAACACAGTGGACCCTTGGGGGAACTCACACCACACCCAAACCACAGCCAAGAGTAGATTCCTTAGGCCCACACATTCCAAGTTAGGAATTTGGATTTGATTTCAAAGACATTGCATGTTCTTAAGTGTTGGCAAAATAGAATGGAAATGGATTTTTAGAGAGGAAGCTGTCAATTGAAAGTAGGTTGGAAAGAGGGTGGAGCTCTCTTATGACCAGAAATCCATACAGAAATCCTGGCATGAGTTACCAGAGCATCAGTCTAGCATTGTGTTTGTTGGAAAGGGAAGAGAAGGGCAGAATGTAGAGATGCATTAAAGATGCATTCCCAAGAACCCAGTGGCAGGGACAATGAGATTTAACAGAAAGAATGAGGATTCTGGGGGTAGATGGACCTGGGTTCAAATTCCAGCTCTGCCTAGCATTATGACCTGGGGCTGGAGGGTACTTTATCTCCACTAAAGAGATAAAGATAATACCAATCTTGCAGATGTACAGTGAAGAACAAGTGAAGTAATCTACGAAAAGGACCTGGCAGAGGGTGAGAAATGAATAGAAGCATCTATGTTATCATTCCTGTGGAGAATAAAGCAAGATGACTAATTCACCTGGCTGGAGACTGGTTTAGATCAGACCAGTGATCTAAAACCAGCTCAGCCTCTTGATAAGGGCAGACTTGATAAGAGACAGGATCTCTCTGAATATAAATTTATCCATTTACAAGATGCCAATGATATTTCCTACCTCAAGGGGCTCCTAGCATCATGCTTGGCACATAATACCTGCTCTTTAAATGTGTGTCAATTTATTTAGAAAACTCAAGAATTTTGAGAAATACCAAATATGGTTTTTATGTGGGCCTTTACCAGATTGATGGGCTGCAGTATATAGATTTGCTTAAGTGACATCTTCAATCACTTTCACTTAAGATCTTAGGTATCTATTTGTGCTATAATCATTTGAGTCCCTTAATTCCTAAACTCTAATAACATGCTACTTGTTTTAGTCATGCTACTTGTTTAACTCTGTGGCTAAAAGACCTGACCAGCACAATTGTAGAGGAGAAAAAGTTTATTTGGTGGCTCACAGTTTCAGAGGTCTCAGTCCATGCACAGTTCCATTCCTCAGGGCTCCAGGTGAGGCACAACATCATGGTGGAAGAGTGTGGTGGAGAGAAGCCACTCACATGATGATCACAAAGCAGAGAGAGAGATCTCCACTTGCCAAATCCAAACATATACCCCAAAACCACACCCCTAATGCTCCACCTCCTCCAGTCACACCCCACCTCCTTTAATTACCTCTCAATCCCATCAGGTGATAAATTCACTGATTGGGTTAAGGCTCTCATAACCCAATCATTTCTTCTCTAAACCTCCTTGCATTGTCTCACACATGAGCTATTGGGGAGCACTTCACATCCAAACCATAAAATTACTTGTCTGATAGATTAGCATTAGCGAAATCTAATGTCTAAGAAATGTAAATTAGCTTTTTTGATTTAAATAAAATTAAGCTAAAAAATTTTGAGAATAGAAAACATCCATACTGTGCTTATTTGCCTGTTATATTCTCAGTGTTCTGTATGTATTAACTTGTTAAATCTTCACAAACCCATTAGTACTATGCTACAGATATTTCCATTTCACAAAGAAACTGAGTTTAATGATGTTTTCAGGGTCATATGGCTGGTATACAGAGGGCCAAGGCTATTTGGCTCCCAAGTTCCTGCTGTTGACTAATGATGCCCACAGAGTACCTAACTCATAGTAAGCACTAAAGACATTATTCACCTGTTTCATATCCACAATTGATATTGGTGTTCCTGAAACAAAAGAAAGACCCAGAAAATGTGGTACCATCTGAAGAAATGGAAGAAAGAGGTAAGAAGACAGAAAGTGTTCATTATTCTCTGGAAACTCTCCCATATCATAACCTACCCAATGTTATACATTACCCAATTCCCCTCAGAATGATTAAATTTACCCTAGAATTAGACTTCTAAATGTGTGAAGTTCCCAGATTCCTGCTTATCCAAGCTAAAATTCCCCTTCAGAACCTGAGTTAAACCAAGACACAGAGTCACTGTGGCAGGGCTGTTTATGTTGTTCACTGTGCAATTGCAGGCATCGTCCACACCATCATCTGTGGCACCCCTGGAGTTGCACCATACATAGCCTGCAGGATCACACTCTCCTTGAGTAGGGAAATTCAAGGGTCTGTATTTAAAGAGTAGGGAAAAAGTACCAATAAAGGTACTAAAATTTTTAAAATTATTTATTTATTTTTTAATGTTTTACAGACTACATTTTGATTCATTGTTCACAAATGGGGTACATCATTTCATTTCCATGGTTGTACATGATATAGATTTACACCATTCGTGTAATCATACATGTACATAGGGTAATGATGTCTGTCTCATTCCACCATTTTTCATACCCCCCTCCCTCCCTCCCTCTCATTTCCTTCCACATAATCCAAAGTTCCTCCATTCTTCTATCACTCCCCCCACACCCCCATTATATATCATTCTCCACTTATCAGGGAAAATATTTGGCCTTTGGTTTTTTTTGGGATTGGCTTATTTCACTTATCATGATAGTCTCCAATTCTATCCATTTATTTGCAAATGCCATAATATTATTATTCTTTGTGGTTGAATAATATTTCATTGTGTATATATACCACAGTTTCTTTATTCATTCATCTGGTTGGTTCCACAATCTAGCTATTGTGAACTGAGCTGCTATAAACATTGATGTGGCTGTGTTACTGTGGTATGCTGATTTTAAGTCCTTTGGGCATAAACCGAGGAGTGGGATAACTAGGTCAAAAGGTGGATCCAGGGCTGGGGAGATAGCTCAGTTGGTAGAGTGCTTGCCTCGCAAGCACAAGGCCCTGGGTTCAATCCCCAGGACTGCAAAAAAAAAAAAAAAAAAAAAAAAAAAAAAAAAAGTGGATCCATTCCAAGTTTTCTGAGAATTCTTCACACTGCTTTCCAGAGTAGCTGCACCAATATGCAACTCCACCAGCTGTGTCAAAGTGTGCCTTTTTTTCCCCACATCCAT
Organism: Sciurus vulgaris; assembly: GCF_902686455.1. Lineage (NCBI taxonomy): Eukaryota > Metazoa > Chordata > Mammalia > Rodentia > Sciuridae > Sciurus > Sciurus vulgaris. The sequence continues at coordinate 78,766,762 of NC_136469.1, forward strand.
TATTATTTGTGTTCTTGATAATAGTCATTCTAATTGGAGTAAGATGAAATCTTAGAGTTGTTTTAATTTGCATTTCTCTAATTACTAGAGATGTTGAACACTTTTTCATATATTTATTAATTGCCTATATCTCTTCTTCTGTAAAGTGTCTGTCTAGTACCTTGGCCCATTTATTGACTGGTTTCTTTGAATTTTTGCTGTAAAGTTTTGTAAGTTCTTCATTAATTTTGGAGATAAGTGCACTATCTGAAGTGCATGTGGAAACGATTCTCTCCGACTCGATAGGCTGTCTCTATGTGTTCTTGATTGTACCCTTTCCTGAGAAAAAGCTTTTTAGTTTCAGTCCATACCATTTGTTAATTCTTGCTTTGATTTCTTGTGCTTTGAGAGTCTTGTTGAGGAAGTCTGTTCCTAAACCAACATGATGAAGATTTGGGCCTACTTTATCTTCCATTACGTGCAGGGTCTCTGGTCTAATTCCTAAGTCCTTGATCCATTTCGAGTTGAGTTTTGTGCAGGGTGAGCGATACAGATTTAATTTCATTTTACTGCATATGGATTTCCACTTTTGCCAGCACCATTTGTTGAACAGGCTATCTTTTCTCCATTGTATGTTTTTGGCTTCTTTGTCTAGTATGAGGTGACTGTATTTATGTGGTTCTGTCTCTGTGTCTTCTATTCTGTACCATTGGTCTGCCTGTCTATTTTGGTGCCAATACCTTGCTGTTTTTGTTACTATTGCTCTGTAGTATAGTTTACTGTCTGGTATTGTGATACCTCCTGCTTCACTTTTTCTCCTCAGTATTGTTTTGGCTATTCAAGGTCTTGAAGTTCATGATTGCTTTCTCTTTTTCTATGAGGAATGTCATTGGGATTTTAATTGGAATTGCATTGAATCTGTATAGTGCCTTTGGTAGAATGGCCATTTTGACAATATTAATTCTGCCTATCCAAGAATATGGGAGATCTTCCCATTTTTGAAGGTTTTCTTCAATTTCTTTCTTTAATGTTCTATAGTTTTCATTGTACAGGTCTTTCACCTATTTTGTTGGATTAATTCCCAAGTATTTTATTTTATTTTTTTGAGGCTATTGTGAATGGAGTGGTTTTCCTAATTTCTCTTTCAGAGGATTCGTCACTTATTAATAGAAATGCATTAGATTTACACATATTGATTTTATATCCTGCTACTTTGGCTAAATTCATTTATTAGTTCTAGAAGTTTTCTGGTGGAGTTTTTTGGATCTTCTAAATATAGGATCATGTCATCAGCAAATAGTGACAGTTTAAGTTCTTCTTTTCCTATTTGTATTCCTTTAATTTCTTTGACCTGTCTAATTGCTCTGGCAAGTGTTTCAAGGATGACGTTGAATAGAAGTGGTGAAAGAGGGCATCCTTGTCTTGTTCCAGTTTTTAGAGGGAATGCTTTCAGTTTTTCTCTATTAAGAATGATGTTGGCCGTGGGCTCAGCATAGATAGCCTTTACAATATTGAGGTATGTTCCTACTATTCCTATTTTTTCTAGTGTTTTAAGAATGAAGGGGTGCTGTATTTTATCAAATGCTTTCTCAGCATCTATTGAAATAATCATATGATTCTTAAGTCTATTGATGTGATGTAATGTATTTATTGATTTCCAGATGTTGAACCAATCTTGCATCCCTGGGATAAACCCCACTTGATCGTGGTGCACTCTTTTAAATATATTTTTGTATGCGATTTGCCAGTAGTTTGTTAAGGAATTTTGCATCTATGTTCATCAGAGATATTGGTCTCAAGTTTTCTTTCCTTGATGAGTCTTTGTCTGGTTTTGGTATCAGAGTGATACTAGCCTCATAGAATTAATTTGGAAGGGTTCCCTCCTTTTCTATTTCCTGGAATACTTTGAGGAGTATTGGTATTCGTTCTTCTTTAAAGGTCTTATAGAATTTGGCTGAGAATCCATCTGGTCCTGGGCTTTTCTTGGTTGGTAGGCTTTTTTTTTTTTTTACTTGCAATCTCATGTTTATTAACTAGGTTATTCTAAAGTTGTTTAAATTCTTAGTTATAAAGGAAAGATGGTTGATAAGAAAAAAATGGGTAATTATTACTTTCATGGGAGGTTTTACTGGATAATCACTCATTTGAGCAAAAAAAATTTGAAGTATGTGCTATAAGCATGATGTTTTAGTACTTTCATGGACTTTTTTTTTTTTTTTTTCCATACAGTTGGTAGGCTTTTGATGGCTTCTATTTTGGTGCTTGAAATTGATCTGTTTAGATTGTGTACATCTTCATGATTCTGTTTGGGAGGATTATATGTCTCTAAAAATTTGTCAATATCTTTGATATTTTCTATTTTGTTGGAGTATAGATTTTCAAAGTAGCTTCTAATTATGTTATGTATTTCAATGGTGTCTGTCGTGATCTTTCCTTTTTCATCACGAATTCTAGTAATTTGAGTTTTTTCTCTCCTCTTCGTTAGTGTGGCGAGGGGTTTATCAATTTTGTTTACTTTTTCAAAGAACCAACTTTATGTTTTGTCAATTTTTTGAATGGTTTCTTTTGTTTCATTTTCACTGATTTCAGCTCTGATTTTAATTATTTCCTGTCTTCTATTTTTGGTGTTGATCTGTTCTTCTTTTTCTAGGGCTTTGAGGTGTAATGTTAGGTCATTTAGTTTTTGACTTTTTATTTTTTTAATGTAGAAGCTCAATGCAATGAACTTTTCTCTTAGTACTGCTTCCATAGTGTCCCAGAGATTTTGATATGTTGTGTCATTGTTCTCATTTACCTCTAATAATTTTTTTTATTTCTTCCCTGATATCTTCTGTTATCATTGCATCATTCAATAGCATATTATTTAGTCTCCAGGTGTATGAGTAGTTATTGTTTGTTATTTTATTGTTCATTTCTAATTGCATTCCATTATGGTCTGATAGGATACAGGGTAGGCTGTCTATTTTTTTTGTATTTACTAGTGGCTTCTTTGTGGCATAGCGTATGGTCTATTTTGGAGAAGGATCCATGAGCTGCTGAGAAGAAAGTATATTCGCTCAATGATGGATGAAATACTCTGTAAATATCCATTAACTCTATATCATTGATTGTATTATTTAGTTCTATAGTTTCTTTGTTCAGTTTTTCTTTGGAGGATCTATTCAGTGATGAGATCGGGGTGTTAAAGTCCCCCACTATTAATGTGTTTTGGTCTTTTTAATTCTTAAAATTGAGAAAGGTTTATTTGATGAACATGGATTCTCCATTGTTGGGGCATAAATATTTAAAATTGTTATATCTTGCTGTCTTATGCTTCCCTTAAGCAGTATGAAATGTCCTTCTTTATCCCTTCTGACTAACTTAGGTTTGAATTCCACTTTATCTGATATGAGGATGGAAACCCCTGCTTTTTTACTGTATCATGTGCATGGTATGTTTTTCCCCATCCTTTCACCTTTGGTCTGTGAATGTCTTTTTCTATGAGATGAGTCTCTTGAAGACTGCATATTGTTGAGTCTTTCTTTTTAATCCAACCTGCCAGTCTATGTCTTTTGATTATTGGGTTTAGGCCATTGACATTCAGGGTTATTATTGAGATATGATTTGTATTCCTGATCATTTTGGCTTATTTTTGATTTTATACTTGTCCTTTAATTGGCTTTTCCTTTAGGATAGTTCCTCCCTTTGCTGACTTGTATTGTTGTTTTTCACTTCCTCCTCATAAAATATTTTTCGGAGAATGTTCTGTAGGTCAGGCTTTCTACTTGTAAATTCTTTTAACTTTTGTTTATCATGGAAAGATTTTATTTCATTGTCAAATCTGAAGGTTAGTTTTGCTGGGTATAGGATTCTTGGTTGGCATTCGTGTTCTTTCAGAGCTTGAAATATATTGTTCCAGGCCCTTCTTGCTTTTAGAGTATGGGCTGAGAACTCTGCTGATACCTGTATTGGTTTCCCTTTATATGTAATCTGACACTTTTCTCTCACAGCCTTTAAAATCCTATCTTTATCTTGTATGTGAGGTATTTTCATTATAATGTGTCTTAGTGTGGATCTGTTGTAATTTTGTACACCTGGTGTTCTGTAAGCCTCCTGTATTTGATTTTCCATTTCATTTTTCAGGTTTGGGAAATTATCTGATATTATTTGATTGAACAGGTTGTTCATTCCTTTGGTTTGTATCTCTGTGCCTTCCTCAATCCCAATAATCCTTAAATTTGGTGTTTTCATGATATCCCATAATTCTTGGAGGTACTGTACATGACTTCTGAACACCTTCTCACTTTGTTCAACTTTATTTTCAAGATTAAATATTTTGTCTTCATTGTCTTAGATTCTGTCTTCCATGAGATCTGTTCTGTTGTTGATACTTTCTATTGAGTTTTTAATTGGTTTATTGTTTCTTTCATTTCAAGTATTTCTGTCTTTTTTTTCTCTCTTTTTTTTTTCAGAATCTCTATCTCTTTATTGAAGTGTTCTTTTGCTTCCTGCATTTGCTCTTTTAACTCTTTATTGGAATGATATTGCATTGCCTGTATTTGCTGTCTTATCTCATCTTTTGCTTCATGGATCATTTTAATTATGCAGATTATAAATCCTTTTTCTGTCATGTCTACTGCCATGCTGTCATTGGATTCTGTTAAAGAACCTCCAGTCTCCTGTAGGTGTCTCACGAAGGGAGTTGCCCTTCCAATGATGATGGCCACGCCCTCAGGAATAATTCAAAATGCCTGTACCAGCCTCCAAAGAAGCTGGGGAGCCCCAGTGAGGGTGTGCTGAGTCAGCACAGGAGGCAGGTGCAGTGTCCCTCTGTGGTGTGGGGTGGGTGGGCCGGCTCAGTGACCAGCTTCTGTTTGCGGTGAGAAGGCTGACAGGCGGGTACTCTTTTTAATGTTTAAAACTTTTCTCTTTCTTCCATGTGCTTTCTTCATAGTTTTTTTGCTTTATTTTTGTTTTATGTCATAACCTCATGGTATTGGGATGAAGGTCATGTGTAGACCATTACAGGTTTCCAGCGGGCCCACCCTGAAACTCAGTCCTCAGGCTGTCAGGTTCCCTGTCCTTCCAGATGGCAGACCTACCAACAGGCTGTGCCCTGGCAACCGGTCAGGGTTAGGTTTGGCTGAGTTCACCTTCCATTCTCAGGGGCCTGCTGCCCCAAACCACAGTAGCCAATGACCCTAAAGGAATTGCAACCTCCAAACCAGATGTCCTGGGTTCCTAGGAAGATCCAGGTGTGTGAGATACTTACCTTCCCTCCTCCTCCTCCCTTCCCATCCTATTCCTTTCCACTATCATCCACCAAAAATGCCATGGTGCTGCCAGTCTGGAGTGGAGATGGTGGTCTCCAGCTCTGTTCTGAGGCACTAGGGTCTTTATGCAGATTCCTAACCTTCCCTGTGTACATGTCCAGTCCCTTCCAGGAATGGAGACTGATAGCAGTCATTTGGCTGGGCAGAGCGGGGCAGCCTGGTAGGGACTGGGCATGGATTAACATTGACAGTCAGTTTAGAGTGCCCTTCAAGTGACAAGTTGTACATGACCAATTAGTGTGCTCTTCCACACAGGTTGTACCAACTTGTAATAGATAACGTTCTAGCCAAGACTCTCCGATTTCCAAAACATTCCTTCCCTCACCCAGCTCTGGGAAACCACTAACTTACTTTCTGACTCTGGATTTTCTAATTTTGAATATTTCATATAAGTGAAATCATACAGTTTGTAATCTTTTGTATCTGATTTCTTTCACTTAGCATGTTTTTAAGAGTCATCCATATTGTAGCATGTATCAGTGCTTCCTTACTTTTTATGGTTGTATGGTATTCTGTTGAATGAATATACCACATTTTATTTACCCATTCCTCAGCTGATGTATATTTGGGGTGCTTCCATTTTCTGGCTATTACAAATAATACTGCTATGAATATTTGTGGAATTTACCAATTAAAGAATAACTGATTTTTTAAAAAGAACTACTTGCTCATCACATTTGAAGTTTTTGTGTGGACATGTTTTCATTTCCCTTGGAGAGAAATCGATGGGTCATATGGTAACTCTGTTTAATATTCAGATATCTACAACTTTTGTGGTTCTTCATATTCTCACCATGAATATATGAGGGTCCAATTTTTACACATCTTTCCTAACACTTATTATTATGTTTTTGATTATTGGCATTGGTGTGTGTGTGCGTGTGTGTGTGTGTGTGTGTGTGTGTGTGTGTGTGATGTACCTTTTTGCCTTTTCCTAATAGCCAGTGATGTGGGGCATCTTTTCATGTCCTTATGGTCCATTTGTGAATATTCTTTGGAGAAGTGTCTATTCAAATCCTAAGCCCTTTTTTAAACTATGTTATTCATCTTTTATTATTGAGTTATAGTTCTTTGTACTTTCTGAATGCAAATCTATTGTCAGATATGTAATGTGCAAATTTTTTTTCCATCTGTGGGTCATCTTTTCACTTTCTTGATGTTGTCTTTTGAAGCACAAAAGTTTTCAATTTTGATGAAATACAATTTCCCTATTTTTCTCTTGCTGCTTATTCTTTTGGTGTTGTATCTAAGAAGACTTTGCTTAACCCAAGTTTGTAAAAATTTATTCCTGTGCTTTTGTCTGAACATTTTATAGTTTTGGTTCTTACACTGAGCCCTAAGCTCCATTTGGAGTTATTTTTATCTATCATGTGATAAGGGGACCAGCCCAGCAGTATCTTTTTTTTTTTTTTTTTTTTTTGCAGATGGATAAATACCATTTGTTGAGAAATCTATTCTTCCCTCATTGAATTGTTTTGGCATCCTTGTCAAGAATTTATATGTGAAACCTTATGCTGTCTTATCTTTTGAATGGAAAATAGTCCAACTTTAGGAAATCTTATAGGACATGCTGTTACTACTGTCTGTTGCATATTTATTTTATGTCATTAGAACATTTTAAATTTTCTACTATTACCTATTAAGAATTGATCAGATTTAGTCTCTAATCTATATTTCACATAGAAAATTGGTGAGATGATGATGATGATGAAGAAGAAAGGAAGAGAAAGAGGAGGAGGAAGAAGAAGGAGGAGGGGAGGAGAAAGGAAGGAGGTGGAGGAGTTTTTCTTTACTTGGCTCTAGGTCACAGCTGCACCTGCTCACGGTTAACTGTCACTCCTTTCCCAAACACCTCTTTCCTTTGGCACCCTCTCCGTAATGCAACCTGGTGGACTGTGGCTAGGTCACCTTGCTTCATTATTTATGTTTATCACTGTGGAGTTTTGATACAACTCCAGCAGTCTCATCTACCCCAGCTATCTCAAAGTCCAATTCTAAATGTACATTGTTTCTTTACTCAGAAATTAAAACACAGCAACTTTTAAAAGAGCAAACCTCACATGGTTAGGAACTGGATTGACTGTCCTCCCTCTGTTCAGCTACAGGATGATGACCAGAAGCTGAAAAGGGTAGGCAGTCTGGCCAGCCAGGGCCACAGTCTATTGATAGATGGGACAGCACATGGGGCTGCCATTCAAGGGATACTCTGCCTGCAGAGAGTGTGTGAGGCAGACGGTAGGCAGCAGGCCTTGGGGCAAAGTTAATCTAGTTCCTGGGGTTCAGATGATTTCCAAAGCCAAGCTGCCCTGGAAGTGGTCTTGGAATGCTGGCCCAACAGCAGAGGGTAATTTGGACTCAAAGAAACCAGCAGAAAGTGATTCTGGGCTGAAACTTGGGGTCCACTGATCGTGCCCCTGACTTGAAGACTCAGTGTTTATCTCCTTAGTGGCTTATGCTGTGGCATTTCCCTTGTAGGGAGGGGTGAGGTGGACAGATGGGGAAATGGAGTTTCAGTGGACCCAGTAAGAACACGGAAAAGACAAACAAAATCTGATCAGCCTTGGATCATTCTTCTGAGATGATGTAAGGGATTAACTGTAGGTTTTGTTTTCTCTGAAACTAGTGCCTGGATAACTCAATAAAATAGTCTGAGAGATCAGTTTCCTGACCCTTCTGTAAGATACCTATAATTATGCCATTTACATAATTTGCACCAACTTCTGCCTCATTCTCTAGATGTGCTTGCCAGACTTGGTCTATTTCTTTATCAGAAATGAGGGTTTACTATCCTTACTGAAATTGTTTCTTCTTTGTAAATATAAGATACGAAGGTCCAAGTATGAATATCATATATTTAAGTTGGATTTTTCTTTAATGAACTATGGGTTTATAGATCTGAATTTGTAATATGGACATAGGCTGAAGCACCTACCTTCATGGTGACATATTCCTTTGAATTTCCAGATCCCTCTCTAAACCTCTGCCAGGCTAGAAGCTTCCAACCTTCTTTGAATAAGTGATGCTTTCAAGTTCAAAACATCCATGGCTAATATAAGGGTACAGTTGTTCATAAAGGTGGGCAATAGTACACCTGGAGGATGTTTAGGAAGTGGCTGTCGCAAGGGTGGGGGTACTACTGGAATATAGTGGATAAGACTATATATTAACATAGGTCCTGCTGTGGGATCACAAATTCCCTGCACCCTTCATCACGAAAACCCGGATCTCTGTTTACTGTCTCTCCTTTCCCACACATCTCTTTCCCTTGGCACCTTCTCCTTAACGCAACCTGGTGGGACTGACCCAGGTTTTGTAGTTAGGTCACCTTGCTTAATGAGACAAGGTGCTGGATGTCTTGCAATGTGAGGGGCAGAATTCACAACAGAAGCTCCCACCCGGAATGTGAGTAGGCTCCCTGTGTTGAGAAACAGTGATGGCTGGCCTGAGCCAGCATCTCCTCTATGGTTTTTAGTAGATTGGCATGTGCACTTTTAGGCATCCTGACTCTGATAAGCAGTGACAAAGAGTCTGGGGATGGTTTCATGCAATTACAGCATCACCTGGTTCTGTGCCATTCATTTCCCTTCCTGCTTCCCCTGTGATTCTGCTGAGCTGTATCTCCAGGTACCATCTTCCTTCCACAGCCTCATCCTGCCAACTGAACCTAGCCTTCATATTGTTATTCCAATTAATAACAAGTGACATTTACTGAGTGTTTATGGTAGCAGGGAAAATGCTGAATGATTTTATACATTATTTCATTTTGTCCCCATAAAATTCCCAACAAAGGGACATTAGAATAACCTTCCTAGAGATAAAACTGAAGTTTTGTTTCATATTTTTTTATTTTTATTTTTACAGACTGCATTTTGATTCATTGTACACAAATGGGGTACAACTTTTCATTTCTGTGGTTGTGCACGATGTAGATTCACACCACTCATGTAATCATACATGTACATAGGGTAATACTGTCTGTTTCAGTCAACTATCTTTCCTTCCCCCACCCCCGCCCAACCCATTTTCCTCTACACCATCCAAAGTTCCTCCATTCTTCTCTCCCCCACTGACACCCCCTTCCCATGTTTCATATCATCATCCACTTATCAGAGAAAACATTCGGCCTTTGATTGTTTGGACTTGGCCTATTTAACTTAGCATGATTTTCTCTAACTCCATTCATTTACCAGCAAATACCATAATTTTTTTCTTCTTTATGGTTGAGTAATATTCCATTGTGTGTGTATACCACAGAAACTGAAGTTTTAAGGGGTTGACTAACTTTGCTCAAAGTGAGAAGGAAGAGAGAATGTTGTGGAGCTGAAATAGCCCTGTCCATTGTAGTGCTCTTTCCTTGGATCCACTGTGCTGCACCAACTGCCCCCAGCCTTGTCCCTTGGCTGATGGACTCTGCATTGTCTGTGCAGCCATCCCGCTCACCTTCATGCCCTTCCTGCTAGGAAACACCTCCCCTTTGTGTCCTCATCCCAACCTCCTGGCCTGGCTAACTCCTACTGAGTCTCCAATCTTACTTCCTTGGACAACACATTTCTGGTTAGGAGCCTTGTCTTTATGTCCCTATCACAAGCAATAATGACAATGTTTGTGTCTATACCCTCCCTAGAAACTAAGGGATTGTGACTTGTTGAGCACAGTGTCCTCAGTGCCTAGCTCTGGGCCTGCACAGTCCAGGTGCTTCACAGATGTTGGCGAGGTATGTAGATGGCAAACTGGCCTATCCCCTCTGGTTCTTACCATTCCAAGAGTGTCTCCTGGGGGACTTGCCCAGCCCTCCAGTCACAACTAGCTTTCTTAATTGGACCCTTCTTCCAGGTTTATCTCCAAGTGGGAACTTGAACAGAGCCTGCAGGTGGGGAGTGACCAGCACAGGTATGGAATGGAGATCTGGGTTTTCATGAGAAAGCATGCAGGGAACTTGTGGTCCCATATGTGGAATGAGGAAGACAAACTGTACTGCTGTGAACTTCTGGGCCACATTAGAATAACAAATGACTTCCTGATCTATTACTTTATTTAACCTAAGTGCAAATGAACTAGAACCCAACCTGAGCCCAGTGGGGTCTTCACCACCCCAAAACCCAGGCTACTTGACAGAGCAAAAAAGTTGTGGATTTTATGATTAAAAAAAACCAAAAAACTGAGAAAGAACATTCCTTGAATAACACTTTTGTCATTTAACATTATAGAAAACTCACTCATGACTTCAAAATCAATAACTCGGGCACATTTTTATGGGATTTTAACGGGATTGTGTAGCTCCTCCACACAATTATTAATTGTGATGGTGCCTACAAAGTCCCAGGGACCTTAGACATGTGTGTGTGTAGGTCTGTTTATTTGCTTATTAAAATTTCTCTCTAACCTTTGCTAAGATCCTAAGAAGTAGATATTATTTTCCATATTCCACGCATCTTCAAGAAATGAGGATTATGTTCCCTGCCCACAGTCATGTACTTCCTAAATGGCTGAGATGAAATTTGAACTTAGGTCTGTCTAAGTCTGAAGCCCAGAGTCCTGTTGGCTGTCTCCTGCAAAGGCATGGCCTCCTTGAGGTGGACCAGCTTGTCCTCTGCACTGTCCTTTCTCTTCCTCATTCTTACATAGGTGGTGCTCTTTCTCACCTGGGTGAGCTAACTGACTAAAGGAAAGCATGGGGAAAAGGAGACTCAGGTATGACTGGGTGGGTGGGTGGAGAGGACACTTGGCTTCTATTTGTCAAAACATGTGAGAAAAACCTCTGCCACCTTGTAGGCGTAAATAATCTGTGATGCTAAAGGAAGTCTTTCTCCACCTTTAGGTCTGCTCAGCATCAAGCAGAAATGATTGGAAATGCTCTGGGTCAAAGAATTTACCTCCCTTTGTTTACTCTTATCCAGAAAAATATCCCATCTGACACAACTAAAAAACCTGTACTCATAAATAGAACCTCCTAAACATAATCAAAATGATAATTTCTTCCTCTGGGCTAGACTGGTTGCCCAGCTGCAATTATCATCTATCTGCCAATCTACTGTGCTATTTCATTTTGTCAATCCATACTAATTTTCAGACAGTGCAAAGGGTTGGGTGTATTTTATTTTTTCTGGCAGCTCAAATCCTCCCAGCCTCCAGAGGCAAGCATGACTGCTGTAAGTCAAATCGAATTTGCAATTCCCATGGTAGCTTTTATCACTGTTGTGCAAACACCTCCCTCTTACACTTGTCTGCTGAGCAGCATTCGATACCTGCACACCACCTGATTCCACAAGGTCAGAGCTGAGGAGCTTGCTTTCTTCCTGTCAGGTAATATGGATGTGGCCTTGTCATGTCATGTAGCACCTCTTTTCCTCTGAAGTGTTCCCTCCGTATGTGGCTCCACCAACAGCAGTGGGTAATCACAAAATAAGGAAATGAGCAGGTCAAGGTGAGGGATTTTAAGTGTTCTGGGAGGTTAAATATTTTAGGTGTATCAAAGTGTGCTCATTTATGAGGAAGCCACTTCCTGTCCTGGGTCCCCTCCACAAACAGGACAGTGTCAGGAGGGAGATGGTGTAGAAAATTACATGGCAGGCTGCAGAGACCTCGTTAGAGCTTGTTTGTCATCATGAGGACTTTTGACAATAGGCAGGTGAGGACTCTATTTCCATTGTGCAGAGAGAGCTGATGAGAGTGAGATTTCGACATCATAGTTGGCATCTGTCAGCACTGATGTAATCAGCTTTTGATCATTTCCAGGCTGTTTTTCTGCTCAGTGAATGATTTAGGGTCTTTTATTCTGGGATTGCCAACACTTCTTTCACAGGGAGGTCAGCGGGAGGAGAAATGAGCTAAAACTCAAACATGACCATTCTTCAATTCCTCAGCAACTTCACTGAACATCTTGTGGTGTGGGGTGTATAACTCCAACAACTTCGATGCCTTGGGATGATCTTTGCAGGAATGTGTATTCCACTTATTTGTATCACATTACTGCTTAGAGTTGACTTATACAATTTCTTAAAAAAAAAATACTTTGGGGTTGGAGCTCTCATTTCTCTCCCCTAACTTGAAGATATAATAGCAACACCTGCATCACCATGATTGAAGATCTAACCTGGCATTTGGCATGGCCTCCTTGAAACAGTCTTTTCCTGTTTCTCTTAGTTTGTACTCTTCCTGCTTCCCTCCTAGCCCTCTGATGCATCCTCAGCCTCCTTTGCTAATTCCTGATTTTTCCACCCAGCTCCATGTTAGAGAAGCTATCTTAAGATCTATAGTTACCTCCTTTTCCATTGAATTCTTCCCTAGAGGTCTCCCATCTAGTCCCATGTCCTCACTCACTCTTGGATCCCTTAGTTCAAGAGCTGAATGTCTCTCTGCCTGATGGATTTCATCATAGAGACATCCAATAGGCATCTTAGACTTAATTAGTTGAAAATCAAACTACCTATCATTCCCATCCTTCCCCTGCTCCACCAATTCTCACAGTTTCTCATCATCCATAAGAATTTCTATTTATGGCATAAATTACTTTCACCTTACTTGAAGAGAAATCTGTAAGACTCAGTTACACATACCCTTTAATATAGCTTCAGTGCAGTGTGAATGTCCTCCAAAGGTTCATTGTGATTGGAGGCTTGGTTCCTAGGGTGGCACTATTGGGAAGTGGTGGAAACTTTTAGAGGCAAAGTCTAAAGGGAGACCCTTTGGTTACTGGGGTATGAAGAAGTTCTTTGCAATCCTTTGGTTCTCATGTGACCTTTTGGTAATTCTCAAGAAAGGATTGTTGTAAAAGGAGCAAGTTTGTCCCACCCAGTTCTCTCTTTTTCCTGGCTTGGTATGTGACCCCTCTATTCTGACATGAACTTCTACCATTGCCATTCATCATCCACCATCCACCATGAGGTGATGCAGCCAAGGTGTGGCCCCTGCAATAGAACCAATACTATGCCATTTCAAGGTGGATCCTTCATAACTGTGAGCTAAATAAACCTCCTTCTTCTTAGTTATTGTGTGTCAGGGATTTCATTATAGTGATAAAAAGCTGACTAATATACCCTTTAACCAGAAAGCCTTTATCTTATTTAAATCAAAGCACCTCTCTTTATAAGGGTAGATAAGGATGTTCAACTGTTTGCAGTTATGGGAAACTGGGAACAACCTGAATACCCACTGGGGAGAATGGATGACAATGAATTTTGGTAATTATTAAACTCTTTAATGTGAAATGTGTATTCTATGATATATTTTTGAAGTGAAAAAGCAGCTTGCAAACTGATTTTATCCCATTATTTTAAAAGAAATATAGCAAGTAACTCTACATATATAAATGTGTTGGGGTGCTTGAATGGACATGGGGAAAGAAGAATAGTCCACAGACTTAATATTGTTCCCTTGTGAGGCAGGGGTGGGGAGGTGTGAACACGTTACCTTAGTAATTTTGAAGAACTATTTAATTGCTCATCCTCCTGTTTTTCTTGCTACTCACTCAAGGAAGAATGCTAGCATCATCTTAGGCTTGTCCTTCCTTCTTCCTTTTCCAATGATTTGTTGCATTTGTGTCAGTATCCTCCACTAGCCTATAAATTAATTGAGGGCAGGAACTGTGTTTTGTATATTTGTCTCCTATATAGTACCTTGCTAGTATCTTTCAACACATAGTTATTGACTTGAAATGAAGATTGGAGTGTGTGATGGCTCTATATTTCTGTTATATGGACATCTCTTGGCTTTATTTCTAATCCAGAGGGATACCAAAATCTTCAAATCACACATCACCCTCCCCAACCCCACTTTGGAAAATGTGGCTTTGGACTATATAGTATTACACGATGCGTATTGCATCCCAAGTTTAGTTATTTAGTCTTCTCCTATGCCTATTTCTACCCAACTCTGCATCCTGCTTTCAGTATCATTTAGAGTCCTTTGGGTAGGAGGTAGGGAAATAAGGGGTAAATAGCCCTTCCAGGCTATTGTGTGAATATTGCACTGAAATAAGCAAAGAACGCACCTGTGTCAAACACAGTGATGAAAAAGTCAGTCCAACATCTGGGATGACTTCTGGATGTCAAACACTTAAAAATATGAAGCAACATTGAATCATTCTAAAGCCCAAATCTTAAAATAGTTTTATCTCTATATTAGAGATTTGCTGGGGGACTCATTCTAGGGAAGCTTTTGCCCCACCCAAGGGAACCATTCACCTCACCCTTAGCCTTCTTCACATCCCACACCCATACCCATACACAAACACACTGCATTGAACTTTACATGAACTCCAACGTGCTGAGTCATGATTTTTCTGGCGTGGCTCCAGTGACTTTCCAGGACTGGTGCTTAATGCTGACTGTTCTCAAAAAGGAGTGGCAGATGTTCAGTCAGACTTGATGGATGGATTGCTCCACCAATCTTTCAACCGGTTCTTCATGCACTGACCCACACTGCATTCCAGAGCCTTGTCCAAATCCTCATACAAAGATCTGCCATTAGCCATCCTCACAGTTTGTTGGATTGCATAGCACATTGAATAACAAGCATGATCTCATTATCATGCAAAGAAACAGCAAAACAGGATTTCTTGAGGCAGATTGGTTAAGTCATTAAGGTGCTATTTATAACTCTAAAACATCTTGGGCTGAGTTCAGTAGAATAACAGCAAGTATTAATTACAAACCTCAATGTTTCTAAAAGTTGCCTTGCACCATTATCACCTTTATTAGGGAAGTGAGACACTGACTTATCTATAAACACATTGCTTGTAAAAGAGAATTTGACTTTCCATTTAAGAGTATAAAGTGCATAGATAGTAAGAACAGAGTAGTAAAAGATCACTGACACAAAACATATTGTGGGTTCTGGAACACTACCCTTTGTGATGGTGTCTATACATGGATATGTCAATAGATTCTAGGCTCCACATTAAACAGTTTCATGCAGGAGTTGTGCTTCTTCAACTATGTTCTGGTTGTGTGTGTGTGTGTGTGTGTGTGTGTGTTGCAGTTTTTCAGAGTGGATGTCAGGCTAGTAACTGTTAAAGGCTACATTTTCCTATATTGGTAATGAATTCTGAATGTGGCCTTCTGCTCATCAGTGGTCTGCTCTGTTGTAGTCATACCATTGGAAAGATACTCCTAGACATCTTGGTTCTTTGTGGAGCCTTCCTTTCTTATCACTCTCCTCCCCAAATAAGGTGTAAATGTGACCCCAAGCAGCGAAGTATTCTTTGAGTGAGCATAATCTCCTAGCATCAGAAGCTGGTGGGAGCTTTGCCCTGGGAGAGGAATTAGAAATCAGCCCATAAAAATAAATGAATCTGTTTCCATAGTGACAGGAATCTTTCTCTCCATACTTTTTATCCTGTGTTCCCCCACAGATCCCTTAGGCAAAATAACAATAAACTTGAAGAAAACATTTTATTATCTTAATGGATTCTTAATTTAAAGCCAGAAGCCTTTAAATTATCTTCCCAAGGATACTGTTGGCCATAACGTTTGGAATTGAATACCTGCACAGAGTCGCAGAAGGAATATCATTTCAGAGAATCCACCCAGTGGGAGGAACAGAGTGGGGAAGACCTCACGGGTCACACATACATTTTATATGCAGCCTTTCCTGATGGGTGACGCACCTGTCATGTTTAATATTTCATTGGTGAAGGAAATGTGCATCTGTCTGTGTTCATCTGCCGAGTGAAATTTTGCACTGATGAAGCCTGCGTGTGGTGAACACGACAGGGCGCCCTCATTACTTCCCTAAATCGTATTCTGCAGCAACCAGGAGGAATCCTAACAGTGAGATCTGCACCACTGCTCTTTACCCATCAGCCAACTCCAGGGGTTCTTTACCTCCCTTTCTGCAGCTGCAACTGTGCCTGCTTCTGCCCAGCAGCTGTAGTTTCAGAGCCAGGCTACAGAGACAAAGGACCCAGAAGAGCAAATCCTGAGCAAAAAATGTCCTAGGGTGCAGGTTAGGAGACCCACCAGCAAGGCATAGCTGCTGAAAATATTCTGTGTATACATGGCACACTCCTAAGACTGGTGTTTCATGTGTGGAATGGTGCAGATGATGGAAATGGAAGTATTTTCAGGATTGTTGCAAAACTTAATTTGAAAGGACTTAGTGAATATCCTTGACTTTCTGCAAAGTCATCTCAGTGGGAAAAATGTCTTGACTCTTTTCTTAATTCCTTTTTGAGGGTGACCATATGCCCTAATTTTCTTGGATGGATTGAGATTTCTGCCTATTAATGACACTATTTTTCACTCTCAAAAGTATTTCAAAGGTTTGAACAATTACTGCTCAGGACATCTTACTTATAGTCTGCATGGTAAATCTAATCTTCCACCACTGACCTTTTCTCTATTTCTTTCCATAATTATATATGTGGTTTCTAGACAGGTTTGTATGACCTCTCATGATGTAGCAGCTGCCAGGTATAGATTTTCCAGCCCAAAGAAAAGTGTAGCCATGAGGATGTGTTTCTCAAGGGGCAAAGAGTGAAAAAGTTGCTTCCTCTTTACATGGTAAGTTGTGTGATAAAAACTCATTAATTCATTTTTCACCTTAGATGTGAGCTTCTTGAGGGCTAAAGAAGAATATTTATTATCTTTCTATGGCCAGGAACCATTTATAGGTAGTCAGTAAAAATGGGTAGCTGAAATCATAAATGAATAAATATAGTAATGGTAAGGGTAGAGTTTATTTGGGCCTAGTACCAAGTAAACTTTGGAGGAGTGAGCCTGGGTACTAATACATGGCAATGGGGTAGGTGAGGCAAATATTAACTTAAAAAAAGGAAGAAGATAGAAGATGGGAAGTTGCTCACTTCCCAGAATGATCACAACTAACTTTTTGAGGTGAAACTGCCTCATGTTTACATGTCTATAAATATGTCTGTATATTCACATGGTTTTTGGAACATATCATGACCACTGCTTTGGGAGGGCCTGCCCTAAAGCTTTCACAAGCTTCCTCCTAAAACACAGTCTGCCACGACTTACTCAGGTGGCAAAGAGAGCTTGGATCATGTGGAGAATTTATGTGAGCACCCCAATATTGGGGGAGAAGCCTTAAGAAATAGTGGTAATTGTTTTTATTATTTTTATGTGGGTTCAAGAATACTCTTTCCAAGGATACTCTGCTTTTGCCAAAAGTCTTCCATCACTAGGATCAAGTGAGTGCAGTGAGAAACACTGGATGGGAATCAAAAGATCGGAACATATATTCTGGTTTTTTAAAAATATGATCTCCAAGAACTATGTTTCTATTAATTTATTTTGTTTGTTCTAATTAGTTATACATGACAGTAGAATGCACTTTGATACTTCATACATAGATGGAGTATAATTTCTCATTTTTCTGGTTGTACATGTTGTGGAATCCCACCAGTTGTGTAGTTATATATGTACATAGGGTAATAATGTTTGATTCATTTTACAAACCTTCCTTCTCCCATATCCCTCCCCTCCCTTCACTCCTCTCTACCTGATCTAAAGTAACTCTATTCTTCCCTAGCCCCCCAGCTATTCCATTCCATTCAAAGGACTTAAAATCATCATACTACAGTGACACAGCCACATCAATGTTTATAGCAGCTCAACTCACAATAGCTAAACTATGGAACCAACCTAGGTGCCCTTCAACAGATAAATGGATATATATATATATATATATATATATATATATATATATTTATATATGATAGAATATCACTCAGCCTTAAAGAAGAATGAAATTATGGCATTTGCCAGTAAATGGATGGAGCTGGAGACTATCATGCTAAGTGAAATAAGCGGATCCCAAAAAACCAAAGGCAGAATGTTTTCTCTGATATGTGGATGTAACATATATTCTGAATTGATTATGTAATTGTTATCTGGCAACTGGGCTAGTTCTTTAATCACTCTGAATCTCAGCTTTATTTCCATGAAGGTATTTATCTTACCATGTAACCATCAATGTGAGGATTAAATGAAAGAAACATTTTGATAATATCTAGAGCATGGTCAGTAATCAATAGATAGTGGTTGATCTAAAGGGAAGTAAATGTATTCTTTGATATATATAAAATTACATAGCGATAGAATGGAATTGGTAGGGAAAACACAGGATTCAGAATATGAAGATGGATTTAAAATTGGATTTAATCTTCAGTGACAATGATTATAAGGCAATGCATTTAACCCATTAATTAATTTTGGGGAACCATAGTTTCCTCACCAACCATCTGAAATCATTTATATAAAGAAGATTTAAATTTATCAAATTGTTCATGCTGCTGCTACTGATAACAATAGCTTCCTTATTGATAAATTGGAGGAAAAAGAAAAAAGAGAAAAGAAATGGCTGATTTTGTTATACTATTCTAAAGATAGATGCCATTTTATTATTATTTCTGAAGTCCTATACCTTCCAATTGAGGCGATATTTCAGTTGTTTTCAACCATTGGCTGAACGTTAGACTTACTAAGAGAGTTAAGGAAAAAAACAGGCAAACAACCAGAGATCCAGTAGAATGTGAGCCACTAGCCTGGACTGTTGACCATATTTTTAAAATGTCCCTAGGCTGTCATTATAGGTGACCAGGGTTGAGAACTACTTTTATGTATCCATGTCTCTAGAAGGAAACTTTTGGTAAGATGCATAGTTGATTCTCATAACTCAGGAGACAGGAAACCTGCTGGTACCCAGTGCCCCATGTTGGCAGAAAGATGGGAAAATGGGAAATGGATTCCCTGGAGCTGGGGCAGCTAGCCAATCTATGGGAACTTCCTCCCCAAAGCACAGAGTTCACAGGCAATGATGTGCTCAGTTCAGCAGGAAGGTCCCTATGAAGTTCAGATGCCTGTGATCCTTGCCATTCTGGTCATTCATCCCTTATCTGGATGTTGTGGCAATCTCCTCCCTGTCTCCCTGTCTGACTTTTAATCCTCTATGGGCTATTTTCCATACAGACTAGCAGAAGCTTGTATTCACTTTCATTCCATCACAACCACGAACACAGTGGCATAAAACAGCTAGCTTTTATTAGGTCAAGCTTCTATAGGGTTGGAATAACTTGAGTATCTGCTCAGAGTCTCACCCAGCTGAAGTGCTGGTTGACTGTTTTCACCAGGAATTGGGATCTGCTTCCAAGCATATTCAAGTTGCTGGCCAACTTCAGTTCTTTCCTGCTGTAGGAATGAGGTTTCCTTGCTGGCTGTCTGACAGGGACCCTTCTCAGTTCCTACAGGTCACCTCCTACTCCTTGTTAGAGGGCCCCCTCCAGTAACAGAGAGTCTTCCTCAAATCCAATATCTCATTCTGGGAGACTGTGAACCAGGAAGAGTTCAATTCCTTTTAAGGGTTCACCTGGTTTGGTCAGACTTGCTGAGGATAATCCCTCTTACTTTAAACTAACTGATTTGGGACTTTAATTACATTTGCAAAATCCCTTCATGGAAATAAATAACTTAGTGTTTAATTTGATAACTGAGGAAAGATACACATCCATAATGGACTAGAAATCTAGGGAACTATCTGAGAATTCTACTATAATTTCCAAATATATGCTTAAAACTTTTCAGTGGGGACACAATTCACCCACTGAATAAAATTCTTTAGCTGGCTCCAAAATCTGGTCTGTCTATCCAGATTCACCTCTAGTTACTCTATGTCCTACATCTTATTCAGCTACATTTTATCTACGACAATTTGTCCATTCTTGTGTGGCTTTGTATAGGATTTTGTTTCTTCTGCACTTTGGCGAATAGTCTTCCCTGAGCTTGGAATACCCTTTCTCTCTTGAATTCACATGAAAAACCCTTCATGACCTCTCAAAGAAGGAGCCATCTTCTCTAGGAATCTTGGGTTCATTCATTCATGCAACAAATATTCATCGAGCACCTACTATGACCAGTCACTGCTGTTTTAAGTACTGGAGATACAGCAGTGACTCTAAGAATTAATCTCAGTCTCTCCCCCGCCCCAGATCATCTTCCACTGGGGCAGACAGGCAGAACACAAAGATAACAATAAAATTTGACAGATGGCAGTGGTGCTATGAAAAGGAATAAAGAGAGATAGTGAGTGATGGGCAAGTTGTCATTTTGTATACTGTCAACCCATTATGCTTCTGTACTGGGTGACAGCTAAGCAGGCTGGAGCAAGGGAGTAAACAATACAGAAAGATGCGGAAAGCGCCTCAGTGTCTTTGCCCTTGCTGCTTCTTTCATCTCCATTATTTGCTGAATGGATAAATAAACAACAACAAAAAAGGGTTCCAGGCAAAAAGAACAGCAAGCACAAAGGCTCAGAGGTAGGAAGTCCTTCAGTGCTTGGTTAGTATTTGCTGAGCTAATGTGTGCACTTAGACATCTCAGGGGCAAACTCTAGTCATTTGGAAACTGAAGAGGAAGAAGCATAGAAGGTCAAGATCCAGTTTCTGGGTAGGGATATTGGCAAGTGAAACAGGGTATGAGTGAAACAGGGTTCATGACTGAATACTAAGTCCCATGGGGTCCCTAGGTCCAATCAGGGAAACTGAGACTGGAGACCTAGCCATAGGAATAGACTGGATACATTGAGGGCCAGGTTCTCAGAGATGGTGGGTACTCAGGGCCATTCTAGACTGTGGTTGAATGAGGTAAACCCTTGAGTGGAGACTGAGGGTTAACTGGGGGGTTGCAATATCACTCAACATGAAGTTCCAAGAGTCAATCCTCCTTTGCACTTTAAGAATCTTCATTGCTCTTTATCTCATTTTGTTGAATCTAATGCTTTACAGGCCTGTCTCCTGGTCTCTCAGAGATGGAAATTAGTAAATGTCTTTCTTGGATCCTGGGTATCCACACTGTTGTCATCAGTCTCTGGTGACCTGGTCAAGGAGCCAAATGGGTCAAAGGGTCTGGTCCGTCGACTGGGCTTTTCTGGTTGTAAAGAAGAGGTATCTGCTCAGAGTAACCTGGGGAAATAGTGTTTGCTCTAGAGACATATGTTGATTTAGTAGTCTAATTAGAACCAAAACTAAAAACCTTCTCGTGGTCCACTCTAGTGAATGATGAAGCACCATCGTTCATTTTTCTTTCCTTCTCTTTCTGGGTCCGCCTCTGGGTGTCAGCTTTGTTTTTCTTTCTTCACTATGAGGCTTTTTCTGCTTACTCATAGTTTCTACAACCTCATAATTTTAGGCTGCACGTGCCTCTGGCTTGCTATGTATCCAACTCTGCTTCATGGTAGTTTCTGCAGCTTCAATTCATACCACCAACTGGGTTGGTTTGTCTGTATGATTTAGTTCTAATTTAGGAGAGGGAGAACTTAGTTGTCCCAGTTCATCTTTTTTAAATACCTCAAGCCAAAAGATTAGCTTGGCTCAGATGCCCACCATTAGCTTAATTACCTGAAGCCTGGATGAGGGAGGGAGGAGGGAAGAAAGAAAAGAGATTATGCAGTTTGAAATTCAGTTGCCTAGATACCAGGGGCTAAAGGCAGGGAAAGTTCCTTCAAAGATGGTGTGGGTGAGCAGACTACAGCTGGCAGCTCTAATTTGGAGAATGAGGTAAACCTTTGAGTGGGGATTGAGAGTTAACTGGGGGGTTGAAATATGACCCAACATGAAGTACCAAGGGTCAAGGGTAGCTTTTGAGGGAAAAATTAAACCAGTATCAGGAGTTCAACAAATACCAGCAAAGAGAAGGCAATGAACAAACAAGGAAGGAGTCTAAGAACAATTCTTTTTTTTTTTTTCCACATTTTTATTTGTGTGTTACAGTTATACATAATGATGGGACTTGTTGCATATTTGTACATGCATGCAGTAAAACAATATAATCTGGTTCAGCATCCCCTCCCCATTTCCCACCCCTTGGTCCCTTTCCTCTATTGATCTCCCTTTGGTTTTCATGAGATCCCTGTCCCACCACCTTCTTTTCCTTCTTTCTTTCTAATTTCTGAATAAGAGAGAAAACATAGACTCTTGACCTCCTGAGTTTGGCTTATTTCGCTTAACGTAGTGGTCTCTAGTTCTATCCATTTTCCTGTAAATGAGATAATTTCATTTTTCTTTATGGCTGAATAAAACTCCATTGTGGGGCTGGGGATATAGCTCAGTTGGTAGAGTGCTTGCCTCACAAGCAGAAGGCCCTGGGTTCAATCCCCAGCACTGAAAAAAAAAAAAAACTCCATTGTGTGTATATATACCACATTTTCTTTATTCATTTATCCATTCATGGACACCTAGGCTGATTCCATAGTTTGACTATTGTGAATTGGGCTGCTATAATCAAGTATGCATGTATCACTATAGCATGCTGACTTTAACTCTTTAGGATAAATACCAAGGAGTGCTAGAGATGGGTCTTCTGGTAGTTCCATCCCTAGACTTTTGAGGAACCTTCATACTGATTTCCACAGTGGTTGTACCATTACAATCCCACCAACAGTGTAAAAGTGTTCCTTTTTCTCCACATCCTCTCCAGCATTTATTATTTGTATCCTGATGACTGCCATTGTAACAGGTGGGAGATGAAATTTTGTAGTTTTGGTTTGCATTTCCCTAATTGCCAATGATGTTTCCAGTTTTCCCAGCACCAATTGTAGAAGAGGCTATCTTTTCTCCATTGCATATTTTTGGCACCTTAGTCTAGTACAAGAAAATTTAGTCTCCAAGTCTTGGAGTAATTTCCTTTTTTTATTTTGTCATTGATTTCTACTCTCAGTCCATTATGATCTGATAGAACACAAGGCAGTATTTCTATTTTTTTGCATTTCCTGAGGGCTGCATTGTGGCATAACACATGGTCTATTTTTGAGAAGGTTCCATGTGCTGCTGAGAAGTAAGTGTATCCACTTGTTGATGGATGGAATATTCTATATATGTCTATTAAGTCTAGGTTATTGATTGTGTTATTGAGTTCAATGGTTTCTTTGGTTGGATTTTGTTTGGAAGATATGTGGTGACAGCGGTGTGTTAAAGTTGCCCAGAATTATTGTGCTGTGGTCTATGTGATTCCTGAAATTGAGAAGGATTTGTTTGATGTACAGGGATGCACCATTGTTTGGGACATAAATATTTACTATCATTATGTCTTCCTGATTTGTGGTTCCCTTAAGCAGTATGAAATGTCCTTCTTTATCCCTTCTGACTAACTTTGGCTTAAAGTCCACTTTATCTGATATAAGGATGGAAACCCCCTCTTTTTTACTGAGTCCATGTCCATGGTAGGTTTTTTCCCATCCTTTCACCTGTGGATGTCTTTTTCTATGAGATGAGTCTCTTGCAGGCAGCATATTGTTGGGTCTTTCTTTTTAATCCATTCTGCCAGTCTATGTCTTCTGATTGATGAGTTTAGGCCATTAACGTTCAGGGTTATTATTGAGAAGTGATTTGAATTCCCAGTCATTTGGCTTATTTTTGGTTTTTAAGTTGGCTTGGTTTCTCCTTTGATGCTTTTTCTCTAAGGTAGTTCCTCCCTTGCTGACCTACATTGTTGGTTTTCATTTCCTCCTCATGGAATATTTTGTTGAGAACATTCTGTAGTGCAGGCTTTCTATTTGTAAGTTCTTTTAACTTTTGTTTATCATGGAAGGATTTTATTTCATCTTCAAATCTGAAGGTTAGTTTTGCTGGGTATAGGATTCTTGGTTGGCAACCATGTTCTTTCAGAGCTTGAAATATGTTGTTCTAGGCCCTTCTAGCTTTTAGAGTGTGGGTTGAGAAGTAGGCTGCTATGCGTATTGGTCTCCCCCTATATGTAATCTGATGCTTTTCTCCTGCGGCCTTCAAAATCCTATCTTTATTTTGAATATTAGGCATTTTCCTTATAATGTGCCTTGGTGTGGATCTGTTGTGATTCTGTGCATTTGGTGTTCTGTAAGCCTCTTGTATTTGATTTTCCATTTCATTCTTCAGGTTTGGGAAATTTTCTGATATTATTTCATGAAAAGGTTGTTCATTCCTTTGGTTTGTATCTCTGTGCCTTCCTCAATCCCAATAATTCTTAAATTTGGTCTTTTCATGATGTCCCATAGTTCTTGGAGATTCTGTTCATGATTTCTTACCATCTTCTCTGTTTGGGCGACTTTATTTTCCAAGATTAAATATTTTGTCTTCATTGTCTGAGGTTCTATCTTCCAAGTGGTCTAGTCTGTTGGTGATGCTTTCCATTGAATTTTTTATTTGGTTTATTGTCTCCTTCATTTTGAGGATTTCCGTTTGTTTTTTTTTGAGAATCTCTATCTCTTTGTTGAAATGATCTTTGCTTCCTGCAGGTGCTCTTTCAGCTTATTGGTATTATCATTCATTGCCTGCATTTGCTCTCTTATCTCATCCTTTGCTTCGTGAATCATCTTAATCATGTATAATCTGAAGTCCTTTTCTGACATTTCTTCTACCATACTGTCATTGGATTCTATTACTATAGAATCTAGATTTGTTTGGATCATTTTCTTCCCTTGTTTTTTCATGTTGTTCATGTATCTTCCCCTCTAGCCGTACAGTCTGGGGTATTGCAGATTTCCCCCTATAGGCTAATAGTGGCCCTATGGGTTTCCAAAACCCTTTCTTTAAGGGGAGATCAATATTAGCAGTGCCCAAATCAGACACTATGCAATCCTAGACCAAATAGCCCCTATGGGGACAATAACAAAATTGTCATAATAAACAAAATGAGTTCAAATATTATCTTCAGTGAAACAAACAGGTTTGCAATAAGGTTTGCAGTTTCTAATGGAGTACAAAGAGGATGCAGAGGGGTGTAGAATGTGACTGTTAATGGGATAAGAAAAGAATATACAGAAGTTCTAGAAAATAGAAAGGGTGAGAGTGTAATCAAAAGAAATCAGATATTAGCATGCAAAAAAGGGAGAAAGAGACTCTGAGGGAACTGGTAAACAAAAGGAAAAGAAAGCAAGAAAAGTAAAGAAATAAAAACTTAAATTTTTTTACAAAGGAGAAAAAACAAAATCTACTGAATAACAGTCATATACTAATGAAACCTCCCAGTGTTCAGTAGCCTGATGCATGAGAGGTACCTGACAATGAGCTTCAAGCCTCCAGCAGGCGTCACAGGATGGGATTTGCCCCACCCAAAGATCAGAGCTAAGGCTTCCAGGATTATCCAAGATGGCCGCTCTAGCTTCCAAATGTGTTGGCAAATGGGGAACTGCAGCTCAGGGGTGGATGTGGTCAGCTGGAGGTCCTGGAGACGGGATGCAGTTGGTCCGGCAGGGGTCCTGGAGGCCTGGTGTGTTTGATGTAATTGTGGGATCCTGGAGGCCGGGTGCAATCAGTTGGTCTGGGGTCCCGGTGATAGGGTGCAGTCAGTTGGTCTGGGGGTCCTGGTGGCAGGGAGCAGTCAGTAGATATGAGGGCCCCAGAGGCAGGGAGTGATCAGTCCGGCTGAGGGATCTGGAGATGGAGCTCACTCAGTCCAGTCAGGGGTCCTATGTGGCCTGGCTGTTGTCTCAAAATGGCAGCAGCCACGTGTGGTTATCATTTCTTCAATGTGTTTTTGACACATTTGTCAAGGATCAGATGACAGTAGGTGTGTGGTGTCATGGTTTAGATTGGGTGTCTCACAAAAGTTCCTGTGTGAGACAATGCAAGAAGGGTTAGAGATTAAATGATTCGTTATGAGAGCCTTAACCCAATCAGTGAATTAATCCCATGATAAGGATTAACTGAGTGGTAACTGAAGGTAGGTAGGGTGTGACTGGAGGAGGTGGGTTGATGGAGTGTGTCTTTGGGATATATATTTTGTCCCTGGCAAGTGGAGTCTCTCTCTCTCTCTCTCTCTCTCTCTCTCTTTCTCTCTGTCTCTCCTTCCTGGCTGCCATGTTTCAGATGCTTTCCTCTGCCACAATGTTCTGCGTCAATTCCTGCCCCAAGATATGGAGCCAACTGTCTGTGGACTGAGACCTCTGATTGAAACCATGTGCCCCCAAATAAACTTTTCCTCCTTAAAATTATTCTTTTCAGGTCTTTTGGTCATAGCAGTGAAAAAGTTGACTAAAGAGAAATTGGTAATAGGGGTAGGGCCATTGCTGTGATTAACTTGACCATGTGGTTCAAAACTTTTGGAGCTTTTTGGAATTTGTGGGAGGGATTTTGGAAAGTTTAGCAATGTAAACTGGAAAAGTTTTAGATTGTTGTAAGCAGAGCTTAATGGGCAATTCTGGTGGGATCTCAGAAGACCAGAATGCCAATCTGATGGTGGAGGGTAAAAAGTGGGCTAATGAGATTTCAGAGGAGAAGAACTCTATTGGAAATTGAACTAGAGGCCATTCATGTTATGCTCTGGCCCAATTTGTTCTAGCAGAACTCATCTTTCTGTGCAGAGATGTACACAAGGATCTGAGCTAAAAAATTCCTTTAAGCAGGAGAATCAAAACTTCACTGTCTTCTGAAAACAATGGACCGTGGCAATTTCTCTAGTATGTGAAGGGAATTCCTTCGTATCAGCTCAGTCACTGATCCAAATGATCAGACAGGCAGGAAGAGTGGTTCATAGCATCAGAAAGCTCAGGTTTCATAAATTCACCCTGCTCCTCATGGGAAATGTTGGCAGAAACAATTGTATGAGCAGGTTGTGCAAGGAAACGATTAGACATCTCCTCATCTCCTATTCCTCTAAAATTTTTTAAAAATTAATTTTAGATAGACTAGTTGACAAATTGGTTCTCGCTAGTGAGAGTATATTAAGCACCATAAAATAACATCATTTTTCATTATTGTTAATATATGTTTATTTTTTAAAAATTTAGAAAATACAAAAATGCATACAGAATGCAACTCAGCAGCAAGGACCCCAAAATATATTTATTGTCACCTGTTTTCTGCAATGCAGAATGGTAAGAATGGTAGGTGCTAGGGATAAACAGTAAGTAAAACAGATAGAATCTCTGCACCCATGTAGTGCTACTCAGAGTAATCTCTGTTAAACATTTAAATGTTAAATTGGAATCCTTTGGGTCATTTTATTTGTGTACACACCCACATCCACACCCACACCCACACATATTTAACTTTAGGAGACTGAAGCAGACGGGCACAGTCACAGCTTACAGCTGCTTTGGGTGTAGCCTGTTTGCAGCTCAGAGTCATTCTCAGAGTCTATACCGATCCTCTAAATCAGAACACATGCATTGGATGGATATTTTAGATAGAGATATTATAGATTACAAAAATCAAGTAAACATTGAAATCGGCAACATGATTTTCACTAACTCAACAAAATTAATACATTTCAAGGGTATGGGTGCCACTTTTAGAAAGTAACCAAGCATGTGAATCTTCTCAGTCTATTTTAAGCCTTCCTAATACACTGAATTCTTAGTTAATGGTAAGACTGCCATTAACTCTATTCTAAATTTCAGCCAAAACAAATAGGTTTCATAGAGGACAGAGTTCAAAGTCAGCCAAAGAGCAGGGGCGTCTCCTAGATAAAACCTGGGAAAAACGACTCTTCCTTACTCCATGAATTCTGTCACAGGCTTTCTGTTACACTGTCATTTATTTGGTGGTTGGTACTAGAAATTCTTAATTTTAATCACACCAAGTCAAGTAGAGTCCAGTATAGATGAAATGCAATGATAAATTGAGATGGGTCAACTTTGATCTTTCTATTACTTTATGCTGCAGTAATATTAATGTATACATCATAAAGTTAAGAGGAGAAGCTAAGAGAAATGTTAGCAGTGGTGGTGCCATGTTTTATTTGTGTTTTTAACTTTCTCTAAGCATTTAAGTCAAAAAAATCCATTGAAATCATACACTGGGGAATAAGGAATTAGACAGAGAGTGACTCAGAGGAACTAATTACCAGGTTGCAGACACCCTTGGAGGGCAAAGACACCTAAATACCAGCCTCCAAATCAGCTATGGTGGCTCATCCTCTGAGTTTCATAGTTGGATTTTGAAAGCATTTCAGAGTCTAAATTAATTGCTTGCCGTCAAATGCTTATTCCACTTTAATCATTACTTTAGCTATCAAGGACATTTTCACATTTCAGAAGTCATAGTTTTTACAAACATAATGAAATCCTGAGACACTGGAAAATAACTAACTGTCCATTCGGATATAGAGGACTGGCAGGTTCCTTGAATACCATCATGAGATTGGTGTTGCACGAGTGGGCTTTGCTCCTGCCAAGTGTCTGCCCTTCTCCAGAAGAGTATGCCTTTCTCCAGCAATGCTTGGGAAGGTGTTTTCCTGTCTGTGACTATGACTGAAGGTGAGGTACATTAAGGCATTCAGGTTCACCTGCTGTAATTTGTCCAGGATTCAACTGCCCACATATTGAGGGCTGAAGTGGTGACATTGGGAGCAGCAACTGGGATGCGTATGGCTGCTAAATAGAAAGTACCAAGTTACAAAAATAGTACCAACACAAAACATTAGCTTTGATTTTGAATGGAGGGCACATTTATCACTTTGCCTTGAGGCCAATTAATTACACAATTTGCATCTGGCAATCATTTGTAAATTATAAGCAGCAGGCAGCAAATGATGCTGTATCTTGTCTGCGCAATAGTAATTTTTAGAAAGGGGTGTTCAAAATAGAATTGGTTTGTGAAACAATGTAATTAAATAAGCTGCAAGAAAATACTTCGGCTCTTCTTACTGTTCTATTTTACTCTTCTCTATTTAACCAAAGGAAGTCCTTTCTTAGGGGTTGACTGTTAACTACAGATTTCTAGGTGGACTCCCATGTTGCCTTTTGATATGACATAACATCATAGGCGTAGCTATATGATATGCAGAAATGGCCTTCGAGTATGCCAAGTCGTTAGGTTTTAAATGTTTCTTTTTATGTTATCTATGTTTTCAAATCATAGAAACTTAAAAAGAGAATTAAGGAAAATGTCATCCAAGCAAGGAATTCTCTCTGTTTGAATAGAGCATCCCTGAAGCATTTATCAGGGGGCATGGACCAGTAATACTTTATGCCAACCAAACATTGAAATACCACCACCAACATAACATCAGCAATGAGGTCAATTATCTTTCCACACTAGCCAACCAATCAAAACACATCAGCCGTACAGTGTAAGAATCTACAGGCTAAATCAGGATAGTATTTTGATATGCTGATTTAAATTGAGCATTTAAGAATGAAATAAAACAAAATATAAGAGCAAACGAAATTATATCCCCTTTCTACACACACCCTGAAAAAAATGGCATCTTTAAAAAAAAAAAAAAAAGAGGAGGAGGAAGAAGAAAAGGAGGAGAAAAAGGAGGAGGCGGAGGAAGGTGACACTACTGTGTGGATCATGAAGAAACATACTGCTCTTTATGACCTAGCAGCCCTCTGACCTGTAATGACTTAGGGATGTGAAGTATTTTATGAATATGAGTTACCATCATTACCCAAGACTGTTTTTAGCTCAGTTGGAATGTAGCATCAGTAGTTGCCTGTAAATGAAGAATATTCACAAACAATTTGTCATGCACTCCACTCCCTGGAATGTTCCCTCTTTTTAATGACACATCCCATCTTGCCTAGGATGTTCTACACACATACTGGAAAAACTAAAGAACTCTGGAATATGTTTGGTGCTGCTTAATGTCATTTAGAGTTAATAAAAATCTGTTTCAAACACCATTCGTGAATTAGTCAACTCCTTTCTTGACTTTAAAAACAGTCAATATCAATGTGGTATATTGACGAACAGCACAGTCTTTGGAGCCAGGTAATCTTGGGTTTAGTGTCTACTTTGTCATTAATTATGACAATCTCATTAAATGTCAGTTTCTTTCTTTTTTTTTTTTTTTTTTTTGTGGTGCTGGGGATTGAACCCAGGGCCTCGTGCTTGCAAGGCAAGCACTCTACCGACTGAGCTATCTCCCCAGCCCAAATGTCAGTTTCTTAATCTAAATAAATCTTTTTATTATATCTATGTTATAGGGTTTTGCCTAACATAGCATCTGGCATAAATTGGCAAGTAAAAATGTTTAAGATTATTTCTGGCTATTGAGCTATCTAGATGTGTATGTGTATATGTAAACACAAACTCAATCCCAGCTTAGTTAATAGTCAATACAAGGCATTCATATAATGCCTCAGAGCCTTTTTTCTTGCTGTTCTCAACTTGGGACATTCCTCCCCAGGTCCTGCACATGTTTTGTGAAGTTCTTGTGTGCAAGAAACCAACTCTGGCTAATAAAAACAGTATAAGAAATGCATTAAAAGACATTGCCAGAGGAAGTTTAAATTTGGTGAAGTACTTGTGAGTACACCTGCTTTGGAAAACTATTGGCATTGTCTTCTAAAATTGAGTATAGGCAGAGATTATGATACAACAGTTCTTTCCCAAGTTCTATACTCCAAGGAAAAATGGACATATATGTACCAAAAGGCATGACTAACAATGTTCGTAGCAGCATTGTTTGTGATAGTGCCAAACTTAAAACAATAAAAATTTCCATAAGCAGGGAAATGGATATATTGTGATAGATTCACAGAATGGAGTAGTACATGTCAGTGAAGGTGAATGAGCTATAGCATTATATTGTCTCGTCCATAAATTACACACATATCTTTATCTCATGGAGTATTATTTTAACAATGAAAGATAATGTCAAAAATGCATCTGTCACTGTGTCCAATCAGACGACCATTCAGAAAAAATTATGAGGTGGGTGACCAGGTAAGAGAAATGGTTAGCAGTGTCTTTCCTTCCTTTGTGAGGAATCACAAAGAGAAAAGTCCCAAACCCAGATCTTTTGATGCTAACATCTGTGCTCTTCAATCTGAATATAGTTTGAATGATGGGTCACATTTTCTAAAAGGGAAAATGAAACAGCTGGTTTAATAATGGAATAGAAAATGAGCACACAATGCAGGGCCTTGACCCCTCTGGCAGATGCTTCCCTGGTTGCTGCCACAGAGAAGTCACCTCTGCTTGTTCTGATGTCCATCCCTGGGCTGTCACAGGGAGCTCATCTGATCAGGAGTCAGTTGTCACTTTCACAAAACACTAATCCTATCCCTGACCATTGCAAACATGATCACAATTAGATACCTTAAATAGTGTATATTAGCTGGGGTGGAGTACGCAACATAGATGTTATTTGAGAGAAATATTTTTTTCTCTCATTAAACTTGTGATTAAAATGGGGAGGGCTTCTTAGCCTCAAATCACTGTGGTACAGAACATGTAATCAGGGAATCATGACGAGTGATGGACAAGGTGCAAGGGATACTCGAGTGTACCTGCTCTCAGTGACATCATTGGTGGCCCCTCCCTGTTGCATTTCCTACCAAAACCCAATTTTAAGAGGTTTTTCCCCTTATTGTGGTAGAACCAACATGCCATCTCTCCCATGGTAATTTATAGATCAAGCCTTATAGTAATTATTAATCACAGAATGAATGTCTTTGTAAAAGAAGGTACAGGTACAGATAATCAATGGCTGGGGCATTTCCCTTAAAATTGCCGCACCTGTTTGCCCTCTGGGAGAATTATGCCTAAGGCTATGGCTCCAATTGACAAGTCATCTGCAATGAAATCCACTTAATTTCTAGTAACACAAGACATTTTTAGAAACACTAGTTAAGGCCTATGTTATTTGGAATTATTACTTTCTATACTTCTTAGAAATATTAAATTAATTCTGAGCAATCTTTTAGCTTCAATGAAAGGAGATGGCTTAAGATAGCTACCACTTTATTATGTTTGGAGTCATTTGTCTTACAGGAGTTAGTAAATAATGAATCCAAGAGTCACTATAAGGAGAACATAAGAGTAGCAGCCAAAATAATCTGCTTGGGAAACACAGAAAGTCCTGAAAATGTGAGAACCATTAGATTTATTTCCTTTTTCTGTAAAAGTTTTATCTGAGAACAAAGGATGCATGGATGTTTTAATTTTTTATTATTTAAGAATTGCATAAAGTTTGTACTAATATTAATTTTTATCTTTTTTAACAGAAATTCTGTTTATCTATACAGACTTAGAATCCAAAGCTCAGTTGGAACCTGTAGTTGAAGTGTTTACAGGTGTGTGGAGCAGATGAAGTTCAAAAGTTTTTGGATAGCTTGATTTTGGTGATTTGAGGACCCAGTTTGACCATTTCTGTCACTTGTATTATACCTGAGCATCTGATTTGGGAAAAGTGCTGCAATGTATAAATACAGTACATTTTATTAGAATCCTATTATATTATAATTAAGGTAAATTTACAGAAGAGTATAAGTTAGCTTTACTTACTAAAAAGGCCAGGAATGAACATCATGTGGTTTATATAGACAAACCAGTTTTTAAAATACAATAGAATTTGCTCAGTTATTTTGTAACTGCTTACCAACAGGATTGGTGATTGTCTTGCCTGTGCTTTGGTACCTGGCAACGGTTCCCTTTAAACAGGGTTGGTTTCATTAATTGGCAGGTTTCTTGCAAAATGTGAATGCAGAGCCCTCTGTTCAAAAAGCAGGGTAAAACAAATAAAATGTTTTCCTTTTCTTCTTCAGTCTTTATCTCAAGACATGTATTTTTTTTTAATTTATTTGTTGTCATTTCTAGGGAAGAAAAATTAAATTTTAAATTATTAGTATACATTTTATCATTCATCTTTATATTGTGCTATGTCATCGTTAAACATAAATATAAGAGCATTTAATGCATATGCAGAACCACTGAAATCATAAATTTGTATTTAGTAGCTTGCACCTGAATATTTATTCCTTTCTTACCCGAAGGACACCCTGCACAATTAACTCACCTGTTTTTATTCCACTTCTTGATACACACACACACACACACACACACACACACACTCTACTGGCATTTTCCACTGTCACCTTATTGGTACATAAGGAAGGGCTAAAATGAAGGAACTGTGGACTGTCCTATCTTTTCCTTACATTCTAGGTCATTGTTTTCAGCATAAGTGTTTGGTTAATACAGGAAAGGAACATGAATAGAAAATGATACTCTCAGGTTCCCTTATTGATTGAGTTTCCTACACTGTTGCCTTCATGTTGCATTGGAAACAAGTTCTGGTTCAAATGGAAAGCATGGTCTCTCCGGGCTGTCAGTGTCTGTTTATTCAGGAGTAGCCATAACATTTTCACATGTGCCTGCCTTCAGTCTCTCTGAGCTCCTCTCTGAGCTCCTGGAATTCTGTGCTCAGGGAACATGGCAAACAGGAGGAGCAGATGCTGTGGGGAAGGGCAACAGACATAGTTGTATAGTGCTTACCTCCTCTATTCTATGCATTTTCCATTGTCCCACAGGATTTCATCTGTTAAATAGAGTTTAAAGATAGTTTAAAAATTATTTAGAATTTAAAAATGGCAACAATGCAGGATCATGCCACACATGGAGCCCTTTTGAATGCCTCGTCCTGTGCTCCTGCACAGGTCATATACCCAGACAACTGGCTCTGAAAGAGCTAAAAGCGAAGATAATTTGTTGCCAAAATGTCATCCAGAAGGGTTTCTACTATGATTTACTTATACAGTGATTATTTATTCATACCACCTGTTCACATGTTATTACTTTGACATGGAACAAAAGCAGCACACCTTATTCTAAAAGTTAAGATGAGGTTCAGCTTTCCCCATCAATATGCAGGGTTTTATGCCATTGAATGACAACTTTCCTTTCCCATCCTCCACCATATTCTAGAGGCACTTCCATTCCACTTTTATTTGGGACCACAGAGACAGAATACTAACAAGGATCTGGATAAATACAGAAGATAGAGTGAGGGCATTTGTCAAGCATAGGCCCAGAACCATGTCCTATGAAAGAAAACTTTAATATTCAACAATGAGTTGTGATGAGGGCAAAAGATTAATTCTCCTGAATCTGACCTCTTCTGTACAACCCCAAATGCCACCACCTCATTTTAGCTTCCAGGACCCTGCCTGATCTCCTGGTCTCCAGTCTCACATTCTTCTGTATCGTGATTCCAAAGTGATTCTTGTAGAACACAGAGCCAATCCAGGTGTCCCTTTCCAGTTGCCTGGCTATCCACATCTTCATGATTCTCAAGGTCCTTCATGGTTTGGCCCTGCCCATATTACCAGTCTTCAGACACAATATGTCCTTTCAGACATTTTTCATTTACTCAAATAAGTTTACATTCCTCTGTATATGCATATTTACCCACTGCTTGGAAAACTCTGCCCTATTTCCTTTGTCTGCCCCTGTCTTACTTGTCTTTTTAAAAATTATCATAAGAATTCATCCATTTATTTATTTAACTATTCATTTAGCCAAAAGTTCAAGTTGAGATAGGAAGGCAGGTTAAGGCCAAAATGTAGTACACAATTTACATTAAAAATGATATATTTAAAATAAGAGCTCCAAAGTGGTGAGTACTCTTTGTGCCTTTTGTTTCTGAGGCATATCTTACTCCAAGTAATTTATCCTTTTTGCACCTCACTGTATCCCTACTATGTCTTGCCCTTCTCGGTCTGTAGTCCTTATCTCCACTTCCTGACCGTCTAGAAACCTGCCAGTAATCATTCCTACACCTTCCTCCTTTCAACCCTTGTATATACATTCTGATGCTTTTAATTCCATACTACTTCTAAAGTCTGTGGCCCCTTCTGTAGCCTTTCTGCTACTTCACCAATCTAGATGCTTTCTAGATTGTTCCTGTCTTCCCTGGTTTGTGGCAACTGCAGCCTAAACAGTACTCAATTTACACTCTCACATCTCTTCAAGCGCATCTGTCTGTCTGTTCACCGAGTAATTCAAACCTTGTTATAAAAGAATGATGAGTTCCCTGCCTGTGTTTCCTATGCACCTTCTCACCATCCAGTCTCACTCTTAAGATCATACAATACCAAACTATGTGTGGTGTGCACAAAAACTAAGCATTAAAAAAAAAAAAAAAAATACGTACTTCTTTCTCTCCCATGATATTTCCTCTTCCTTGAACACCATAAACCTCTTTTTCACATCTCTGACCCTCCCTCCCCATTCCAACCATCCTTGTCTGCCTGGCTTTGATGCTTTCCCCTTACACTCAGCTTGCACACCACCTCCTGCTGGAAGTCTCCCATTGACAGGTGATTCCTCCCCTGGAGGTAGAGGATGAACACACCTCCTTTTGTTCCACTTCTTCTGCACACCTTTATCCCTAATCTTTACTACCACCTTAAATATTATTTATTTACCTCTCCCCTCCTAGACCTGTGGAACCTTTGAGGGTAAAGCAGCATCTTATGAACCTGTATGTCCTCAATGCCTGCTCAGTGCTGAGGTGCACACCCCACTCATTCCAAGGTCTGCATCTGCTTTGTTGCCGGTCACTGCAGCACCCTCTCAATCCATTTGGCAGCCTTTCCTACGCTGACTGCCGTCTGCCCTTAAAGCCCTTCACATGGACATTTGAGGCTCTTATTTGCTAAAATGCTTTGTAAGGATATCATAACAAAATACCCCCAGGCTGGGGGGCTTGTATAATAAAATTTTTCCTTAGTTTCTTCAAGCCTTCTTCTTGGTCAGATATCTGAGATTAAGGTATAGATAGGGCTGATTCCTTCTGAGGCCTCCCCACTTGGCTGGTAGTCAGCTGTCTTTTCCCTGAATCTTCCCATTGTCTTCCTTCTGTATGTATTTGTCTTGTAATCTTCTTTTAGGGGTGCTAGTCAAATTGTATTCGGGTGCATTGTAATGCATTTTATAACCGCTTTAAATTCTGCATCCAAATACAGCCACATTATGATGTACTATGGATTAGGATTTCAGCACATGAATATTGACGGGACCTACCTAATTCAATCCATAACATTCCTCTTACCTATTCATAGCTTTCTCCAATTTGCTGCAGGTCTCCAAATTGCAGATTACAGTACCCTTGATTCCCTCCCTCCCTCCCTCCTGTTGCCCCTCCCCTCCCCCCTGTTGAAAGTACTGTTATGATTGATTTACATTTGCACTCTCTAGAGTTCATACTTTTGGGATCATTTCCAGTATGAAGTTGACCTCCGGAGACATTTGGAAACTATGGAGAAATTTCTTCTTATGTGATGTTTTCTGATGTTTGAATTCATAGCTTCCCGTTTTCATTTCTTTTACTTTTCTGAACTCCTGGAGAACTTAGAGATCATGTCCTACAAGTGGATGGACTTTTGTGTGGTATAAATAGTACATGACCGGTTTTGACAGCCCAAAGAGATCAGGCATTCGTAAACATCCTTGTTGAAATGTACCAAAGTTTGGTGATTGTTTTCAGGTATAGCACCTTATTGGATTATATATATATTATATATAATATATATATAATATATATATATTCAAATACTCTCTATATATGCATCAAGTACTCTCTATATGTATACATATGTGTATATGTAGTATATATGTGTAGTACTATATGTAGGTGATTGTTTTATATATATTCAAATATTCATATATATATACTAATACTAATTCTAGTACTTGCACTAGTACTAATTAGAACAAATTTATAAAATTTTAAAAATTCTTATAGACAATATATGCATGTATGTGTCAGTGAAATTCATTAATTTGTACAATTAATATGTGCTGATACTAATAATTAAAGACTTTTACAAGCAGCACAGAGTTAAATTAAGTTCTAGAGAATAATGTGATGATGGACAATAAGGAAGGAAATCTACATATTAAACTATAATAAAGATTCCTAGACATTTGCTAGTTTGCTCTGGGAAATAATTCAAGGAATAATGACAATAGAACAGCTTTCTTTAACATGAAAAATAAGAGCATTTTTTGAAATTTAAGTTTCTTTGCTGAGTTGAATTTCAATTTAAATCCTTCAGATGAGCATTTTACATTTGGGGAAACTGAGCCTTAGCAAGGTTCAGCAGCTCATTCAGTATCGCAAAGCTAGTAAGTATAGAGCTAGAAGTTGATCCCATGTTTCTGACTCCACATTCATTGCTGCGCCATGACACAAACTGAAGAATTACAGGATAGACAAATAGTCAGCAATTACTCACTGAAATCAGGGACATACTGGGTATGGCAGCCATTTGAAGCCAATGAAGCCCTAAAAGAGACATTGGTCATCTGACACAAGTTACTTAACCTGTGTGACTCTTAGTATCTTCTATAAATATGAAGTTAATTATGGTGTTTTCCTCATGGGTTTGCAGTTAAGTAAACAGCAAAGTCATGTGTGTGTTAAGTAATGTACTTCCATATGTACACCATGTATACCGTATATTAGAGAGAGCTGTGGAAACTTATCCAAACCTTTTGAAAAGTAATAACTATATAGTAACTAACAAAAGCTGTAAAAATGTTTATGTTTTTGGTCCAGTAAGTCTACTTTTTGGAAACATATTCTAAAGAAATGATTCAAAAGCGAGGGAAAAATATTTTTTAGTTACAGGGAAAAATAGAAATAAAGTATCAAGACATAAATCTAATCTAATCTACTTCGTTGAGGGGGACATTGTGTAGTGCCTAAATATTATTAATCTAAAGACTGTAAAAATGCAGACAACATATAACATGTGATGGTACATGGTCACCCGAGTATGATACCAAGTGGTGTTCTATCCGAATGCGTGCATTTGGACAAAGGCGGCAGGAGACGCAGAGATACATGAGGATGCTGAGGGAATCCGCCTCCTTTCAGAAGCCCCATTAACGTGCAGTGTCGCAACAGTACTTGTTTTAATGCTCTGTGTAATGGTAGCCTTGTGATAGGCACAGGTGGTACAGAAGATATATAAAACATTGGAAAGGGAGGCAAATGCCCAAGGGAGATTTTAAAAATCAGCATGTAAAACATCCAGGAAATGGAAATTTAAATGCAAAAATTTAGCGAAGCATTTAAGGGAAATGGCTACTAAGGGAGGTGCTGGGGAATGCATAAGCAGGCTAGCCTCTAACAGGATCCATCCTGGAAAACTTAAAAACTGGAATGCTTGTGAGTTGTTCTCTCGGTGACCTCCTCTCACTGCTCAAATGTCTG
The DNA here is from genome assembly GCF_902686455.1 of Sciurus vulgaris. Classification (NCBI taxonomy): domain Eukaryota; kingdom Metazoa; phylum Chordata; class Mammalia; order Rodentia; family Sciuridae; genus Sciurus; species Sciurus vulgaris. Next base: position 78,804,938 of record NC_136469.1, read on the forward strand.
TGATAATTGTCAAAAAGGAAGGAGGAACACGTAGCAGTATGCACAGTTTATTCAAGTTCACCAACACTGTAGAAAAAGGGAGGAAGTCTGGTCAAGCCAGAGTGAGTCAACATTGAGTCGCCCTCCACCCAGTTCTCCTCCTTTCCCAAGGCCCCCTCCCCTCTGCATCTGCATACTTGACCCTTCCAAGAAAGGAACTCCAGCTGCGATGGGTGGGGCGAGCCCAAATCCCAGGTTAGGGGGCCTGAGAGCAGGGCCCAGGGCAATGGCAGTTATCTAGATCACATCCTGCTTCAGGAACTTTCTCTTTCCTCTTTTCCCACTGTGTGTTTGAAATGTCACAGTTCCCTTGACATCCTAGGTCCCAGAAACAGTTTGTGACTTTTGAGCAGTTTGAGGAGCAACCGAAGTGCTTCATTAACAGTTTTTTAAAGTAATCGCCAGATGCAAGAAATCCCAATAAATATGTTTGCTCCCAATAAATAATGAACGACAGGTAGAAGCTGCTTCCATCTCAAAATAGAACACATTGTTCCAAGCCTCGAAGTGTGTGGGAAACAGGGTGGGAACATTGGTGTACATTAATGTCCCTTTTTGACATAGAGTATAAGATCAAGATTTCTGAATGAGGACCCTTTTTTTCCTTCAGAGTAGGTAGGAATGGTTGAGCTACCCAGTGACGTATCCCTAAGTAGATGCCACCCGGACTGATCTCACTGCTCAACATTCTAGCAGGGCCTACCAGACAATCCTGGTGTCCTTCCACCTCAAAAATCTTAAAATATTTCTTTTTGTACCAGGAATTGTTCTTATATTTCAGGCACCAGGATAAATACTAAAGGTTGTAATTACAGTTCAGGGTCTTCACAACTGCTTTGCTCTCCTTTTAAGAGGTGGATCTTAGAAAAATTACACTAGGTCCCTTTCATGTGGAAATCTTTAAGAAGTTGTGCAGCATTTTTAAAGTGCTCTGAAGTTATCTTGAGAAGACACAGGGGCAGTAATTGCTCTCACTTTGCAGAGATCGATAGACAATGGCTGATATGCCTGAGGCTTCAACAACTTTTCTCTAATTCTGTAACTCCTCTCCTTGTTCCAAGCCCAACCTCAGCATCCAGACCCCATATTCAGCAAATGGTGAGTTAGTGGAGAACAAAAGGTAAACAGTGCCAGTCACCCAAACTGCAACAACCAAACTCCATGGGGAAAGCCGAAATAAGAATGGGAGGGAAAGGAAAAGGAGAACACTGTTTAATAATAACTGTATGCCCACCACCATGCCTTGTATATGAACCCATTATTTCAGAAGTTACCTTTTATATGTGGTCCAGAATCATAACAATTTTTCCCACCAAATAAATAATTTATAAGTAAGAAATCTGTTTTGCAACTGCTGTGTCGTTTCAGTCTTAAGTATACCCAGTGTGAACTTACCAAGGGAATGTTTGGTCTAAAGAAAATCAGGATGCACAACCCCCTGAGAAAGCTAGTTACATGTTGCCATAGCAACTGGACCAGCCTCAGACTGAAGGGCAGAGTTCTTCAGATTCATCTACTGCTTCTGAAGATTGACATCCTCAACACAGAATCGTGTTTCCCTATCATCAACACAGCAACTGTTATTTTCATTTAAAAAAAAAAAAATAGTTGGAGTCTCAAGTTGACATAATTTGGCCTTTTCCCTGGTGTCATTCAACGTCCTTTTATCTTTAGAAGGTGGAAGTTGGTAATTCGATCCTTTGGAACTTTCCTCCATGCATTCGCTAATGTGATTGGAACCTGTGCCAGTGGGGTTTGATGGTAATTACACTTTGACAGCTGGAATATGACCTGTGAAATGAGTTGCTGGTCTTGGTTTAACTCCTAATGGACAGCAATCCACATCTCTTGGAATCCAACTGTAGTCCCTGTTTTCAGGCTCTGGGAAGAAGCCAGAGGTTTGAATGACTTCTCTTAAGGATAAATTGCAGGGCCCTCTCCCCAGGAGTTATGCTTTGCCTTTCTAGGCCATGGATATCTCTGCAATTAGTCTCAAAATACCCTGTGAGATGTGTGTAAATAATGCAAACCACATTTATAGGCAGGGCCACCCTGGTGGAGAGAATAAGTAATTTGCCCCATTGGGTGGTGGTAGGGGGGTTAAGATAATTAGTAACAGCAGGAGTAGAGATTCCAGAGGCTCATACTCCATTCCTTTGCTAAGATCACTGAAAAATCTTCCTTTACTTTGAATAACACAGCCAATTAATGAGCAGCAGGAGGTAGGATGGTTCAATACTTGCTGATTTATTATTAAAGTTCATTTTTATTGTATGGGGTTTATTGATATGTACAGTTAAAGTTTTCATTTTCAATAACAAGTCTCTTCTAACAAGATTGAAAGAGAGGGTGAAAAATATATGTGGTGAGATTGGAACTGGGGTTGGAGATATTTGGATCTAGTGGAGTGTTATGGAAATTAGCAAAGACTAATTGGAAGAGATTCAGTTGACCAAAGAAAATTTATAATTGTAAATTAAAAGAATACTTATACTGTATAAGACCTGTCGAATTTGAACTGAACTTCATAGGACAGATAGGAATTCACAGGCAGATATTGAAGAAACATATTTTTAAGAACCAGGAACAGCATAAACAAACAAATTGGAGACCATTTCAAAAAGCTAAAAAAAATGCATTGACCAATATTGCTTGAGTTATATGGTAAATTGTGGAGTAGAGTTGGAGCTGAAGTTGAAAAAGTAGAAAGCATCTCCATCTCCAGGGGATTTCTGAGTAGTAGGTAAAGAACTTCAGAATTCATCCCATTCAGAATCAAAGATTTGAAATTCAGAGGTTTACATGTGGTCATTGTTTTTAGGGAATGATATTAGGAAAGTTATTAAAAAAATCTTATAATCTCATCTATGTTCTGGGAAAATACCTTAACAGATAAAACTGAAAATATTCTGAGTCTGTCAACATGTGTATATTAATTCCTTCAGAATGTCACAAATGGTTTTGTTATATGTCTCTGTACAAGGTTAAATGGGTTTGAACAGACTACAGACTGAAGGGCCATGCAAAAACGCTGACTCAGGTGTTTCAAGTGTTTCAACAAACAAAGTTCAAGTGCTTGAGGCACTATTGTAAGCAGCAGGGAAATGGCTCCTGGCAGCAGAAAGTCAGCCAAGTCCCTGAAATCTCTTTCTCTGTTTTCTTAATTGCAGGAGCAACAATGGAAACCTGTGTACAGCAGCCTAGCTCCAGTTTGCTTTGCAAGCCCTCTGATTGAGAAGCCAGTAGGCAAAGTAAGAATACCTGTTTCTTGTTGAACAGTATGATTTGAGCAGATTGGCTGTTATTTTACCTTTTATCTTGACTACTTGAGTGAAATAATCAAATTGAACTCATAAAAGTATCTGAGAAAATCCCAAATGTGAACTATTTGGTTGGTGTTAATGATGGCCGAGGTAAAATTTTGAGCCTGAGAATCCTTGATCTGAGATTCTCTTGCCCCAGCCCCTGCCTCTACTTGCAAACCAATGGTGTCCTTCCTACCTTCCTTCAATCGTCTGGTCTCTCAGCAGTTTGGCTGATCTTCCCCTGCCTATCAGAGCTTGTTCGAAGGAAACAGGTTGCTTTTAAGTATGGTTGTCAAAGTGGAAAATTCAGACACAATATTTTGTTTAAATATTTGTCATTTCAACCATCTCGTGGATTATAGACTTTGCCTCTAGAAATTACAGATGTATGCCTGACCTGCTGCTCTTTTGGACTTAAAATCACAGCCATCAGTCCCACCAGGGAGTGCAGAGTCTGATGGGAAGAATGTGGGCTCTCCAGAGTCACTGGCTGTATGACTTTCAGCATGTTCCCTGTGCAAGGGTCACCATGATAGACCAGCCTCATGGTCTGTCACAAAGATTAAATAATTTAATATAAATTCACAAGAGCAAGAAATTTTTTTACCTATTTTGTTCACTATGTATCTAAGTACTCTTAGATATATAAATAAATCAAATGAATAAATAAATGAAAAACTGAATATTAAGTTTAGAGAAAGCACAATTTGCTTAACTCAAGAAACTGAAAAAGGAAGTGGTGTATTTCAAAAAGAAAAACAGAACTTTGCCGAGTAACTAAAGGACACTTTCCAGTTATACCTTTAACAGAAGGAACACAATGTTCCTGGGTTCCCCACCTCCTTCTGGTCCTTTGCTACTGAGGCATCTCCAGACCACACACAATTCAACATCTAGGATGAAGCATAGTTACTAGAAAAGTCAGAAGCAAATCAAAGTTCCTTAAGTAAAGCAATGTGGGCTGAATCAGTTTTTGCAGTTTTTAAAAAGAGATGAATCTATTTTCCCAGCTAATTCCTGATCATTTTGCCTTGGCTGCAAGTCTGCAAGTCCTGCGTGGGCAACTGCATGCAGAGTGTGAAATCCCCAGTGAACAAGAAGGCTCCTCTTGCTTGCACTGTCAGCAGGGCCAGTATTCTGCAGGCGTAGCAGGGGAACCACCCAGCTTCCTAGGACTGTGCTTCTGTACTTTGTGTTCAGTGGGGGTCTGCACTTCCCTTCTGCTGACATCAGTTCAAAGTGAGAGGAGTAGGATTTGGCTCAAAGATGAAACCAACCAACCAAGAAAACACTCCCTGGATGTCATAAAGTATGTTGGCAACTGTTCCAACATTCACTACTTGACCTCACTGCTGTCCCCTCTGCCCTGTGTATTTGACTTTGTTGATATAGGCTCCAAATAGACCACTACTTTGCCTGTGGGGAGGGAGAGAAGCCATTTCAAAGGCTGAGGTCAGAAGCCCATGTACCTCTGAGGAGTCCCTCTTGACTAAATTTCTTTTCAGTTCAATTGATGGTCCCAAGTTTACTCAGGGGTTTCCTAGACCTGATGCAGAACATGAACCACCACATAAAAATGTTAGGGCATGACTTTTTAGAATGTTTTTCAGAGGGTAGAAGAGAATCAAGAGCAGTATGACCAGTCTTGGTTCAGTGACATTATTGCTTTGTGTGATCCTCTGGTCCTTCTGTCCCCATGGGGTGGTTGGCAGGTAGGCCTTCTGTGTCCTGTCACCAGCGCTATCTTGGGTTGAATGAGATTGCTCCGAATGGAGACCCTTGCTCTCTCTTTGCTCAAAGCTCTGGCTGCTGGACTTCCTACATTTGCTGTGAATTACTCTAATGAATTTATTTTGCAATAATTCTGATATCCATCCACTGGGAGAAGAGAAATAACATTGAAAATATAAGCAGAGACAACCTTCAATTATAGATGCCAATGGAAGTCAGTGTTTAAGTCAAGTAATTGACACCTATATTAATCTGCTCAGAATCCAAACTGTCTTCCTTTCCTCGTGTGTAAGGCTGAAAACTGGACCCATATAGGATTTCTACCACCCAAACTCTGGTACTTCAAGCTGAATTGGGGGCCCGTGTTTTCTTGTTATGGAGGAAAGGAAGGAGTTATTAAAACCCCAGTTGGAAAGAGGATTCCAATGTGAGCTCATAATAGCAAAACTAATATTTTGGAGTCAACTCTAAAACTACTAAAACAACTACATAATAACTCCTTAATACTTGTGATTGGAGTGTAGGAATAAAAGAGGGAAACTCTTGCAGCAGAGAAAGAAAAGCCAAAGAAATCACCCTGGACAGCAGGCAAGAAGACCTAGAGTGTGTGATTATTCACTCTCAGATAAAGGGGAGCTGAGTATTTTATTTTACATGATTGGAGTCAGTGCCTTTTAAATGGAACATACAAATATATATGAAAATTAGGATGTAAATATTAAAAATATGCATCTTGGGATTGTCTGGGGATAATCTGGCAGTTTTGTCTTCCTTTCCTTTGCAGCTGCTGAATATTGTGCTGTGAAATCTCAAGCTGAATTTATCCCACAAAAATCCCATAATGTTACAAGTAAAGGACCTGTTTTTCTATTTTTTGGTTTGTTTTGTTTTGTTTTTAATTTATAGGAGGTACTCTCTGGAGGATGGATTAAGACAGAGTACTTTAATGTCTTTGACAGTAAACAAGTTACAAGAGGTTGCACAAACAGTAAATGCAAAAAGGATTTCAGAATTTCAATAAATTAATGAGAGATCCAAAGTGGACTATTGGAAGGGAATTAGAAGATGATGCAGACGAAAGCAGGGATTTAGGGAGATAGATAACATTAGAGGATGACCTAAAATTCAATGGCCAGGCTCTCCCACAAAATTCTCATTGGTGCTACTGGCAAGCATTGTGCGGATCATGCAAGTCAAACAGCCCAAAGTGCCACAACCTCAGACTGTAGAGCCCTCCCAATACGCAAGCAGACAGAGCTGTTTTGGATTAGGGGTTGCCCATGACTATGCCAACCAGCCTTTTTCAAATGAATTTAGGTGACAGGTAAACATGTCCTTGTTCTTAAGAAATGTAATTTGGATGCATTATTTGATTTGACCAGAAGGACATGGAGAGATAAACCGCTTTGAATGATAGCAGGGATATTGAATGGAAGGGTGGCTAAGAAAGTAAACAAGACTAGGCCTTTTGTATTTCTGGGTGAGTGAAGGGGAAACTGAAGGAGCCAGGTGGAAGTAACTGGATAAACAACAGATAAAAAGAAAGGAACTGGCAAACTCCGAATCAACAAAATGTAGAGCTGCTTTATTTCAAAGTTTGGAGGCATCTGTGGGAAGAAAAAATAAGAGGTATCCTTTTTACAGATAATATTTAGCTTTTTTTCTTTAACCATTGGGCAATTTTTCTTACTAAAGAACATTGAGCTTAGTAAATGCAGGTCATTATAAAAGTAGTCTTCTCAGTCAAAGCATGTTCCAAATCATTGAAAACCATATTGTTATATTATGACTGGTCTGGATGGACAGTTCTATATGAAGTGCCTTAGGATTTAATATTTATTATTTAGGGCTCTCAGTGACTCAAGAAGATGGAGAAGCCAGCCACAAAACTAATATTTGGCTTTAATGCTGCCCAAAGTCATGAATAAAATATGTGGAAGATAATTCTTAGGAAAGCAAGCCATTACAATTACTGTTAACTAGAGATAAATATGATCTTAGAGTGTTTTTCCTTTTTCTATGTTAATACACTTGATTTGCCTGGATCTCTATACATTAGCTCCTGGTCACTATGGCAAAATGCATTAAACGAAGTATTTTCTTCTGGGGCTTTTTGTGACAAGGTGAAGGAACCCTTCATGTTAAAAGGTCTGTTTTGTTTCTTCTAAAATAATGGAGGTTTTAGTTGGGCATATGTCTGCCTAGTTAAGTTTGGCCTTCCTTACATTTAGCCATGGCTGAATGACTAGATTGAGGTCAGTTGAAGGAGAGGGGCAATGCCATGTGTAGTTGATAGGTCATGCCCTTGCTAGCTGGAATACAGATGTGATAGCAGAATCCAGAATAGCCACCTTAGGGCAAGAGAGGATGGCAGGAAAACCACATCCATCTCTGATTCCATGGAATCCATGGCTGCTTGTGCTTGACTGTTATTGCTTAACAGTCCACTCCCATCTGATTTAGTCCACCCTCTTTTGGCCAGTATTATTGTGGATGCAATGATATCCTGATGCTAATTACACAGAGCAGGGGAGAGAGTAGCTGCCTGCTGTGGGAAGTTACTTAGAACTCAGTGAAGACACAAAGCAGAGATGGTATAATAAATATCAGTTGAAGGAATGAAGATGCTGAGTTGCCAACACCCAACTCCCAAATTCAGCCTGAATCAAGAAGGAGAAGCAGAGAAGCTAACTTTTTCTCTAAGGTGATGAGCAGGACTCTGCTGAGCTGAGAACCCTGTCTCTGAGGCTCAAAGGTGATAAACCTGGTGTTTTAGGTTTGAAGAAATTCTCAGCACTGAGACAAATTTCTACTGAAAACACTTAAAAACAAGAACTATACTGGAGCCCCTTATCTGCCAAATACTCTTCCTATTGACACTTATTATATATAGGAGCTGTCATTGATTTAGAAATATTCGTAGGTATCCTCGTGTCTGCATGTGGCTCAATGGTCTATTCTTTAATCATCTGAAGCAGTCTTATTCCCTGGGGCAAACACCTCAGGCTCTAGCTTTTAGTATAAATCTACCACATGGGGATCTAGGAGAAGAGTGAATTATTTCCTCATAGAGCATTTTTTAGATCCATTCTCCTTTTATGTAACATTAAATAATACTTCTTATTTTGGCCTAATAAATTAACCCTCTAAAACATCAGCTGCTACCACTACTACACATTGGAATCCATGTCAATTTTACATCCTGCCTTTGCTCAAAAGGTTCAATTCCATGATGCGCACACAGCAGGCTAGTAGTACCTGTCGGTCAACTGATGGTTAAGAGAATGAAGTTTAGTGTGTTATTCAGTTAGGTGTTTTCATCTTATACTTGTTCATAACTGTTGTTGAAGTTCTATTCAGATTTTAAAATCAATATCATTAACACTGTCCTAAATGACCAGAAGTAAGAATACATATCCCTTATATTTAGATGCCTGGATTCCCACGACAGTCCAATAAACAACCTAGGCTGAAGTTCACTACATTAATTCCACCTATAGAAGTTCAATTGGGTAAAAAGCTCAGCCTAACACACAAAGGCAAGAAGTCTATCCACCCACATTCTCACCAGGCAAGATGGCTCTATAAACAGGCTTGGGCTGGGGATATAGCTCAGTTGGTAGAGTGCTTGCCTTGCAAACACAAGGCCCTGGGTTCAATCCCCAGCACCGCAAAAAAAAAAAAAAAAAAAAAAAAAAAAAAAAACAGGCTTGATGAGTTTGCAAGAATCATTATAAAATTTAGCAAATATACTTCAACCAATGGCAGTATAATTTATGTTCTCCTATAAACATAAAAGCATATAATACTAGCTCTCAAAAGCCAAAGAAAATACATGAAATATAAGTAATTAATATCAACAGGATGTATTTGTTTATTAAATCCCTTATTTTAGACATTTGTAGATGTCTACATACTATAAAAATGGAAAACTGTAAACATAAGAAACAAAAATCTTTCTTGCACTTCTGATCTTGTTTTATAGCTTGTCTGTGAAAACTGAAATGTACAATACAAGATGCATGGGCTAAATGAACACATATATAGACTAATTGCCAGGCCCTTAGTATTGAGGAATGTGCCATTATCAAAGGGCACAAAGTCATATTTGTGTTACAGAGATAGTGTTTATTCTTTCCTCATCTCAATGTGCTTATGCTTTCCATTAACAATGCCCCAACTTCTCTCCCAGAATCCAGTTAAAAAATATTAAGTGGAACTTTTGGTAGAAAAATGCTAAGAAGGATGTTTGGTATATTATTGAGAGAAAAGGAAAGTCAGATTCGTATTAACCTGGGGGTGAAGAAAAAAAAACAACCTAAGGCTGCTGTAAGATACCTATACTTACAATATCTTTCTTTTTGCATAATTTCTTTCTTTTTTCTTTTCTTTTCTTTTTTTTTTTTTTTTTCCGTGCTGCTGGGGATCTAACCTAGGGCATTGTGCAGGTTAGGAAAACACTCTACAACTAAGCTACACCCACAGCCCTCTCTTTCCACTTAGATGGGGAAAAAAATAATAATAATATAGAGCTCTGAGAAATTGTACTGCAGAATTAATAGTTTTGCAACCTTCCCAATGCTTTGGGTACTTTTGAGAAAACCAAAAGGAGAACTTCTTGGAAACATTGCAATCTAAGCTAAAAACTAGCCAAGCATCCGCTAAGAAATAAACAAATTCAGTGCCTACCCTGTGTGAGGCAGAGTACTATAAACAGTAATCCAGGGCAATTTGGTACCAATGATATCAGCAATAATAATTCTTTTAATAGCTACAATTGTTTGAAGACTCCATGCCAAACATTAACCTAAGTTTTTATAGGCGGTATCTTATTTAATCATTTTACAGATGAAGCCTAGAGGATAAACAACTAGTTCAAGGTCACAGAGCTAATAAATGGTAGAGTTGGCATCCAGACCTAGGCATACTGACTCCAGAACCTAAGTCTTAACCACCTGCTGAAGAGGTGTTTTTTCTCTTTCCTATTCCTAGTTGAAATATAATCAAAGTTTCCTGAGAGGATAACAGAAGGAGGCCCAAAGAAAGCATGACCTGGCTTCTGTTCTGGGTCACTCTGGCAACAGTTAACCTACCTGAGATTTTCATTTTCCAAAAGACCTTGGCTAAAAATAGCATCCCTGCACATGTGAGAAAGAGTGTGAGCATGTCGAGGTGGGCCGACCCTTCAAAGGGAGGTGCTCTACAAAGAACTTTAAAGGGGTAGGAGCTGCAGAGGTGTCGCCATGAGGTTATTCAGATCCAAATATTCAGAAGTATTCCTCAGAAGCCGCTCTGTATATTTAGGTGTCCCAGTTTATCTGCTCTGGAAGAAGGAGGTTTAGTGTTCACCTGATCCATGAGGCTAGTGTTTAACTTTAAGGACATTAGCACTGACAATGAAAAGAGTAAAAATGGTAGAATTAAATATCCTTAAAGTTCAGTTTAATGAAAGAATCACAATAAAGCCAAGGGTGGAGCTGAAATCTCTACTTGCCACTAATGCCTGTTAAGTTTTCACATATAGGCCGTTTGGATGCCTGTTAAAATAAATGAGTATGAATGAGGTGAACAGAGAACAGGTCGCATAAAAGTTTATGGTCTGGAGAGTAGGGAGGTAATTAGTGGCGCAATGAACTCCCCAATTGTGTCTACGTTTTTAAAGGTCATTTCCTGCATTTCATGAGAGATGGGGAATTACAGTTGGCCCCCATAGAACTTTACTTGTACCATTATGAGCATTTCTTTCAGCCCACCTTATTTTAAGGTTGGTTGATTGCATGTCTGTCTTTTTCACTGGCTTGTAATCTCCTTGACTATAGGCTAGGGTGAGGCAGGATTGTGCCTTATTCATTATTTATGTCCCCAAAGCACCAAGCACAATTTTTTCCACATAGTAGTTACTTGTTCAGGAGAGGGAGTGGTACAAAAAGAAAAAAGAAATTCTCACATTGTTGAATCAGAGATCCATGTTTTCTGATGACCTGGGTTCAGGCTGATTTCTGTTAAATGACTTCCAAAGCCTCTCTAAGGCATTCTCAAGTAAAAACTTCAACTTTACCTTAAATTCAGTTGCTTACAGAATGGTAACTCTGAATAGGCTTTATTCATTTGTAAAAGCCATGAGCTGCAATTTTTACACTAAGGGCTTACAAAGGGAATCAGCAATAAGAGTCATTATACTGAGATTAAAACAAAATAGGAGAAAGAGAGACTATCATTCTCATGCTTTGTGGCATGGAAGTTGTTTCTTTCCTTTGCTACATCAGTGAAAATGGTCTTGCCAAAATAAGTAGGAAACTTCTGCCAAATCCAAAGAGCACATTCCAATTCCTCTCCAACTTGATCTCTACAGCCTTTGACTCTGTTGACCTCTTCTTGAAGGTTGTTCCTCTCTTGGTTTTCATGAGCATACATGGTTACAATTCTCATCAGACCTTCTCAGTGTCTTTTACAGTACATCAAGAGTACCTCGAATTCTGTGTTTTCCAGTGACTCCATTCCTGATGCACTTAAAAAAAAATCAACTATCTGAGCTGGATGTGTGCCACATACCTGTAATCCCAGTGACACAGGAGGCTGAGGCAGGAAGATCACAAGTTCCAGGCCAGCCTTGGCAAGTTACCAATTCCTTGTCTCAAAAGTAAAGTAAAAAAGAAATTTCTAGAGACATATGACCCACCCAAACTGAATCAGGAGAACATACATGATTTAAACAGATCAATTATAAGTAATGAAATAGAAAACATCATCAAAGCCTACCTGTCTGGTCCAAGAAAAACCTAGGACTAGGCAGATTCTCAGTTGAGTTCTACAAGAATTAACACCAATACTTCTTAAATTATTTCATGAAATAGAAAAGGAGGGAACCCTTCCAAACTCATTCTATGAGGCTATTATCACCTTGATATTAAAACCAGACAAAGAAACATCAAGGAAAGAACACTTCAGACCAATATCCCTGATGAACATAGAATAAAATTTGGCAAATTGCATACAAAAATATGTTAAAAAGATAGTGCACCACGATCAAGTGGAGTTCATGCCAGGGATGCAAGGTTGGTTCAACATATGAAAATCAATAAATGTAATCCATCACATTAACATACTTAAAAACAAGAATCATATGATCATCTCAATAGATGCAGAAAAAGCATTTGACAAAACAAAGCACTGCTTCATGTTTCAAACACTGGAAAAACTAGGGATAGCAGGAACATACCTCAACATCATAAAAGATATATATGCTAAACCCAAGGACGACATAAATCTAAATGGAGAAAAATTGAAAGCATTTCCTCTAAAAACTAAAACAAGACAAGGATGCCCTCTTTTGCACTTCTGTTCAACATCATCCTTGAAACTCTAGCCAGAGCAATTAGACAGGATGACATGATTCTATATTTAGAAGATCCAAAAATTCCAACAAAAAACTTCCAGAATGAATAAATGAATTCAGCAATGTAGCAGGATATAAAATCAACACCCAAGAATCAAACATGATCCTATACATCAGTGATGAATCCTCTGAAAGAGAAATTAGGAAAACTACCCCATTCACAATAGCCTCAAAAAAAAAAAAAAAAACTTGGGAATCAATCTAACAAAAGAGGTGAAAGACCTCTACAATGAAAACTACAGAACATTAAAGATAGAAATTGAAGAAGACCTTAGAAGATGGATCCCATGCTTCTGGATAGGCAGAATTAATATTGTCAAAGTAGCTATGCTACCAAAAGCATTATTAAAATTCCAATGACATTCTTCATAGAACTAGAAAAAGCAATCATGAAATTCATTTGGAAAAATAAGAGACTCAGAATAGCCAAAGCAATTCTTCACAAGAAAAGTGAAGCAGGAGGCAACATCTTAAACTATACTACAGACCTATAGTAACAAAAACAGCATGGTATTGGCACCAAAGCAGACACTCAGACCAATGGTACAGAATAGAAGACACAGAGACAAACCTACATAAATACAGTTATCTCATTCTAGACAAAGGTGCCAAAAACATTCGATGGAGAAAAGATAACCTCTTCAACAAATGGTGCTGGGAAAAATGAAAAGCCATATTTAACAAAATAAAATTAAACACCTATCTCTCACTCTGCACAAAACTCAATTCAAAGTGAATTGAAAACCTAGGGACAAGGACAGAGACCCTGAGCCTAACAGAAGAAAAAGTAGGTCCAAATCTTTACCATGTCATCCTAGGATCTAACTTCCTTAACAAGACTGTTAAAGCACAAGAAGCAACATCAAGGATCAATAAAGGGGATAGATTCAAACTGAAAAGTTCCTTTTCAGCAAAGGAAGCAATCAATAATGTGAAAAAAGAGCCTACAGAATGGGAGAAAATCTTTACCACATGCACCTCAGGGAAAGCATTTATCTCTAAGATATATAAAGAACTCAAAAAACTTAACACCAAAAAGATAAAAAGCTCAATCAATAAATTGGTTAAGGAATTTCACAGACACTTCATAGAAGATATACAATTGATCAATAATACATGAAAAAATGTTCAACATCTTTAGCTATTAGAGAAATTAAATTAAAACTAAGATTTCATCTCACCATAGTCAGAATGGCAGTTACTAAGAATACAAGCAACAGTAAATGTTGGTGAGGATGTGGGGGAAAAGGTACACACATCCATTGCTGGTGGGACTGCAAATTGGTGTAACCATTAGGGAAAGCACTATGGAGATTCCTCAGAAAACTTGGAATGGAAAGACTATTTGACCCAGCTATCCCACTCCTCAGTTTAAACCGAAAGGACTTAAAATCAGCATACTATGGAGATGCAACCACATCAAAGTTTATAGCAGCTCAACTCACAATAGCTAAACTGTGGAACCAACATAGGTACCCTTAAACAGATGAATGGATAAAGAAACTGTGTTATATATACACAGCCTTAAAGAAGAATGGAATTATGGCATTTGCAGGTAAAGGGATGGAGCTGGAGAATATCATGCTAAGCGAAATAAGCCAATCCCAAAAAACCAAAGGCAGAATGTTTTCTCTGATATGCGGATGCTAATTCACAATAAGGCAGGCAGTGGGCTATGGAAGAATAGAGTTACTTTAGGTAGAGGGGAGTGAAGGGAGGGGAAGGGGTATGAGGGTAGAAAGGATAATAAGAAGGAAAAGACATTATTACCGTATTACATATATAACAGTATGACCAGTGTGATTCTTCATCATGTATAACCAGAAGAATGAAAAATTATACTTCATATAAGTATGATGTATCATTCTACTGTCATGTATAACTAATTAGAACAAATAAAAATTAAATTAAATTAAAAGAAAGAAACTGGAGATGTAGCTCAGAGGTAGCGTACCCATCTTTGAACCCTGATACAAAAAATTATCAACTATCTTCTTTATCCTATTGGTTCTTTATTCTAGTGGTTCATTTGTTTTCTTTATTTGTTCATTTACTCAACATATCCAAAACTGAGCTAGCTAGCTTCTCTTTCCCATCCATAAATGTTCTGTTCCTCTCTCAGTGAACAGTTCTACTTTTACTCTAAAATTCAAGCCAGATCCTTGGACATTGTAGGTAATTTCTCTCTCTCATCCATTCAGTTTGCCATTAAGTTCAGATGGTTCTGAATTCTTAACATCTTGCCTTGTCCTTCTCCACTGTAATGGCTCCAAGTTAGGCCTTCCTCAGCTCCCATCTGGATTCTAGATACACCTTGTAAATATAATCTACTTTCTTGATCAAGAGGTGGAAGGCCTCCCATGGCTGCTGCCCTGCCTCACTGTCTCTGAAGGGTGAAATGAGGCAGGCCTGATCTGTCCACCCTCTGCCCTCAGCTCCACTGCAGTGCCACATGTGCTCTCTGTCATTGTAAGTGCTGCTCCTGTCACTTGTTCCTGCTTAATTCCTTCCTCTTTTTCAAAGTCTTATAAATTCACCTCCACTCCCTATTACAACGTCTATTCCGAGTTGAAACTGTACTTCGAATTTTTCTAGTACAACTTTGCTGTCCTTTGGTTATCTTTTCTGAGTAATGGAACATCTTCCTTCTTTCTTCCCTCCCTTTCTCCCTCCCTCCCTCCTTCCCTCCCTCCCTCCCTCTCTCCCTGTTTACTTTTTTCAATACTGAGGATTGAACCCGGGGTTGCTTTACCACTGAGTTACATTTCAGTGCTTTTTAAATTTTATTTTGAGAAAGGATCTTGCTGAGTTATGGAGACGGGCGTCCAACTTGTGATTCTGCTGCCCCAGCCTCCTGAGTAGCTAAATGATAGGCGTGTACCACTGTACTCTGCTGGAACATGTTTCTTATCTTTGCATTGAGTGTGCAGCACAATATGTGGCTCCTACCAGGCACCTAGTGGTCCAGAAAGCCTGTTTTTCTCTATGAACACCATGTCTATTTCACCCCATATACAAAGCCCAGAACGCATTCAAACCTAGAATTCAGAACACTTCTCATTTATACCTTATAAGATTCTCTCAGAGTACCAAACTATCAACTCTCATTAATGGGGAAAGCAGACACTTCTTTTTCTCACAGATGATTAATGACTCTTATTATGTTGGAATTCATTGTTAAAAAAAAAAAAAGATGCTTATCAGTTAGAGATGATAAAGACACCTTGGCCAATGTGATTTCTCTCTATTAACTGATAACAATGAGATAACTGAAGACAATAATCACATTACCCAGTTTGGGTGATTCTACTAGATCTAGTTTATTAAATAGTCTGCAATGGGGGTTGGAACTGTCTGCTGTCCTTTTGGGAGGCAGGAGGAATTACTGACAGCATTTCCAGGTATTGTATGTTTAAAGAAAAGGAAAGTGGTTTCTGATTCCAGTTTGAACTTTTGATATGGGATCAATCACAAGCGACAGATTTCTTATACTTTGAAAACATCTGACCTGGTTAAAGTTAGGCATTGACAAGGGAAGCCCACATGTGGAAAACTGAGTGCTTGGCACACACAAATTTAAATGTTGCACAAAGAAGCACTAAATCTTGTATTCTTTAGTTTTAGTCAACACTAATTTTTTTTTTCTTTTTCTTTTTTTTTTTTTTTTTTTGTAGCAGGGGTTGAACTCAGGGGCACTTAACCACTGAGCCACATTCCCCAACCCTGTTTTGTATTTTATTTAGAGACAGAGTCTCACTGAGTTGCTTAGGGCCTTGCTAAGTTGCTGAGGCTGACTTTGAACTCATGACCCTACTGCCTCAGCCTACCAAGCCATTGGGATTGCAGGCATGCACCACCATGCCAGTTCAACACTAATATTTATAATGGTATACAATTGATTAACAAATATATGAAAAAATGTTCAACATCTTTAGTAATTAGAGAAATTCAGATTAAAACTACTCTAAGAGGTGGAGCTCCTGGAAGAGGGGTATAGAAATTGCTGGTCCCCCTTGGAAGACTGCACTTCAGGAATCTCCTTTGGGGTCCATTCATGTATTGTAGGAGCCTGGTCTTACCCCTTTACATTGCCTGTGGTCCCTATGATTCCTGGTTTCTAATTTAGTCTCTAAACTGTATCACTTCCCACCGCTGGCCCTTTTGACTTCCCAATCAGGAACCTTTCTCTCCAGAGGTCCTAAGGGCTGAGCACGGGGACCTGTGTGCCTGTCGTGGAGAGCTGTTCTGTATCAGGCAGATCAGGTGTTGAGAGCTCTGGACTGGCCATAAAGTGCTGGTCCAGGTTGGTGTCTTGGGGAGTTGAGAGTCTGGGGATTAGAGAGCCAGAGGGCCCTGCTGATTGTCAAACTGATGGGACCAAGGGATTGGTGGCTGTCAGATTGGGGAGGGAGTTGGGGACCATCTGGTGTCAGGTCCTAGCAAGTGCTGCCCGAGTTGGCAGCACCTGGTGGGTGCTGGGCTAGTTGGCTGGATGAGCTGGGATAAGATGCCCTCACACCCTCTTCCAACCTACTGACCTTGTTCAAGGTTCTCTCCTGCCTGGGCAGCAAGACGGTGGCCATCAGGGAGACCTCAGGTATAACCATGACTACAGGGACCTTGGTAATAGTCTTCCAGGTCCTGGCTATTGTCCCTAGATGAAAGTGGCCACATCCCTAGTTGGTGGTGGTGGTGGTGGCAACAGCAGCAAACCTGTAGGTACCTTGGTGTAGGGCTTTCAGGCCCTGGCCAGTGTCCCAAGATAGAAGCTGCCCCAACTAAGGATGGTGATGGTGGCAGCGGAAATAACCCAAGATGGCGGTGGAGGTGTCCCAAGCTGGAGTCGGCAGCTTTCAGAGATGGGGCAGCAAGGTCAGGTTGTTTGGTGGCCTGTTCCAAGATGCAGTGCTGTGGCAGGCGGTGCTTTGGCAGGTGGTTGCCTCCAGGGCCTGTCCAGTGTTCCAAAGTGGGGGCTACCACTGTGTCGGCAGCTGCAGTGTCCCAGGATGGAAGAGGCTGGGGGAGCCCTGCACTGATAGATGAAGTCTGTTTGGGTGCGGGAGATCCACATGCTGGTGGCAGGACAGGAGGGACACAAGCTTAGTTATTTTATAGTAAAACATAGTGAAATTTTATGTAGGGTTAGCTTCATTGGCAGTATGGAACACAAGGTTGAGTCATAAACCTGTGGTTGACCAAAGCCACTAAGTGCTTTGCATACATGTTGATAAGCTATATATCTGCTATTCTATATTCCACATTTGAATTTTTGAACTTGAATCTAGAATTTTTCACTTACCACAGTTACATTTTATCTTAATAGCATAGTTTGTTATTCTAGAATGCTGAATTCTCTTAGTATTAAGATTCTGCTGTCTAACATTCAGAAAAGTATTTTCATTTTACTCATTAACATTTGCCCCAAATTTAGTGGATTAATGTAACAGTTTTGCTTCTAATTCTACACGTTAGCAGTTAGGTTGGGCTGAGCTGAGTGATTTTTTTGGACTGGACTGGTCTCCAGCATCTCTGGTTAGCTAACTGGTCAAGGGTTGCTGATTGGAATGACTAGTCTAGAAGCACTTCAGGGGATAATGGCCAGTCTCCAAATGGTCTGTCATTCTCCAACAGGCTAGGCTGGACTTCTGCACATGGCAGAGGATGGATCTCATGACAGCAAATGAAATCGAGAAAGGCCCCATGAATCCTAAATTTGGGACAGGTATACCTGTACTTGTTCCATATTTTCTGTTAACCCAAGTAACTAAAGCTAGCAAAGTTCAAACTTGGAAAAATAGACTCCATTTCTTGATAGAAGACTTTTAAAGTTACTTCAAAACTTCTAAACATAGTGTTATGGTTTGGATATGAGCTGTCTCCCAAAAGCTGCTGTGTTAATGCAGCAATTTTCAGAGATGAAGTGATTGAATTACAAGAGTTGTAGCCTAATCAGTTCATCCTAGTTTGAATGGACTGACTGAGTGGTAACTATAGGCAGGTGGGGCGTGGCTGGAAGAGGTACGAGGTGGGCCACTGAGAGGGTGCCCTGGAAGGGTTGATTTTCCCTGTGCCCCCTTTACCCTTTCTCTGCTTCCTGACTACCCTAAATGGAACAGCACTCCTCCACCCGCACACCATGATGTTAAGCCTCACTTTGAGCCCAGAGTAGTGGAATCAGGACTAAACCTCTAAAACCAGGAGCCCAAATAAGCTTTTTCTCCTCTAAATTTTTTTGGTGTGTGCCTATATTTTCATCACAGTGATGCTAGCTAACGATAGGAAGGCATGAAAGGTGAAAACATGAGTCTATCACATTAGGATCATGTCATGTGTGGATTTGATAAACATACCAGCAAAATTATTCTTTAAAAATGTCATAGGAGTTTCAATTGGACAAGGTCTAAAACTAAAGTCCTGTATAACATACTGCGTTTGCTCTTACAAACTAGTAAGACAATTATAAAAGATACAATATGAACAAAAAGGAATAAAAAAATGTGCTAAACTATACCATTCTGTTTTTAAAGAGGCATATTTAAAGAATGGAAAGATTTTAAAGAACCACAAACAGGAAAATGCTTGTAGATGCGATTAAACTACATTTTGGGTTAAAAAATAGAGAATAAAAATCTATATTGGGAGAGAGAAGTGAGCAAGGACTAAGGACCAGGTTGAGCATGTGTAAAACACATGAGATTGGAAAATAAATTGGCGTTAACTCCGAAGAATAAGTGGGAGAAGAAAGGGTAGCTGGGAGTTGAGGGATCTATAGCTAAAGAACTTGAATTTGAACTTGATTTTGTTAAGCAGTGGGCAACCATAAATGTTCTTGAGCAAAAAGATAACAAGGTTAATTTTTTGCAAGACTAGCCTAGCATTAATTTGAATGGAGAATTTTCCAAATTAAAGAAACTATTCATAATAAACCTTACAGCTTTTTAAAAAATTTTTAAACCAAGTATCTAATACCTCTTTTACCTAAGGGAGAAAAGAAATAACCTAAATAATTATCCAAAATGTTTCATTTCTGGTAATTTAAGGAGCAGGTATAAGGTGCCAACATTTGGAAAGAGGTGAATATGTTCTTAAAGAAGGGAAGAAAGGAAATGTAATGACTTCTGCTTAATTTTGAGTCATTATGTCATGTGTACAGATTTTTCAAAGTTATTTCCATTAATGGCAAAATGATGGTTTGCAGAAATAAAAAGCTGACATTTTCAAGATTTAAAAACTTAGCAACTGTACAAAACCCTGAGTAATCACGAAAATCTGAGTTTTCCATTCTTGTGTAGAAATGCTAACTGCTATAAGATGCAACAGACATCTAGGGATATTCTCTCAGACTAATCCTGCTGTAGGGTCTCTGTAAGTAAGGAAATATCTTTCTGATCAGTGTGCCAGTGCTAGGACACTAGTAATTTTGGGAAAATTACTGAATATTTAGGAAACAGTTTGAGATCCTCCTTAGAAAGACATTGTAGCCAGTCAGAATTGCATGACCAATTTGTGGTAAGATAAAAGCTATTTGGGCTACTTACTTGTCTTTTTGGAACATATCTTCTCTAGAATAAATCAATTTAAATCCTCATCTCCCTTAAACACTGAAGTGAATTCCAGAGTGATCCAATTTTTTAATCCTTGGAAAATGCAGATAATCATTTAATGATCTGATACTGTCATAAAGTAAGACTTTCTTAGCTTAAAAGTAGTAGAGCCTGAGTATAGCAATGGAACTAAACAACCATTAACAGTAACTGTTGAAATCATAAGTTTGTTGGTAATTCTGTAAAGAATAAATCAGGCTGACAATACCTGAAACCACTAATTAATTCTAACTTCACTAAAAGAGGGACCCTCACACATTATGTGAGGATAAAACAGGAAGTATATGACACCACCTGTGAAATACTTTAGCTAAAATAATTTTTCAAAAATCTTATTGCATCTGCAGATCTATCAGCTGAAAGAAAATTCAGGTATAAAGTAGTGAATGACATCATAGGGATACCGTCATACAAATCCAAAAACTAGACTATGCTTTAGGTTAAAAGAACTAAACGTCCTAACACAGGAAAGAGTGGAGAAACTTAAATGAAATGTAGATCCTATTGGAGTCTGGATACAAAAATCCAATTCTGAAATGTCATTTTTTTAACAAGCCAGGGAATACTGGGCCTGACTAGATGTTAGATATGAAGGAATTATTGTTAATTTTGGTGGGTATGTTGATTGTTATAGCTCTTATAAGTTAGAAATATATTCTGAAGTATTTGCATGTGACATTATATTATGTCTGAGATTTACTTTAAAATGCTTCAGCAGAAGACCCATGAGTAGAGGAAAAAGAATCAGTGGGCAAAAATTTTAGAATAGGGTTAGGGAATTGATTCAGTGATAGAGAACTTGCCTAGTGTGTGTGAGGCCCTGGATTTGATCCCCAGTACTGAAAAAAAAAAAAAAAAAAAGAATTGTAGAATGTTGGTAATTGTTGAGCTAGGTATTAAGTACATGTGGGTTCTTTATAATAGTCCCTGTATATTTGTGTATATTTGGAAATGCTCAAACTATTTGAAAATCATTGAAACAAACACAAAAGAATATATTATATTACACTGAGGACTTTGCCTCCTTAAACAAGAGGTTGGAGAAAATACCAAAAACTCAGTATCTAAGAGATGTAAACGTAGAATTCAAAAGAGGAAATATAAATTGCTTTAATATTCTTTCAGTAATCATCATAAAAAGCAAGTTGAATTATTGAACTGCTAAATCAAGCTATCCTTCAGAACATATATGACTTTTGGGTTCTGGAAAATAGTTATTTTATATGATCTGTAGAGAAATTTTTTTAAAAATAGTAACAGCTTTTTTATTAATGCCAACACAGTGTCATGTGCTGTACAGTAAGGATTATTTTTGGAAAGCCTTTCTAACACTTCTCCAGGCTGATAAAATCCTGGCTAAGAATCCTTGCTGGGGGAAGAGGGAGTGCGTCAATTGAACTCAGGGAGTGGGTTTTGAAAAGGAAAGGCTATACAGGGTGTTTCCTGGGGTATTGACAGTGTTTTTAATTTGGTTGACAGCCATATGTGTGTTCCTTTATACCTGCATTTTAAACTGTACATGTAGATTTTATGTCCTTTGAAATGTATGTTTTTTCTTTAAAGCAAACTTGAATAAGTATAGTCACAGGAAGGTCTCCATTGCCTTTATGGTGGTTGGCCTGACCAAAAAGGACCTAACTGCTTGAGAATGGAGTCTAGCCTAAGAGCACAGTTGGGCTCTGTAATGCTGGAAGCTATTTCCCAAGAGAAGATTTTAAATCTGTTTGTTGGGGTTCCCCAGAGACATTATTGGCTATTGGGGAAGTGTTTACTTCTAGAACGACCCTAAAATTGGAACATCCTAGGAAAACAGGAATCCTCTGAGAAGTGTTTGTTTTTTTTTTTTTTTTTCTTTTTAAAGTCCCACCCATTTGAGATGTTTTTAATGACAAGAAGAACTTCATAAATAGGATACATAAAGATACTGGCGGCAGGACTCTCCAAGAATAGGCAGATTCTGAAATGATTTTTTAATAGTGAAACTTAATGATTTTCATCTTCCTATTTGGTTACTCCAGGTGGATATAGTAGAATGGAATAAAGGAGTAGATGATTTGGTTAAGACATGATCTTAAGAAATTAAGCAAATTCATTCTCTTATGTTAGCTTTCAGGTCTACAGTGCTCTAGGCAATTTGTAACTGACATGTCCAGAAAGTTTGAATATTAAGAAATTAAGTCTGATCAATATCAAGTATCTTATTATTAGCATCAGATGCTCAACAATGGTTTGTTTATACATAGTCATATAGTGGAAAAAAGGGAAATGATAAAAGAACTCCAAATATAAAAGAAAGATGTGATTACTCTTGATAAAGTTATGAAGGTAATAAATTTTAAAAACTCTATTAAGCATCTCAGAAAAATAGGAAGTTGTAAATAAAATAGTAATTAATTGTTAATGACTTTTAATTCTTCATTGCTTTATCATTTAGAGGGAGTGACTCTTTTTCTGAAACCATCGAACTCTCATTATGCTTTATAATTCCTTAGCCCTACTTGTCTCCCTAATCTCTTCTAACTTTATTAAATTACCAGGAGCAAAAGTATGATAGTCTGTTCTCAAGAAAGTCTCTTCCAGGGACAAGAATCTTTACATTACATTTCATCCCTGAGCTTGAATTGCTAATTAATGACAAATAGGAATGGCACTTGGTTATTTACAATAGAATTTGGATGCCTTTTCTTGGTTTAAAAAAAAAAAAAAAAACCTTTTTCTGATTATGAAAGTAATACTCCTTCATTCTTCCTCATTATGGGTTATGTGGAAAATTCAGGGAAGATCAAGAAGGAAGTAAAAATTTCCACAAAGATAAGTTGATATTTTGGTATATTTTCTTCCTACTTACACATACATCTGTGTTACAGAAATTTCTGTAACAGTTTTCTGCCCAGTATATCTTAGCTTCACATTTTAGCATAACCATTTTATAATATCATTAAATAGATTTCAGGAATCTCAATTTTCATCACTAATGCATTACTATAATACTCTTAAATTATTTTTATGAGCAATGGATTCTGGACATTTTTGTTTTCTCTGATTTTGTCTTTATAAATAATGCTAAAGTAAATAACAAAATACCTATACATAGATCTGTGTATGCTTCTAAGATACTTCTTTATAGTTATTCCTATAAAAGAATGGCAAAGGTTGGAAACTAAATTTTGTACTATGCACTGCATATTTGCATTTCAGAAAGGTTGTTCAGTCTATTTCTATTAACAACATTTAAGAATGCCAATCTCACTATCCTTCCATCAGCACCGAATAATTTTAATCTTCACTAGCTCAAACAGTTAAATCAAGATGTCTCAGTGCTTTCATTTGTATTGTTTATAGTGTTGATTTTTCCTATGCCCATTTGTTTTTTATATTTCTGCTTATATGTAATATAGGCTAATATACTTGATTCATTTTTCTATTGGAACTTTAGTGTTTTTATACTGACCTCCTTTTACATGTGTGATAAGGATACAAAAAACATATTCAATCATATATTGAATTATTGAATGCTGATGATCCCGTCATCTTTCCCCTTTTCTCTTTTCTGTTCCTCATTTTTAACCGTTTTAAGGAGGAATGTCAACCTGTAGCTCTAATGATTGGAGTGAGGTGTGATCAGGGGAATCTGGGCTAAATTGACATAGATAAAAGAAAACACAGGAACATTTTTTAAAAAGATGTGGAAATATGGATATACCTGTTTGAAGGAAAGGAAGTTATGAAAATAACAAGAAGTTTGAGAGACTTGACAGGAGGGAAGAGAAAGAAAACGGAAAAAAGTCAGAGTACAGTTTGGAATATGATTGCTGAGACTTTGCTGAGGATGAACAGAGAGGATTTTTAGTAAATGCTACTGTTTTATGCAGAGAAACCTCATGTTTACTGATATCTCTGTCCCATCACACAAAACAAAGCTATCTTTAATAAAGTATGTATGGTACTGTTCATGGAGGTCATAGGGTTGCATTTGTTCTGTTTGGCTGTGTCATTGGGCTAGGATGGAACTTAGGAGAGGATTGAAAAAGCACAGTTTTATTATTTTGGGTAAACTCATATAATATAAACATATAAACATGAATAAACTTGTTATGTTTTTAAATCAATATTTCCCTCTGTTGGCTATTTTAATTTTTAGGTGTTCATACAACTTTATAAAGATGATATGCACATAAATGTTTTTAACTTGACATGAAGATTCATTGGTTGAGATTCTAAAAATAGGTTTTCTTTTATATTTCTTTAGAATCAGAATTTGTGTAAACATTCTTAAGTTAGATACAGCAGCTTCTAAAATCTAGACTTAAAAACAGCCCCCTCCTATCTGGGAGAGGTATTTTCTCAAATTAAACACAGAATGTAGCATCAGACACAGGTATTAATGCAGTGAGGGTTGAGAGAATCCTGCCCGCCACCCTGGCCCACCCCAGTGAAGTAGGTCACTTGGATCAAGGCTGGCCATCAATTGTCACAACCAGAAAGTCTTCCCATATCAATTTTGGTATACTTTTTGACACCTGAGTAAGTATCTACATCTATATACCTCTGTCTCTACATGGGTAAATCTATGTGAGGGTTGGGACATGTGTATGACTGTGCTTAGTGAAGTTACCCAATATGGTGACCTTTCTTTTCTTCCAGTTTTTCTGTGTTGTCAGTGTTTACATTTAATACTAAATAATTATGGGATAAAGGACTTTTGATGTACAGGATGAGGTGAAGATCAGGATTATTTTTCTAGAAATTATTCAATTTTTCTAGCATTATCATTAGAAAGTTAATTCTGTTCCAGTTAATATGTAACATAGAAACACCTCGTGAGTTTTGAATATTCACATTCAAAGTGGTCACCATATTAAACTTAAAAAAAAATTGATTCTAATGTTTATTAGTTTATTCTCTTGGGTTTTTCTACAGAGAGGTATAATCTTTGTAAGTAGAAATAAAATATAAAAAGAAGATAAAAACAATTCTATCTTATATTTTGATCAGAAGATTTTCTTTTTTTCAGTGGGTGCATTGTAATTATATATGATAGTGGGATTAATTATGCTGTATTTGAACATGCATGTAGCATAATTAGATCAGTCATTCCCCAGGACTGTCCCTTTCCCTTTCCTCCTCCCTCTCCCTGATCCGCTTGCTCTATTCCACTTATCTCCCTTCTTTTATTATTATTTTGGTTAGTGAATTATTACCATATATGTAAGCGGGATTCATTGAGGTGTATTCCCACATGGAGTTAGTAAATGTTGGTATATCTCATTCCCCAGTACTTCCCTGTGCCCTCCCTTCCTTGATTCCTCAGCCCCTTTCCTCTACTTTGTTACACTGCCTTGATAAGAAGATTTTCAAGGAAAGTTTTTATGATATTGAAAATCAATAGTCAGCTCATAGCTAACTGTGAAACACCAGAGAAATTCCTATTTAAGTCTGAAACAAACAAGGATGTCTATTAAGTCCACGTTTATTATGGACATATCACAAATGTCTTTTAACCTTCTCATTAATTTAGGATGACAGACACTATAATCCCAGTGACTTGGCAGGCTGAGGCAGGAGGATTGCCAGTTCAATCCCAGCTTCTGCCAAAGCGAGGCACTAAGCAACTCAGACCCTGTCTCTAAATAAAATACAAAATAGGGCTGGGGATGTGGCTCAGTGGTCAAGTGTCTCTGACTTCAATCCCCAGTACCAAACAACAACAACAGAAAAAAACTTAGGACAACTTCTCTTAACACAGCATACATTTAACCTTGATGAAATACATAATCTCAGTAGTACTCTATAGTAGATGAGGAAACTAAAACTCCAGTGGTGAAGAGCTTGTCCAGGTCAAGTAGATATAGAATCTAAACCCTGGTATGTTACCTTCCAGTCAATTCAGCTCACTAGACCTTGTTGCTTATTTGACCTTCCAGCAAAAGTAAAGCATTCCATTCGTTAAATAGTTTGAAATTCTAGAAAAAGGTTTCACATACTTGGTCTTGCATGTCTCAGAATTAACTTTGAGGTGAGTAGGCCCAGAATCACTCTTAAATAATTACAAATAAATATTAAAATATGAAGTCTTTATCTCATAGGTGTTTTAGCACCTGGACTCCCTGTCTTGCAAGACTGGCAGTAATGTCTGGCCATGTCTGTCATGAATTCACTGAATAGATATGATAAAGGAAAATACACGCACACGTGAGCACACACACACACACACACACACACACACACACACACACACACTCACATACACACACAAAGGCTGCTCTCAGAAGTGGCCTTGATGCTTTAATTTACTTAATGAAAGCTATGGATTTCATATAGCTTTCATATGTACTTGATAATATTATGTTAGTATAATTTTGTGAGGACTCGTATGAATTTAGGGAGAAAGACAGACTAGGAAGACCAATTGTCATATTATGTTGAGAAAGAGGAGCAACATGAAAATTTTCAAGTGCGTGGATAAAATTTGTGCTATGGAAGACAGTGGACTTTCTTTTCCAAACACTTTTCTGATCTTCGAAGAGCAGCATTGGATATTATATTTTGAAACAGAATGAAACTTAGACTCTTCATACTTTGCTAAAGGTTTTACCAAATGCTGGTGCCCATCTAGGAGTGATACTTTTTCTTGTTTTGTTATAAGTGATAATAATGACTTTTTATATTCTTTCAATCTTTCTATTAGAAAGAAAATAGATTTATGGTAGGCACATGTGTTGTTCCTGTGTGCCTATCCTGCTCCTCTGAACTTCACAGTGATCTTTACCCCAGATTTTCCTATCCTGTGACTAAGATCAAATTAGGGAGAGGCTATATCTGCCTTACTCTGAATTACAATGGCATGGGGGAGCTGGAAAATACCTACTGTGCTTAAGCGAAAATATTTTAATGGGTACAGTTAGGAAAACCGTTCAGGGGATTTGGGGAGGTGGGTGGGAGGAAGGCAGACTGGATTTCTCCATGCTAACTCCTACTAAGTTGGTGTGGGTGTATGTGTATGTGTGTGTGAGTGTGTATGTTTACTGCCACTTCTGGTGAGTGAAAGGATTCTTGAAAAAATGTTGGATCTTTTTTTTAATCATGGATATGATAAACATGCTCACCTGTCCAAGTCCAAAGAATGGACTAAGGAGTTGTAACAAAAGCAAGGCATTTTACTGCCAGTCTTGCAAGACAAGGAGTCCAGGTGAGCAGGCACACCCAGAGCAGTTACCACCAGCATTTTATTCCCTAGTGCACAAGGTCCCTACCCCAGTTCCTCATTGGCTGAGTACTGTGGAGTGTACAGTCTTCCCAAAGGTCACCTAGGTTTTACTATCTCCTACTGGGTTATTTAAAGAAATGTACCTTGGTTGTCCCCCAACTCAGTTTTTCTCTTGTGGCAGGAAGGCCTTCTGGGGTTGAGTGCATCTTGCAGTGTATCTCTGTTGGTCAGGCAAGCCCCTTCCCTTCCCTCCTCTTTGTCAAGGAGCTGTGACTTTGTCACACTCTGGTGTTAACTACTTTTAACTTTCCATTCTGCTTTCCCCTCCAGCTACCTTTCTTACATCCCAAGTAATTTTACATTCAAACTAAATGCTATATTCTGAAAACGGACCACTGGACTTTCTATTTCTCACAATTTGGGTGACTGCAAGTCTTAAAATAATTTTAATCACATTAACAGTCAACAACTTTATCGTCACAGCCCTTATGCAGTGTATCCATACTCTGAAATATTATGTAGCCATTAAAATAAGTGTTTAAAACATGTTGTAAACTGGAGGAATATTTTATAATGGTCAATAAAAAATCCCAATTCAAATTTAAATTGTTTGAGTCATGTCTCTTGGTGCAGTAACATTGACCCAACTCAGATAAATGGGCCTTTATTTCAAGTATGTTTCAGAAGTCTCATGAGAATCAAAACATAGAAGTCAACGACAAACCTCTTACAAGTTTAATCTGGAAAATTACTAAACCTAAGGCTCCTCTCCCAGGCTACTAGATTTCCCTCTTGAGCCCTTTTCTCCTGCTTGCCTGCTGTTTATTCCTTTCTCTATCATATCAACCTTCTTTCCTTAAACATAGCTTTTGCTGTCTCATAACTTCCTCTGTACATAGTCCAAAATGTTTTCCTTAGCTTCTGTTACATCTTGCATCTGCTTATCTCAGCTGAATTCCTAATTTCATCTTTTAGCAGCCTAATTCTAAATTCCTAAGCCAAATGGTCAAATTCATCTTTTTGAGTCAGTCTGTAACTACTAGGTTCTTTCTTGGTCTAAAAATGAGCTGCCCTTGAGTCCAGTGACCAGAGAGGTCAGGTCACTAGCCCAAAGTGCATATGGTTATTCAGGGAGGAAACCAAGGTGAGCAAGCACCTAAGTATGTCTAATACTTAAATACTATGTAGAAATCTGTGTGCATAGAAAATAGAGTTCAGAAAAAAAGCAAAATATTAATAGCAGTTGCATTTAGGTAGTGGTATTACAAAGACTTTTGTTACTTGGTTTTGTCTAATTTTTCTTTAATGAGCACATCTTATTTTGTAATCACAAATATAATATACTTCAAAATGTTCCAGTTTTTTTGAAGAATGACAATGTCAAAACTAAAAGACACCCAGGATGATATAATTCAGCACCACCTCAATTTACAAAGGTTGAAACAGGCCCAAGTAGTTAATGCCCAAAGACACAGAGCAAGGGAGTGCCAAGCTGTTTCCTGGCTCTTATTCCTGAGTGATCACAACTACACACAATAGTGCCTTTCCTGAACTAAAGGAGATAAATGCCTCTGATAGCAAATCAGAGCCTGTAGGTTGTGGATCTTTGAGTGTTTGGTCAATCTGAAATAGTGCTCTAAATCTTTCAAACTTGGAAGTTTGTTAAACTAATACCCTGTTGTC
Source organism: Sciurus vulgaris (assembly GCF_902686455.1). Lineage (NCBI taxonomy): Eukaryota > Metazoa > Chordata > Mammalia > Rodentia > Sciuridae > Sciurus > Sciurus vulgaris. Next base: position 78,833,903 of record NC_136469.1, read on the forward strand.
TTGAAACAGAACTCCAACCCCCAGGTCTCATTAAACCATTATTTTGCTCTAAGCTGCATTTTGCTATGGACTTTTGCTTACACACTCCAAATGGTCAGTTGTGGTTTATTTTAAATACCAGGAGTAGAGAAGCAAAGAAGGAATGAGGGAATTTCCAGATGTGAAGTACAATCCTACTCTACCCTAGTGCCCCTGTCTCTCCTCAGGTGGTTTCAGTTTCTCACCCTTCAGTGTTTCCTCTTCATGGATTAACATGATCTCTTAAGAAGAGAAGAAAGTCTTTTGGGAGTAGGGTGAAACAGAGGCCTGGAGGGGCATAAAATCAGATCTACACTATGGGAGAAAAGGAAAGAAAAGTCAGAAGTCTCTTAAGATTTCATTCAAAAGCAGAACTCTAAGCTGAAATGAAAAACCATCCCTGGCAGGAAAAGGTTCCTGCACAGTTTGAAGCTGGCTCCTGCTTAACCTGGAGGAAATAAAAGCACTGAGGGATTTAGTCACTTCTAGATATCAAAACATACAGAGATAATCCTGGCTCTAAGGCACTTAGAGTATGTAAATCCCCCCTGTATGGAGCCTCAGAGAAGCTGAGGATAGGATTCAGGAAGAAGTCCTGGGACTTGATTTTTGGTTCACTTGGTATTTATTTCACTGTTGGTTTAGAAGAGAATGAGCTAATAGAATGTACCATTTATTATACAAATGACAGACTCGAGATTCAGGAAATCTCAATCATCAGTAATAATAGCTTGAAACCTCATCCAAAAAGTGAGATGAAAATGTTAAATATAAAGAAAAAGCTTTAAACTCAGAAACAACAACATGAAGTTAACAACACAAATAAAGGAAATGCTAATGTTGCTTGGTGGTAGTGGACATAAAAATAACTTGGAGGTGTCAGCTAATTTCAAGCTTAATATAAGTCCAGCATATCTAAGACAATGAATATAACAGGAAAATATCAGAAAAACATTTTTTTTTCAAGTTTTGATACTCCATGTTTCAAAAATGGCATAAGCAGGGAGTAGGGTTTGCAAGCCATGTCTTTGGGAATAAGAATATTTATGTTGGATGAGGATGCTCAGTTTGGGGGAATGAGGAGGAGGAGGAGCACATAGTATTGTTTTCCAATGTTCAGAGGATGCTCAGGAGGTTAGATATGTAAGCAAAGGGTTGGGTTCACAGGAAGCAGAACTCATGTTAAGACCAGGAGGCCTTCTATAATGATCAAAGCCATCCCAAGCTGAACTGAGTCCCCGCGGGAGGTGCTATGGGTTTGGTCCAGCATGAGAAGAGTGGAAGCAGAGGTTGAGGAGCGTATAGGACGATGGCAGAGCTGCTCCCAACACTGATTATATGAATGGAAGTGTTAAAATCTTAGTCATTCAATTGCTTTTTTCTCTTTTACACCATTATTGGCAAGAACGTGGTGGTATCACTGCCTTTGTTATTTAGAGGTAGATATTGAGAAAATGAGGATAATCAAATGACTTCAAGTAACAGGAATGCACTCACAGTGGAGGTTGTCCCAGCACAGGGTGCCATGAGATGTCTAAATTATTTACTTAGAACTTCTTGAGACACAGTCACAGAGCAACGGGCTAGGCAGACACTGAATTTGGGTCCTGGGTACAAACTTGAAAAAGACACAGTTCTCCAGGATCCAGTTACATCTGAAATTTTAACCCAAATAATGCAGAATGGCATGTTCTTAAAAGTTAAAATGAACTTCTCTTGCTTTATTTAATATTCCCCATTTTGTTGGCTGCCTAGACATCCTTAGATGAAAGTTGTTCAAGTGAACCTTGATGAGCCATCTCTAACATTTTAGTAACTTCCAGGTGAAACCCATTTATGTATGCCAGTTAAGAAAAGTGGTTTTATTACATTCTTTTAATTTCAGTGTAAACAAACAAGTGTGTATTTGTTACAAGCATCTTCCCCTCTGGTGCTATCTTTGAATATCTAGCAGGTTTGGTCAGTACTATACCTAAGATATCTTTTTATCTTATTAGTTGAGCTGGTAGAGTTTAAGTTCTGAAGAAATCTCAGATAATTAGAGGCCCTTTGATCTGTAGTATCCCACAGTTAATGTGTGAGCAGATCTTGGCCTGCATTAAGCACAAAGATTAAAAAAAGAGTTAAATGGGAGGTTAACTTTGCTGAGGACTTCAATGGTATCCAACTGGTTCTTTGGACTTCTACTTAGACAGAAGGCATCTGGAAAATTAAGTTCTAGTGTTATTTGATCCTTAACTACTTAGCAACTAAGCTGCTTTATTTGTAATTTTTTTTTTTTTTTTTTTTTTTTTAACAAATGACATTGTTTAAAAAACTAACGAAGCAACCTCTAAACTTGATTCCATTTGCCAAAACTACCACAAGGTATGTTCAGGAGATGGGTTGGGGGAGCCTGTACGACTGCTTTTAGATCTGAAATGTGATTCTTTTCAGCAAAAGAAAAGGCAGATTCATTTCCCCTCTAGCAAGCTGGTCACATCTTCATCACTGGACTTTCTAAGCAACCTATATTCTGAGAACTCAAATAGGAGAGTCATGTGTTCAGAATCATATCCACTTTTCTGAACACTTATTTCCTCCAACACGTTGAGTAGCACAATAGAGTATAGGTTCCTTTACTTCAGAATGTCCAACAACTGTTTTTTAAAAAGTAATGATAATCAACTATTGCTTTTGTTTTAACAACATGTATCAGCCCTGAAACAGAAGTTAGTCTTAGTTAAGTTCCATCACCACTAGTACAACTCTAGGAAGTGAGATGGAGTACAATAATAATACGGTGACCCCAATTATGTGACACCCTGCCTTCCTGCTTAGTGCCATCTCATGAAATGCAGAAAGAACCCTTTTCAGAGTCATCTGTGTAGGATGACTTAACTGGAAATGAAATATTAGATGTCGTCATTTGTTTCTGGGATCCTAGAAGAATCACTAATCTGTGTCTTTGCTGTGATCCTTGAGTAGGGGTTTGGTGGAAACATTCATGCCAAGCGGCTTTAAAAAGAGTTCATTCCAGATGCTGCTTCTACCTGGTGCTGCTGGGAAGAGCACCTTCACAATCCTCCTGCTAGCCCACTGGACCCTGGCCCTTATAGAAGATAGGTCTGTGTCCTCACTCCTAGGTTCCTTGTGATATGTAACAGTGTGTCAAAAACTGAGCAGACAGTAAAAGTAAACTTGAAAGGTTCTTATTGATTTTATCTATTCTATAAGTTTTCATCAAAGATGGGGCAGGGAGGGTCCATGTAAATAAATCTCCAAGACTGACTCTTCGTTTCAGTGTGTAATGAACTTGCTCAGGACTGATTTCCTTACCAATCCCTTTCAGATAAGACATTATCTGTTTACATTACCCAGCATACTGTCAACCCAGATAAGATGCATTAGCACAAACTTCTAAAAGTCAACCAAGCGAACTATAAAATTTATTGTCAGAAAATCCCAAGCAACACTCCTGTTGCATAGAGCTGTGACTGTTAAAGCCAGGGATGGAGCAAGAATTACTGACTTTGCATCATCACTAAGGAAGTTCTAAAGACCAATAAGATCAGTGTAGACACCTGCCTGACAATTAATCACTAATATGACTTTACTAGAATGCTGAACCTTTATATTTTTGACAAATTCTATACCAGACTATTTTGCATCCATTCTACAAAAGCTTGTCCTTTGTTAATAGTTTTCAAATGTCCTGAACATAGTGTGGCCAAAATAAAATATGCATGTCTGAGGAATTGAAACTGTTAAAAGCCATCAATATAAATGTCTTGCTGATAAATGATGAATTCTGGGGAGAAAACCATGCTATTATTTCAAGAGGCTCTGACTGTTCTTGTCTCTCAGTTTGACATGGTTCAGTCTGAACTCCTACAAATATAATGTACATTCTTATTATAATAACACGATTAATAATAGAAGCTTCCAAACATCAGACTATCACTTGGAGCTGGCATACAATAAACTAAGGTCCAACTTTACGAGGATTTAGGATATCATATTGGGTATAGTATCTCTTCCAGCTTTGATGAAGCTTTCAGTGAAAGTCTTCAGATTAGCATGCTTGATGATGAATCTAAGCAGGACATTGATAATGACCTGAGACAAAGAACCATCTAGTGTGACTATTTTAAAACAGGAATTACAGCAATCAGTGAAGGTATTAGCTTTAAACTCAGACCAGCCATGGCCGCAGAGAAATGAGAGCCATGTAAGTGTTGCATTGTGACTGGTCCCCACTTCTCCAGTTATCAAGTGGAGTCCCAAAGCAGGCTTTCCTTTGTAGTTCAGGCCAGACAGAAGCCTGATGCCCAAGAGAGGCCAGGCTATAACCTCCCTTGACCTTGATGAGCATGATGACTCTGCTTCCCTGGCCCATCTCCTAGGTCCTTAGTGCTAATTATTTCCTTTCATTCTTCAGTCCTTGATAACTTCCTCCCCCAGTTTCCTTAGGACCATTTTCTTTGAACTGGATCTTTCTTCTAGACTCCCTCACAGTTCTCATCTGGTGCTTCCAGGACTAACAATATTTTCACCTTGGCTAAAGAGAACTAATACCCCTCATATCTGCCTTGACTTTTTCTTTCTTTTCCTGGTAATGGGGGTTGAACCCAGGGGTGCTCTACCACTGAGCAGCAGCAGCAGCCCTTTTTAAATTGTTTTTTAAATTTTGACACAGGGCCTCACTAAGTTGCACAGGCTGGCCTCAAACTTGCTATCCTACTTTCTCAGTCTCCCAAGAAGCTGGGATACAGGTCAGCTCTACCGCATGCAGCTCAGATCTGCCTTCTCTTTGACCAGAGTCTGACCCAGATTAGACTGAGGTTTTTCACCTTGTCTTAACACTAGTTTTGATCTAGCCATACATCTCCCCTGTCCAGAGAACTTTCTGAGAGTCTGACATGATCTTGCCTCAGTCTTTCTCCAAAGTAAAAAGTCCTATCACAGCCTAGCCAAGGCTAAACCATGTGTGAGATCTAGAAATGTATTCACAACACAAAGGTAAAAGATATTTTTCAAGAGCATCAGAGATCTGGGTCACTTGAGATATTTTTACAAATGAGGGACTACAGAAGGTAACCACTAACATTCTGTCTAGGGAAAACTTGAGAAAATCTGTCTTTCAAAATCTATTATATTGTGAATCAGAAATGTATTCTACAAGTCACATCAGAATTAGTTGATCTTTCTTAGAATTAGTTGATCTTTATTGCTTTCCAAATATAAAATGTATGAATTGGAAGTATTCAGTGGGTAGAGAGGAATAAAATGCAAAAATTTTTGCAATTTTAGCTGTTAAACAATTATATTGTTTTGATTGCCAAAAGAAGTTGATTCTATTAATATTGAGAAAAATAATTTGCTCCAATGAACTTTGCTAAATTTGGGTGACTATTTTTATAACCATAGTTGGCATTGATGAAACTGCAAAGTGAACTTACAAAATGAATTTTTCACAGAAAAGTTTCCACTTCATCTTGCAAGAGGTCTAGGAGAATCTCACAGGGAAGCAGTACACAGGAAGAATGAATGGTCATTTTAGTCATCAGTAAAGACACACTGTGCAAAGTTGCCAACAGATACACATTTATCATCTAAGAAAATTAGTTTATAAGTAGGATCTGGCCTGATGTGGTGGCAGATGCCTATAATCCCAGCAACTCAGGAAGCTGAGGCAGTAGGATCTCAAGTTCAAAGCCAGTCTCAGCAACTTAACAAGGCCCTAAGCAACTTAGTGAGAATTTGTCTCAAAATAAAAAATAAAGAAGGGGTTGGGGATGTGGCCCAGTGGTTAAGTGCCCTTGGGTTCAATCCCTGGTACAAAGCAAAACAAACAAACAAACAAACCCAAGAAGGATCTATGCTATTTTTGCTTTATTTTAATTTTGGAAAAATATGTTTTATTTGAAGATATCATTGGTGCTGAGCTCTGGAAATGGTATAATTTAAAGCAATGTTCTTTAAGTGTTCCAATGCATGAGAATCACATAAAGAACTGATGGCAAGTGTAGACATTCAGGCCCTGAAAGATTCTGGTTCAGTGGGTTTGGGGTGGCCATAATCTGCATTTAGAATTAGCATCACAGTGATCTTGATGCTGGTTCCATGAAACACAATTCAAAATTCTGAGGAAAGAACCTGGATTTTGAAAGTAGGCAAAAGAACATAAATCCTAATTTAACCATTTTTTTGTTTGTAGCCTTAGGAAAACCATTGTACTCTCTGGGTCTCAGTTTCCTCTCTAAAATGAGAATCTAATAAACTGATAGCATTTTTGAAAGCATAGAAAAATAGTATAGAAAATACACAAAGCACACAGTAGATGATCAATACATATTAGTTTTCTACCAAAGGTTCTTGGTGGATTATATCAAAAATCTAAGGACAAGACCTGGAAAGAAATTCTTAAGTCCACTATTAAGACCTGACTATATAACGTATTGCTCCAAGTTGGATATTTTTGAGCATGAAAGCATGCTATTAACAGTATACTGAAGCATCCAATGTAAACCCAAGGCTGCATAGGCACCTTAATTACTAATAAGATGAAAGACCACATATTTGCACTGTGTAAATACCCTACGTAAGCCTAAAACTGAGAGAGGTGGATGTGATCTTTGTAGCTGACTTTGCAAAAGCTTTATAACCACTTTTGGTCAAGTCCTTGCAGTGAAGATTAATCCATAATACATTTTTATTGTCTCTGCAATGCCTATGACCATATGCTGAATGAACATAGTAGGTTCCTCAGAAAATAATTTTGAGTGACTAAATATTAATCATTAGTAATTTAATTTCTGCATTAATACAATTGTTCAAAAAATAAAATATATTTTAACTCAACAATTTCCTTTTTTTTTTTTTTTTTTTTCTGTGTCTGAAATTTCCAAAGTATCCCAGTGATGAGGATTATAACACAATACTGATCAAAGCCTTCTGTCTTTTGTTTTTTGGTGTTTTTTTCTTTTCCTCTATAAATATCTGAATGCAGATCAATTGACATCTTCATATATACAAGGGTGATATTTACACAATAAGAGCTGGTTGGTCTTTCTTTTCATCAGAACCTCTTATTTGTTGTCAATAAATTCATAAATAGTCATGATAAGAGAGAGGAAATAAGGGACTCTTTAGGTCTTCTAATACCCTTGGAGCTGAAATCATCTAACATATAGATAAAATTAAACATCAAGAATCATTGATTTGAAGATATTTATTGTGGAAAACTTTGTATTAGTAAAAGACCAGAAACAATTAACGAGGGTGAAACTAGTTAAATAAGTCATGGTAGCAGTACTTAAAATGTGGTTCATAGACCTCTAGGCTCAAATGCATGGAGATCAAAGCTATTGTCCTAGTAATACCCAGACATTATTCACCTTTTTCATTGTTTCAACATTTGTACAGATAGTGCAAAAGCAATGGTGGGTAAAACTGCAAGTGCCTTAGCAGGAATCAAGGCAATGGCTTCAAACCGAGGGTCGGCATTATATTCTTCACCACCACACAGTTTCGTTTATTTTAAAAAGCCAGTTTTACTTAAGAATGTCCTTGATAAGCAATACAGATGACCAATTCATTCAATCTCGACCCTGGAGTACTTACTTGTCTTTTAATATTCTATGCAATAAAACGAGAAGCATGCAGAAAGCATTTCTACTATATGCTGAGCTGCAGGGGTTATCTCAAGAAAAAGCACTTAGGCAGTTGTTTCAGTTGCAAGTGGAACTCTAATGGAACAACATTTTTCTTGAAGACAAAAATGACTGACAGACAAACTACAGTTATTCAGAGTTGAGTATTTGGCAGATACCCAAAAATAGATGAAATGAATGTGTTATTTCAAGGAAAACAAAGGACCACGTTTCTTGACAATGGTAAAATTTGAGCTTTCAAGGGGAAGCTTGAGTTTTGGAAAGCTTATGTCCGCCCCCATGAACTTGACAAGATCCCAGTATTTGAAAACTTTCTGGGAAGATTGATGACAATACTAATGAATATAATTTGTGCTATAATATAATAAAAAATATCCGTATTTGGGATATGCATATAACTCAGTAAAGACTCTTTTTCAATGATGCTATAAAATCATTTGTGGGTAAATGATTCATTCAAACAATAAGATAGACCAACATATTTTAATGTAACAAAGTAGGAAAGTTAATTGGTGTGGTTTCAGATTCTATGTTGCAACTAACCCTTAAGAAATTACCATTTTGGCCATGTGTGGTGGTGCACACCTGTAATCTCAGCAACTCTAGAGACTGAGACAGGAGGATCACAAGTTTGAGGCCAGGCTCAGCAACTTAGTGAGACCCTGTCTCAAAATTTTTTTTTATTTACTTTTGTTCTTTTTAGTTATACATGACAGTAGAGTATGTTTTGACATACTTATACAAACATGGAGTATATCTTATTCTAATTAGGATCCCAGTTTTCTTGTTGTACGTGCTGTGGGGATTCACTTGTATATTCATATATGTACATAGGAAAGTTATATCAGATTAATTCCACTGTCTTTTCCATTCCTGTTGCCTCTCCTTTCCCTTCATTTCCCTCTGACTAATTTACTATTCTTCCCCTCCCCCTGGTTGTGTTAGCATCCACATAGCAGAGAGAACATTTGAAATGTTCTTTCTGGGATCTTGTCAAGTTCTTGGCTTTTGGGAACCAGCTTATTTCACTTAGCATGACAATCTCCAGATGCATCCATTTACTGGCAAGTGTCATAAAGTCATTCATTTTTATGACTGACTAATATTCCATTGTGGAGATATACCACATTTTTATTTATCCATTCATCTGTTGAAAGGCACCTAGGTTGGTTCCATAACTTAGCTATTGTAAATTGAGCTGTTATAAACATTGATGTGACTATGTAGTATGCTGATTTTAACTCCGTTGGTATATACCAAGGATTGGTATAACCAGGTCAAAATATGGTTCCATTCCTAGTTTTCTGAGGAATCTCCATACTGCTTTCCAGATTGGTTGCACCAATCTGCAGTACTAACATCAATGTATGAGTATACCTTTTTCCCCCCCCATCCTGGACCAACATTCTTGTTACATGCATTCTTGATAATTGCCATTCTGACTAGAGTGAAATGGAATCTCAGTGTAGTTTTAATTTGCAGTTCTCTAATTGCTAGAGATATTGAACTTCTTTATATTATTGTTGACCATTTGTCTATCTTCTTCTGTAAAGTGTCTACTCAGTTCCTTTCCCATTTATTGATTGTGTTCTTTTTTTTTTTTTTTTTTTTTTTTTTTTTGGTGTTAAGTTTTTTTGAGTTCTTTATGCATCCTGGAGGTTAATGCTCTGAAGTATGGAAATTTTAGAAAAGAGGGCTGGGTAGAGAGAGAAAGGCATTCAAAACTATCTGAAAAGATTCTTCAAATATTCCTTCTTTTACCAACAACATAGCTGTGTGAAACCAGATTTTCTTTGTATATTTCAACCAAAACAATATTTCATAACAGATTGTAGGCAGAAGCAAATATGATAATCCATTTGTCTTCAATTAGGCCAAACATGAAAGAAATTTACAAATTTTATAAAGCAATGCTAATTTTTTCCCATTAAATCTTTTTGTTTTTTAAAATATAATTAATTTTAAGTTTCACAAAATGTTATTTATGTTAATATGCAGTGGGCTTATAAATTGATTAACTAGAATATAATTAAAATATATTTTAAACATTTATCAGGGTTGATTTCTAATACAAAGAAATCTCAGTCATTTTTAAGAGTGTAAAGCTTCTAGAGATCAAAAAGTCTTTGAATTGCTCAGAGTATATCAATAAAATAAAATTCTGTGCAACAGTGGAAAAAAATGAATTAGATTCTTGATGTTAATCTAGAATTTACTCTATTATATATTAAGTGAATGAAACAAGTTGCATTGTAATGTGTATAGTATGTTTTCATTTGTATAAAAGGGATGAATAAGTAAAGAAAGATAGAATTCTGTATACACACTGTTATGGTTTGGATGTGAGGTGTCCCCTAAAAGCTCACATGTGAGACAATGCAAGAAGGTTCAAGGGAGAAATGACTGGGTTTTGAGAGTCTTCATCTAATCTGTGAATTGATCCCTGATGGGATTAACTGAGTGGTAACTGGAGGCAGGTGGGGTGTGGCTGGAGGAGGTGAGCATTGAGACGTGGCTTTGGGATATACATATATTTGTATCTGGCGAGTGGAGTCTCTCTCTGCTTCCTGATCACTGTGGTGTAAGTTGGCTGCTTCCTTCCACTGCCCTTTCCCTCCATGATGTTCAGCCTCACCTTGAGTCCAGAGGAATGGAGCTGACCTTCTATGAACTAAGACCTTAAACCGTGAGCCCTCAAATAAAATTTCCTCCTTTACAGTTGTGCTGGTCGGGTCCTTTAGTCACAGCAGCAAAATAGTTGACTAACGCACACACACACGTATGTTATTATCAATGTATCTATTCATATCCATGTTATTATTATGAATTCATTTTGGTTACATCTGAGAAAGTGGCCTGGGATTTGGGTAGATGGGAAAATAATTTTCTATATCTTTTTGTAATTAAAAATTTTTACTGTGGATTTATTTTATTAAGAAAATTAATAGCCTTTTGAAAGCAAAAATCCTACATAGAGTGATAAACTTTTCAATATTAGATAAAGATATTCAACAGGACAGAACTGGCCATAGACTCTTAGGAATATTGACACTGAATTTCCCAACTGTGGCTCATTATCTATTTAAAGAAATATCTTCTTTTAGGTTAAGAGTTTCACATTTTAACTTCAATCCTAGCAAGGAAGTACTTTTTGTCCTGCTTCCTGTCTTTCTGCAAACATTTATTTTTCATTAACATTAAGCAATTTTACTGGCAGTGCTTATTTTTGTTGAAGTGCAATGGCAAAACTTCACAGGCAGGAAATGTCCTTTCTTGTTGGGTTAAGTTTATTGGAAAAGGAAAAGAAAGACAAACAGAACGTGAAGGACAGAAAAGATAAGGATCACAGGCAGAAACTACCAAAAGGAATAAGGGATAAAAGACTGAGATGGGGAAGGGACTGGGTGATGGGAAGGGCGTGAGGCAGGTGCAGGCCAATGGAAAAGGTGCAGGCTGTGAGCCAGCCTTTGAGTTGGTATGGCAGAGAGCCAGCAGGGAAAGGGGAAAGAAAAATAGAAATCGGAACAAGGAGAACAGAGTGGAAACCAGGCTGCTGAAGAGAAACAGCCTCCTCAGCGAGAACAGGGGGATTGCTGACCTTGTCTCCAAGAGCAATGGAATGACAATCTGTCGAAAGAAATTCAGTGGAAATTGACACATTGACAAGAGGACAGTGAGGGCATTCTGACTTAGATGAAACTCTTTCTTTTTATATGTAAGTTCTGTGTAGTTTCCAGGCACCAATGATGGGACTCCCCAACTCTCTGTTCCTGTGCTCCATCTGAAAAGCTGACAGTACAGAGAAGGGGACCACAGACTGTTGACGGATGGGCAAAGGACAGAAATGGAGAAAGAAACTGCTGCGATCCCTTATCCAGGGAGGAGGAGGAAGAGAGGGGGCGCTCAAAGAATCCTTTATCTCTTATGCTTGCAGCTGGAGACTGGGTGTCTGTTTCTCCAGCTGAGCATCAGCTCAGCCACTTCTGACCCAGACAGTCCCTGGCAAACAACGCTCCACCCACCAGCCCTGGACTGTGGCCAAGGAGCTGTGGGAGGCGAGGAGCAAGCAGAACAACCTCCAGACTTAATAGGGAAATGGAAATTTTGAGAGAGAAGGGGAAAGAAGGGATTGGCATTAACAAAAGTGAAACTTTCACAGTAGAAAAACTTAAGGAACAAGGGTAGGAAGAGAAGCACTTATTCAAATAGGTTAAGAATGCCCCCCAACTGAATTTTGTCAAGTGTTTGCTTCTGATTTGTATTCTGTGATAACAGAGAATTCGGGGCTTTGGTGTTGGCAGTTTGTAAGTGTTGTTTTCAACTACCATATGGGAGGTCCCCCAATTTTATGTTTTAAGATTAATTTCGGGTACCAGATAATTCTTAACTGTGATCTGCTCTTTGCTATACAGAATACACCAGCAAGTTCCACCGGGCAGCCACAGCTCTAGATGCACAGGAATGATGTAAGACATTTATTAGCCAACAGTGGATACTGGGATGAACATCTATTGAAAGCAAGAACAGGACAATTCAGTCACAATCTTGTCTTTGACTGTCTACATGATATTAGTCTGTGGAGGAATTATTAATGGAATAGCCCCTGATGTTGGCCAAATACTTGAGCAAAGAAACAACTGTTTCCAAGTGATGAGAAAAGTGAACAAAAGATTTTAAAAATTACAATAAAAATAAGTCTCCTGAAACATCTGGGGATGAGTCATTCAATGAGTTGACAACTTATCCCTTGAAACATTAGAATATTTTTATTGCTTCACTTGGAAATTATATTAAATAACACATCTTTTGTTTTCTTAAAAAGTATACTCTAGTTGTATCTTTGCCTTTCCTTTAGCACTTGGTGTTAACTATGGTTAAAATTAAGTTATTGTCCTCTACAGTTCCACAGCAATCATCTGGGTCCTGGCTCTGAACTTTCTTGCTTCCATGCACAATTCCTAGGTCAACTGGATGTTTAAAGGTTTTCTCTTGAATTTTCTTCTACCTCTTTTCTGTCCCTGTCACACACTCTCAGCAGCTGCTCCACCCACCTAAACTCTCCTTCTAACTTGTCTCTAATCTACTAAGGACTTAGAAGTCCAATGATTGTATGAACAAAAGTTTGTATAAGACAACAGGAAATGGAACTGATTTAGTACATAGCAGGACACCTGAACTTCAGTGTGTCAAATTGGTCAGTCTGTTGATTTTGTGGGGTGAAATTTGTAGCATCATTTGGATGCTTACAACTCATTTTTGTTTTATTTTATATTCTCATCTATGATCTTGTTAACCCAAACTGCTGGGTACATTCAGGAAAAATGAACTCAACATAAATTGAGAAAATTTTAGCCAACTGTTAAAATTTTATTACATACAAACTAGATAGAGAAAATATCTACAGGAAGGAAAGGTAAGTTCCCCCATATCAAAACATATTTATTACTAATTCATACCTATTTTATAAATCTTTAAAAATAAAACAGAAAACACACACACACACACAAACCTCAAAAATCTCACCAAAGATTCCCCCTATTAATATTCAGATCTTTCAGGAAACACCATTAAGTTGCTGCTGGTGCTGGGGCTGTAGCTCAGTGGCAGAGCACTTGCCTAGCATATATGAGCACTAGGTTCGAGCCTTAGTACCACATAAAAATAAAAATAAAATAAAGGCATGCATGCTGTCCATATACAACTAAAAAAAATTTTTTTTAAAAGATGACTGCTGGTTTTCTTTAAATGGGAGTAATGAGGCAGAGGGGCTGTAGAACTCTAGTCATTTCACATATGCAAGTTTAAAACCTCTCTGCTTAACATATCACAAATACTTTTTGCCTTACTACACAATCTCCATTAACAGTTACATTATTGCATAATTGATGAATGAACTTTGATGTGCCTATTTATTGATTATTGTACATGCCAGTATATTTTAGTTTTCATTTCTTTTGTGAATTTATATATCTGATATTTTCAATATAATTGTTCTGTTATCAAATTGTTCAATTTTTTTCCTGAATATTTAATTTTATTTTGTCAGTTTTAACCATACTTTTCAAGATAAATTCATTTTTCTAACAAAACATATTTTACTGAGCTATGAACTGAAAAACAGAATTCATTTGGATAGAGATTTTCTTGACAGCCAACTCTGTGAAAACACACTAATCAAAGACATCTGAGGTTGTTTTGCTCCCTCAGATGTCAAAAGTTTTTTTCTGTCTTGCTCATCTTGCTTATTTTAAATTCAGTCTTCCTTTTCTCATTCAAAACGACGATTTTTTAAAAGGCCACTCCTTTTCTAAATCTCCTGTATTCTCCAACTTACAAATAGAACCCTTTGACTTCTTTCAAAGTATCAGTGACTCAATTCTACACTTAAACCAGGTGTTCTGTGTTGTCCTTGGTAAAAGAAGACATTACTTTTCAGTGCCCAAATGGACAAAGAAAATTACTGTATAGAATGTCCACATAGAGGAAATCTGCTCACTACTAATCTTCCTCACAAACACCTTGAGAAAGAAAACAACTTTTATTCCTCTGCTCTGGAGTATGCAAAACAATTGCAAGGAATTTAAAACCAGATTAAATCATTTATAAAGTTTATTAGAATTTATTAGTCGTAACCATCTACCATAAATTTCTACTAAGAGGAGATACATATAAACTTAGATTTAGCAACTCAAGAATAGATTTAAAGTATCTTAGTCAGGCATTATACCTCTCCCAAAGATTTAAGATCTCCTTGAGAAAGGATCTAAATACAGTTGATTAAATTACCATAACCCATCTTCTGTGGGATATTTTAGTTATCTCACATCTGCCAGTAATAGACTTTCTGACTTTGGGATAGAATCTGACTTGCCTAGGACTCAGTTTCTTCATCTGTCAAATGAAATGGCTGCATGAAGGGATCCTAGAGATTCACAGGGCCCTAAACCTGGATGGAATCTCAAAGTGAGTCAGAAGGATGTTGATCTGAAAAGCTGAGGGCCACGGATATCCTTCAGTTAAGCCACTGATTCACGTGCCTATAGTGGTTTTAGGGGGAGAAAACTTTCCCACTTTCGTTGTCACAGTTGCTGGTTTCATTTCCCTCTTTGGGGAACCCCCACACCCACCCCGCTCTGACGTACAGGAAGGATGCTTGAAATAGAAATGAAAGCAGAGACTCCAGACACAGAATGAACCTATATGCCAGCAAGGGGGCCTGACTGTTTATTATTCTGGAAGGAAAGGTATTTAACAATATCCACTCCCTTAAATGACACCTTCCTTTAGTGAGTGTTCTGCCTGTAAGATATTACACATTTGAGTCAAATTTTCAAAGTAGAACCTCTCCAGGGATTTTCTTACAAAACAAATATTATCACCAACTGTCATAGGTCAGTTGGATTTTTTGTTATAAATTTCTATCAATTTACCAGTTAAATTAGATATTCAGGGGGGACATTAAGTAGAAACACTCTTGAACCTGGCTGGTAATATAGAGCCTGTGTAGTGAGAACAGATACACCCAAAATTTTTTATGAGGGTTTAATTCTGTCCAAAGCATAGGTCAGGTGTCCCTTAACCAAAATGCTTGGGAACAGAAATGTTTCGATTTTGGATTTTGGAATATTTGCATATACATAATGAAATGCATGATGAGACCTGCATTTAAACACAGAATTCATTTATGTCTCGTCTACACCTTATACACATAGGCTGAAGGTAATTTTATACAATATTTGTAATGTGCTTATATTTTGACTACGACCTGTCACACACTTGTGGTGTCATGTCGGTGCTCAAAGAATTTCAGCACTTAGGAGTTTGGAATTTTGGATTAGGGATGCTCAACTTAAATCCTTTTATTTTGCCAGAATGTGTTTGGTATTGTAATGGACCAAGAGGACCGAAGACTCTATTTTAGCTTATTACTTTATTTGTTCAGATACTACTGGTTAAAATCCAGCATCTCTCTGTGTGTTTGCTCACTCTAAAAGCTATTTGAAATAGCCACATCCACCTCCAAATCTGGGTCTAGAATGGCATTTTGCATCTTTTTGACCACAACCCACAAGAGAAGTACAATTTAAACCACAAACCATGTGTGAATGTCTGCATGTATATACCTAAGTGAATACATCCAAAATAATGTCTCAGGAAATGATGTTCTCACTGTATGGTATACTGTCTGTGAGTTTCTCTTTTAGCTTGAGTTACTTTATTTATTCAAATACTATGGTGACTCACTATATTGATTGTTTGATCTACAAATAAGTTTCAATCTATAGCTTGAAAAACACTAACCTGGATTAATTATAATTATGATGATAAATATAATTAAAACTCACAATATAATGAAAGCTTCCATGAATAAATCCCTGAGAACCGTGAACCTTCTTTAGAAGAGTGAGTTGTAAAGAGAGGCCTGGAACAGGAGATGTGGAGGAATTATCTTCCAGTACACAAGAATTTCCTGAGATGACAATAAAACAGTGACAGCCACTTGGGAGACTCTTTGTCCTAGTCCATCTCTGTTCCTGATTCATCTAAATAATGTAACAGGGGATGTTTGACAGATCTGCTTCTATATGTACTCTGACCTATCTGTATTTGAGTGTGAGAAGAAAATTTAAATGTACAACATACCATTATTTTATGAGCTGCTGTGAAAGAAAAGTTACAATTGTAAAGTGCCATCAGTTGTGTGACATTTAACAGAGATGTTAAAATGTGAAAAAGCATGCATTCTAAAATCAACCCTGAACTAATCACTCACTCGGGCTCATGGAGAAAAGTGTCTAGGATTATGTTTTATTAATATTTGAAGTTTCAATCTAAATTTGAAAGGCATCCTCAGTGATAATCTAGGTTGTACCTGCTTGTGTTACAATTGAAGAATCTGATACCCAGAGAACTGATGTGACTTGCCCCAGATAATATACAAAAGTAGATACAAAAAAAAAAAAAAAAAAAAAAAAAAAAGGTTTAAAAAGAAAAGATCTAGGTTGTTAGACTGGAAAGGAGGAATAGGAGCCCAGTGAAAATCAAGGCTAGAACCCAAACCTCTGGTCTATTTATTCCCTTTCCTCAGGTTTTGATATGGAATTGGCCACATCAAAGACAAGGTCATGAAAAGGGGATCATAGGCCCTTTATACTTTTGAATCCAGTATCTCCACTCTGTGGAGAGACATAAATCACTACCACAGACTTTTTCCTCAAATATCATTTTAATAAGATTTTTCTCTTCTCAAGAACTTCAGAGTGACATGGGTTGAAAGCAATTATTTACATCCTGTGGGGGGATGAAGATCTGACTTACTTATTTATCATGATTGATACTCACCTACCTCCTATAAAGATAGTTGGATCAGCCTTGCACCTTCTCAAGCCACTCACAGTCCTCATTCTCACTGATTCTGATACAGTCCCAAACCATCCCTCAAGTACCTCTGCCAGGCATGTGCAGTGTGAGGCTTCCCAGTTCTATTACTCTACAAGGGCTCTTTGGTGTCAGTTCCTCTCTCTTTCCTCTTGAATCCAACATTTGTCCTTTCTGAAAAATATTCTTCAATTAGCATTTTTTTGTTTTCATTTTTAACTCAGTGACTTACTTGAAAGATGCTCTCTAGCTGATCTCAACTTCTCCATGTGGTGTTCTCTGACAGGGTCCACTTTTGCACTGTCTCTAACTCCAGGGATGATACTCAGACTGAAATGTCCCCTGACTCCTGTGGCTGGTCTTCAAGGAGCTAACCACTCAGTGGGAAGGAATGTTCAAGTACACACACACAGACACAACACCACTACCACCACCACCACTACCACTACCATTACCTAGATACAGGAAGCAAACGCATGAACAGAAGAGGAAAGCTGCATTCATGGTTGTTTGTGAAGGGTTGGTCCACCACCTGATGACTAGCTTGGGCAATATCTGGCTAATTTACAGACTCTGGCCTACCCAACCATCCTTCACTATCTGCATATTAACACTTAACTCACCTTTATTTCCTGTTCCTCGCTTTGTCACTTGCTGTGTCTATTCCTAACCTTCTTAGTATAGAACACCCCTAGCCACCTTCTTTACCTGGATCACACTCTTCCTTTCTGAAATCACTGGGGAGAAGAAATTCTTGCCCTTGTCCTCTCTGTACCCGCCTCCCTGTGCAGCCACGGAAGCATGAGTGACTGGCCCACCTGAGGGCTTGTCCTGGTATTGTCATTCACCACCTATCCCTCTTCTCCATGAGCCAAGAAACATGTTCAGCTCCTGGAATGGTACAGGTAACTATAATTTGGGGTCAATTCATATTGTCCCAAGAAAATAAATTTGAGAGAAATTCTATATCCACCACTGGCAAGAACTACATTCTGGGGTTAGTGAGCAAACAGAATCACAGTATTCCTCCTAGATATTAGAAGTTATTCTTAGAGTCGGGTTGCTCTTTAGAGTTCACCTTTCATGGGGAATCAGTCCTAGAGGCTTGTTAGCAACATCTTAGGGGAAAAATATCTCATTTTTTAAAAGGTTAGAGTCAGCTGGACTTCTGTTTCAAAGACTCATCAGGCAGCCTTGGAAATGCTGTCTCTCTTTGTAACACTGCTGCAGTTTTATCACTGATGTAATATTGTCTAGGCTGGGTAACTCATCTTATTTCGTGTTGCTTATTTTTCATTTTTCTTTATCCTTAAAATCGATCATGTATCTATCAGCTTTAATAAATTTATGATAATTCATTTCAGTTTACCACTCTTTTGACAATGTTTTCAGAGCTGGGATTATCTTAATGAAAGAGAAGACAATCCAGAATTATTTCCAGGAGCCCAGTGGAAAAGCTAAGTATTGATTAATTTGTATTCTGGGATTGATAATCTTAGAGATATTCCTGTTACCTTGAACCACATAAGAATCTGGACCATCGGTAGGTCTCACATGGGTCCTGTCAGAGTGCCTCACTGTCCAGCTTTGCTAGAGATCAGGAAGTTTAGCCTAGACATAGAATGGACTCTAGAGTCATGTAAACGTCTGAGGAATGTCACGTAGGTTGTATGGATGATGCAAGAGGCAAGGGGCATCTGAGTCACACAAAGCCTTTGCTGATTGCCACGTGGGTATTGGGCAGTTTACTTTACCTCTGTCCCTTAGTTATTACAGCATCTGTAAAATGGCATGTAAAACACTTGCCTCATTGTGTTGTGAAACATGTACGTGAAAGAGCATGTGTAAAGACGCACATGTATTTAATGTCAGGTACATATTAAATACCTAAAATGTTGGTTTTTACTAGTGTTGCCATTTCCAGGCTATTTTATAAAATTATTAAAATATCAAATAATATTCATTAGTGTCTCACATTATTCAAAGATTTAAATTTGAAAAACACAATCAATAGCCCCTGGGGCTTCAGCCCCAGTGTTGATACTGTAGAATTTTAGGATTTCTTATGCAACTTATTTCATTTTGTTTGATTTTAATTTAGGATTTACTGCTGGCTTAGCCTGTTCCAGGCACTGGTATTATTACAAAGTTGAATCACAGATGGATCCAGAGAATTGGTTCTGATATTCAACAAAGTTCCTGTATGTGGCATCCTTTGTGAAGCACTCTCCTGGTTCCTCTTGGATGAATCAATTACTTTTGAAAACTTTACTGATTCCAAGAAAAACCTGAACTGGAGAGACAATATCATTAAACGACTCATAAATCTAAGGGGAGGCTTCAGAATTATTCCGTTCATGATATATAGGAAGAGAGTTCTTTTAGTTACAATGTTGACAAAAGAATAGGATTTCTCAAAAAAAAAAAAATATATATATATATATATACCTACTGGGGTCATGAGGGTTACTTCAGGTTCTGCTTCTAGAATCAAGGTTGGAGGCAGATTCTGAAAGCCTCAAATTTATTTCAAAGAACATAACTTTGGAAATTTTTTTTTTTTTTTTTTTTTACTATTTAAACAAAAGGATGGGTTACAAAAATAAAGACAGTCTACATATATAAATACTAAAATGTGAAGAGGGAGTGGTGAGATTGCAGGTAGATTTTCTTTTATGTATGGTTATTTCTAACTTTAAAAGAATAAATATGTGGGGTAATATATAATGCAAAATATAGGTAGTAATATATAACATAAATATATATTTGTATAGTAATAAGATAAAAGTCACATAAGAAAGTGAATGCAGTTCCATATTCTTTAGAAAGAAATTCAGGGACTTTTATGTCCATTCTTATCACCTGGTATTAAATCATTTTAACAATTGCTATAACTGTGAAATGAGAAGTGGATTATGTTAAAATATCTGGGCTGAAATCACCTTAGAAACTGCTGTGTTTGTGGCAATACTCCTCAATACCTGGGAGAACAAGATAGACTTCTGTGACATTTGTTCTCAGGCCATCTGGATAAGATCATCTTATACAGAATATTGTCAAAGGTATTTTTGCCTGCATTATTGATACCCATACACATCCTTCAGTACTTCAATAAAAACAGTGGTTAAAAACTGTCTTGCTTATTCATTACAATTACAATCCTATCATTTAAAAAAAATAAGCGTCTGCTTGCAATTGCAAGGGTGTGGCATAGAGCCTGTTGGTAAAGAACTGGTTTGTCCTACTAACAAGCCTGCAGAGGTCATTCTAAACCCAAAGGACTAAGAACTTAGAAGAACAAAATAAAAATTCAGATTGACCATATGAAGCTGAAATTTTCACACACATACATACACACAAAAAGTAAGACTGTCCTTGCCTTGCAAAGCTAAAATCTTAATTACAATTCAGAAAGCAACCAACAGAAAGTCTTGCTAAGTAATTGCTTACCACCAAGGAACAAAGCATGCTAAACATCCAACCACAGGATCACACTGAACTCAACTTCTTCCTAAATCAGAAAGGGTGAAACCAATCAAATAATAATGAATGCTTTGTGTTTTAAACTTTGGTTTAGATTTCAGGTGGCAGGATAAGAAGTCTCTTTCCCAAAATGAAGTCAAGCAACCTTGAAGGTGAACTCTGTTGGTGAAAAACCAGTAGACATCGAACTTTCAGTTATACTTCAATTGAACTAGAACTTCAAGTTAGAGAAAGAAAACAGGTAGCTACCTTTAGAGAGACATCCAACAATTCCACACCTGCAGGTGGGTGGGCCTCATCTCCTGTCAATTAATAGCTTCTGTTGGGCACAGGGCTCTGAGAAAGAAGCATGATTCTCCCTCACAAGTGTGATTGAAAGTAGGGATGCCAGGGCGGTATGTTCTGATGCTGGTTTGTTGATTTTTTTATGCTGCTCCTTTCAGAGTATTTCATAATACAGGAAGTAGACTGCAGACTAATTACCAAGTTCTTTATTCTAATACAGTTTTGTAATTAGTCTCTACCTTTTCCTGCCTCTCTAAACACTGCTTGTCTTGATTGACAAATTGTATGTTCTGAGTGTCATTTATCTTTCTTGGCAATTACTTCTTATTTATCCAGAAATTCATAGATAAGTAGACCCCACCACTAGGAGTTTCAAGCAGTGGCAGGTAGTGACAGTTCTCATCTTCTATCTGTGAACTTTTCAGGCATAGGACATATGGGGAAACTCCAGATTGTTATATACACAGTTGATTAAAGGATGATTTCTCCTGTTACAGCAATTCCATTCTAACAGAGTTTAGAGGAGACAAGAGAAGTTCTATATTTGATTGTTATAGATTGTATATACAATTTTGTGACAATTTGTTGCAGTAGACATGGTAAAACTAAATTATGGGACTTCATGTAGGTATCCTGTCATTGTGTATCTATAATGCTAGTAATTTTATTTTTATAAAGCTGTCATGTCTTTCCATGTATCTTTTTATTTTCAGTTCCAATACCTGGAACTGAAAAGTACAAAGTCTTTTTAAAATAATTTTTAATCAAGTAGTGACTCATTTCCTACATAGAAATGTGATAATTTGATTATTATAAAATTTGGAGTTGGCCCCTTTTTGGGTCTAGTATTCTCATGCCTTTTGTGTGTCATTTCACCTGTTTAAAAAAAATCTGGCCTTCACAAAAAAGAAATTAATATATATTATCAACAATATAACTATCTTGCTGTGTAATTTTTGTTTTAGGACAGCTTCAGGATGTTTGTCAAGGAAATATTTATTGAGCATCTGTTATTGCTGGGTAGTAGGGAATTCTGATTTCAAAGCATTTAAAAATCTACTGGGGGAGACAGATGAGAGACAATAACACTTGAAAGATAAATGTGAACTTTAAGCATAAGGGTAAAATGCTACAGTAAATTTAGTAGTGCATTAGTTCCTTTTTTTTTATTTTTATTGAAACAAAAAAGGTCACACTAGCCTCGGGTCCCATGAGATCTGAGGCTGAAATAATGGCATTAGGACCAGGGTGTCTCCTGGCCTCCAGCTCTCAGCTTTGATTTCTTTGTGAGGTATATACCCCTCCTCCTCTGCCCCACTACCAGGTGGAGAAACTAAAGATATCTACTGTATAAGATCATCCATTATATTAAACAGCATGAGCTCCCATAAATATTAGATTCAATAATTTTGTATCTATATCAATTTCTACTTTATGCCAAGTATATCTATACTATACTTGAATATAATCTGTAAGGAGAGATTTATACAAGGTTATTAAAATATGTACACACAATCATTTACTGAAACTGATGTTCATCAAAGAGTTGAACAATAGTCAAATATACCACTGAAAAGCCCAAGGAGCTGGCCAGGTTAAAAATAAGAGTCTGTGTCCATATATAAGTGGGGGAAAAGAAAACAATATAAAAAGAAAGATAGATAGATCGATAGGTTTGAAATCAGTAGAGCACACTCCCAAATCCTTCAATCTGTTGATAATTGAGGAACTATCTCTATCAATGGTTGTAAAGATTTCTTCCACGGACCCAGAAAAATAATATAGATCAAATGAGTTACTGACTTCCAAGTTTATTTTAAAAATGTCAAACTAAAAAATGTTTTTCAACTCTAATTTTTATCTCATAACTGAATAAAAGCAGGAAACAAGTAAATATCAAATCTTAAAGTTAATCTTTTCTTTTTTAGAGAAAAACATTTGCTCAATTTTCCGAAACACTGACTTGAATAATGCTTTAAACATGGCAGGTCAGTTATATAAGCAGGAAATAAATTATCAGAAAACACATAACTGTGTTTTTCCACAGGACCAAAATGTTCCAATGGTTTCCCAGTAAATGAGTTTACTTTATTAAGGATCTATTTTCATAAGCCAAAGTTCATTACTGGTCATTGCTACCATGAATATGCTATAAATAAACCAAAAAATAAGCATATTAAACAAATATTATAATATAAATCCAAGCCTGGATAATCATAATATCAAAAAATTAAGCCTAAGTACTTATCATCTCTTACAAGTTCACAAATCTTTCCAGTTTAGGAACTGCCTAATTGTTATATTAAAAATTAGTTGTTCTTCCCTGTACCTCATATCATTCTGTGTGTCTGTTTTAGCATTTATCACATTTGCATTTTTATAAAATTTGTAATACCCACCTTTTGGTGCAGAGGGTTTATGGCAGGTGTGCAGTAGCCTGTTTATGTGTTGGCCTTTATCCCCAGACAGTGAATTTCTTGGACAGGGACTAAATCTTATTATCTTCTTATCCTCAGTGTGTTTAACACCTAAAGAAGTACTAAATAAATGTTGAGTAAAACAAAGCATGAATAGAGGAATGAATGGACTCTTCCATTTAAACGACTTCCTGAGCTCCTTGTTATCTTCTTCGTTCATTTCATGGGTTAAGTGTTTCAAAGATCAATTTTACATAAGTAAAACTCCTAATTAGATACCTGATTATAATTAGATTACCACTTATGCAGAGTGGCTGACTACTGGATGGGGCCAGGTTTACTGCTGGAGTACAGGCATGGTTGGCAATGTCTGGCAAACTCACAGGATACCCACTAGTCTGGGCGAAAGGAGAAATTCCTGGTGAAGAAAACTCTCTTTACTGCTGGGATTGGACATCGTGCATGTGTCTAGCTAAAACTTGGGTTGGTTCTAAAGAAGATTTTTTTCCGGGAGGCAAGGGGCTATGATATCTTCTGTGACTGTGAAGAACATTCCTAACTTCTCTGTAGGTCACATACCTGTTTCTCTGCAAAGTTAGAAATGAGCTGCTTTGACTGGAGAGAGACTGGCTGCCACTGGGGAGAATGTTCCTGTATAACCTGCTTAAGTCTCTTGCTCTTTATGCCCTGTGTGTGAGCAGTGCACTTATGTTCCCCAACTCCCTGTTTCCACAAGATGAAACACAACAAGAGGGAGTCAGCCTCTGACCCTTCCCTCCTTACTCTCAGGTCAGCAAATAATGGGGTTGATAGGAGAAGCCTGTGATCTTCCATGCACCTGGCCAGGTGGTGACTTGGCTCTGAAGTCCTTTCTCTCTTACTCTCCTAGTCCACTTCAGGCTCCAGATGGCCTTATGGCCTGAAAGTTAGTGGGGATGAGATGACACACTTGGCTTTAGATCCAAATTGCATTCTCCCAGCCAAACTTACCACAGTTTACAAGGCCTCTTGGGCAATTGCCCAGTTAATTAGTAAATCTGGTTCATTAACAAACCCACAAGTGATCATCCACTAACTATCAGTTCCTTGAGTCTGCACTATATCTGTTGAAGTTGGAGTGAATCACAGTCTTCTTTCCCATTCACCCAAGATACTGCCCTGACATGGCCCAGACCCAGGGAATCAGTGGGGTAGGCCCACCAGGGTAGTAGTAGAGGAGTGGGGATGTGCCCTAGGACAGCCAGCCTGGTAGGGCTGATGGACTGTTGGTGATGAACCAGCATGTTTGATGATGGGGAAGCTTTACCTGGCTTTTAAGGAAATGTATCATGTAGGTGAAGCCAGAAAAAATGAAATTATTACTTTAAGTAATCTCATTCATATTCACAAGCTGATGGCCCCTGGGAAAATCATAGTTACCCTCATTTTACTCTCAATCTGAGCATTTGTTCATCAGAGCATCTTGTCCAAAATGGGTGAGTGTGTTAGGCATATGAACTGACTAATTCACTTGAAAGGCTGACCATTTTGCATGTTGCAGTTTAAATGAATATCTGTTGAAATAGGAAAGCCTCTGCTCTTATGAGGTATGAATGTGCTAGTTTAAGGATTATATTTTGTTCATTTCTGTGAGCCCTGGGTTTGAAATATGGTGAGATTGTAAGCCTTCGAGCTAGACGCGAAGGCTTACTTCTTATTTTTCAAAGCTGATATCATTATCTAAAGCTGATTCTCTGTGTCCTGAAGAAATTCTCTTTCCTGCCACTTTGCAGATCAAAACAGTTTAGTCTCAAAGTGAATTTCTTTCAGTTATTATTTCAAAAGATAATGCCAAATCTGCATACGGTTTACATTTGAAGGCTGCTGCAACAGTGAGTGGATGCTATTTAATACATTTTTAAAAATTTGATTCTGACTTGGCACTTAAATATGTGCATATATAAACATACAAACTTCTATTTTGCTGTAAAATGTAGCCCTCCATCAACAAATGTAATCATTGTAATATTAGACATTTCCCAAATTTTGTTATTTGTTTTCATTTTTCTATTAAAACAAATCATATTTTTTCTTTCAGGTAGTAGCAATATTTGTTTTCTATTTTCAATAAAATGAAATCCAATCCTGAGTAACCCTGAAACCATGGGTATTCTTTTACTTGCCTTAAAATACTCATATGGTTTCTATTCATTTATCTTCTATGAATACTATTTAATCAGTTATTCTCTAGAACCTGTATCAGTATTACAGTTGGGGATTTTTTCAATTGCAAATTCACTTGTAAATTGAGTTTGATAAACTTAACATCATTAATATATTCCACGCAGTAAGGAATTAGGTACAAAATGATACATGTCCTTAATATTCTCACTGATGAGGCAATCCTTAGGCTGTTTTTTTCAGCTGTGTTGACAAGTCTACAAATGGAAGGGTATTTTTTTCTGCAATTCTGTTCTATAACTTTACCTCAAGGTATTAGCAATAATGCATTGATCATGGTAATGCAGTTTTGAATGAGGAAACTGAGGAATGGACTTCTGAGAAATGGAGAGCAGGCCTCAGATCTCAGGCCTACTACATCCTAGCTGTGGAATCTTCGTAAGTTACTGCAATCTTCTGAACTCCAGTTTCTACATGTGAAAAAGAAATTGTGTTCATGGGCTAAGCAAATTAAAAAAACCAATGTGTATTGAATACTTGTAACATAGTAGGCATGTAAATATGCAGTTTTAATATCCAATAACACACTTCTTCCTAGAAGTTCGGCTATCTCTATGGGTTTAATGCATCTTTATAATAGTTATAAAATCATAGGAATTTGGAGCGAGGAGTGACCTGAGAGATTGATATAGTGGCATTTCACAGGTGGGGAAAACAAGTTCCTGGAAAGTTAAATGGCATAAAGAATCTTTTTCTTTATGTTTTATATAAAGAAATTGGAAGCAGAATCATTACTTGTTCAAGTTTTCATCTGAATGATAGGAAAAAACAACACTCAGAAAAGTGTGAGGTGTGAGGCAAATCTCCATGACAATTTCTGGTTCATACCTTAGGTAAGGTAAGCTCAATCTATTTTTGAGAGAGAAGTTCCTTCATTGTACTCTTTTAATGTATCTTAATGTTTTGAAGAAAGCTGAAAATTATGGACTGAATCTTGTAATCAGTTGTCTACTATCTAGGGAAGTAGATACTTACTGTAATTAATAACTTGACATCACAAAGATATTTCTGATATACTTAAGACATTTTTATTTGGGGGTTATTACAGAGATTTTAACAGGATTCTAAGAAGTAAAAAATTATTGGCTCTAATTCCCACAAACTTCCATGTATATTGGGCTTTATTTTCATCCACAGAACAAAAGGCCTGGTTAGAGGAATATTCCCACACTGTAACCTTTACATGACTACCGCCATGGTGTTTATTATACACATAACCTGGAATGTTATTTTCTTTTAAAAAATGGCCTCCCTTTTAAAATTTAACCTTGTCCTAAGTGATAATATCTAGGAAGTGGTGTATTTGCTATGCTGATATTTTTTCTCTTATAAAGATAAATGTGTAACTATTAAAGTGAGAGATGTCTGTATTTACCACCTAAAATTGTCTCATTTTTATAGTCTTAGCATAGTCTTACTTTTACTCCTACTCATCCCCAAGATTGTTCAGAATAAAGTGAGCTGTGCAATGACAAAGTCGTTTCTATTCTCAAGTGTTCAGTCTCTGGAATAAAAAAAGAGTCCCATCTTAGATCCACATGATTGAAGGGGGCTAGGGTGTGGGGTGGGGTCCATATGCTTTGGGATAGGTACTAAGAGGACATGAAAGCAAACATTGCACAATTTCCTATTCAAAATATTGGTTTTTAAGATTGAACCACCACCATTAGGAAGATTGTTTATTTTTAGATTACTTCTAATAACATCAAATTAAGTCCAAAACTTTCATATCAATTTGTACTTACCCAAGGGAACTTGATATAAAAACTAATGTTCTTTACCAACATTCTTAAATGTCTATGAAAATTTTAATGTTCCCCCCCCACCAACAGCATTCTTTCTAAAAATAAAATATGTGAATAGGAACATGTGGAAGAAAGTGCATAGAAATTTTGCCCTCATTAATGAAGAAAATATATTTTGGAAAAGATTTTGGAAGGTAAAAGGAAATCCCAGGCCTACATACACGTTCCTTAGACACTGACCTCTTGATTAAATTGGTCCATTCTCACAAAATTCCTTCTCTTCACAAAGAACCTAAAATTGCATTCTGCTGTTTTTCTCAAATCTAACAAGTCTGTTTTTCTTTTTGTATTCATTTAACATTAAAAGTAGAATTAAGGCTAATTTCTATCAGTAGGTAGGTAGATAGACACATACGCATACACACACACACACACACACATATACACACATGTGCACCTATATCTATATTATTAACACAGGTATGAAATGTTTTGTGAGGGCTTTAGTTTGCATTGATCTCAGCATCACCCAAACTGTGTTCCACAATTTTCAAATAATGTTAAATGGTTGTTCCATTAAAAAAAAAAAAAAAAAAAACCATGTCCAAATAATGTTAGTAAACATTGGATTAAATAAAACTAAACAATGTATAATGCTATATACATTTTAAATTCCAAGAAGGTGCATATGGAAGTACTTCTTAAGCTTTTCAGTAGGTTTGGGATGGGACCTGATAGTCTGTATTTCTAACAAGCTCACAGGTGATTCTGATCCTGCTGGCCAAGGACTACACTTTAAATAGCAGGGATGTCTTCCTTGAAAACTTACTTACCAGGAAACTGTCCACCACCTTACGTACAGTTGATTGAGAATTTTTAGCCATTTGGTTGTTTAGTTGTTTGGTTGGCTAGCTGGAGGATTGTTTGGTGTTTGTTTGTTTTTAAAATAAACAGTGTTATACAAAACTAATTTAAAACTGTGAGTATCGCTGAATCCTGTCATTTTATAGAATGTTGAATGCCAATTTTAAAAAAATCATTCTAAAATTAAAAGGTAAATTTTACTTGTACATTTTCAGTGGCTTTGCCATATGTTATGCTTGGGAAAACTTCAAATCCTATTCTAGGTCAGGTAGTGGTGAATGGTTTTAGAAATAAAAGGTCAGGTGACTTTGAGTTTTGTTCAAATGTTTAATGAAGCATGGGCTTGCTGCAAAAAGCATACTGAAAGATGTACTTGACTCCTACAGCTAAGTTAAAATTTTACTAACAAACCATTGCTAGGATTTGCATTATTGACATATTTTTGTCTGCAGTTGAATAATCATGAGATTATACAGAAATTCACTCAACACTTTAAGTATCCAGCAAACCAGCCACCAAATGCTCATCCACCTACTCATCACCCAATACCTACTCACCTAGCCATCTACCTGCCTGCCCACACACCTGACTTTCCACCCACTCATTCCATCCCACATCCACCACATGTCCACCTATCTATACATCCACCTACCTATCCATCCACACACCTGTTCCTTTGTACATTAATTTGCTTGACAATATTGGTGTAACATTTCTTTGTAAAAGTACAGAAGAAGCATAGTCAATGTGAGCTTAAGGCAGATAGAGGAATAAATTACATATTATTTTACAATCTACTAATATATTCATTACATAAAAAATCTGTCTGTGAAGAATTATTTCAACAGTAGTTTTAAAGCAGTGGACGGGATGGTGTTAGAAAGAGAAGAATGCTACTTGTGAGTGGAGATCTGAGCTGCCAGCACATCTCCTTAACCTGACAGTCCTCATCCTTCATTCTGACAAGGTTCCATTCAGTCCGTCCCTACTACATTTCCTGGTGTTCCCCTTCACAATTCTCCCCAACCAGCTAAACAGAGCTACCCGAAACTGCTTAAACCCATGCCTTTGATTCTTTCCCCCTCCACCTTGATTGCACCTCCTGTCAGAGCTATCTGTCTAATTCATAGCCCAGTACTTCTCTTTCCTTTCTGGAAAAGCTTTCCCACATCTGGTCTCCCTTGATTTGTCATCCACACTTCCCCAGTGGTGCTCATTGCTTTTGGCTTTCTATTCTAGTTATTTATGGGTTTGTGAACACAAGGCTCCCATGAAAAACAAGGTTCCTCCTTGATTTATCATCACCGCTTCACAGACCCTCATTCCATCTCACTCATCCCATCCCACTGTCCCTGAACTGCCTGGGTCACAAAGCCATGAGAAGTAGCCCTGAGGGCCTCTGCCTACCTAGCATCTAGTAGCTTCCCATTCTTGACTGTACCCTCCTGACCACAGTCCTCCCCACAAAGTCTTCTCCTGCTGAGGCTTTAGAAGCAAGAGGGACCAGGGGAACTATCAGTACTTTCTCCTCTAGAGACCTGGAGAAGAACCCATTCCATCATGCCTAACAGTATCTCCTTTGGAAACAGAAATTCACGTTCCAAACAACCAAATTTCCAGTGAAGTAAGAACACAGACTATATTTGTTGAAGACTGTCTATACTTACATGGGGAAGTGGGGCTACATATATAAATTGCTGTCTCACTGCTGGGAGAACACTTAACTTTTATCTATACATTAGGTGTAATATATATAGACATGCCTACACACACAAACGCACACACACACATGGACGTGTGTGTGTGTGTATATACAAAATTTTATTCTCTAAATGGAGAAAAGCACAGGTAGCTTCATGTCAACCCACTCAAGAATCACTTTGTTCCTTTTTTGCACATTCCTGAATTTAATTAAATTTTGTTTAAATTATTTATATGTATATAGGATACAATATGTGCATGTGTACTGGAATACAATATAACATATATGTTCTTATGAAAGTAAAAGCTACTGGCCTAGAGAAATCCTTGAACAAATGCATCAGCCTAGTCCTGATTGTTTATCCTTTACTCACAAGTCCCAAACCACTGTCCAGAATGACTAAAGAAATTTGATAGCATTATATCACAGAATATTATATGGCAATGAATATGAGTAAAGTTTTAAGCAGCAATATTGATAAATCCCTGTTAAGAATCAGTTTATGGGTATTATTTATTTATTTATTTATTTATTTATTTACTGGTGCTGGGGATTAAACCCAAACCCTCATTCATACTAAGCATGTGCTCTACAAGGAAGCTACATCTCCAGCCCTGGATAAAACTTAGAAACCTAATACTGGAATGAAATAAACAATCAAGATGCAAAACAAAAAGCGAATGCATGCTATATGATAGCATTTCTCTGAGACTCACCCCTGGGCTCCTCCGCAGTGACTTTCTAACCCTGAGGAGAGCTCTCATGAAAGCTGTATTCAACTCTCTTTGTCTGCATACAGACACCTTAGGGTAAATTCTGCATTTTAGTCTTTTGAAAGGGACTTTGGAGAAAAGTATCTTTTATCTATGCTCAAATGCAAAACAGTCCTAAAAGCTTCCTTTTATATTTTATCAGAGTTGATGGGGATTTGCTATTTTCCACCTCAAATTATAGGTATTTTCAATCCTTAAGGGACTAAGTTTGCTTCCTGTCACAAAAGAATCCTCAAAAACTGGGTATCCAGGTGCCAAGGCTCCAAAGGGGACAGAGTTAGAAGGACTGATCCTGTTGCCACTTGCCCTTTTCACCTGCCACACCCCATGGGAGGAGCAGGCAAAGAAATTTGAAGTTTTTAGTGAGGTGCCCAAGATGTTCCATTTGTCTCTAGACCCTCTCTTTCTTGCTTAGGAATGAAATTATTCTATATTAAACTCCTACTTTCCCTTCCAAGTAAAGCAGGAAATACTTTTAGGGAGGATTTTGAACATATTTTATAGTTATGATAAAATTGGGTAGGTCTTAGATCATAAAAAAGTCTCTTCCATCTTAACCTTCCTTTCTTTCTTTAGAGAATAGTTAGTATGTTAGAAATATTTTCATTGCTAATTCCTCAAGCAAATTTTCTTTTCCTTTTCTTTCTTCCCTTTCTGTAATTTTATTAAGTTGTCTTGGTTAGGATTCACAATAGTGCCTGCTTGCTAAGAAGTAATTGGCTGTTTTATCATTTTTACTTAAGAAGCAATGTTTATGTAAAAGAAAATTTACATTTTGAAAATCATTTTTAGCAATTAAGAGTGAGAGTTCTAGAGGCAAACTTTTTGGACCAAGGTCCAACTCTTTCATTTATTGATTTTGTGACTTTGAACTTGTTACTGAAACACTGGTACCTCAGTTTCCTTACCTGTAACATGGAAGTGGTTGAATATGTTCTTCATGGGATTTCTGTAGGATTAAGCAAGTTAACACATAGAAGTGTATAGAGGCTCAATCTATGTTGGTTATTAAAATTGTCGTTATTTCTGTTACTGCACAGCTTACACTATATAGCAACCCATGACCTTTTTATGAAGTACCCAAGACTCATTTTTTTGTTTGTTTGTTTTTAAATTTGTTTCAACCAACACATTTTTTTCTCTTTGGTGAACTATTTATCCAACATAACTTTAGGATAAAAGTTCAGCTTCACTTAGTTGTCAAATGAGATAAAGTATATAAAGAACTTTGCAAATCATAGAAGGTATGCAAGGGTCAATTATAATACTATGAAGAAAATGTCTATTTTCTAGATGTCTTTATTTAAGAAAGGTTTTTATCTTTCTTTTTGGAAATAAATTCAAGGTGATTTTCCCATAAAGAATATGTTTATGGAAGCTCAAAGATTCTAGACTAAGATTTGTTAGACTAAGCTCAAAGATTTTTAGACTAAGACATTTTTCATTAGTAGAGTACAGATTAGATTATATCAGATTTAAATGCAGTTACAATATCAGCTTTTCCTTCACCAAAAATGTGAACAGATTGCAGTCCCTTGTCTATCAAAAGAGATAACCACTCTTGGTTGCAGGAATCTGAAAAATAAATGTTAAATAAAATAGGTTCCCAGAAACTTCAACTTTCAGACCATTTGACACATACTTCATTTAGTTAACTATAATTAATTGCACACTTAAGAAGTTTTCTGGGAAGGAGACATCCAATCTACAGACCAGCATTCAATTACTGAAATTTCTCAGCCCATCAACACAGTATCTCTTTTTTATTCCTTTTGTACACACAATGTAGGTCTCCCCTAAATCATGACTCATGCGGTCCTTTACTCAAGCTGTTCTATCAGCATGTTATCATATGTGTTTCCTGTATTTATTTGCTCCCCCTCCTAATGTTTAAACCCTTGAATCAAGGATCATTTTACACTATACATAATCTTTTTATAATGGCTAGAAAAATTCTAAACATATGATAATTTCTCAGGGAGTGCTGATTAGTTGATTAATTGAAACTCACATGAGCCTGCTCTGGAATCCAGAGAGACAAAGCCCATATTTTTCCCAAAGGAAACAAGACCTCATAACATAAAAAATTTCATTCTTGCTCCACTTCTTCTACAGGCTTCTCTGAGACATCTGTGATGCCTAGATACCATAGCACACAGGAGAAAGAACTCCAGTGGGGTTAAAATGTCTGAATTTTCCTTTTTTTTTTTTTTTTTTTTTTTGGTACTGGGGATCCAACTCAGGGCCTTGTGCTTACAAGGCAAGCACTCTACCAGCTGAGCTATCTCCCCAGCCCCAAATGTCTGAGTTTTCAATTCTGAACATAAGCAAAGAATTCAACTTCCCTGAGCCTGGTTTTCTCATCCATAAAATGGGGAAAATAATATGTGCCTCGATATTTTGAGAATTGGAGAAACTGTTTTTTATAATATGCCTCTAGCTCAGAGCCTTGTTGGGGCACAATAAAAGGCAGGCTGTTAAATACCTACTTAAGTGTAGGTATTGCTTGCACATTTACTGCTGGTTTTCTCAAAAACTCACTATATGCAAAACAAAATTATCACGTTATCCAACTCCCAGACCTAGTCCTCCTGCGAGAATGGCACTACTATGCATTTGCTCACATAGACCATACATCTGGAGCTCTTCTCTGACACTTCTTATTCTTTCACATTTCCTCTTTCCAGACCAGTGCAAACTCATCACCTCCTGAGTCTTCCACACATCTCCACCTTTCACAACCAACAAATTCGTAGATGCTGCTTTCCTCTCTCTCGGGTCCTCATAATACCTCCAGCTGAACTTCCTGCATCCTCCATGAGTGGGACCAGTCTGCTCAGATGATATTTAATGAATGCAAATCTGATCACATCATTCCCTTACTGTCTATGACTTTTAGGAAAACTGATACCAGAATCTTTCTCTGAGTCAATTATATCTGTTATGATCTATTTCATAAATGTGCAGGATATTTTCCATTGCTCCTTCAGAGCCACTGCATCCTTTTTCACTCTGCTCCATGTCCTGGCCCTGGGAGCTGGTAACTTTATAGGCTACATCAAAGGGCTCACTCACTTGTTTGACTGAAGATTGATTAAAGAAACTTAGGAGATGGAAGGAGGTTGGAGATTTCAGTATGTAATTTTTCCCCCTGCTATGTAACATCAGACTGGCTGTATCTCTCTCTCTCTCTCTCTCTCTCTCTCTCTCTCTCTCTCTCTCTCTCTCTCTCTCTCTCTCTCTCTCTCTCTCTCTCTTTCTCCAGTGCTGGAGATTGAATGCAGTGCCTTACACATACTAGGCAAGTGTTCTACCACTGAGCTACATAGCCAGCCCTGACTGCATCTCTTTTCAGAAGGCCACAATTATTGTCTAGCATCTTTTGCCTGTAACTATTTTCTCTAATTGACATCCCTACTTTCCACTTTGGTGCCCAGGCATGGGGAAAGCTTTTCACTCTTGCTCTACTGGGGTACTGGACATCCTTTGTTAATTTCTCTTAACCATTCAGACACCATTATAAAGAGCCCCTTAATAAAACTGTCCTCAGTTGACCTATTTGAGTGTGCCCTCTGGAGTCTGACTGACTGAACTATTATTCCTCCCCCTTAGTCACTGGCCTTGCAGCTCTTCGAATATGCTTTCTGCCACCTCTGCCTAGATGAATCTAACTTATCCCCTCAAATCTCAGCTCAAATATCACTTCTTGGTGGACGCTTTTCCTGACTCCCAAATTAGGTCAGGTAACTACAACATGCTTTCATGCTCCTACATAATTTTCCACAGCTTTCACAATAAGATAATGACTATATCACTTAATTAAAGTGCATCTTTGCATAAATGTAGGAATCGCATCTGTTTCGCTTACTACTATACCACAGTCCCTAACACAGTGTCTGGTATGTATGATGCTCAGATTATACAAGATAAAATAATGAATGCATTCAATTTTCTAGTCTCTAACTATAAATATGCCAGTCTTTAAGTGTGTAAAAGCTGAGCACTTTAATCTACTTATTTTATAGGGTTGTATCACAAATGCTAATCACATTTTGGGTGAAGAGATTATTTTTTATTACTCCTTCCAATCACAATTTCCAAAGCCACATGGTTCCAAGTTCCATTACATTAGGAATATGCTGGCTGCCTCTTTACTTCAAATGTTTCTTCTTCTTTTCCTACTCTGCTTTTTACTTTCCTCAGCAAATAGTTTTCTCCTTTCCAGTATCCCTGGTTCGTAGCCCTTCCCCTACATATATGACTGAATCCTTTGTCTCCTTCAAGATTTTGCTCAAACATTTTCTTGATGATGCCTACCCTAAACAAACTAAAATTTCAGAAGCAACTCTTTCTCTCTCTGGATCCCCAGTGTCTTGCCCTATTTTTTGATAACTTTATCACCCTCTATCATCATTAATATATTTATAATATGTGTTATCATCTCTCTTCTTTAGCAAAAACTATATATCACAAGTGCCCACAACAGTGCCTGGAGCATAGTAGGCATTCAAATATATTTCTTGAATGAATTAAATTGATATCCTTTCTCAACCTCTGATTGGCCTATACCTCTTCATTCACATCTATGCTTTTCCCACAAACCAAAGGCATTGTCAGACTTAAAGATTCTCTCTTGCTCCTTTGCACCACTACACAAAATTTTTGATGCAAAAATGTTAAAAGAATCCCATGTGATTTGAAGGAAATGCATACTTCTTAAATTGGTAATTGAGTGATGTGAACACAGAATTCATACTTTCTGGATTAAAAGTCCTGCACTTGGTAAATATTTTGTTATGAGAGTAATAAAAATGAAGGCAGGTGGTAATGAAATTCCACAAAGGTGTAAGTGAAATGCCTAATCTCTATTTGCCAAGCAATTAATTTCTATCTCCATTCTACCAGTAAGTCATTTTAGAAAACTCCCATAAAAAGCAGATTTATCATGTACTCTAACAAAAGGAACTCATCAATTTTCACTTGGTCTACTCTGTGTTATTTTCATCATTCATATTCAAAATGCTTCATCCAGCCCTGTAAGTTCCCAAAGTGCCTTCTAAATCATTAAACATTAAATTTTCAATAGCATTTTAGGCCTATCTTATTCATTGAATATTGGTTATTCGTGCCTTGTGCTTATGATTACTCTCTAGTCACCCAAATACCCCAAGCAATCGATCCAACAGAAAATGTCTATTAAACCTCTAGCGTGTGCTCCTCCTGGCATTGTTTGCTTAGCCAGGACACTGTACCTGTGAGCATGCTAAATCCTGAGCACTTATTGTCTTCCTAATAACCACAAAATATCTGTAGATCTGAAACTACTTTTATACAGATCCCACTGAGGGGTTGAAGGAAAGACCCAGGGCAGGTTCCCATTACTGTTCGGTTCACCTTTATTACATTATCTCTTCTCTGAAGTTTGTACTTCCTTTCTTATTAGGATTATTCCTGCTGAAACTCTCAACTGTTTTTCCTCCTTTAAGTGAGACCACAACCGTGCCTGGGATGTAGTAGGCATTCAAACATATTTCTCAAATGAATCAAATTGATATCCTCTCTCATCCTTTGATTGGCCTATACTACTTCATTCACATCTACTCTTTTCCCACAAACCAAAGGCAATGACAGACTTAAAGATTCTCTCTGAATTGTATCTGAAATATTTTGTGCATCATTTTTATTTTTTACTTTTCATATTAATAAAGAGCAATTAAGAAGTATGGGGGGATTGATGATTTTCAATTCTTCCATGTATTTCATGACTTAAAGGTAACTGTTAACTTTAGTACATACGTTTTTTCCATGTTTTTGTTCACACACACACACACACCCACACAATACACGCCAGTGATCTGAACATATCAATAGTGGTAAACTAGAGAAAGAACAGCCCAATAAAAGTGGTATCTATTAAAAATATATATATATATATATACCAAAAAGAAAAAAAGAAAGAGGAGAAGGAGGAGGAGGAGGAGGAGGAGGAGGAGGAGGAGGAGGAGGAGGAGGAGGAGGAGAAGGAGGAGGAGGAGGAATGGAAACCCTAGCCTCTAGGGTAAAGGTTAACAACTGAACTGTCATTTACAGTGGATGATTTGCTTTCCCTCAGCTTAGAACTTTCGGGGAATTTGTTTATGATCCCAGGCAGCTTTCTTGGCAGGGGGGAGGGTGCCAGTTGGCCCTAATTATTACATTTTGTTTCACAGTCCCACTTAAACAGCTAACCTTTTTTTCTAATGGGTCTGGACTCTGGCAGCCGCAGCTTGAACTGACTGAGCTGTTCTTTCTCTAAATGGCCTTTTGTGTGTGGATAATGACCCCACTCTCTTGAATAGGGCTTCTCTCTACATGCTGTAACTAAATGCATCATTGGGAAAAACAAAGCAAAGAGAAATTACAGTAAAATGGTGCATTATGGTCTCCTGTGGGAGGGTGGGGGATAGGCTTGGCTCTCAGACTCTCACACTTTCTTCTACTATAGTTTTATACAGAATAATATTTTCCCTCCAAGCAGAGGGACTGCATCTTATGGGATTTGGGTGGGGCTCAGTCTGTGGTTTGAGAAGACAAGTTGTCACAGAGTTATGGGCTGCCCCGGTCTTCTGAGTACAAATCTGCTCTCCCCTTTTACCTAGTTCATTGAGTCAGAGATGACCTTAGAGTAAGTGTCAGAAATAGGAATTTCTTCTTGTCATCCCAGGCTTTGGAGGGCTTTGGTCATGCTTTCCCATGTGCTACAGATCTGAATTCACCATGTCCACAGTCCAGGGCGGCCCTTGGGAACAAAGGAATAAAAACTCTTAGAAATCCCTCTCCTGATACCACTTGATGCATCAAGACTGAGAATGATCAAAATAAACTTGTTTTTCCCATACTCTAGCACAAATAAAGGTGTCAGAGATCCCAAAACTGTACAGCAGATTTTGACCTATTTTACATTTCAAAATAATTAAGGGGTTATCTAGATATCTGTAGTCCTCATGTTTTTCATTATCTCAGGTAACTTAAAAAAGCAAAGCAATTTTAGTTCTAAAGTCTGTGCGTGTTACTCAAGCCTCCCTACACCATCTAATCCTCTACGCTCTTTTTCACTCCCTCTTTTTATTTTCCTCCAGTATGTTAAATCACTTTGTAACTTATTAGATATTGTAGAAGTACTAGTCAGCCTGATCTATGACTCACCCTTCTCTCCGTACCAAATCCCCTCTGTTGCACTTTATTTACATGTACTTACTAATTCCAGCCAATCCATTTCTCCCACTTTATCCCATGGATATTTTAATAGTTTCATTAGTGAAGTAATAAACCAGAATGGGTTAATAAAGGGCAGTTAGAATGCTAGGACACAGCCCTTTGAAGGTTCCTCCCAATGTGATTTGTTTGCTCTCTCTTCTGGGTATCTCATCTTTAAAAAGAGATATGATAATACATCTCACCTTTACTCAAAAAAGTGAACATAGAGATGTGCATGTGTGGCGTGTGTGTGTGTGGGTTGTGGGGTATTTTAAAAGCATGCATTTTACATAAATCAGAGGGCAAGAAGTGAAGCTAAAACATGGAAAGAGGAAGCTCTTACAAGGAGAGACAAGTATTAGCAATTATACATAGTAATTGAAAATTAGCATGATCATCCTAAGAAATTCTAAAAAAGTCTTATGCAGGTTATGCTTTTTCAAAATGCTATTCATCTTTAAAGTCAAATAAAAATGAAGTTGGGAGAATTTTTCAGAAAATCAGTCTCTCTGAAGATATGGTCCAGCCATTTATATATACTCCTAGTCTTTCCAGAAAAAGGTGAGACCAGGGCAGCTTTGTGCGGTAGGTTTGGGCAGCAGCTGCTAAGGAGGAGAGTGATGCCAAAGAAAGATCCTGACTGGTTTATAAGCCTCGACTTTCTATATGGACCAAGCGCCTTGACCCTGTCAAATTTATGATTTAGAGGTCACCTAGTCTTTATGACCCATGTAAGAATCTTTGAAGGTGATTGATGTTTCAAATACTAGGAAGGTGGATGTTTTAGAATAACACCCCTAAGGACTCTTTGTTGGCCTATAGAGGTGTCACCATGA
Organism: Sciurus vulgaris; assembly: GCF_902686455.1. NCBI lineage: Eukaryota > Metazoa > Chordata > Mammalia > Rodentia > Sciuridae > Sciurus > Sciurus vulgaris. Next base: position 78,872,515 of record NC_136469.1, read on the forward strand.
ACTGACCACTTGCTAGTGACTAGATCAACACAGACAGGCTCAGAACGGCTTCAGAGCAGATGCCAACAGCAAAGGTTGAAAGAAAGGAAGGTCATAGGCTACCCTCAGGAGGTCACGTTCCACCATAAGAAGTGGGATTAGAAACAGGTTAATTATAAAGAACAAAATAATAGCTCTCATTTATTGATTCCAAGTGAGTCCCTACCACCGTTCTTAAGCATTTACTCATTTAGTCTCACAACAGCTCCATGAGAGAAGTATTACTACCCCGCTCCCCACTTTTTGTGTGTGGTACTGGGACTCATATCCAGGTGCACTCAACCACAGAGCTACATCCTCAGCCCTTTTGTTTGTTTGTTTGTTTTGAGACAGGATCTTGCTAAGTTGCTGAGGATCTCTACTACCCCTGTCTTCAGATGATTGCATGGGGGACAGAGAGATGTCGATACTTGTACAAGGTCATGCAGTGCTAAGTGATGGAATCCCGATTCAAATCCAGCGAGCCTCTGACACTCTACTGTACAAGACAGAGATAAATAAAAGAATCAGGAGTCCATAAGGAGTGATTAGCATTGTTTTTAAACCTTTCCTGTATTCCTATCTTCCACATAAAACTATTGTTATAGGTAATGAAATTAACCCAGAAGACTGAAAAAAAAAAAAAAAAAAAGAAGATCCTCTGTTAAGAGTTTGGTGCATTGCCTTTCATCTTGCTATACAATAGGATTTGCTGCTTTCTAAAAAATGTAGCTATAATTATATAGTATGTACCTTTTTAAAAATGTAATTTTGAATTCTCTATAGGCCTTGAATATTATTAAGCAATGACAGAGGAAATCCTTGGAAATCATTGTTTCAGGGCTTTCGTAGCCCAAGAGATAGGATTGTTAGGTTCATTTTAAAATATTAGCTCACTAGAGAAGTAGTCATGTACAAGTCATTTATTTGTATGAAGCATATGTTATGATAATAAGCTGCTTATCTTTAAGAAGGATCATGAAGGATCAACTACATGTTGAAATGACCACAAGTCTCAGGTGTCAAATGAAACTGAAAACTTTCACATCCTCTTGTTACTTAATCTATGTAAGTTAATTTGATATGTCAGAACTGTAAATGCATTTATAATTTTAGAAATTTCCACAAATATTCATTAAGAACACAGTCAAAACAATGTTTCTTTTATAGCAATGCTATGAAAAATGCTGGAACCAAGGAGGGGATAAAAATCACAATTACAGTCAGCCTTTCCATAAAGTGTGTGTCTGTTTAAATTTTAATGATGACATAAATAGGGGCACGCAGCACTCCATGGGTTATACATATCTCACCTACTAACAAGGCACATGAACCTCGTTAGGAAAATAAGGAAGTTGGTGGGGAAAATGTGCTTCAGACTCAGACTGTAGCTACTGACTTTCTTATCGGAAGCCAATTCTCACATTTGAAAACCCAACAGATCTAAGCAAATTTTTCAGCTTGCCAACTAATGAGTTCAAAAACGAAGTCCTCCTGTTGTTGTTTGATTTCCTTTCTGCTTCAGTTGTTCTTTCAAATAAAATGCTGAAATGCCAAGGAAAGCAATTTCCAGAAATGCGCTGGTAGCTAAGTCACAGCTGTATGTTGAGATCACATGTAGGTGGACTTCACTGGTGTTACCTAAAGCCTCTCTAATATCCTAATGTCATTCAAAGGAGGAAAAAACAAACACCTAAGGAAGGGAACTTCCCAGCCTGAAGTGACAAAGGCAAGTAAAATTGCCTGGTCAAAGTCAAATTACCAAATTCACTGAGACCTTACTCTAACACTGATTTGAGAATAAATTCTTCAATAAAAGACAAATTTGCTTAAATCTAAACCCAAGAAAGTCTTTAAAAAGAGCAATGCAATATCATGCTAAGTGAGATAAGCCAATCTCAAAAAACTAAAGGACGAATGATCTTGCTGATAAGCGGATGAGGACATATAAGGGGGGCAGGAGAGGTTAGCGTTAGGGTTAGGGTTAGGTTTAGGGTTAGGGATAAGGAGGGTGGTAAGAATGGAGGAAGGAAGGACTGTATAGAGGGAAAAGAGGGGTGGGAGGGGTGGGGGGGAAGGGAAAAAATAACAGAAGGAGTCAAACAAGATTGCCCTATGTAAATTTATGATTTTTAATTTAAATAAATAAATAAAAAAGAGCAATGCATCAGACCTAAGGGATTTACTTGGACTATCTCTTTTGATCCTTATAACAACACTGTGAAGGGTAGCTACTATAATTTCTTTCGCTTTATAGACATGGAACTTGAGACAGAATTTGAAATAACTTGCTCACAGTTTACAGATAAGGAGTGGCAGGATTGGAATGTGAACATAGATAAAACTTTCTGAACTTTTACATTCTGCTACTTCCTCATCTAAAATCTTCAGGAACTAATAGCTTACGGATTCAGTTGACAAGAGTGGGCCAGGGATACCTCAAGGGAGTAAAGAATGAATGAAGGCCTAGGGAAATGAAGACATGATTTGTTTTTTAAACCAGCTTTATATTTTAGCCCCTATTATGGACTGGTGATTCTGTTGCTTCCATTCCCAAATCCAGTCTCCAAATGTCACTCCCTTGCTCTCATGCTCTTTGGCTTCTTTGAGCTGGGTTCAGTCACTGGGAGGCACAGGCAGGAGAATGAGGCTCAGGAAGAGGGAGGGCAGCACACGTCTTCCTCACACCTTCCCTACTTCCGGGCACTTCTCTGGCAGAAACTACACCATGCTTTTGCCCCTTCAGTGCTAGAGGTGGTATACGCCTCTGGTGGATAGGGTCTGGATGCTTCCACATCCCTTTCTTCTTCCCTTCACCCTACCCAACCTCTTTCAGATATACTTTCATGAAATCCCTTCTCTTGAATTATCTGGGGGAAATTCTGTCTCCTGCTGAGAACTGACTGATAGACCTGTGTTTCTAGTCTTATTCCTCTCTCCTGGCTACATAAATCCGCCCATCCATCCATTCATTAAACAAATACTTGTGGAGCCAGCTATTCTTACAAGGACCAGTGCTGAAGAACATCATGGTAAATGCGGTGGACAAGCTCTCTGCTTTCCTGAGCTTTAACTGTCTTGGGCCTTCATGTCCCCTTACTGTTACCCCCCACCTAGCCCTTGATACGAAGGATTAAACCCAGGGATGCTTAACCAGTGAGCTACATCCCCAGCCCTTTTTATTTTTTTATTTTGAGACTGGGTCTCCCTAAGTTGCTTAGGCCTCACTAAATTTCTGAGGCTGACTTTGAACTTGTGATCCTCCTGCTTCAGCCTCCCTAGCTGCTGGAATTACAGGTGTGTGCCACTGCACCCAGCTTCCCCATACTTTTGTTCACTTCTGACTCCCCACTCATTTTTTGCCAATTGTAATTCTTTCAGACTCAGTTCAAATACTTCTTCATCAAACTTCCAAAATTTCAACCTTTTTAAAAGCACGGTGAAGGGCTTGTTTCTGTACTAACAATTGAGATTATAAAATGAATTATTAAAAACATTCACTGGTCACCCCAGCATTCCAGGTCCTGTTTCCAAGACTCCATCCCTCTGAAAAATTCATAGGAGCAGATGGAATTTTCCTGAGTAAATTGGACCCAATTATTTGCTGCTTTGGAATGGTTGACTTCCAGAAGATAAGGAGATACTTGTGTCATAAAATAATTTATGAAATTATTAAATGTTTTCTCTAGCCATCTCCAAGCAATGAGTAAGGCACTTGGGCTCCCCTGTCTAGGGGAAGGCCAGATTAAGGAAAGCAGAACATTTGCACAGACAACATCCTTCATGACTTTCACTTATAAAGACTGGTGTTCATAAGACAGTCATGGCAGTGGGAGGGAGAGGTGACAGATGATGTGGTTGGAAGCAAGACATGGAGATAACACTGCTAAAGACTTGGGGGGGCAGACAGAGGCTGATGCACAGTATATTCCAGAGAGATATCAGTGGCTGTTTTTATCCCCAAAGAGTCTGACCTCTGGACTCCCATCCAGTGCAAAGGCCCCAGAGCAGGGTGTTCCTGAGTTCCCTGCTCAGCAAAGATGCCCCGGGAAAGCTGTGCAATGCACGGGGCCCCCTGCCTATAAGGCACATGAAAGGGAGAAGCAAGGTGTAAGAATACCTTAACTTCTTCTCAGGTTTGCTTTCCAAATGAAGTAATTACATGCTTTCAGCTTCCAAGATTGTTTGATTTCCTAGCAGCTAGACAAACTGACGACTATTTTTTTCCAGCATCAACTTCATTTAGTTAATACCAGCTCAACTCAAATCTGTATCTAAATTTGTATATGAATCATTAACTTGTATTTACAAAACCCTAAGCTGCTGTTGAGAGAAATAAAATTGCAGCTCCCCAGGTAAGTAGGAATATTTTTTTCCAAAAGGATCTTTAATTTCTGTGTCTGCTTTTTCCTGATGATAGGAGAAAGAGAACGAGTGAGTTGTTTGACCAGGTTATCAAATCTTCATTTAGAGTAGAAGTTGGCAAACTTTGTTCCACAGACCCTATCTGGTACGCCACCTGCTTGCATATGACCCATGAGCTAAGAATAATTTTAGGGGAAAAAAAGAATGATTTTTGTATTTTCATGTGGCTGGAAAAAGTTTTAAATAGAATATTTTTGTTATACCTGTAAATTGTATAAAATTCAAGTGTCAGTGTTCATAATAGCCATGTTGGAACACAATCACATTCGTTTCTTTAAGTGACTGATTTATGCTCAAATGCAGAGTTGAGTAGTTTCTAACAAAACCCTATACAACCTATAATATTTACTATCTGATCCTTTATAGAAGTTTGCAAATCCTGATGCAGGTTGATTGTGGCAGTTCTTATCTTGAGGTTTTAAATGTGGCTTTCTGAAAGGTCTGGTCACCTAATACCTAGATTTATTTCTATTACTAAAGGAGCAGACAGTGATTATTACTCACTGAGGGATAAGGTTGGCATCAGAATAGACCAAATCCAAGAAGAGGGTCATCTCCTTGAGTTAAGTAGAAATCAATACCTGTCCAATGAGCTCAGCCTGCAGAAGTTCTCCCGGAGGCCTTAGAGTAATAACGGCTTCCATTTGGAGATCACCTGCTAGATGCTGTGTGCTGCCTTGACAACCCACATCCTCCAAATGACCCTGAAAGGTGTGTATTTTAAAGATGTCATGAAAAGCCAGGCACAGCAGCTCAGGAGGCTGAGGCAGGAGGATTGCAAATTCAAAACCAGCCTCAGCAACCCTGTCTCAAAATAAAAAATAAAAAGGGCTGGGGACGTGGCTCAGTGATTAAGTGCCCCTGGGTAGATGTCATGAAGGTAGGGCAATAGTTCAAATATAGGACTCAGAAGGTGTGATGGATGTGACTGCAGAGGCAGAAGAGCAGAAGAAAGTACTTCTGAAGTACAATGTGGAGGGCTGGGTTTTCTACCCACTTGACAAGACGGCTGGTCTTGTGACAGATGGAGAGTTGCTGCAAGGAGTTGGTGACCTTGCTTACAGGAAAACACCAAACAGTGTCTGGCAAGTAGTGGTTGCCCAGTAAAAGTTAACTTGTTTCCTTCTTTTTTCCCCAAATTTTATATTTACCATGATGTACTTGGGGTCTGCATTAAAAACAAACAAAAAAAAGACGGAGAGACTATAACACTAATAAAGTGGTTGTCAAAAGGGGTTGGAGAGTGGGTGTAGGTGGATAGGATCAGGTGGTAGCTGGCTTCACCATAAATATGTTCATATTTTTTTTATTTTGAGCCATGTAAGTGTGTTAGCTATCAAAAATTAAATGAAAAATCTGTTAGGAGTCATCATTTGGGACCTCCCGAGTAGACAAGTCCACTTTCATCATAATAGTTCCCCTAATACTGATTTTATTCCATTTCACTTTAAAAATCCTTTACTTTAGATTTAATCTATTCCTGTAAATAGATTGATCTGTAAATATATAACCTCAACTTCTTTGCTTATAAAACCAACTCCGGTGAATAACAGTGATAGTCCAGGCTATGGTTCATTTTTACACTCAAAACTTAGCACCCAGTAGCATTATTGGTGCAGAAACATGTATTCTGCAATAGGTAAAATACTGAATACTTATCAATGCTGTATCAAATTAAATAACATATTTGGAAGATAAAAGAATTTTTTTCTAAATTTATTGAAACATTACGGTGCCTTATGATTCTAGAAAAAAAATGTATCTGAGCTCCTTTACAGAAAATACACAGTCGTTCATGTTTTGGATCCTGTCTGCTGTTCTTAGCCCACCTCCTGAGGCCTGCTGTTTCCATTTCCAACATCATAAACCATTTGCTGGTCTCAGCAGGACCCTGCTGGTTTTCACCTAAGTGCCTCTCACTTAGTATAGGCTTAGCAAATACTCAATGGATGATCAATAAACTTGAATGATCAATACATTTTACAATATTGGTTTAATTTTCCAGAAAAGTGTTTCCTATTTGAAAGAAGGTAAAAAGGTTTAATTACTTAACACACATACAGACACCACCTTCATTTTAATAAATGTATAACTTTCTAAATGATGAAATTAATTAAATTGGCTTTTATGAATCAGTCTTTCCTGAGTTTAGTTGATATGGATTGAACCATCCATAGGTAAACTGGTTTGATCCAACCATCTATAGGTAAAGGAGTGTTCAGATTGGAGTGTGCACCTTAGAAAGAAGCACTCAGAAAGCACAAGCAACCCAACTCACCTCTACTCCGAGGCCAACCAAGTTCTAAATATTCTGTCTCCATTCTCTTTCTGAAGAGTTCAGATATCAGATTCTATTAATTAAGACAATATTCAAGGCTTTTTGTCAATTGGTCCTAATATAGTTTTCTGAGCCATTTTTCCCAGGGAAGCTCTCTACTCCAGATAGGTTACTTTTCTGAAGACATATACTCTGTTCATTTCTACCTTAAATCTTAAACCACATTCATCTCATTAAACAAGTCCCCTAGATTTGTTTGTTTTTAAAATAGTTTGTTTTCTTATACTAATAAGATTTTTATGTGTAATAATAGCCTAAACAAAACCCATCTCTTTCCCGTCCTCTTTCTTGGCACCTGCTGTTTATACCAAAACATCTAATAACTTGTGTATATGTGCCCTGATTGTTTCCCAGTTGCATTTTGTTTATATATCTCATTTCCTCAAATAGAAGGAATGTTCTTCTGAGACGTAGATTTGATTTTCTAGCTCTTTGTCATTTGTCATAATGCCTGCTACAGGGCTGACCGGACTGAGAAGATGTTAAGAATATCATCCTAGTTTATTTGTGCTCCTATGACAAACTTGGTAATTTTTAAACAACAGAAAGCATGATACACACTACAATCTCAATCACACAAAATGGGATATTGTGTATGTATAAGCACGACCTGGAGGTCGTGCTTCTAACTAAACTGCTTGTGACTGGATGACTTTGTTCTTTGCTTGTGTTTTTATTTTTCTTGTAATACACACTTTAACATTTAAAAAATAAACGCTATTTAAAAAAAAAAGATTTGTGTCTCACAGTTCTGGAAGCTGAGAAGTCAAGGATCAGTGTGCTGGCAGGTTCATGGTCTGGTGAAGGTTAGGTCTCTACCGCCAAGAGGTGCCTCAAATGCTGTGCCTTACAGAAAGGAGGAACGTGGCATCCTTGTATGGTGGAAGCTAGCGGGGAGCAAAAAGGAACGAGCTTCTTCCATCAAGTCCTTTATATAGATAACTGATCCCATTCCTAAGAGAGGAGTCTTCATGGCCTAAGCACCCGGGCAATACCTGAACTTTGTAAAGCAACATTCAAAACATAGCAGATGCCAATTAAACTGAGTCTCCAGAAGGGATTTTTTAATTAAAAGGAAGAGAATGAATAAATAATTTCTGCCTTGATGCAATTTATTTTTTGTTATCTAAAACAATACAAACTGTTGCAATATATTTATTATTAGCCTTATATTTTAGGGATGGCAAACAGATATTTACAAAAATTTCATGACTTGCCCAAAGTCACTATGTGGCAGAATCGAAATTTGGAAACACATCTGCTTGATGTGCTTTTTTGCTTTTTCTCTTTCTTTGCATGAATGTTTTACAGTGCTAGCGATCTTTAAGACTGAAGAGTTTACATTTCTAGTGTATGTTCTTAGTTGGCAATTTGATGAAAAAAAATAGTTTCGCCTAAAAAGTGACAGTGTTTTCTTTTTAAGTAAAATTAAAATTGCACAGAGGACAGCTTCTTTTTATCAAATGTAACAGGGAAACATAAAGGAATTCAGTAGGCGAATAAGGTCAACAGGGAAATAAAACCTTACCCAGTTTAGTTAACTAATAAAAAAATTCTGAGTCAGACAAACTTCAGGCTCCCAGACTTCTTGGGGAAACAGCCAGAATATTAAGGTATATCTTCTACTGCCCAACTGGAAGAAGGTCTTTCAAAGACCCAGATTGTTCTCCTTTTCTCTCTTGTTTTAAGTTGCTTAGGCAAACTAAGATAGTAGAGCAAATTTATTTTCTAATACTTTCCCAAACAAAATCTTGTCCCAAGAAGTCCAAGAAGGCAAAATGGCAAAAATCTAGGTGCATTTTCTATTGCTATGATGGAATTTCTTAGTCTGAGTCATTTATAAAGAAAAGAAGTTTATTTAACTCATAGTTCTGGAGTCTGGGAAGTTCAAAGTTGGTGCCAGCATCTGGTGAGGACCTTCTTGAGGCCTTATAACTTGATAGAAGGGATCATGTATGCCATGGAGGAAAGGTACCCTCTTCATCTTCTTAGAAAGCATTGATGTCATTAATGTGTCCCTCACCCACCCTATGGCCTCATCTGGCATTAATTAGCTCTCACAAACTCCACCTCCAAACACCATCACCGTGGTAAGGCAGCTCTGCATCTGGTGAGGACCTTGGGCTTCTCCATCTCATGGTGGAAAGCAGAGGGGCAAGTAGCTGCATGTGAAAGAAACAAAACAGGAGGGGTGGCCTTGCTTTAGAACTGCCTGCTCTGGCAAGAATGAACCTATTCCCTTGGGAAGACTTTAATCCCTTTTAATGACCTAATCACTCTTAAAGGCCCCACCTCCCTACACTGCCACAATGACAATTGAATTTCAGCATGAAATTTGGAGGGGACAAACTGTATTTGAACTACAGGAAGTAGATTTTTAAAAATTCCTTAGTAAAATCTAGGTTTCCCCCCACCACTGCCTATAAACCTCAACCACATTATCTACTTCCTTGTTCCTGTGGCCATACCTACCCTGGAAACAAAATATTTGTTTTGATCTTTTTCCCTCTCTTGATCATTTTCTTTCTCTTCTGATACTCTCTGAATGGGAGGCCCTTGTGTCCTGCAGCAGGTGTGCTAGGTGGAAGTCAACTTGTCTCTCCAAAGACACAGCAGACCAAGGGAGGAGTGAGCCTATCCCACGGCAGGACAACATCCTGAGAACCATTCAATCCCTTTATGTGAGAAACAGAAAAATACATGAGATTGACATCTCCATATCTGGTCATTCCCACTGTTTCTCCTTCCTGTGAAATCTGGAAATTCACATGATCAGTCATACCCACATAAGTTCTCTAACTGACAGAAACCAAGCTGAGGCTGGATAATAAGAGGAAGGGAAAGGATGAGGGGGAGGGAAGGGGCTTTCTGGAGGACATTGAAGCTTTCTTTACATAGAAAAGCCATTTCCTTTTATTCTAACCCCAGGCTTGTTTTAATTTTAAGCTACTAATTTGAAATCACTAATCAGTTGCCACAGGCATACAAATACTTCCAGGATTGCAAAATACCTGCCTGTTTCTAATCAACCCCAAAGTGATAATGATTTATATATCCAATGTGCACTTAGTCTGAAAAACCCAGGCACTTTCTACAAGATGACCTGTGTAGATTATTCAGTAGAACTTTCTAATTCGTATTAACAGCTGGGAGGCCCACAGAGGATTTTAGCATTTTCGTGATTGATCAAGAGAGTGAGCACACCACACATGTTTTTAAAAATACAAACTCTAAGAAGCGATTTCACAAAGATTATTTTGCACATTTACTCGAACCAGTATTTTGAATGCTTATCAATCTCAGTGGGGCATTAGTGGAAATGCCCAAGAATCCCCTAAAGAGAAGTAAGGTTTACATAGCATGAGCTCTCATTGCTGCTTCAATACCAAATATTTACTGGGAAGCAGGATGGGTTTCTTCATTTAAAGAGAATTATTTAGTTTGGCTTAATGAAGCAAGAATTAACTGTTAGCTCTATCATTAGCCTACTGCTGTGATGTATCTATCTTTATTTTTAAAAATTGAATACATTCTTGTTAGTTCATAGCAACCTACACATTTGAGGGAATTTGTAAGAAAGAAGACCATTGATTCTAGTTGAAGTAACAGCAGAAATTTGAGTGCAATAATCTGCTTTAAAATATTACTGCTATTCCGATTAGAATTTGTTTTCCATCTTCTACCCAAATGGGCAAGCAGATCTTTATGACCTTGCGAAGTAGTGTCTTGACCATCCTTTTAAGTCATACTGTGAAATTAAGTACTTACATCTACCGTGGGGTGCTCTTCAAGGGAAACCACAACTCCAGCATCACCCAGAGCCAAACCCAGTATGGCAACTCTCCTTGGAGTTCTGCCATTCCAGTCAACTGTAGTGTTGACCAGTTGAGATTATGAAATATCTTGGGAACATGATAAGCCCAGAGGGCATAGTTGCAAAAAGATCAACTCACACTCTCTTAAATTTGACTCATCTTTCCCAGAAAGTCTTTCTCAAATGAAGAGGTTGTCAATTCCATTGGGGCCATTCTAATGCTAGAGTCATGGACTTATGAGAAATAATGGCTGTGGGGGAATAGAGAAAGAACCGAAGGTGAATTTTTCAAACAGAAATTCTGTTTGATGATCTGGTTCATGGTAGCATTATTTTATTTTAACAACTGCCTTTCAAAGGTCTCTATGTACCTTACCAAAATGCCCTTTATTGTGTATATCTCAAGTTCTAAATTTAACTTTGAAAATATGAATTTTCCTGGTAAAAAGAGAATCTTTTAATTTTTTATAGCAAAATCTTTGAAGCCTCATTTTGATAGAATAATTTTTTTGTCCCCTTCTATAGATCCTTATTGGTATTTCCTAACCTAATGTTTAAGAGGGAAGAAAATCCTATAGCGTCTGGAATGAATAGAACTCTTTCAGGCCACATTCTCTTTAAGGATTTTGTTTTCCATTCATTATCAAAAGAATAGAAAAATAAGAAGAAGGATACTGATTAATTTGTGTTGCATGTCACTGAGGTTGCCAATTTATAAAGTTAGACCTCAGACCCAATACTTGCCCAGCACTGTTTAGACAGTGACATATTGAGCAATTACTTGGTGAACATATGACTGCCCAACACTCAGATACCTTGGAAAGAGCTGTCAGTCATCAACTACCTCTCACCCAATTCTGAACAAATCCCTGTTTGTGTCATTAAGGGAAAGAGCATGTTTCTTACTGATGCCCTACAGGACTTCTGGTCCAAGAGCCCCCTGTTGCTCTTCTCAGTCATATTCTCAGGGAGGTAATTCCATCTTAATGTACCTGTTACCTATCAAAATGGATGTCACAGTACATTTCCCCTACAGGAAACAGCTTCTGTGGATGAACAGGGTACATATATCTGGATTGTCACATATTCTAGAAACCTCCTGGGTTTTACAAATGGTCCAAATTTATAGTTGCTAGTTTTAGGGTGAATGATTGTGTGGGAGGCTGTCAATCAAAAATGGAGTTTGACATTCTTTGTGACTTTTGATGTTGAAATAAGGTTCCTTTTCTTCCTCTGCAGTAAGCTCAAAAATGGAGTGGAATAAGTTAATTAAAATACTTTTGAGCCACTGATAATTTCTAATCGGCACTTCCTCTGGAGCATTCTTTGTGACTGTAAAGCTCATCTGAAGCCTATAGAAAGATCATTTAAAACCAAAATAATTTCTTCTAAGCTCTTTCTGCCCTCTCTTTTAAGAAGTGAAGGCAACAATTTTGTGGAATACTCATTAATACGTTATCCCTCTGTGCTATCATGGAAAGTGTAGGGGAGCATCACATTTTTAAGGCATATAACCTAGAAACAGCTTTATTGGCAGACAGCAGTTTGTCTCACTACACATGCTCATGAGTGATCAGCCTAGACTTGAGGAAGTAATGATGAATGCCATTCTAAGTTCTTGAGATTATTTTTGGCCCTTGAGTTCCTAGAAAAAGAAATATGCAGGAAGGGACTTATTTATATGTTGACTTCTTTGCTCTGGGTAGAGCTATCTGAAGAATTATTTTTCAAACTAAAATAACTTGCTATACAAGGAGTGAGACGTCATCATGGAATGTTCATCGTCCAGAAATTGCAAACTGGTGGCCCACAGGCCACATCCATCCGGCAGACACACTTTGTGGCCTACATATTTGTTAATTAAGTTATGAGACATTTTATGAGACTGGAAAGTTGACATAAAAATATGAATTTGAGGATTCTTCAAAAAGGAAAAAAAAAAAAAATCCACCAATACTGAGTCTATGTCACTTCCAGATAGAGCTAAATACCAACTTTCCCCTTTAAATGAGGCTCAGGCCCTCCAGTAGCTACCTTTAGATGGTTTATACCTCTTCTATCAGGTATAAATCCTTCAGTTGTCCTCTTTAGATGGGATGGAGCCCTTCAGTTTGCCATGATTCTTCTCTCCCAAAACAAATCATAAAATCAAGTCCAGCTGCAGGCTTAGCAAAGACATTTGATTTTATGATCCTTTTTCTTGACAAAGAACTTTTTGATATTATCTTTATTAGCGGTACCAAGAGAAACTACAACAAATGCTCTTTGAGCTTCTTATTAACTTCCTTCCTGGGAAAACACGACTTTATTTATTGAGCACCTAGCCTGTGCTGGGCACATGTGCTTATCGCAATTCTTCACAGTAGATAAGTTACAGACAAGGAAAGTGGAGCTCTGAGAGACTCACTAGCTCACCCAAGATCACACAGCTCTTAGGTGGCAGGATTAAGTCACATCTCTAGGCTGGCCTGTTTCAGGTCCAGATTCCTCTGCTAAGATTCCCAAAGGCTTTAGATGACTCAACACAAGTCTTAAGTCTTTTACTACATCCCTATCAAGAGTGAGGAATTGAGCAGAGAAATCTAGGGGGGAGAGGGAAGTTTGGGTGTTTTTTTCTTTTTCTCTCAGTTGCTACATCATCATTTCCTTCTTGAAACTGCAACAAAACTACCAATTTTGGCTTTTGAAAGTACTCATGGCAAGCCATGAAATATTACGTTTCTGTGACTCCTGTAGGCCACTGGAAGGGTGGCATCCGCATGGCCTTTGTCCTTTCCTTAGATGTGCTTTCTCCGCCTCCAACTGCTGCACAGCTGTATGGAGCTCAATTTGTAATAAAAGTGGTTTAGTGCAAACCATACATACATAATGGTCTTTGATTTCCCCCTAGGCCTTGAAAATCTCTCTTAATTATCTGCCTGTAGGCTTGGAATGTCTTTGCCAAGTCTATCTTCATTTACTGAAGAGCCTCCAGAGTACCACTTTTAGAGGGATTTCTTCAGAAGTGGAAACTGGCCCCAAGCCCTCATGTTGAAGAAGGTCAATGTAGTAATAAAGTTGACTTAAAACTTACCCCTGTGAGGAAGACCCTTAAGAAAAGGCACTCTGTGCCCACTCTCCAAGAAAAACTGAGGAAACGGGAGCAAGGGAGGGCAAGAAGAACACCCCACAAGCCAGAACTGGGAACTAACACTTAGTTGAGCTGCTGCCCCAGCCAGGGAGGAGGCCTTCCCAGTACTTCCCTTCATAAATTCTTTCATCTATTTGGTTATGCATTCAAGCCTTCTTGGAGGATCTATCCAAAACGACCCTTCTCCCTCCCTCTCCATCCCTTCCTCTGCTTTATTCTTAAACCTCTTCACAATATTATATATCCCCTTTTTTTTTTTTCTTAAACCTCTCTCACCTAGATATGAGCTCTTTAAGGACGAGGCCCTGGCTTGTTTTGTTCACTATTATACCCCTAGCACCCCACATAGCACAGAGTAAGAACTCAATAAATATGTCATGGAAGTTGCACTGGATACTCTGGATCTGAAATGAATAAGACATTATTCTTCCCTTCAAAGCATTTGTAGTTTTTAGAGAGACAAATATAAGTGCAACTCACAATATGAGAACTTGTATTCATTACATTAGCAAAAGTGATAGTACTGATTAGCTATTGTTTTATGGTTAATTTTATGCAAGGTGTTGTCTGGGTCCTAGGGTGCACACATATATGACTGAATATTATTCTAAGTATATCTGTGAGAGTGTTTTGTAATGAGATGAACATTTGAATCAGTAGACTGGACTGAGTAAAGTAGATTACCTTCCCTAATAGGGATGGGCTTTATCCAATCAATTGAAGGCCTTAATAGAACAAAAATTCTGATCCTCCAAGCAGAAGACAGAACTCCTCTGAACTTACTGTCTTGAGCTGAAACATCAGTCTTTTTTGACCATCAGAATCAGAGCATCAGCTCTTCTTGGGTCTTGGCTTTGGGGCTAGAACTCTGCATCAGCTCTCCTGAGTCTCCAGCATGCCCACTGAAAGTTTTGGGACTTTGTAGCTTCTATAATTGCATGAGCCAGTTACACTCCCCCCCACACACAATGTTTTATACACAATACAATATATCTTATTAGTTCTGTTTCTTGAACCTTAGATAAAACCCAGGCATTGCACAGATGAAATGCCCTGCTTCTCCAAGAGACAGATGCCAAGTGGGATTGGATGTGTAATGGATTTACTGTGGGAAGAGTCTGTAAAGAATAAAGTGGGAAGGAGCATGACTCACGAGGCAGGTCTGAGACCTGGGAAAGAACAGAGGGAAGGACTGGGTAGAAAGTTTCAGACGGAAGTGCAGTTCTGAGAAAGTTTTGGCTGGCCTGATGGGAGGTCCCTGAACCAAAGATTCCACTTGAGGAATCCCCTTTTGGGCAGGAATGGCCCACTGAACTCTGTAATTGTCTGCAAGTGGTGCTGGGGAAGTATGGCCTGGGAGTGAGCAGTATAGGAGATCCAAGTACAGAGAGCTGTGCCCCAACAGGCTGTCTTGATGGAGAGCAGAGCAGGCTCCTGGGCTTCACAACCTCTGCTTCGGCATGCCCTCCCAAGGTCAGGGGTGACCTTTCACAAATTTTGTTATGTCCCCCTTCCACGTGAGAGGGACAACATGATTTTAAAGCCAGTATGGGGAAGAGTCCCTGGGGGCCTTTTTTTGAGCACATTGGTTGTAGGAGTTACCAGAGCCAATCTCGGAGTCATCTCAACTCATAAGCAGAGGGGCCAGGCTGAGGAGGTATGGTGTGGAAATCTAGGGGGAAACGTGGCATGGAAGCCCCATTATTTGTCAACTCTGCTCAGGCCAGGCACATGGGAACATGAGGCACCTGCTGTGGCAAGTGAAGGGAGGAGAACCTGATCTCTGAAACCAATAATGCGTCAACCGATGGGCCAGCTTTGGTAGCCACACTCTACTTGACAGACCCCACTGGCTGAGGTGTTGAGGATCTGAGCCACGCCATGGATACATTTCAACAGAGCTGGGAGGAATATGGCAGAGATTAGCTCCTTTGTTGGAGCAGAAAACCTCCCATGGGCGGGCAGGAAAAGATCCCAGGCCACCTGTTCTTCTGGCAAACCAAATAGGGCTTAAATGATATAAATCGAGTTTTTTCTTTTATTCCTCCTTTAGATCAAAATTT
Organism: Sciurus vulgaris; assembly: GCF_902686455.1. Taxonomy (NCBI): domain Eukaryota; kingdom Metazoa; phylum Chordata; class Mammalia; order Rodentia; family Sciuridae; genus Sciurus; species Sciurus vulgaris. Next base: position 78,888,303 of record NC_136469.1, read on the forward strand.
ATTAGCAATTCAGAAGATGTGTGTAGGCCGGGCTTCCCCTGTAAACATTTCCCATCTTTCGTGTATTTCCCTTAATCTGCAAATTAACAGAACCGCCACTTAATGCCTGTAGAAAACAACTCTGTCAATTAACTTTGATGGAGTCACAGTGATGAAACACTAGCTCGTGCTAGACAGGAATTTGGAGACCCTTTATTGTTATATATAGGGAAATTGAAACCCAGAGAAATGACTGATTGATTGCCCAGGGTCACCTGAATGACTGATGCCAGAAATAGCTGGAACCCAGCCAGGGCTTTGGTTCTCAGGCCTGAGCTCTGCCCACCACAGCAGCCTCACTTTCTTCCTGGATGCTTTTTATTTTAAGTCCTTTAAGTTCAAGACATACTTGCTAGTCAAAGATTTTTCATAACCCCTGTAAAACATGATTTTCTCTTTTCTAAGAAACTATGTTTTTCCTCTGGCCAAGACTTATGTGACCTTATATTGGTGAGGTGGTGGCAAGGGAGAGTGCCATGCAATGTCATTACCTTGAAAACTGACGATAGCTAAAACCTAACATAAATCTTGTGAAGGGAGAAAAAGACAGAGAAGCTGAGATCTCCCCCCAGTTCCCATAAAACACCTCAACTTTGGAAGTGTTAGAGCTAGTATTTGTTTACCTATGTGGAAGATCCCAGGAGCTGCTTGTCTGTAGGCTTGGAACCTTCTTTGAGCTGAAAGGAACCTTGACAATTATTTATGAGGAAGCAGATCATCAGAAAGAACCACAGTCACAGGGCAGAGTTTGAACTGGAACCCACATTTCCTACTCAGTCAGATGATTGCTGGTGGCAAAACACTTTGAAGAGCCCAAGGTGAGGGTTTAATGAAAGCTAAGCAAGTGCAAACATGGAAGTCACGTCAAAAGTCAGAGAACATTGCCAAGAAAATCACAGTTGGACCCTTAGAGTATTCCAGCCAGTGTTTGAGGGCTGTAAATGGATTGAGTACATCCCTATGCTGGACCACCAGTCTGCTTTCACCAGTCTGTCTCCACGAGAGCCCCCAAATCTCAGTGGTTTACAGTAACGGAGGTTGTATGTTGGTTATGGTGGGTGAGATGCTGCTCCATGTGACTCCTTCCGTGAGGATCCATGGTGAACGAGAAAACCCAATTTGAGGTGTGTCATTCTTGAAGCAGAGGGAAAAGGGCGCAATAGCCCTGAAAGCCTCAGCTCAGTCATGGCATGTGCCACTGCCACTCAAAAGCCACTAGTCATGGCAAGTCACACAGGCAAGGAAAGGAACATAGCAAGTCAGATGACAACGGCCAGGAGTAGAGCAGTGGACTGAACGTTTGTGTCCCCTCCAAGATTCATCTGATAACATTCTGACCCTCAATGTGAATGTGAGAGGAGGTGGAGCCTTTGGGAGGCGATGAGGTCATGGGTGGAGCCCTCATGAAGTGCGTTAGAGCTCTTCTTAAAGAAACCCCAGAAAGTTCTCACTCTCTCCTTGCCATCTGAAGACACAGTGGAAGTCAGTGGCCTGCAGCCCTGAAGAAGGTCCTCATCAGATCACCCCTGATGACTCCACCACCTCCTCTGACTTCCAGCCTTAGAACTGAGAACAATAAATGTGTGTCATTTAAGCCACCCCATCCATGGCAATTTGTTGTAAGGGCCCTAACTAAATAAGACAGGTGGGGTGTGTGTGTACGTTAAATATTTGAGACAATATTGCCATCTACCCATCTACCAGAATGGGAACCAGCATTTCACATTTATTAGCTCATTGATCTTCAGTAAAAAGCCTATGAGGTAGATAAAAATATCATCAGATGACTAAAGTTTATATGACAAATAAAAGACAGGGCTGACATCTGAGCCCTAGTAGTGTGTCTTAAGACCCACCTACTCCACAGTCCTTGCCTGTTTCAGGATCTCTGCCTTCATCTGAAAACCCTCTGGCAGACAGAGCTTCCCTCTCTCTCACTCCCTCTACCAACTGGGAAAGTCAGCTTAATGCCTAATGCCAAGACTTCAGCCATCTGTTATTTTTACCTGCATTGACAGATTCATTTATTTATTCAAAAAATATATATTGAGCATCTGTGGGTTTTTCAGGACACAAAGCAGCAGGCGTGGGGTGAGTACAGAGACAATCAGAAACAGATGATGGGCCTGCTCTCACAAACCTAGAGAAGATATGGACACCTAGAATGTGTGGAGTGAGATGGTAAGTCACTGACACATGTGAACCCACAGCCGAATTGTTTTGGGAGTTATTCTCATGAGGAAACCCAGCAAAAGATGGGGGAGGAGTGTGAGTTGAGTCATTGAAGGCCAGGTTGGGCATAGGATAGGCAGATGGAGGGAAGGAAAAGAGTGCATGAAGTAGGGCCATAAACACAGAAAGCATAACATAATATACATTATCTTCTAAAATATGACATTTTAAGAATCCTGTTTTGACTTGTTTTCATTCTTTAAAAAAATACACAACCAGCTTCAAAAAATAAAATTAGATGTTATGTCTTTCAGTTTCCTTGGAAACATACTTTATTTATTCATTCAGCACATATTTAATGAGTACTTACTACAAGCAGGTCATTATTCTAGGTGCAGGGATGCTCAGATTTCTGCCCTCATGGAGTCTGTATTCTATTGAGGACACAAACAGAGGCCTGGAAGCTGAAGAGCCTGTTTATGGAGGAAGCAGACCTTGACTGTCAGGCTGACTAGCACCATTTTTCTTTTGAGAGAGTGGGGAGTCCTTGAAGTTATTTTTGGGGGACATGCCGAGAACTAGGTTTGGGGGTTAATCAGGAGACATTGTGGGGAGCTGGTAATCTAGAAATAGACTTGAGTGGAAGAGGAGTCATCCAGAAAGCAGTTCATGTTGATGTCTAGCAGATGGAAAAGCAACTCTGACCTAGGTTGGCCAGAGTGACTGTAAAGGCTGGGCAAAACATAAAAGGTTCCCATGGCAGGAATTCCTGCTTGTGTGATTGGGAGACCAAGGAGAGGAGAAAACCAAAGCTTCTGTGCTTTTCAGGCTTATCTCTGGTCAGAGAAGGATAGAGTAGTTCAGAAGTTTAGCCTAGAGTGGGCTTTGGCATCAGATGACCCTAGTTTTAAAGTATGATCTAATATTTAACATCTGTGAAACTTTGGGCTGGTTGTTTAACCCCTTTGAGCTTCAGTGACTTCATCTGTGAAAGTAAAAAATAATAGCTAACTGCAGGAAAAAGGAGGTAGGTCAAAAATATTGTGCACAAAAGAGAGGTGAGGCTGTCAGCAGCATTTTGCTGTAAAGATTATGGTTAGATGGAAGATGAACTGGCTGGGGCATGCATTTGAAGTAACTGCAGGACATGCAAAGAGTGCAGTTGAGTCACAAAGATGAGGACCTTAAACCAGGCACATTCCTGTAATTCCAGCAACTCTGGAGGCTGACGCAGGAGGATTCCATGTCCAAGGGCAGCCTGGGCAACTTAGACTGTGTCTCAAGCTATCTAATAAAAAGGGCTGAGGTTGTAGCTCCATGGTAGAGTGCCCGTGGGTTCAATCCAAACAAAGTCAAACAAAAACAAAGATGAGGGCCTTATCAATGAATAATAACGGTATCTTCCTGCAAGAAATCCAAAGAGAGATACTGTATGAACAACTGGAAAGATGGGAGCCTTAGATCATTCCTACATCCACTCTTAGTAGTAATATGCAAGCATTTATTTTGTGAGCATTCACTATACTAAGCATTTGGCAAACTTCGGCTCAGTTCTCACAACAAGCCTATGAGGGAGATGTCATTGTCACTACTATTTAATAAATGAAGAGACTAAGATTGAGTTAATTAAACTGCCCAGCCCATAGCTAGTGAGGGATAGAACTCAAATTCAGGTCTCCTTGACTCCAAAGCCCCTAATCTTAAAACATTCAAGATTTGGAATGGTAAACCCAGAAGTGGCACTTAATTTGGTTGAAGATCTGCCCATCCATCCTTATACACATCCCACCCTGATTGGCTGGCCCTGCAAAGAACACCCTGCCCAGCTGAGGAGCCTTTGTGGACTGGGGCAGAAATTGCTGCCATTCAGTTACTGATCTGTCAACCTAATCACGGCCATGGGTGGCTCCTTGGGCTCTGGGAAGGTAGTCAATGTCCTTCCAGGTTCACTATGCCCTGCCTCTGGTAATTCTGAATAAGTCCCCTGGGGGCCGGAAGTCAATTGGAGTGAGACACATCAACCTAGGGGTTGAGACCTCTGTCAATGTGTGCTGCCACCTCTTACCACCTGTAGGATTTGGGAACTGTCCCATATCCTTTTGTAGCTTCTTTCCCTTTGTTATTCACAAATCAGAAATAATGACCCCAGGCTCAGATCAAACAACAGGGAAATACAAGTAGTCTGCAGAAGGAATCACTATGCAACTAGTAGTTGCTGCCAGTGATGTGGCCCTGGACTAACTCCCCAAGATGTGAAGGGAATCATGTGCCACAGAGTCTTGCCTGGTCCTTTGATTAGACTACCTTGAACTTCTGTAAAACCCACTTTAATTCTTCTTTTGTTTCTCATGTGCAGTCATGTTGAGTCATATTTCACTCAAGAAAAGTGTCCCACTCCCAGGAAAAGCTTCGACCCTTCTATGTGGATATTAATTTTGGCATTACCTGTGTGGATGACAGTTTCTAATCCCAAACAAGCCCTCCTCAGAATAGAATGGAGGCAGCCTTCTGACTCACTTGAGGGTTTAATATCATGTGTGTTAATAGCTTTGCCATTTCTCAGCGAACAGATTCTAGCAGTGAACAGACTCTGCTGTGGTGTTCTTTCCTAATAATTTTCTGTACGTGGATCTGACAAATTGGCTTTCAAAAATCCTTGGCACAAATATGGCACTTGCCAGCTCGTATGTGGGAAGAATTTGATATTAGCAGAAGAAAGCTTGATGCAAATTGTTCCGTGTGTAAGTTAGAGGAGCTTGACTTTGCTTCTTATTCTAAGTCAATCCCTTTAAAATATTAACTCATCCCACTGAGCAGCGACCTGCCTTTTTATTAGCATTCACTTCTCACTTCCACTGGCTCACAAGCAGGCATTTTCTTGTTTTTCTTTTCTTTTCTTTTAATGTAGGATCTGGCCTGTCTAGGAGACACCAAAATGCCAGGGCAGTCGAGCGAATAATCGGCATTTACTATGGGCTCTACTACGTTTTCCAGCCAGAAGGACAGAGAGGTTGAATGAGTGGGGGTCCCTGTGCGTGTGGCTTTGTGTAGCAGGCCTGCCAAGCATTGCTATTCCAGCCCTTAAACCTGTGCCAGACTGTTAATGTCTTAATGCTTATTCAAGTGTCAGGGAGTGCTGGCAGATGTCAGAGAGAATGGGAGGCTGTCAATAGAGAAATTACTTACATTCACGGGGTGATTGCTGCAGTCTGTCAGGTAGCGTTTGAGAGGATGTCAAGCTGAAAAGGAGGAAACAGAGAAGAAAAGAGGGTGGCAGCAAACGGCATTGGGGGAGGGGCCTTTGAAAAATAAAATGTTTAGATATTTTATTTTTATTTCTAGAGCTAAACTTCAAATACAGCAGTCATAGGTCAAGAAATAAACAAGGAGGTGTTTCCCATTTCTAGAGACCTTAAATATAAGAACAGGCAAATAATTCACGTTCTTTCCAGAGAAAGCAGCAGGAGTCAGTTCCCTGGTCATCTGGAAAAACACACACACACACACACACACACACACACACACACACACACACACACACGGTTTTCCATATGGTATAGATTTTATTCAACAACTACTTCTTTCCTACCTCCTATGTGCTATGTGTGTTACAAAACACAGGGAATAAATGTACACAGAAAATAGATTACAAAACACATTCTTTAAATTCTAGGAAGTAAAAGTCATGCCCTTTGCTGTAAGGATTTAAGAGTTTGAAGGAGAATGTCACCATGTAACTTCACCAGCTTCTGCCTCTCTACCTGCATGGTGGGGACACTTAAGCTTCTGGAGAAAGGGACTAGGAGGGGATTTTGCATTTAAATTCTTTCTTAGTTCCAGATTTGCCACAGTGATTCTGCTTCTTACCTTCTATACCTGTAAGGCTCTCTTCCTGTCTCTCCTTTTCATGGGTCTCTATGCTCTCCGCCTGGGTCTCCAGCATGTGTGTGTGTGTGTGTGTGTGTGTGTGTGTGTGTGTGTGTAAGAGGACAGGGTGTAAATACTATTGTCATTTATCAGTGGTCAACTGCAGTGGTCCAATTACCAGGACCCATGGAACCTATCTTTACAAAATTTACCTTTTTAATGAAAGGTCATACCTCTCAGAATCAGCCTGAAAATGGGAGACTCCTCCAGAGTCTCCTGGTGATGAGAAAAACACCATTATATTTATAGAGAACATGGCGATCCCATTCGGGGGAACAGGAGCTTCTTAGGTTTGTCTACGCTTAATGTCCCACATCTCCTATTGTAATATATCTCCCCCTTTCATATTTTAAAATTTCTCCCAGAAGGAGTAAAGTTGGGGGGAGTTAGGCATATTTGTTAGTTTTAGACTAGTCAAGGAAAAGCAAATGTCTTATTGATAGAAACTCCAGGGATAATGCAAGAATCAGAGACAGGGCAGTTTTTAACAGAATTCCTGAGTCAACTAAACTCCTGAAAGATGTTGCTGTAATGACCTGTTGCTATGGGAACAAAACTGGCTGGATTGCCTGGGAGTGGAACCTGAGGTTCAGGCATTGCCTCGACCAAGTGACGGCTCTGGGCAGTTTCCCAGGGCCCCACTCTCCAAGACCCCTCCTATCCCGCACATTTTCTCTCTCTTCCCCCATGAAGGGGTATGGAGTATGGATTCTGGATAGGAGTGTGCTCATGCCACCTACCTGATGGCCTGGTTGTGTACTCAGGTCTCCCAGGGCTCAGACCTCAATCAGTTTAACACCAGACATGGATGAGGCTCCAGAGCTTTTGAACCCTCTGAACCTTTGAAGTGATCCTCCCAAGGGGAAATAAGCACATTTCTGCCAGGAAAAAAGCACAGAAGGGCTTTACCCATCCCAGAGGGATTCTTCCAGAGACACCTCACATTTCAGGGAAGAGTACAATTCTATGAAAACTTAACTCACCAGGCTTTCCTCCTTTTTCTCCCTAAGTGAAGCAGAGATCTATCGTGTTAAAACTCTCTGTGATTCCCTTGTTAGCGGTAGCTGTAGATTCCCCACATCTACCCACACTGTCTTCAGCACCTAAGTACAGTCAACTTGACCCTTTCTGCTGCATGCTGCAATACTAAGCTCTAGGTAAAAGACAGAATATAAGTCAATCAATTTAGGACTTATGCTGAGAGAAATATTTAACACAGAGAAACATGCTATCAGTAGACAATCACATAATGACAAAATCTTGAACATGTCACCAAAAACATTAACAAAGAATTAAATTTCCCATATGCATCTGTTTTCCAACTTGTTAACTGCTGCTCCTTTTACTGAAAAGTCATATTTAAAAAAAAATTTGGTTGTAGATGGACACAATCCTTTATTTATTTTTATATGGTGCTGAGACTTGAACCCAGTGCCTCACACATGTGAGGCAAGCGCTCCACCACTGAGCTACGACCCAGCACCTGAAAAGCTGTATTTTTAAAAGATTAAAATCCACTGGGGATGGGCTAGCTTTTTAAAAGGTAAAACCCACAGTGTTTTCAAAATATTTTCTTTTCTTCTTCTTTCCCTGTTGTTATTATTGCTATTATTCAAAATCCACACATTTCTTTTATGCTGTAATCTACCTGGATACTGGCCAAAAAGCAGAAAAATAATAACAAAGTCAATAGGAATCATTTATTAAATATTTGTTTAATGCTGAGGTAACCTCTTTGCATTTATTATCTCACTAAGACACAATCCATTACCCCTATTTTACAGGATGGATTGAGATTTAGAAATGTTGAACAATTTCAAGACTTTAGTAATCCCAATCCAAAGCTCAACCCCTCAGGAATTTCTGCCTTCAATCAGGACATATACACATCTTTAAATGTTCTTAAAGCCTTATATTTCATCTTGTATTTCTCCTTCAAAGTTCTTAGGAAAGTTTGTAATTTCACATTTATTTGTGTGAAATATTTATATTTATTTGTGCTCCCAAACCCTTAAATACCAGGATAATGGAAATCATGTCTATTTTTTGTCATTTTTAAAGCTATTGCATAGTAAGATTATAATGTATAATGGGTGAATGAGTAATGGAATTATTTAATTAATGCATAAATGAACTCCTGTCTAATTCTAGAATTTGAGAGTTTAGGTAGCAAAATCACTTTTTTAATTAAGTCCTAGGTAAGGAGATATTCCAAGTGTCATACAATATGCAACATACAATACTGTTACCCGAACCGTCAGAGTCTGAATCCTAGCTTGACCACTCCTTAGCTGTTTGATCTTGAACATGTTATTTAAAATCTCTGTGCTTCAGTTTCTTCATTTGAAGAATGGAGTTAATAGTAGAACTTACCTCAAACAGGAGAATTAAATGAAGGTGCAGTCTCTCAGAACAGTACATGGTATTTAGAAAGTTTCATGTATGTGTTAGATATTGTTATTCAGGAACTTTCTCAGCATAGAGAAACAAAGTATACCAGGTTGATTTCATTAAAAGATGGTTATGTGATAGTATTTACTCCTTAGCTGAAAGTTCCTGTTCTTGTTCTTCTGATAAGAGCATCTTGCAGGTGTTAAAGAGGCAGCTTTAGATTTTCTCATTCTCAAACAACAACAACAAAAACACCCAAAATAAATTCATCTTGAGATTTGTACTAATCTTTCACCCTACAAATTCAGAAGAAAATATTTAGCAAAGATAAATTTTTAAAAAAATTTTGAACATGTATTATAAATATTCACTAAAAAATCTCCAGTGTACTCCCATGGGGCTACATCCTTGGTAATCTTTATTGGTAATTGTGGAATGAGGCAAAACCATCAGGAGCCTGACCGGTCACACAGACCCTGGGTTTATCAAGACCCTGGCATCTATTAACTGTCTCATACCTTATTTCCTCAACTAGAAAATAAAGACATTAATTAGACTGCAGTGATGGTTAGATGAGATAAAAGCTCTAAAGATCCCAGTAGATGAAAAACGCATAGTAAAAGTTTTCTAGAACCTCCACCCCTGCAATATTTCTTGCTATAACCATCTCAAACAGAATGTGACCAATATACTACTATGCTCTGGGCCTTCTCTGATCACTTCCTCGGTGTTTCTCCAGCCTTGCTAGGACCAGGGTCCTCACCAGGCCCTTCTTCATTACCACATATTCCATGAGCTCTCAAGTCTCAGGTAATAGAAGTAAAATAGAAAATTGAGAGATTTAATCAAAATATCTGGATAGGAATTTGCCTTTACTTCTGCTTCTGACTGGCTTATGGATGTTCAGTAATTTATTTAACCTCTCTAGGTTTCCTTCTGTTCATCTGTAAAAATGAGACTATTCTCTGTGATGCCATAGTCTGGAATTACTATTTTCCTTCTTTTGTCCTGTTATATCTATGTCACAATGGCAGTGACACTAGAAATGCTTTCAATGTACAATCTCCAAAATCTTTATATTTATTGTATCATTTGGTCATAGTATCAAAATTATGAGATGTTCCTGGAAGGCACTGACATTCCATTTCCATATAAGGAATTTCAACACTCCAAATTCCAGACAAGGGGAGAATGCATGACTTAGCAAGGTTATAGAGACCCTAGAACACAAAAATATTTCACTGTGGTCTGTCAGACTTTTATGTTGCTCTTGTATGCATCACCCTGGGCAAAGTGCAAGTGACTTAGTAACAATTCCATTCTTTTTTGTTACAGACTACATATGTAAAAACAAATGATAACCCCAAGTTGTAGATGCTAACAGGCAAATAAGTACATCATTATGACTTTTCATCTTATTGATTTGTCTTTAAAAAAAGAACCCCTTTTTTTCCTTAGATGGACTGTCCCCATCATTGTGTGAGACACCCATCCCCTACACACACACACACACACACACACACACACACACTTACACACACACACACACACACTTACGCATACACACATATACAGCTCTTCTGGGTTAGGAGCTCCATGAGAGAAATAGATTAATTTTACTTTAATGCCATAACACCGATGTTGGATAAGTATTAGCATTGGGATGGACGTTTTTCAAAAGTGGTCTGTTTAGGCCTTAAATCATGCATATTTAAATGTAATATAAAGCTTTGAAATTTTGTAGAATAACAAAAATCAAGATTGGAAATTATCAAGAAATTGTCTTTAGAGTCTTTTTCCAGAGTCCAGGTTTTAGGATTGCGTATATGAGAAGAATACAGAATTTCAGTTTCATTTTTAGTGAAACTGGAAAGTAAAAGAATTTATTCTGAAACTCCACAAAAAGAATGAAAGTTATGAAAACACATGGAATACTTTCTTTTGAAATAAAGTATATTCCGTAGATTTCTGATAAGACACTTTAAAAATATTTAAATTTTGCATCTGTTACATATTCACGTATTTTAAACAGGATAAAGTATGAAAAGGTGTCTTGTGAAAAAATTTCTTCCTGTCTCTTGTTCCTACTGCGTTCCTCCCCCAAATAGCTAACCACTTACCAGTTCCTTGTTTATCTGTCAAGTTTTTCATATAAAAATAATACAGCACAAAAATGTGTTCCTTCTTGTTTCTACATAATGTTATATGCCTAGTTTCCTTATTATATTCTACTTTACCTGAAAAGTGTTCTGAGTTTGTGAATGTATCAAAACTTCGCTTATAATGGATATTTAGTTTCTTCTAATCTTTTGCCATGAGGGAATGAATATTTTTGCTCATGTCTTATTTCACATGATGAATACAGTGCTATCGGATAATTTTCCTAGGCTAGTATTGCTTGATCAAAAGGCATCACTTTTGTACTCTTTTACAATACAGTAGATTTTCACCAATCTCATGAATTAAAGAAAAAAATCTCAATATAGTTTTAATTTATAATTTTACTACTATGAGTGGGAGCAAGCATTTTTAGTGAAACTGGAAAGTAAAAGAATTTATTCTGAAACTCCACAAAAAGAATGAAAGTTATGAAAACACATGGAATACTGTTTTCATCTGTTCAAAAGTTGTTTCAGATACAAACTGTATGCTTTTATGATTTGTTATTTGCTGTTGGGTTGTTGGTGATTTTTGCTTGGTAGCAGTGTAATGAACAAGTGTACTGTTCCTGTTACTAAATTTGCTTTGGTAGAGGCTTCCTTTTTAAGGCAATGTGCCATTCTTTTCTCCTTTTTATTTGAAGCTACTATTGGGTTGTGGTGGCAAACAGTAATGAACCATACACTCCACTCTTCTTTTAACATTTGGCCCTAGTTAGAAGCATAACTTAACCCAAATTTCTTCTCTCTCTATAGCACTCCTCCTTATGGTTGAAATTTGCTCAATATGTTTGAAAGAAACAACAATTTATAACTGAGACAAACTCCCAGGTTTTCTTCCTCCTTAAGTAATTTTGGAATCATCTCATCAGCCCTTATAATAAGAACTGAAGGAACTAATAGTAAGGAAAAAGAGAGTTGTCTACAACCAAATTGATATAGCACTTAGCTAAATCGTTGTTTGTTCTTGTCTCCTAATAAGTTTGAAAATAATTTTTTCAATCAATATATGGTTTTCAGATATTTGGAAATGAGTAGCCCTTTCTGATTTCTTTAAATATGCTATAAAATTAACCTATGGGCTTTAGAGTACATCATTTAGTAAATCTAGAATATGAAAGGAGAATGAGATTATCTATATACTGAACATTAATTAATTAAGCATGTATTATGGAGCAGTAATCATGAGTCAGAATTCTGCCAAACACTGACTATATGTAGTAGTAAATAAAAAAGTCATACCTTCTCAGAACTTTTAGTCTAAACTAGACACGCTTTACCCAAGTTATACATGAGAATCACCTGGGAAGTTTTACAAAAAAATACCAATGCCTTTACATAAGCCAAGAATCTATAGGGATGTAACTCAGGAATACAAATTTTTTAAAACTCCCCAAGAGCTTCGAAGTGAAGCCAGAGTTGAAAACCACTGGTCTAACCATACCTGGGATAACTAGGAAACCTCAAAATATTTTGAAGAGGAAGTGGTCATGGAAATTTTGATAGGATCTAATGTGAGGTATGTAACATTAACATTGAAGCTTTCTTGACACAATATTTAACTTAAAAGCAACAAAATCTTAAGACCTGGATTCTAATTTAGAGATGATGTAGCAGATAGAAGAACAAGTTAAATGACACTGAAAGGGAAAATGTCAGACGAAGTCAGAAAGTGGAACTGTCTCCAAGACAATGACCAAGCTTCTTCAAGAGGGGCAATGTCAAGAAAAACAGAAAAGAAATGGGGTTGGAGTGAGGGTTAATACAGATTAAAAGAGAATAAAAACACCAACCAAATAGAGCATATGAATCTTGATTGCATCCTGGTTCAAAATATCCTTGGGGACAATTTTTGGAGACATTTAGAAAGCTTAAACATGTAGTAGGAATTAGATGGTATCAGGATACATTGTTGATTTTTCTTAAGGGATGATGATATTATCTGTGTACAAAAAGGTCCTTATTTTCAGGAGATGCACAATAAAATGTTTTTAAGGGTGCCTACAATTTTCAAATGGTTCCTCAACAACACAAAATGAAGTCACACATATAGACAAGAAAATATAATCACACTTTTTAAAGGAGTTTGGAAGAAGCTGAGGTATGTAGTATGAAAAACCTGCTGAATAGAGATGACAATTATATTTAAATAACTATCATTTATTGAGTGAGTTCTGTATTCCAAATATTGTACTGATAACTTTATATGCAGATTTAATTTCATTTTTAGAACAAGTATTACTTCGATCTTATAAATGAGAAAACGGAAGCTTAGAATGATTAGAATGATTAAGCAATTTGTTCTCACCCCGAGCCAGGATTTGAACGAAGTCCTTCCCATTTCCACTGTGGGTGATCTTGATCATTATGTAGCTGTGCACTTCCCCAACCGTAACATAACCATTCGTGAGGTAATGTAAAGCACACACATTTTGTTTTCTTTTCCTCAATTACAGAACTTACAATGTTAGTCTATCTAATTGTGTGTCTGTTCTATACACTCTGTGCCTGAGACACAAAAAACTTAGTCTTTGGAGTCAAACCCAGCTGGCCCATATCTTGGTTCTACCATTTATTAGATGTTTGTCCTTAAGCAATGTTTTAAAACGTTTCTCAACTTCAGTTTCTCTTCTATGAGAATGGCAATTATATCTATAATATGCAATTGCTATGCAGATTAAATTGATATGTAAGGAAAGAACACAATCTCTGGCATATGATACATGATCAATAAATATTAGTTATCCCCCTTTTTCCTTAAATTTAATTCAAATGACCACAAATGACTCCTGCCTACACAAGAAAGAACAAACAATCCTCATGTTAAAAGTAATTGCCTGTAATCCCAGTGGTTCAGGAGGCTGAGACAGGAGGATCACAAGTTCAAAGCCAACTTAGGCAATGGTGAGGTGTCTCTAAATAAAGTACAAATTAGGGCTGGGAATGTGACTTGGTGGTCAACTGCTCCTGAGTTCAATTCTCAGTACTCCCCCCCACCACAAAAAAAAAAAGGTAATTTCCAACGCTGAACCTTTCAATCGCATCCAGCAATTATCAACTTGGTATTGAAACCATGGTTTTGAATCCCTAAAACCTGTAACAGAACTCAACTTGCATTCAAAATTACATGTTTGTTAGTGTTAACTCATTAGTCTCAAGGCCATTATGATACATTTGTGAAGGCTGTGCCAAGTACTTAAAAATTCTCTCTAGAACTAAAAATTAAGATATTGTTAATTATTTTCTAAAAGTTAGGACAGAAGAGTTATTATTTATTTGGAGACTGTGAAAGTTTATTCCAGATAAGAGGAAAAGTATGAGGAAAGTCGTTGGAATAGATAAACTTAGGCTGTTTCTTCCCCCCTAAGTATAAGTAATCCACTCAATTGAATTACTGCATGTGTAAAAGTGTATGTAAGAGATAAATTTGTAAAGTTTGGTTGAGACTCTTGATTGCTTAAATATTGTCTGTTCTTGAGTAAATGAGCAATGTCACATGTCAGAGATAGTCTAACCTTGCAGATTATACCTGTACCTCTGTGTGGTGTTATGTTTATATAAGTGCATGTTGATAGCTATGATCTTAGAATGCAATGGGGCCATAAAAGTCAAGGAAAGGTAAGGAGAATTCAGGGGATAAAAAATATGCAGATATAGCCATGGACTGAATATAGGCAACAGACTTGGTGAAGAGGTCATGCAGGCTCTGTGGTTTCATGCAGAGTTGTCAGGAGAAAGGTACCATGATCAGAAGTGAGAGAGTCATAGAAGGTGCTGGTTTGGAGGAGGTGAGAAATTTCCTAATGGAAATAGTAAAATTGTTAGACCTCACCTCTGTGCCTTGCTAACACTAGTGACACCAGAACCCATCTTTGAAAGTATGTCATCATAATGCTGAAGGCTGAAAACCAGGAGGTATAGCTCATCTCAGCTTGGGTAGCAGAGCACCTGACATTATATGAGCTCTTACATGGCAAAGGAAATGACTTAAAAGTCTCTCCTTGAGCCAGTAGGCAGACTGGCCACTTATGTGTGGATGTCTCATGGCCCATGCAATCTATAATTTCATCTGGGATAGGGTGGTTGAAAGGAATGGAATAACCTAGGGAAAGTGAATTTTGGGGAGATAGTTCAAAAAGAAGTAATATTTTCACTTTTTTATTCAATAGGTATTGAACCACTATTACATACCAAGTATTGTGGGCATTAGGGTTAGAGACAAGGCCTTTGCTAGCATGTAGTTTTTATTCAATTTTTCTATTAGGATATCTATTCTAATTCTAATAGTAGGTATATAAATAGCAAAATAAGATAATTTTAGAGAGGGTTAATATTCTAAGGTTTTCTTGAATTGCCTTTTCATTCTTAAAAATGAATTAGAGTGGACCCTTTCTGTCAATATGCATTGCTGACTCCTTATACTTCAGGTCTTACTCTAAGAGAAGCCATCCTGTACACCCTCTAAGCAGGTCCCCACGGAAGTCATCATCTGTAACTGCTGGTGGATATTTATTTCTTTTCATAATGTGTCTTGGCTCCTGTATGGTAGCTCATGACAATAAGAACCTTGTCTGTTTTGTTCTCACTGGATTATCAATACCTTTTCCAGGGCCTGGCCCAAAGATGATTCTTGGTAAATATCTGGAACTCAGGTGATTAAACATCTCAGTTTACCTGGAACTGAAGATTTCCCCCAGACAGATGGTGTTCAATCCTTTTTATAAAACCAAGGCTGGTCCTGGTTAAATCAGGACAGGTGGTTACTCTCTATGGCATGCATATGTACTAGATATGAAATTAATTCCAGAAATAGACCTCCCTCTATTAAAGTTGAATCTCAAGACTGGGTTAAACAGACTCAAAGTAGAGGTGTTACTATGCCATTGTCTAGTTAGTTGTTGTCATGGGATTTAGTATAGACCTGAGCCTTAGGGAAAAGTGAAAACAGACCCCCAGGGAATCTTTCCAGCATCACAAAGATCAGTATAATAATGTGGGCATAGAGCTACAGGGAAAAGCTATGTCCACACTCCCTACCGTCAGTGGGTTGGGGTAGGTCTATTATCTCTAGGTCTCCTCAAGCCTCTTGGTTGTACAGGTATCTAGATGGAACTAGACTGAAGACTAACAATTTAAAAGTCTTAATGTAAATTAGCATTTGTCAATTAAAAAGTACTTTTAATATTATGTAGTATCACCCTCTCAATTTACCACCATCGTGAACACTAAGATTCTGAAATGTCTTCTCTAGTGGCCAAGCCAGTTCTATAGGATCACCTTTATTTTGTTCCTATACTGACCAGAGTGAAATACTGCCAAAGGCTCTTGTCCCCTGGGTGAGATAAAGTTGTCCTGTTTTGATATCTTCGCATTCCGTGCACTCTGGAACAAGTTCTACTGGACTTTTTTGCATACACCTTATTTCAATAGGCTGGTTGTTTCTTCCTAAAGGAGTTGCTGTTTAACAGGTTTAAACATTCCCTCTTCCTTGACATGTGAGTTAATTACTCCCAGATTTGAAGTGAAATGTGGTTTGCAGATTTTAAAAAAAGAAATGGAGGGCAGGAGAAAAAGGGAGGGAGGAAAGAAACTAAAAAATTCCTGTATAAGTTTTATAGACTAATCACCTTGATTGTTGGGTAAACTGTTCCTCAACTTTCTGTCACTGTAATAAGCGTTAAAGGGTTTGCTGTGACAGCAAATATGTTTTTGTCTCATCAATGGGAAGACAGAACAAAACTCAGGTTCATTTTCATTTTGTTGTGTATTCTGAATCAAAAGGCATCAATGTGTCTGCTATTAGCTTTAATGCAAAAGCAGGGAGAGGACCGATTTAAATTTCCATCTATTCAGAGATGTTTTCAAAACAGTAAGTCCTAGATCAACTATTTTGAGGAAAAATATAGCTTGTTAGTGTTTTGGAAGTTAGAAAATTTGGGCTCATGACTGCCTTTTGTAACAGCTGGTGTTTGACTTCGTAACTTAGGAAATCAGGATATTTAAAAAAGAATTTGTTATGTGTTCTTTAAAAAACAACAAATTGAACCAGGCACAATGGCACATGGCTGTAATTCCAGCCACTCAGGAGGCTGAGGCAGGAGGATCACAAGTTCCAGACCAGCCTGAGCAACTTAGTGAAACCCTGTCTCAAAATTAAAATTAAAAATGGTTAGGGCTGAAGCTCAATGGTAGAGTACTCATGGGTTCAACTCCCAGTACCATAGAAGAAACAAGATTTAAAAACAAGACAACAAACAGAACTTAAGCCAAATGTTTTATTCATCTGTGGAACTTTGTCCATACTGAGCCATTTTATTTTGCCCTTGTCTCTGAATTTTCTTCTGTGAGAGGTGTTAAACTCATATCTCTGTAGAGAAGGCCTTGGTCTTTCTTAGATTTATTTCCTTATGCACTTAAGAGATAATCTCTTAAATCATCTGGCAAGATCTGGGTCAGAAAAATTTGTTTTCTTTTCTTGTAACATTTCCCAAACTTCACCTTTCTAAGCAAGAGCTGTGTCCTTCCAGCCCATCTCCTCATCCCAGATCTATTTCTCCAATCACACAACAGACCTAATGTAAATGGACCAGTTCACTAATAGGGAGATATATCCAGATTCAACCTCCCTTTTCTTCTAGCTTTTGACCACTCTTCAGACACAGCTAACTGGAGACAATTATGTGGATAATTGTAGTTTCTAAAATTATCACTGGTTAATTCTAGGCCCTGGAAACATTAATCATGTGCTACTGGTGTTAGTGTGAGAGATTTGACTTTAAAGTAGGTTTTAGTCAAGAATCAAAGCTCATTTATGTTAACTTCGAGAGTCACAGTGCACATCACTGCCTGCGAGAGGACATACGCAATCACATCAAAAAGCAAGAGGGGGCTGATGTGATAAGCTATGAGAGGTGTAACATTCCTTAACACATTTATATCACATATTACAATTTTGTACAGTGGGACCCAGTAAAGTTATCTGAAACACTGATGAATAGTTACACTTCATAAATGTGATTAATCAGTCAATAAAGAAAGGTAAAACGATAACTTTGTTTTACCTTAAAATGTATGTATTTTGCCTTAAAATGTAAGTTTTGAACATGGAAGTTTAAGGTTATATAGTACAGCTATGTGATAAATATCCAGTCTTGATTACAAAATTCTTTGTCTGAGAATCTTATGAAATTTAAAAAACACAAGCTCCTGTGTACCCACAACCCACATACTTTAATCATATCTTTGTCTTTTTTTATGAAAGAAATAAAATGTTACAGATAAAGGTGAAGTCACCTTTGTTTCCGAATCCCAATTCCACCTCTGCCCCTTCCACAGACAATTCTCTAGTAATAATTCTCTAGTACTAATTCTCTAGTAATATACAGTTAAATTATAGTATGTTCCATTTTCCTGTAGAAATATATATTTAATAATTGTGCTTTTCCATAACAATATTGGAACACACTTTACAGAAAAGTTGGGTTTTCTACTGAAATAATGATTATTCATGTGCCAAAATAAATGTTTGGACATTTTACAAGTTAAAACTTCACAGAATCATCCAGAACTCACAGCAATGCTTTAGCAAAATTGTCTAATATTTTAAAAAGATGACATAGTCATGTGAAAATTAGTTATCTTGTTAGGCAAGCACTCTACCATTGAACCATTATTCCTGGGCTTATTTCTGAACTCTTGGACTGCTGTAACTTTGCTATTATCTTGTTAGCTGGGGGCACAAGGATAGGAAAGGTTTTTAAAAATGATCATTAATATTTCTTCCAGCTCCCAAATTTTATTATTATTCATTTTCTTCCTTCTTCCTTCTCACTCAATATTTTAGGACACAGATTACTAATTAGTCAAAACTGAGGAAATCTGCTAGAAAAATAATCAGGTTTAACAAATTAAAGGCTCTAAGAATCTCTACCATAAATCTTTTTCTTAATTCATTATAAGAACAACTCATCCAAAAGAAAACAGGAAAAAAAAAAAAAACTGCTTAGAGAGAGAAGTTACAAGTAGAGAAATATATTTATATTTATTATTCACTATAAAAATTTTATAGGATGAAGAATCTAAATAAACTCATGTTAAACATAGTTGCATTTCTACTCGAAACAGTGATACATCTTATCAGGATGATTCATTTTTAAGATTGTTGAATGTTTCTTGGTCAGTTCAGAAAAGTTACTGTGCATTATATAGTCAATGAAGAAGATGACTATCCAATGGCCTAGTGATCAGTCAAGTTATATTAGTTCTCAATTATCAATATATCTCCTGAACATATTGGAAAAAATTGCTCTGTAAGAGTAGATATGAATGGGCAAATGAGTGAAATAATAGTGCTTATTAAAGAAAAACTAGTAAAAGTGCATTTCAACATTTCTTGTCTATAAATAAGGCGATAGTAACTTTTTTGAATCTTCTTAGGGAACTTGAAAGTCTACTCTATCTGTGGTGGAATTTCCCATAGAGTTGTTAAATTCTTTTGTGCAACTTTAGTGTATGGGAGATAAAAATTGACAATGATAAAGCATCAACATAGATGTGTGGGAAAAACTTCCTAAAGTTACCTTTTCTATTAAATTTCCTTCCATTTCAGACTATCTTCTTAGCAAGTTTAAATTAATGGCTATCTATAATATTTTTAGTGATCCCAGGAAAGGAAAAATACATTCCTTCTGTAATGATCACTGTAAGAACTGAATGACCCTCATAGACCCAGTGGTATTCCTAAGTTAATAGATGTGAAAGAACATTGTGAACTAACAGATGTTGGGGACTATTATTGAGACGACCATTCCAAGGTCGACCCAATCACTTGTCTCATCACAAAATCCCTTTTGAATAGCAGGTTCATAGCTATCAAAGGATTGATGGCACTGGACAGGGACTTGGAATCCTAAATATCTAGATCTTCATGTCCTGCCTTGGTCAACCTTTTCATTATGTTCCAGGGATGAGTATGTACAGAGGTCAATGACAAACATATACACACTGTATTACTGTCTTGGTCCAACATGGTGCCTTGTAAGCCAATTCGGCCCACAGACAGACTTCTTTTTACCCAGGCCAGAAGCAGGAAGAGGGCAAGAAACCAAAGCATGGCCACGCAGCCTCCTTCCCATTTTGTGCTCTAGGCCTTCAGATGATGAGGAAAGGGAAGTCACGGAGAAGCATACTAAGTAGCAAGGGGAAAACAAGGGAATTTTTTCTGAGGTCTGAAGCTGAGCTGGTCTAACTGCCCTGTCAAAGATGTTAGCATAGTAACTCCTCTTTCCACTGTGGCCACAGGGGAAGAGAGTCTAAAGAGAGAGGACCCCAAGAAATGAGTCCTGTGGCTATTCAGCATCTTGTCTTGGCTTAGCCATACCATGCAGTATTTCCTCCTTTGTGAAGTGGGGAGGCTAGAACCGGGAGAGTCAGACTTTCTTCCTCTTTCTTTAAATCTGTTTTCTGTAAAATAGCAATTATTTTTCTTTGTTTAACATGAAATGGTTTGTTATATGTTCAGTATTCTAGGTATCAAAGATATTTTCTTTTCTTTTCTTTTCTTTTCTTTCTTTTTTTTTAATTTCTTACCTGTCAAAAAAAAAGTATTGGGTTTCAGAGAAACTGTGGCTATTTTTGAAGATCCTATAAGACAACAAGTTAAAAAGTCATATTAACATGGATTGCTTAGGAACTATTAAATGGTTTCCTCAAAATTGCATCTGATCATTCTTCATGCTTTTGCTTTCTGAAATCCTCATACTTGTTTGTCAACATATAAGAGAAGCAGTGTATATTATATTTATCTAAAGTGGGTTGGCCTTCCTTGGCTTTCAAAGCAAGAAAACCTAGACAATGGTCCAGATTGACTGTTGATATGTAATCTGACCAATGCTTTTTTCTTCTTCAATTTACAAAGTGGGGCTAAGGTTTCATCTCCTTGAACTGTTTATATTCATGTTCCAGAGTAAAAATAAGAAAATAAATGAGAGAGAAAGTGTGAGGGTATTTTGAGAATCTACTTGGCCATTTCTTAAGGTACTTTAAGATCGAGGGGCGAGGGAGGGAGAGAGAGAGAATGAGAGAGAGAGAGAGAGAGAGAGAGAGAGAGAGAGAGGGAGAGAGAGATCAATGCTAAAAAGGGTCACTGTTCCACTTGGGACATCTTGAATGTTTTCCTTACATACCTTTTCCTATCTGTTGTTCTGGTGCCTCATTCCTCTTTAACATGAAGAGTTTTAAATATCTGAAGATAGTTATATTTTATGAAAGTTTTATTCAAGATTCAAGTGTCTTAAGGAAATTGTAAATCATAAATAATGGTATTAAATTTGTGTCTGTGGAAAAAAAATGTGTGAGACAAATAACTTTACAAGAAAACAACTGACTTCTAGTTTAGGTTAAATACACATATCTTCTAGTTTTAAACATTATTTCCATAAATCTTACCATTGTAAGATGTCCCAAGTGGAACAGTAACCCTTTTTAGCATTGATATCTCTCTCCTCTCTCTCTCTCCCTCTCCCCCCCCCCCCCCATCTTAAAGTACCTTAGGAAATGGCCAAGTAGATTCTCAAAATACCCTCACGCTTTCTCTCTCATTTATTTTCTTATTTTTACTCTGGAACATGAATATAAACAGTTCAAGGAGATGAAACCTTAGCCCCACTTTGTAAATTGAAGAAGAAAAAAGCCTTGGTCAGATTACATATCAACAGTCAATCTGGACCATTGTAAGTAATTAATTCAGTTTTATGAAATCAGAAGACAGGAGCAGTAGAATCAGAGATGGGTGGGTTTAATCATAGTTTCTCCAGCTAATTGGCATTGGCAAGTTATTTACCTTCCTGAGCTTCATTTCTTTTTCTCATAAATGCAAATAATAGTACCCATGTCTCAGGGTTTTGGTGAAGACTAAAAATAATAGAAGGAAGTAAAAATTGTAACAGATATGGTGCAACATTTAACAGTGAGTAAAAGGAGTGAATGATACGAACATCTGTCAACAGGGACAGTTGTTCAAAACTGTAAGTTGGATGGAAAACAGCAGGAGAGGATTGCACAATAACATTTAGGTAAATACCCTTGTGGTATTCACACAAAACAATACTACCATTGTTCAAAAAAGGTGGTTGGGAAAACACACTACATACCATGTGGTGAAAACTAGGATTTTAGACGGGAAATTAAAGGGACTAAAATAAATGAAAGTTGGACTTGGATCAGTCACGATACTTGCCCTAATTTTATTCACCTGAAGTACAAGAGGATTGGGAAAGAAAAATAATCCTTAACATAGTGCCTCAGATATAGTAGGAACTCAATATAGGTGGCTATTTTTAAATACTAGGATGGAGTACTACTCATCAGGGCTTTACTTGTATCAACATGGCCATTATTGAACTTATCCTTATTTATAAGGATAGGAGTTGAACCAGTGGAGTCAAAAGACCAGAAAGAAACTAGGAGAAGTAGAGAATGGAAAAAATTATTTTTCATGATAGAAAATAATTAAGATGTAGTAGTAACATGGATTATTGAGGGGTTTACATTCATGCATTTATTCATTCATTCTTTATCCAATCAATATATATTTCTTGAATGCCTATCTGTGAGTTACTGTTCTTAACACAGGAAATACAACAGGTAAATAACAAGTCCTGATCTTTTTCTTTTTTCTTCAGTACTAGGGATTGAACATCGTAGTTCTCTACCACTGAACTACTTCCCCAGGACTTTTTTTTCTTTTCTTTTTCTTTTTTCTTTTCTTTTTTTTTTTGGTACTGGGGGTTGAACTCAGGGCCACTCTACCACTGAGTCACATCCACAGCCCTATCCTATTATATATTTTATTTAGAGACAGGGTCTCACTGAGTTGCTTAGTGCCTCACTTTTGCTGAAGCTGCTTTTGAACTCACAATCCTTCTGCCTCAGTCTCCCAAGCCGCTGGGATTACAGGAGTGCCCAATCCTTTTTGATTTTTATTTTGAGACAGAATCTCCCTAAATTGCCCAGACAGGCCTCAAACTTACAATCATCCTACCTCAGACTCCCAAGTAGCTGGGATTGCAGGTGTGCACCACCACACCCTACTCAACAAACCCTACTCTTATGAGGTTTCTATGCAAGTGAAGGGAGAGAAGCAATAATAAGTAAACTATACAATATGTTAAATGGTGATGTATCCTATGGAGGGAACAAGAAAGCAGAGACACATGGAGTGGGCATGATTACAATTTCAGGTGGAGGTCAGGGAAGGCTTTTCTGAGAGACATTATTTCAAAGCATTTCACGTAGTACTCTTTTAATCCTCTTGATATAGGACACGTTACTTTGATTATCATGATGCTGCTTTTCAGATGAGTAAACTGGGTTCCTGATTCCTTCAGTTCCTGTTCTAAGACATTATAGGTGCTTGTGATAAGAAA
The DNA here is from genome assembly GCF_902686455.1 of Sciurus vulgaris. NCBI lineage: Eukaryota > Metazoa > Chordata > Mammalia > Rodentia > Sciuridae > Sciurus > Sciurus vulgaris. The sequence continues at coordinate 78,911,416 of NC_136469.1, forward strand.
CAGGGCCAGGGTTCAAGATGTCTGGGTCCAGAGCTGTTTCCTAATGTAACACTACTCTTATAGGGAGCTAGAAGGGGTGCTGAGGGATATGCTATAAAGGGGAGCAGGAATGTGGTTTGAAAAAATACTGAATCAATATCATCACGGTATCCATTTTACATTTTGTGAATCCAAAATAAATATCTTTTGTTTTGGAAAAAACAAAGTCAAAAAGTAAAACTGGGCACAGTCTTCTGGGCTGCTGTGTGTACCCAGAGGTTACAAAGGATATGTCAACCAGTTTTATTATGAAATCTTGAATTAATCCAGCCCTTTAAATTTCTTGCTACAGGACTGTGACCCTCAAGAGAGTAAGTGACTTGCCCAACATCACATAGCTTGTTTGTTACAGACCCAGGATGGAAAACTGAGCTAGAAAAAACAACCACCCAGCAGAACTACACAGTGGAGCTGCCCTGCCAAGTTCCCTTGGCTGTGTGGTGTCTTGTTTAAAGTGCAGAGAAGCCAGGTTAATTTCAAGGCTCAGGTCGGTGTGAGTGAATTAGTGAGTCAGGGGAGACCCATTTACAGAAGGAGAGAGGGAGGATGATAAAGAGAGAAGCAAGAGGACGCACAAATGAAGGAATTGAGGGGGAAGAACCAGCTAAGAGGAGGCAAGGTGAGATTCAAGGTGGCTCTTTCCATCCCAGGAAGGAGAGAAACAGAAAACGTGGACCACGCCAAAAAGGTTTCCTCTATCTCAGTAACCCTAATTACAGCCCATTGGGACAGCTAAGAATAGCGTTGTTTTGTGTATAAACTTAAACTCAGAAAAACAACTTAAGCTCACGAGGCTGCCAAGAGTCTCCTGATCATGTACATTTTCTCCAGGGGTCTCTTTCTTTGTTGCCATCATTTGTTTCCTCGGCCTTCTTTTATGTGTATAGGTGAAGTATTGAGGTTTTTACCTTTTTTTCTGAAATAGTTATCAAGTAGCCAATAGTAGCGTTAAGTATGCGGTTACCATGACAACACCGCCTTCACGGAGTAACTAGCCTCCCCACCTAGCCTCCAGAATCATATTTCACAGAGTAGGTTCCTTTCCTTTGTGGAACTTCTAACAGTTGCAATTCCGCATCTTGTTTGGGTGAATATTTGCTTAACGTTTGTCGTCTACCCGGTAAGCTTCATAATGGCAGGGACCAGCCTGCTTTTGCCACCAGTGTGCCCCCAGCGTTTTGCACAATGCCTAGCACTCAGGCTCTCGGTAAATACTTGCAGAGCAAATGTTTGGTGGTATCTCTCAGTTCTTTTCTGAAAGTTACATGGACAGTAACCTTCAGCTCATAATTATGTTAATAGATACTGTACAACGAGTCAGGCCGGTATTTACAGGTAGTACGCGGGTAAATGAACACACACATGCGTACCCACTACTGCAAAAACAGCCCCGGGCAGGTGCACTCGGTAGGAAACGCTTGCGGTAGTGAGTCCCAACACCGCCGCGCTGGCCCGGCCAGTCTCCGCAGCGTAGGAGGGCACCCGGGCGACAGCGCTGCGGGAGTCCCCGGCCCACTGGGCCTGGCTGGCAAGTCCCAGAGCGGCGGAGGCGGCGGCGGCGTGGGCGGAGAGCTGCGCGGTGATTGGTCCGCGCCCTCAGGCGGGGCGGGGCTGGCGGCCGGAGCTGGAGGCGGGCACTCACCGCGAAGGGGGTGTGCGCGGCTGCTGGTGCCGTAGTTTCAGTATAAACAAGGAACCCGACTGGTTAGGCGGATTTTCTTCCTTTCTTCCCGCGCGCTTTCCTTCCCTGTCCTTTGGTCGTATTGGTAGGCGCGCGACAAACAGCCAGGAGGCGGAGGACCCGGGGTCTGTCTGCGGGTAGGTTGTCCCATGATTGGGCTGTTTTCCCGAGAAGGACCCGAGCCCCGGGCGTGAACGCGGGACGGGGCTGCGCGCTGTGCTCTCCTGGGAGACCCGAGAGCTGCACGAGGAATGAGCCGGGCTCTCAGACTGCGCCCTGGCTGCCGGCTGCGCTCCAAGGCGGAGGGAGATCCCCGGGCGAGCGAGCTGACCCTGAGAGCGGAAAAAGCAGGGGATAGGGGAGCCTTCTGCCTGGCCGCCGCCGGCCTCTGGGGCCGCCCGGGTCCCAACAGGTGCTAGGCTGAGCCGCTGAAACCTGGGCAGGGATACGCTGGGTTGTGCATTGCTTCGTCCTCTCCAATCCCACAACCTGGGCTTCTTTTTTGGGATCTTGGTAGTGTTTGACGGTTTGTCTGAGGCTGGTCACCTTCATCCTTTTCCACTCCCTTTTCTTTCTGTGCAAACTAGATTGTTTCCGACTACTTGCGAGTTTTCTCATGCGTTTGTATGTGTATGGGGTGCTTATTTTGTTACCGGTTTCGTGTTATCTAAAGTGTGACTTAGGGAGGAACAGGGAGATAGGAGTCATGACTCTCATCCCTCAGTTCTTTCATTCTTCGGTTCACCTAGGTACGCTTGAGAACCACCGAGTCGCTTTGCTTTTAGTCCGAGTTCTAGTGAGTTACCTTGGGACACCTGTCCTGGCGATACTAACATAAGGTGGGGGTACCTGGAAGCCTCTTGGGCAGACAGCGTGAGGGAAGCGCCTCTTTAAGGGAGAGCCGTGGGGACAGTTTCAGTGTTGTTTAAGAGGAAAGGGCAAAACGGGGAGCTGGGTGTATGTGTATGTACGGTTTGACTCGTTTCCCACTTTACCCCAACCAAATTGGCGCAGTTTAAGCAAACAACGTTGCTAAGTCCTCTGACAGTGCAGAGGGGGTTGCAAGTGAGGACAGCGTCTAGGTAGCATTTTTCTCTTTTGAATTGTATCGTCTTCACAGATGAATTTGATGGGTATGGGTTGTCCAGATGGATATGTACACATTTTTGTGTATGTATGTTTGGGTGAACGCGTCTCCAAGGAGTCCTTCGTCAGCACCACCATGTGATGATGGTCAGGAACTGCTGGTGTGCGTAGATCTATATTTAGCCCTGGTGATCTCTCATGGCCAGGGAGGGTCTCTGAACTGGGTGCATAAAGGGAAAGAGTCCAGGGATCAGGGTGTTGCACTCTTGAATGATGTCTGACACAGTCAGACTCAGATGGGGTGAATAATTATTCTTTCCTCCGGAGAACAGTAGCTGGAGCTTGCCGTGTGATGACTGTGCCTTAATTTAAACATAGTTGAACTATGGTGGTCAGTCAATGCTAAGAAACAGGGAGGTTTGAAATTAAGCAAATTGGAGATTTAGGAGGAAATAACAGATCAGATGAGGATTAGAACAAATGTAGAATTGATTTTTTCAAAAAAGGAATAAAAATGGTTGTTGAAATTTTCACAGCAGAAAAAAAGATTGGCAGTTGGTTAAATCCTAACATTAATAGCTGTTTTGTGTGTGGGGGGGGGAGGGGGGCAGGTTTGTGAGGACCCAGGGCACTTTTGACCCAGGTCACATTTCACAAGCAGTGTTGTATTATTCCTTTCAAGCAGATTTTACTTGAGGATGAGAATATCAGCCACTGATTAGCAAGTTTCTTGTGGGCATTCTTCCCCTGCATGCCGGTCTCCTTTGTTTTCCTAGAGGTGGCAACATTTCTGGCTCCTGAGCATACTGGCCTTGTACTTTCCAGTTGTCTACTGGAGGGTTCAGTTCTTAAAACTTCTTCTATGGTACATTTTCAGTTTGATCCATCTTATGTACTCCACTAGACATTTTATCTGATACTGACCACACCTGATATGTGGGGATCATACTGTCTTTTGGAGACAAAAATCACCGCAAAAGTATTTGCACTTATCACCCACCCCCCTGGTTAGCATCTATCTAACCTAATATTAAGTATGTATTCATCATTTATCATAATGATACATAGTTCTTGTGCTGTTACTAATATTTTATTCTTATAAAATCTATTACTGGCAAAGAGTACAATGGATTGTATAAAGTCAATAGAATACCTCTCATTTAGGGGAAAGAAAATATGGTAATGAAATTGAGGGAGAAATCTGGAAAGGTGTTCCCATCTCACTTGGTGAGATCCCTAGTATGGCACAGGAATTCATGGGCTCAGCTTTTTCAATTTCCAAAGATTACCTGAAGAACTGAACTTGAGAAGAAATATTTGGAATCCCAAATAGAGCACTGCGCTGGGAAGGAAATGGGGAAAAGAGGGTGTTCTGCCTTTCTTGGGAGAAGAATCAAGAATCTCTATGTAAAGATCGAGACTCTTAACTTCTGATGTCACAAATAGTAAGTGGAAAAGTTTTTATAACAATTTGGGACATCTCAAAGAGGCAAATTGTAATGTTGAACATGCTGCTTAAGATTTATGGGAATTTATTTTTTGTCATTGTTAGTGGTTAAATTTAGGTATTACCTCTCCATACCTTTCTCTTTTCCAGAACTATAGTTGTCTTTGTTTTGTTTTTTATTTTGGTTTCTCCAAAAATCTACAAAAATTAGATCTGTACAAGCTTCGATTATTCCAGTTGACAGTTGTAGCCTAGTACTATGGGAAGATTTCTGTCCTGGGAATGAGGAGACTTGAGTCTGGTGGATCTGGAGCACTAACAAGTCACATGTCGTCTCCCTGTTCCTGCAGGATCTGTTAAATGGACATGGGGAGTTGAACTACATGATTTCTGGATTCCTTTTCTCTCTGTCATAACTGCTTTATTTTGTGCTGTCTTCATGAATTTGCATGGTTAGGGTAGACAGTGAAGGATGGAGTGATATGCTATTGATGTTCAGTTACTTTATGGCTCTGTGGACATGAAGAGAGAAGAGTGAAATTCTTTTTGTTGCTGAATGTATATGGAAATATTTTCTTGAATTTCTCTTTGTTTTTCTCCTACAAGTGTGAACATTAGAAATTACTAATTATCAATACAATTTTTCTTGGCCTGTTAAGTCAGTGTTATAATGTACTAATTTTAACTTTCTCTTTTGATCATTTTTTTCTTAGGTTTATATATTTGTTGTTTTCTATCAAAGTATATATATAGGAAGTCATTCAGTTTTTTCAAATTTTATTAGGAAACCCTGATATGAAAATCAGTTTAATACAAAGTAAAAGTTAGCCTTGTAGGAAAGGTAAACACCTTATAGACCAATATCATTCTATTTAGCTAAAAAGAAGAATGGAAGGGGAGGGATAAACAGTTTTTCAAGAACTTGCAGCCAGAAAATAAAATTATCCAAATAACTGTGTTATGTAATAAAATATAGAGAAAATCTTACTTTTTAAAATGCCCACACTAAGTCAGATCTTTTTCGTGTTCTAAGTGTTGGATCTTTTTTGTGCTCAATGAACTGGGTTAGAAATATAAAATATTTTTATTTAAGTGCTCCCCATAGTATATTCTATGGTTTAGCTTGAGATCTATCATGTATAAATGCTAACTCATCCTACACGTATCAATACTGTTCAATGAGGCAGACTCAAGCCATATGGGGATATTTCCACTTAAGTTTATTTAAATTGAACAAAATTAAAAATTTAGTGCTGTTGCACGAGTCACATGTTAAGTGCTCAGTAGTCACTGCAGCCAGTTGCAACTATATTGGACAGTGCAGAAGAGGGACATTTCCAGGATCCCAGCCATTTTGACAGTGTTTGATTAGACAATGGTGCTTTTGATTATCCAGAAGATCACTTTTATTCTTCTGGGAAAATGAAATAACTAATTCTCATCATAGATGGGCATCTAAGACATCAGGAAACATAACTGACTGGCTTTGTCAGCCAGTATGTCTTCATTTGTTCAGCATGAACAATGCTGATGCTATGATCATAAGCACTAATTTCTCAATATTTTTTCCCCAGAACTCTAGTTGCCTTTCTTTTGCTTTTCTAAGTCGTCACCAACTGTTATTGCTGAAAAAGCACCAACCATTTGAAAAGCATGGAATGAGGAGCCATCTACTGTTAAACTCAAGAACTGCTTGGAGTTGCAGACCTAAAGGCAGTTAATGCATAGGAATGGCAGCCTGTTCTAGATTGACTTCCCACACAGGAGAGTTTCATTTCATGGAAGTTTTAAATGAATTTCCAGGTCTATTCAGAAATGCCATGAAATGTCATTTTGTGTGTTGATAAACTACTAACAACACCACCAAAACAAAAGATAACAAATTTTAGCTTTGTTTTTCTTCAAAGGAAACCAAAGATTATAAATATTTGAGTGACAATTCCTTCCTCCATCAATTAGAATTTGTGAGGAATTTTTTTTTTAAGTGGCATGCAGGAAAGATCAAGCAAAGTGCAGATTTACTTTTTGAATGAACACCTATAACTTAAACCAGGAATTAACATAGCTTTTCATTGTGGAGAGAAATAGAATCTTCCTTTCTCAAAAACACTGACTTTTGTCCTCCCTTAACTGGGAAATCTGCTAAGTATTTTGGACTCAGTTCCAAAAAATGTACTTATCTTGGAGTTAGTTACTTTCTGTTCACATGCCAAAGAAGTGAGGTGATCTGTGTTTTCTACTGTGTTGCCTACTCCACACAATACCTCTTTTTCTCAAGGAGGTTAGCAGAGGGGTAACTTTTCTACAGTTTCCACAGATGGTCTTAGAAATCTCTGCCTTTCAGACTTCCCCTAAGGAAAGAAGTGAGAGTATAATCTTCTATAAAATTTTTAAAAAAATTTTTAAGATCAAAATAAGCTATGTTTTAGGTAGTGTCAGAAACTGGACTTCTACCTTTCACCTCGAATCAAATCTACAGGCAGGTACACCCAGTGAGTGTGCAGTGAGTCTTTGTATGCTAAGATCTCACATTGCCAAAAGAAGGCTAAAAGTATCTGCGATACCTGCTGGAGAAATATATGAACTCTTTCTAATTCAGGGCTCTACAACTTCAAATGAAGAAAGAAAGAAATGGGTTATTGAAGGTGTGCCTCACCAAAGTGCAAAGTTCCTTTGGAATCTAGATGGGAATTGGGGAACCTATAATTCCAGGATTTTAAACCTCTCCTCACTAAACAAATATGCTTTCAAAGTTCAGTTATGATAAGGTAGGCTTTGTCTACTAAGTGATTTTTTCTCTATTTTCTTTTTTTTTTGAATTGAGACATATGTCCAGCATTTGAACAGATGTTAAAATACCATAGTCAACATAAAGACCTTGAATTTATTAAATATTGCACTCTGTGTATTGAAAAAAAAAACCTTTTGTTTCATGAACTTCTACATTTTTTATCTTGTTTTCTTGAGTGTAAAGGAAATGCTGACATGACATTCTGGTAGAGATTTACAAAGCACCTATAACAGACGTTGAAGGATATTTTTGATTTAGCTCCCACACCCATATTTTCCTTGACCTTTTTTCCAATTTGAATTGTCACCTGAAACCACCTTATTCTGGTGCACCTGCTTCATCATAAATAACATTGTGCAAAGCAGTCGCTAATTCAAACACAGTCTGCTGTTTAGAAAAAAGCAGCTTTTCATCTGGTGCTTTAGTTGGTTTGAAACCATTAGGCATGCCTTTCAAATCTATTCATCCTGTAAATCACCCAGAGCTGGCTTCCTTGCTGCTGGATCAATGTCAGGCTGAACTTTTTCAGGGTCCTTGGAAGAACATGATCTATCTTTGTGGCCAAATTAGCAGTCCCTGTAAGATGTCTTGTCTGTCAACCAACTTTTCAGCTTACCAAATTAATTTTAAGAGAGAATATTCATCTTCTCTACTTAGGTTGGGTATAACTTTCCTATTAGAACTTTCCTCTTGAAAGTTTTCCAGCATAACCTATAGTTGGCACACTAATTTTTATGGCTCTAAGCTTTCTTTTAGCTCAGCTTATTGTTTTAAAATCCAAAATCTGCTTCCCACTGTCTAGCTGTATCTTCTTCTACCTTAAAATGGTGCGTGAATTTAGGGGAGAAAAGAACGCTATTTCAGTAGCTACACCTAAACCAAAGGAATTTCATTCTTGTATTCTTTCAATTCAGTTTGTTTGATGTTACCTGAAAAAAAAAAAAAAAAAAAAAAGAGTTTCATGGTTTCTAAGGAGCTGGTCTTAAATGTACTGATCTACTATGTTCTCCTGCTTTTGGATAGAGAAATGATATAGAGGTTCTGTCCAAGTTAGTGTATGGGTCTTTTAATCTGCGGTCAGAGAACTCAAAGTATATTGTTGGTATATTTCTGCTGGCATAGTAGGGGAGAAGTTTGTGATTTCCTTTAAAAAGTTAAGGACCACTGGCTGAATAGAATATATTATGAATGGTGAGAAATGGTTTACAAATGAAACTTTGTGAGCCTGGCTCTCAAAGTCTACATTATGTGTTAATGATAGGGATTTGAATAGTCAGTAGGTTTTTCATGTGCCTCATGCAAATCTCTTTTTCTAAGGGAATTTACTCCTTTGAAGTTTGATTTAACAGTAAATTAAGCTAGTGTTCTTGCCGCTTTGTCACATTCTAATTTTGGAAAATAGTGTTTCCTAAACAAAGTTTTTGATTAGCAGGCCTCCATTGAGAGGTACTTTGGACTGGGCAAACTCTATGCTAAAGAAGACTGATGAATAGTGGAGAGGCTGGTTTTGACATTATGTTGGAAAGTATAGAGAGGAGTAAATTGAGAGCTTATAGACCCCAGAGACAGAAAATATTAGTGGTGAGAGCTGAAAGAAGAAGGTTGCTGCAGATAAAGAAGGCGGCAGGACTACACTAACATTGAAAAAAAAAAAAAAAAAGAATGGAAGCCAGCCAAAGGTTAAGAGCAACCTCACGCTAACCTTTTTATCCCTAGAAAAATCATTAGCAAGTTAGCAAGTGATTGCTGGAATTAATAGTGTCCAGGAATAAATACTTTTCTGGATTCTCATGTCCAGTACTTTGGAGATGAGATTATTTTCTTAACAACAACTAAGCCAATATTTAGTTGGTTCTTACTTTTCAATTCCAAAACTTAAAGCAGGTAAAACTAAAGACCTGTTCATCAAATCTAATTAATACTGAACAAACAATAGCTCTTGATATGGGTAATAAGAAGGAAGACACTTGAGAGAAAACAAACTACTATGTTTATTTTAATAAATTAAGTTTCACAAACAGCACTTTCTGTACCATTCTGCTTAATTTTTCTTGTGTTTTTCCATTAAATAGGCAGTTAATCCTTCATAAAACAGTTTGGCCATTTGTTTGAGATTATCCAGAAATGAGTGTATGATGAACTATGATATTTCTCATGATCATTTGTCTCATTACATATTTTTGCTGAAGATCTATACGATAAATACAAGCAAATACTATGTGCTTCGTTTAATCCATGGTGCCATTTATTATAAGATGCTCTGTTATTTCGTATGCTGCTGAAGCAACACTGTCCATTAAACATGTTTTCTCATCATTTGATTGTTTACATGCATCCCAGTATTAAAGATACTAAAGTATCTTTTAAAGTACATGTTAGAGTCTCTGAGGCCTGTTTCTAGATGAAATCATGCTTTGATTGCAAAGGTCAGTAGCTTCAATATTGCTGTTGACAGTGTGACTTTTTAATAAGAGTAATTAATGGTATTAATATGTCTTTGGAGCAAGGATTTATGTAGATCATGTAAAACATATAAATTATCCTAATAGCCTGCAATTTGAGACAGACTAACAGGCTTTTCATTTTATGATTAAGCATTAGAAGTTCAAAGAAGATTATTTAGAGTATAACATGAGCCCTGTCATAAATTTTGTACCTGGAATCTGAGGACCTAGGTTTGGAACCCTGTCCTTTCTGTTCCTTAACGTGTAACCCAAGCAAGTTTTCCTGGGTTTCAGCTTCTTACGCAGTCAAGAAAGGATGAGGAAATGTGCTTCATGGGGAGATTGCAGAATCCAGAAAGGCATCTGTAGTCAGTAAACACACACAAACAGAAGTCATGAAATTCTCAGAGCCTACCACACTGTGGATCTCCAGAGAGACCTCTTAAGGGGAATTGAGAGACACAAAGACCTCTGGAATGTGCAGACCTTTTCCAACACTGGAGATGCTTTAGTGAAAACAATGTAAGACTAATTAACAAAGAAGAAGAGTTAAGGAATTGAAAAGATGCTGTCTTGAGTATAAGGTATGGTAGATAAAATTGCCCACGATATGTAAATAAGAGACTCCTTTTTCCTGGAGTGACTTTCATCTCAGTAGCTGATTGTTGTTGTGGGCAAGTTCAACAGTCAAGGTGGCACCTGGGAAAATAAACTAGCTGATTAGCCATGACACACCTTTGAGCTAATTCGAAAGTGGAAAACATACTATGACATACTCTCTTCTTACAATTGATTTTTAAGTGTAATAAGTAATAACCCCAATCTTTTTACCTCGATTTGGATTCCATTGCTATTTGCAGTGTTTTCTTTTGGTACCTCCTTGGAGGGAGTTTTTAAGTGTTGATATTTTGTCCCTCCTCAAAGAAATCCTGTGAAAGGGACATTTTCAAAGATAAATAAAAAAAGCCTTCTGCCATAACTCTAATAATATTCTAAGAACTTTGGTAAAAGAAAAGTGGCAGTTGGGTGTTAGTGTGTTTTAATAATTTAGGATTTTGGAAGGGGCAAGCAAAATTGAAGGTGTCTGAAAATGTGCCTGGGGATCAGGCATAATAAGTAACTTTCTGAAGATTCTGAAGCTATTAAGTGCCACAGTTAGGACTTCATTAAATCTGAATTCTATCCAGATCCGAGGCCTTGTCTGCTCTATAGGAATGAATAATTAAGAAGTACCAATGCTTGGTGGCTTTTGGTGCTGATTCTTTGAAAGGGAACTCTGAGTGACCTGTGGCCGTTTTGTGGGTCAGTGCTTACTACTGAAAAGCCCAAGAGAGCAGGGGTGCAAGATTCAAGGGAGTTCCATCCGCTTACTTTGTGCTGCACCACGTGGTTGTGTCATGTTAGCCTGGTCACTCCAGTTCACTTCCCTGGGTCTCAGTTTGCACATTTGTAGCAAAAGAAGCTTGGACCTGGCTGTGATGGCACAGGGGCTCTGGCTGCATCCATGACCATCTTGCAGTCATTTCAAATCACAGGATACACATTCCCTTATGGCGTTACATCCTCCAAATCTTCCTTGCTCATCCTCAGACCCCTAGGCAACTACTTGTAGTTGATTGCAGTTGAAAAATGAAATGAACTCTTTTCTGTAGCCTGGTTCAGATGACTTCTATGGCCTGTTTGAATGTGTGTCATTTTCTGAGGTTCTGGAGTTCCCAAGTCCTGGCCGGTCATCTCCCAAAAGCATTTTGTTAGATTGGTTGCAACAACTAAGTGAAGATATCAGGGAAAATTCATGGTTCCTGACAGGAAAAAATCCCAACTTCAAGGGAGTCTTACCCTCATCCAGTATAGGAAGAACACTGTGCTTATAACCATGAAAAGCTTTTTTTAAGCCACAGGCAACCAAATCCAGACAGGATTCCCTCAAAGTTATAGAAGTAACTTTTAGGTGTGCCTCTCTTCTCAGCTTCAGGCCTCCTAGTTGGAGGACACTCTCTGTTTCTCATGACAAGGGTGGATTGATATTTTTTCCTCCCACCAAGGATGATCTATTTTCTATGCTTTTATTACACATGAATTATACTCATGAAAACTGGCAATTTGAAGAGGAAGAAATGTACTCTTGTCCATTGCCTTCTAAACTGTTAACATTGAGTTAAATAAATAAATAAAATGTTAACGTTAAGTTAGGGGGTTGCAGAGGAATTGTGTTAATGTTGCATCCCATAGTCCCAGATCCTTTGGCTGTGATGGCCATGTCTACTTACTTAAGTTAGAGGCATGGCAGCCATGACCCTGGTAGTGGCAAATCCCCCAGAGTGATTCTCAATAATCACTTTCTTCCCATTTGTAGCCATTTTTTTCTGTAGATTCCTTTAAATTCTCCCTCAGCACTAGTTCATGGATGGGATAGAGTGCATGAACAGGAAGCTTTTTTCTATTTATTTTTCTTGATGTTTCTTTTCCTAAGTGCTGGCCTCACACTCACACCAGTCCCTGGCCCCCTCCTGCCCAGGCACGTGCTCACATTGTGATGCTCTGTGTCCTCCATTAACTGTGGCTGGAACAGATGCAAGTGGACTGATGGATGTGACTTCTCAGACAGAGCTCCACACCCCACCCCCATTCAGATGCAAATGTCTTTCAGCATCTTGAAAAGAAGGATTAGTCCAGGTTGTGTCCTTCTGCAGCCTCCACAAGCCCTGTCCCTGTCAGTCCAAGGCCTGGAGTTTGGCTCCCCCTCATTGTTTGCTCTCTGAAACCCCCAGTTTCGGCAGCTCTTGAATGCCTCCATTGTGTAGACATGCTGCCAGAAACCCCAGTCTGTTCTCAGGGCCAGGCGCTGTGTCCCTAGGAATCCAAGTAATAACTTAATAACCTCTGGCCTCTATGGAGCGCCCTCTGACAAGGGCTTTGTGAGTTACAAGGCACACAGATGGAAAGGAGCAACTTATCTCAAGGACTGTCACAGTGCTCCTTGTTCCCAAATCAGGTGCCTCCTCAGCCGGTATGTTTACTGAGTACTGAGGCTTTATACACACCTCCCACCCTGAGAATTTGACACAAAGGGGTGAAAATCAACAGCATCTGATCTGGTCAACATGGGAGTCAACATTCATCTCTTGGTACAGGCAGATGTAAACAACCACGCCCTATGTACTTTGCTCCTAAGCCTCTTGTGCATGTTAGTTTTTTCAGCTACAGTTTTGGTGTTTCTCCATATGTACAGTGCTATTGGCTGTCTCTTAAGCACTATGTGACTCTTCCCAGCCAAATTTCAAGGCCTCCACATTTCCACTTAGGATTCCCTGATGGGATAAAGCAGTACTTTAGTACCAAATGTGAAGGAGTGATATCTAAATATGACAGCCAGAGGCTTGGATTTAAGTCCAGATTAGATCCTTTGGTATATACATTTTATGGTATTTGATTGAATTGCTACTCAAAACTGTGCATATCCATGGTACTCAAACAGCAGCTTGGTTCTTGGTGGTTTGTTGCCTGTCCTTATTACCATTAAATCTTACTGCCTATTTAAGTTTTTTTTTTTTTTTTTTTTTTTTTTTCCCATATTGTGTGTTACTGAAACCGTGTTTTTTTCTTTTTATTCCTTTTAGGAAAGCATGCCTCAGACTCCTCCCTTTTCAGCAATGTTTGACAGCAGTGGTTATAACCGAAACCTCTATCAGTCTGCAGAGGACAGCTGTGGAGGGTTGTATTACCATGACAACAACCTCCTCTCCGGGTCTCTGGAAGCACTTATCCAGCACTTAGTACCTAATGTGGATTACTACCCAGATGTAGGTATTCATGTTCCTCTGAAACCCACCCTTGGTATTAAGCAGAAATGATAACATAATATATAGGGACCATGTATACTATACAATTATTATATATGGGTTGCGAAGGATTTTTCTAATAAGAAATTGCATATTGATTATTGAATTTTTTCAGATCAAATTGAACCTGGGTATGGATCAGATTTTGGTGTAGTCTGCATATCAGTTTCTTTTCAGGTTAGGTATCACATTGTAGGTAATCTGATACCACCTGAATGAAGTATCTGTACTGTTTTGATTCATGCATACACCTTGGTTCATAAATAAAAATGCCAGCAAACATTGGATGCTCCTAGCTTATGGTATTTAATGCCTTTTTTTATTTATAATACCATCACTCTGCTGAGAAAAGTAGGAAAGTATATGGAAGAGAGAAGATGCTATAAACTCAAGATGCAATGATTTATCAGTTGGACATCAGTTGAACATCACATAGCATGTTTGCTTTTGTTTTACCTTAATAACCTACACTTGGATAGATGGTACCTTTAAGTATTAGGGAATTCATGACACATTATCTCAATCTTCGCAGTAATTCCAAGAGAGTGGAGGGAAGAAAATTGAAATTCACAATGTTGAAGATTTGTCCCAGCATCAGTAGTCAAATGCAGGTTTTCTTTCTGGGGCAAGTGTTTTTCCCCCTTCTTTTGTACTGTAGCTATCTCTACGGAACTGATTTTAGTAGGACAATGAAATTTACTCAGCAGCTGGTTATTAATGGAGATTTCAGGAAAATATCTAGAGACCACATCCATTAGTTTTTATAAATATAATGAATATCCTTGATGCACAAAGAATCGTTTGTGCATGCCATTATAATTCATCATGATGTTTCTTACTGGGTTATCTCTCTGTGTGTGAATTGTTACATAGCATTTTCAAACATGTTACCACACAGGGAAAACTTGTAATCAAAAATAAAAGGAATCCCTTGTTCAGCCCTGTAAGCATTTATGAGCTACTAAAGGCGCCTAAGGGGGGAAAAAAACCATGGAATTTCTCTTTTCATTGGGAGTCTGCAACTATTATAACAAATAAGCGCCACTTCATTACTGGCTTCTTGGGAGACAATGTGGTTAAAGAAAAGTATATAGTGCAATATTGTGCTTTATCAAATTGCTTAGCCCTTGAGCAAGTAAATAGTTTTCCTGAAAGCCTGTGTTCAAATATTCTGACACAAACACTTCAGTGTGCCACACTATACTCTCTGGAGAATTCTTGAGCTGAATGTGGGAGAGGTGGTGGGTTTTTTGTTTTGTTTGTTTTTTGTTTTATTTTGGTTTCAATTGAATTACCATAATATTTGAACACAGAACCGTATTCTGCATGGGTGTTATGTTTAAGTTAGATTTCTCTCTCTGGGTTGAATTTCATTCTTCACTAGAGTGAATTATGTGTCTTGATATCCCAGCTGCCTGAGGATAAATGTGAAATGTTCTCTGAATAATTTCAGGAGCCAAACTTATCCTGTACTTCTGTTATTTTTAGTATGGTTTAAGGGAGAAGACACATCTGAAGGTAAAGGAGAAATCCATCTTACTGTCTCACTCCGATAGGCATTACTTTTGGAACTGTAGCACATTAACTTTGATCAAGAGAGCTTCATGAACTAAGATGTATAATATATAAGAAAGATATGAATTTCAGAAAGTATGTAACAATGACTTTTTTCTCCTTCCACAGAGGACGTACATATTTACTTTCCTACTCAGTTCTCGGTTATTTATGCATCCTTATGAACTAATGGCCAAAGTCTGCCACTTATGTGTTGAGCACCAGAGACTAAGTGATCCTGATAGTGATAAGGTAATGAAACATTTCAAACTTCATAATTGCTTTTTCTTAGACTTGCTAACTTTAAGGTTCAGATTTTGTGAAGTTGGTTACCTTAAGTAACCCTAGCTTGTCCCCAGGATGAAAAGCATAAGTGACATCATGGCTGTGCTTAGGAATTAGAAATAGTTTAAAGAATACCACACAAATATGATGCCATGGTCATCCCTGGATACTGCCATAATTTAGTTGCACTTGGCGGAGACACAGTGGGGGGTATAGTGTGGCGGTGGGTTGATTAGAGCTGCTTCTTCAGCCCCAAAGACTTTACATTAAACTGACCCTGTTGTTGTTTATTTGATATAGTCCATGACAGTAGATGTCACTGAATTAGATTTGCTTTTTCTCCCTATAACCAGATGAGAAAAATTGCACCTAAAATTCTTCAGCTCTTGACTGAATGGACGGAGACATTTCCTTATGATTTTCGGGATGAAAGAATGATGAGAAACTTAAAAGATCTGGCGCACAGAATAGCCAGTGGCGAGGAGGTTGGTAACATGAATTTAGCACATAACCTGGTTGGGAGATGGTGCCTCAGAATTTCAACACTTCTTTTCGGTTCTGCCTTTGGGCAAACCCTCTTCATAGTGTATTATTGTCCTCCTCTGTATGTCCAGTGTGTGTGGGGAGGTGATTATTCTATCCCACTTCAAAGGGATATGATCTGGAGTTTTATGATTAATTGGGGATATGTTCATATGAATTCATGCATGGGACTCATGTTGCCAGTGTGTTTTGATTTTGCTTTACTTCTATCTTATTTCTTCCAAAAAGGTTTGACAGAGCTAGCAAGATAATAAATAACATACTAATAAGCACTAATAGATTTAAATAGCATATTAGTGTAGCAGTTGATCAGTGGCATATTAATCAATCATCAATAGAAATAGACAGTCTGGACCAGGGAAGGGAGAAAACAAATATGCCACTGTTGAGAGCCAGTAGGGTTGGAAAGGACTGCTGTGGGGTGAGTTTAAGTTCCAGATAAAAGGGAGATGCAACTGGTTATTTAATTTTAATTGTTAAGGAGGGGAAAAAGTACTAATTCCTCAGTGCTTTAGAGGGAAAATTTATAAACCTAGGGCTGGGGTATAGCTCAGTGGTAGAGCACTTGCTTAGATTGTGTGACACCCTGGCTTCAATCCCCAACACCACATACATACACACACACATGCATAATAAGTAAATCTTTCCAATAAGAGTTTTCGATTAGGGGGCCTAAAATGGAGAATTGAATAAGATATTCTTTTTAGTGCTCTTTATAATGAGTATTCCTTGATAAAACTGGGACCAGAGATTAGTGTGTAAATTAACAAAGGTAATTCGTTGGGGGATGAAGAGAAGACAGAGAAAACAACCCAAGTCTTCTGATGCTGGAGGTTGACTCAAGGCTAGGACCTAGAATAGGTGGAGATTGAAAGTCTCTTAGATAATCTTCCATAAATACCACTTCCCTCAATTGAGCCTTTGATAAGAGCTAACTAGTTGTGACAAATTCAAGGTTATCCCCTTTGAAGCAGGCCTGGAGGGCTAGTATTCAGTGTTGAGGCTTGTTGAGCCCTAAGGATGTCTTTGTAGTGTCTGTTGTTGCTGGAAACTTTCTGGAAACAAGTTGCTTCAGCACAGATATAACCTTTTCATGTAGAAGAATGGGCTGAAACTGTGAACAGTGGCGGTAATATCTTGTTTTGTTCATCTGAAAATACATTCCCATCACACATAACCTTCACGAAGAATTCATCCTTTCAGTGGTGTGCTGTAAAGATAATGTTAACAAGACCCCAATCTGTTTTAATCCTTGCGACGAGGTTTTCATGCCATTTCCCCAATGCAAAGAAGAAGTCAACTAAAATTATATTAAGTTTCCCCACTTAAAAAACTGGAACTTGGCTTTCCTGCATTAGGTCTCACAAAACAGGACTACTCACAAAACAGGACTTAACCTTTTCACTCTCACTTTGTGACGTGATATTGAAGCTGGGTGCTCAAGATAACTTTCTGCAAGGCTAAAGGTTGTTTCCTGAGTCATTTGGCAGGTTGTGACTATTGTAATCATTTTGCCCGTTTGCCTGTCTTGGCTTCTGCCAGGTTTGGATTGATAGGTCCCTCACTCACAGAGGCACACATTAAGCCTCACAGTGCAGTTTTATAAAAAGACTTAAATTAGAGGGCTTAGCTATTGGGTAGCTTGGCAGGGTCACTGCAGGCTCAATGACCTTGATTTATGACAATCTGCTCAAAAGATTGGTGGCATCACAGATCTTTTATTGCATAAAGGCCAAGCCCTGAGTCGGACACTTAGTTCTACCTTCCAGATAAGTGTGTGTAGCTACTTTGTATGATAGTCGGCTTATCTTCTTTCCCTGTGTTGCCTTTTACAACATAGAGATTATAACTTAGTTTTTCCTTAAAGAATCACCTAAAACCCTTTTTTTTTCTTTTTAAGATAAAATGTTAGTGATTTGAAAATGCCAAATGAATTTTGTTCCTTTTGTTCCTTCTTGTCATGGGCATTAAAGAGGGAGATCATTTCTATCTGTGACCAAATGAAACCCAGTCTTTATTTTAGAACAAGATAGAGCCATTCAAGAGTTGGGTAGAGGAGGCTTCATAACACTGAGAAAAGGGCCAGTCAGCCTTCTGACCCAACCTTCTTATCAGCATTCCTATTTTAATAACACAGTCTTAATAAACTTTGGAAAATATAGCAGGCTTTGAGCATGTAAAGAGGAGATGAGAAGATAAGCCAAGTCTAACTGAGGAACCTAATGAACTAGGGGTTGAGTGGAGAGATGTGCCTGCCTTGTCAGGCTGGGTGTCTCAGGGACTTGCTGTTTCTTTGGCTGCTTTGATCCAATATTCAGAAATCAGGTCCACACCTGGCAGTGGGTTGATCTGAGTGTGCTTTGGCAAATCCCATAAATTCCTTTATCCTTTCTCATCTTTATAAATCATGGAGTTAACTGCTCTGTGTTGAGATCCCTTCCAGCTCTCAAATGTGTGATGGATGCTCTTTCCCCAGCTCTTGGCTTGGCAGCTCTTTATCTGTCACATCTTTAAGTGTCTCTCCTCAGATAGACCTACTCCTGTCACCCCACTAAGATCATGCCCACTTCCATTCCTGGTTGTCACCAGCCCTCCCTTCAGAGCATTCTGTGACTTGTTATTACTTTCTTTTTGCTCCCCCTGGGTTCCATGCTGTGCCCTCTTTGTTCACCATGGCATTTAATAGACTCTCAGTGCTTGAATGAATGAAGGAAGGAGGAAGGAAGGAAGGAACAGGCAAATCAGTTACTACAATAGGAAAACATTATTTCCCTCCTGTGGCAGGAGTGTGGTCTTGAGTTGCGACTTGTTGCTTCTTGCCTCTGGCTTCAGGGATTTTTTTGGCAGTCAGTGAAGCCAGGTGTGCCCTATATATGATTTAGTCAGGTTCCTCTGTATCTGCTAGGACAGTTCCACATAATTTGGCTTAATATGTTTCTCCCCTGGGGATTTGCCCCAAATGAAGTGGTTTATTAGGACATGCCTGCAAGAAACATGAAATGGAACTAATGATTGAATTACATGACAAATGACTGTAGTGGCTAGAATGCAATTTTCTCTTCCTTAAGGGGCTGGTCTTTATAATAAGAACTTCTATCTTTATTTGCCAGGTAATTACTGTCGCTGGCATTTGAAGTTATAAAAAAGAATAAGTACATATTTAGCAATTCATGACTCAGTGAGGAAGCATGCTTAATAACACAAAACTTGATTTCTCAAATGAAATCAAATGGAGGCAGGAAACTTTTAAAAGAGGTCACACGCATATTCTGTTTCCCTCTGTTTTCCTTTTATGTACACGTGCACGTGCACACACACACACACACACACACACACTATTACTTGAATAGCTTTCTCCTGTATCCTCTTGTGTACATTTCCCCTTTATGTTTTGGTGTTGTCTTTTTACTCACTGGAACCAGAATATACAATACCGCTACCTAGTCCCCCTTTCACCCAGAAAAACCTAAAATTTTTATGCAGAATAAAAATCTTTCACCAGATGCGCTAGCAGAACATGGGTTCTCACACATCGCCATGTGTCAGAATCACCTGAAGAGCATTTACATTGTACTCTGCAGACTGTACCTCAAGCCAATTAGTCAGAATCTCTGGAGGTGGGACCCAAGCTGTGGGCTGTGACCCTCAGCTGTTGTGTGCTGGTTGCTTTTCCTCATGTGGTAACTTGAAGAGAATGTGGTTGTTTCTGATTCAAGTATTTTCCATGGGGATCCTAGGAAGGGAGGTGGAATGGGTACATAATGTAGAAATTAGATTTCTTGTGGAATATCTGTTGAGATGTAAAATAATGGGTGGGTTCTATTTTAAAATAAGTTTGTGTGTGACTTTTCTGAGTAAAAAGTATTTTCTTGTATGTCTTGAACCTATGTTATCCCAGAAATCCTACTGTGGAAAAGTGAATTTTTTTTATTTTTAATAAATCAATTAATATAGGAATGCATTCTGATTGTTAAAAAGAGAAAACAATTTACACAAAGCAAAAATACTCAAAAGTTTCACCAATCCCACTTGTATTATAAAGGTAACAACTGTTGTCAGTTTTGTGTATACATATTCATGCACAGATACACACATCCATAGAAGTAGTGTGTATAGTTTGTGTGTGTGTGTGTGTGTTTAACTAGTGTTTGCCACCCTGTTTTTCCACTCAGTGATGTGTCCTGGGGACCTTTCCATGTCAATGGAGAGATCTGTATCCTCTCTCACCTGCTGTACAATAGTTTAAAAAAAAAAAAAAAGTTTTCTTTTTATAAACTATTTTGTTGGAAACAAGTACATTTTTTTCATGCAGAAAGTATATGATTTTTCTTAGAAAGCTTTAACAAAGAATACAAGTCCCTCATTCACACTGAACTGTGTTCAGTAGAGTAGTAATGTAATGACAGTTGTGGGTTACTCTTGTAAATAGACTTTAATGACTGTGAAACTGCAACTTTATGATGTGTGTTTTGTACTCTGGATGGTACACACTGTAACTAAAGTACCCCAAAAATGTTTATTATTTGTCTTAATAGGCTGAGAAATACTTGTGTAATTTGAACAAGTAGTACTAACTCTCCTGTAGGCATGTATTATGACATTTGGGACAGAGGACTGAAGAAAACATTTTGAGTTCTTAGAGTTTTAATGTAGCTCCATGTTACAAAAGTAGAAGAGGTGGGGCAACAGGGATGAGGGATTGAAAATAGCTCACAATTCAGCCTTAAATGGCTTGGAATGCCAAAGAAAGGCATTTTCCTTGAGTAACAATACATTCCCAAACAGATAGCATCTTCTAAACTGATAACTTTAATGTTGATTGGAAGATAGGTTTTTTTGAAGATTCAATTTTTTAAACACTTAGGTATTTCATCATTTTGGGATGATCTGCAAATGCAGAGAAAAATAAGTTCATCTAATGGGCAACAATAAAGAACTCATTGGAATATATAATGACAAGTAGAGAAGAAGAAAAAGAAGGTCATGCTTTTTATCCTTGACTATGCAAGCGTGAACCCTTTCTTGATCGATGTGTTGTAATCTTCCTTATGTGCAAACATCTCTTGAGTTTTTTATATGTGCTCTGTTAAACCAAATTACTTCTGTAAAAAAAAAAAAAAATGTAGCTCTTATACTTGTAGGTAAGTACCATTTAATTTTCAGAGAGTTAATCTCAGCAAATGATACTGTGATACCTTTTAAAAAGTCAGTGAGGCATAAACAGGTCTTTCTACATCTGCAGATTCACTGAGACTGTTGTCTTGAGAGCTGGCAACCTTAGGACCCAGTTTGTATCGTATCAGCCCATGTGCCTATCTGTGACATGGGCGTCATAATTCACTAGAAAGGGAATTGCTGTTGGCAATTTGGGACCAGAAAAGGAGGACCAGAAAACTCCACAGCTTAGGATAAGTGTGCCCAAGGAATCAGGAAGTTATTTCTCTGACGTAACAAGTGTTTTCAAGGGAAAAGGGTGATACTTATCTATAACACCTGCAGTGTTTTTTTAAACCAATTTCTCTTTAAGTGTTGTGGCTATAGCAAAAGGAAGTTGCAAACAAAGTGGCATCTGGTAGTAGCGTTAGGGGGAGAATTGCCATGGGAGAGAGTTGGTTTTAAACGTTAGTACTGACTCATGAGTACCAGAAAAATGGACAGGAGCCAAATGGAGGTCAGATATCAAAAATGAATATCCACTTCCACAGTACATGTGAAAGTCAGGAAGGTGGGTGGGCGGGCAAGTGGGAAGTTATGGTGTGTTTCTGTCAAGTAGTTTTCATGTCCCCAAAACCTCAAGATAGGAATGGAGAAATCAAGAAGGTGGCCTGAAAGAAAATGTTAAGTGCTCTGACTTGAGGTCACTGTATTTTAACCTTCCAGAAGTAAACAGATGCATTTCTACCAGAGAACAGTTAGTTGTATGTAGTATTCATTAACACTGGATCCCCTCAATAGCTCATCTGTAATGTCTATGGTGTTCCCAAGGCCCAACCTGAGAACAGTGACTAAACCCTTCAGGTTTGGGAAGACACTTGATGTGTCTATGTCTCTTTTGAACTATTAGAGCTATTTGAATCCTCCTGTAGCTTTCCTAAACCAAGCTGATTGCCCAATCTCAAGGTAAAATCACTCACAGACACAGTCCCCGAGGCAGCCTAACACTGAAAAAGGACATGCAGAGCGAGATTATTTTTTGCTTATTCCCTAGCAGACATACCGGAAAAATGTCCAGCAGATGATGCAGTGTCTGATCCGCAAACTTGCTGCTCTCAGCCAGTATGAGGAAGTTCTGGCAAAAATCAGCTCCACATCCACTGATCGGCTCACAGTTCTCAAGACCAAGCCACAGTCCATACAGAGGGATATCATTACTGTCTGCAGTGACCCTTACACGTTGGCCCAGCAGCTGACTCACATAGAGCTGGTGAGGCCCTTGTTGTCCTTGTCCTTTGCAACCACAGGTTTGATTTGCTTTGGCAACCAGACAATGTATTTGCCAGCAATAATGTCACAAGAGAGGTCAGAGTAATGCAAATGGGAAATAATCTATGAAATAGCTGAAACATGTTTTTTAGGCATTTGAATATGAATGCTTCTGATATTCTGGGAATTTACTTGCAAATAAACCCTAAACAAAAATGAAAAGCAGAGTTTATTGACCTTCTTCATCTTCTGCCTCTAATTAATTTTTCCATGATTGGCTCAGTCTTCAACTATTTTAGAACATTGACCTAAGCAGAAAATTGCCTCTGTTCAGACCTTGAAGATAATGAAACTATTGGGGGTTAAAAGCTTACTTTATAATCTGCATTAAGAAATGAGGGTGATGCCAAAAGCCACTGGAAGAAATTGACTCTTCGTTTCTTTTCATTTTCTTTAATGCTGTTGATATGCTGGATTTTCATTTCAGGAGAGACTTAATTATATCGGGCCAGAAGAATTTGTTCAGGCATTTGTGCAGAAGGATCCTTTGGACAATGACAAGGTAATTAATCCCTCCAGACATCAGTCCTGAAACTAGAAATGGAATGCCTTAGTTTGTGATAATAGTTATAAGACATACAGGTTGAAACTATTCTGTTTTAGGTTTTAAAATCAGGATGTTTTCTTTCTCTTTCTTTCTTTCCTTCCTTCTTTCCTTCCTTCCTTCCTTCCTTCCTTCCTTCCTTCCTTCCTTCCTTCCTTCCTTCCTTCCTTCCTTCGCTGTGTGTGATTCATTGCAGTTCTTCTTGAGCTAGATATCTGAGTGCCTTTGCAATATTCTTACCCCATCATGAACTTTATCCTGTCTTTCATCCTTATTGGGAAATGTAATAAACCCTTTACAGCAAGTACATACAGGAGTTTGGGGTGATGAAGGTAGAAGATAAAAGCATAATGGTTTTAGCAGATTAAGCCAGAAAGAAAAACAAAAAAACAATGCTGTGCTCATGATTCAACAATAGCATGGGAAGGAAAGACAGGATGCACATCCAGCCTGCTGAGCAAGGATCTTCACTACTTTGCCTTTTCTATGAAGGTAGATCCCATGTGACAGGTTTGTGGTGGAGCCTACACATTAAGAAAATAATACTGGACACAGAATGTAAAATCAGTATACACATGTAAGACTTTTATCCCCCAGTGACTTCCATAAGCATTTTGAATCGTTAAGCAAAAAGAGACCACATCACCCACTGATGAAAGTCCCCTCTGGGAGTAGGGGCAACAGCTGTTTTCCGGCCTTAGAATAGTTCCTCTAAGTACGGGAAGTGAAGACTATGTTTTGCAATAGAAGGCTAGTGGACTTTTTTGTTTGTTTCTTTTGGAAAAAAGGACAGAGGGGTTAATGAATCTCTTCAAGCTTGACTTTGAACTCCAAGATGCGATGAGCTTCTTTTGCCTTTGAACAGTGTGTCACTCACCCTCATAAAGCCCATGAGAGTGTAGACTTCTATTTATCTTCTTTAGAAGATATTTAGTTTCTTGGTACATGATGATCCAAAATTTCGTTCAGCAGCTTCATTTTGGGAGAAGGTTTTCCAGGCCCCTGCACTCTTGGCCTCTCTTTCCTGTGTTGATAGCAATTGGTATTTGCACCTATTAATCAGTCCAAGATTGTTTTAGAATACAGCTAGAGCTTTTCCTTGGAGTTGTGTTTCTGAGGACAGATCTCACCCAAATTAACTTAGTTTCTTGGGAAGGTAGGGAGGGGTACTTTTATGAATGCACCAGAGTATATTTCTAGACCTCAGGTTTCACTGAACCTAAGAGATTTTGGTATTTCTCTAAGAATAATCAAGAATGGTAGTGGTCCTGGTGGTTCCTCTCTCCTCTTCACTCACTTCCTGTCATCCTAGGCGGCTTTCCTAATCCACAAACTGAGATTCAAGTCCCCATATTGGACAAAATGAGAGCCCAGTCTATTCTTTTTTTCTCTAACTTATCCATTCACTTTGCTTTCTCCATAGAGTTGCTACAGTGAACGGAAGAAAACACGAAACTTAGAAGCTTATGTGGAATGGTTTAATCGCTTGAGCTACTTGGTTGCTACTGAAATCTGCATGGTGAGAAAATGAATTTTCTCTGTCTTCTGACTCTCGATTATTTTTCATACTTTACATTCGTGGGGCCTGCATGTTGGATAACTGCTCTCCATCATTTTTTTCTACATAGCCTGTAAAGAAGAAACACCGAGCAAGAATGATTGAGTATTTCATTGATGTAGCGCGAGAATGTTTCAACATTGGCAACTTTAATTCCTTGATGGCAATAATCTGTGAGTATTTTCTGGTGGATATATGTCCTTTATTTCTATAAAATAAAATGTATAAAATTGTGAAATGTATTCACCAAAAATCTGCAAATAGTTTCATTATTGAAAAATATACTTTTTAATACTGAATTATTTTAGAATGTTCAGAATGTTTTAAGTAGCCAAACTGGTGCAAGCAAGTGTGTGTAATCTTTTCCAAGTATGCATGAATTCATGGAATACTTTTAATTTATCCTCCACTACATATTCATCTGCAAAAGCTTAGAACTGATCATTTTCTGACTGCCTGTGCTCCTAGTACATAGAGTTGCAGTCCTTACTACTCTAGCATGCCAACCCTCTCCTCTATATCATGGGGATTTTTAATGCTAGAGACCATGTTTCTTTCCATTCATTCTATAAATATAGGACATGAAGTAACAAGTTTTAGTTGTTCGAGTTTATGCCTGTTGTCTTGCCATAATTATTGATAATGACGCTTTCATTGAAAAATGTACTGGTTTATATGACAAATTATGTGACCATCCTACACATTATAGGTGCTCAGTAAATATATGAATAAAAGAACAAAGGAGTGGGGGTCAATTTGAAGCTAGAGAATCTACCAAATTTAATTCAATAATCTTTATCCTATCAAACCCCCTATCTCTAATTCATTTTTTCCATTTTATTTGCATATAATTTCCCCTTTGCTGCTCTCATAAAAATACTCACCAGATTTCAACTGTTGTTTATTTGACTCACTCCATGAAAATAGTGAATGGAAAGATTATCTAAGACAGAAATCTGAAAGGTTCTTGGTCTAATAAAAAAGATTACTTAATTTCTATCTTCCACCATCAAGAAAATGTCAAAGCATAACATCCATGCTTTGCATTTATCATCTTATTTATCCACTCAGTACTCCTACAAGAATAAGCTGAGTTCCAGAGGAAAAGATTTTCCTGGGGATGTCCAGTTAACCACTAATTGAGGGAAGCTCAATCAGGGGTTAGGAAGCTACTAAGCTCATGGCCCAATCTGGCCCACTACTGTTTTCTTTCTGGACAGTGAGATAATCATTTTTAAATGATTGAAAAAAATATCAAAAGAATGATAACATTCAAATTTTAGCATCCAGAAATGCAGTTTTATTGAACATAGCCATAGATGTTTGTTTATATAATTATCTGTGACTGCTTATGTACCATAACATGAGAGTGTTTTGTAGTTACCACACAGATCGTATGGCCTGCACAGCCTAAGCTGTTTACTATTTCTCCTTTTCAAAAAAAAAAAAATGTGCTTACCTCTCTACTCAAAGCAAATGCTATCATTATGTTATTTCTGGGCTACAGGAGAATTTGCAAGAAAAAAAATTAATGCTGGAGGTTATCATTTACTAACAATTTGTTGAATCCAATTACTTACATTTAGCACTGAACACTTTTCAGGAGTATGAGTTGGAATGATTTTGCTTATATCTCTATTTCAATTTTCTCCTCCTTCCATGCATTTTAAATTGGAAGCTGGCATGAATATGAGCCCAGTCTCTCGACTAAAAAAAACTTGGGCCAAAGTGAAGACTGCGAAGTTTGACATTCTTGAGGTATGTGAAAATGTCTTACTGTTAAATGTTTTCCACGTGGAGAGTGGGCTTCCTCTGTATGATCTTTCCTCTCTGATAGTGCTGCAGAAGAAAAAGACTTACAGACCAAAGGGAAAGAAAGGGATTCAAATTGCAGGAAGGGAAAATGAATCAGGTTTTAGACTAGTTTTTTTATAAAAAGAGTGTCCATTTTGAGTTTGACTGGAGAAGTGTTGACCTGTCAATCACACCACATCATATGCAGGAATAGAGTTGGGGTTTTGAACAGTTGAGAGTTTGTTCCCAGTTTGCCTAAAGTAGCTTCATTTATGTCCCAGGAAAGATTTTCTCATTCCCACAGAATATTCTTTTACCATCATTTCAACAATTGTAGCTAACTTGTGCAAAGCTCTTACCATATAATTGTAAGGATAGTAAGAATCATGCACAGGGCATATGTGTTTGAATCACATTGATTCATCTATTACCTTGGTGTATTGATACTTTTAGTCTACCATCTTTGGAAATATAAACACTCTTTCTCAAGTTTTTCCCCAATTGGGAATTATTAAATATCTCATATGATGCCTTATTCATGTTATCTAATAAATTTCTTTTCTTTCTTGCAAAATGGTATGCTTTCAGTTATTTTGAATGATTTGTTTTCAAATGAAAATAATAAATTCCCTTACAAAGTAGCTAACCATCACCTGGCTCAGTGACCCTCAAAGGAAATTTTTCTAATGCTGAGGTTTGACTCATGGTTATCAGGTCTAGATCTGATATTAAGAGTTAGCAACACAGATTGGTTTAGGTTTAACATGATCAAAGTTTACATCAGTTTGTGAAACTGAACCAAACCTCAGGAAAAAAAACATGTGTGTTCTAATGTGTTGTGAGCACAAGTAGGTGTATGAGAGGGATAAATCATATTCCTAATGAGTTTCCTAACTTATTTTGAATTGCTTATGTACAGTTGAATGTGTGATCTTTTAAACTTCTACAGATGAGAAGTAAATGGTTAATACTCTTCTCTCTTTTATCTGTAGCATCAGATGGACCCTTCCAGCAATTTCTATAATTACCGAACAGCTCTTCGAGGGGCAGCACAAAGGTCTTTGACTGCCCATAGTAGCAGAGAAAAGGTATGCACTTAAAGCAGTGTGTAATTCATGAAAGAGTCACCATGATTTCAATGGAATGCAATGGGAACTCCTATACTGAGCTTCTCTTACCTATTCATATCTAAGACAGATGCACACCATAGAAATGTTGTCACTTGATATATAGGAGAAGAGGAATGCTAAAGAAAACTTGGGTAGAGGAAAAGTAAAAGTGACTTGATGTATAAGATTGCAAAGACATAGTACTGTTACTGTTACATTACTAAAATGCTTATTTTGTAGTTAGTCTTATTTGTGTTTAAGCATAAGTTACATGTTAAGGTGACTAATAGCATTAGAGAGTAATTTGATTTAATGGAAAATAGACATTTAAGCTCTGCACAAAGTGGCTGACTTAATGTAACCTTTTCTCTTAGAAGAATTAGCTTACCTCCCATGGTTAAGTCATTTATTTTGAGAAAGTAGGTTAGTTGCTGTAGCATTAGGCCTGCTGTTACTAATTGGATATGTGGATGGCAGAAAAAAGTATAAGGATGTCTGAGAAATTAATGATCGTCTCCCTGTCTATGCTTAAACAAATTAATACTACCCTAGATCTACCATACTCCTGACTCTAAGGGTCCTCCTCTCTTGGTACTTTTTTTGTCTTATTTCCTTACAGAGGAAGGCAAGTCATCTCAATGTTGGTCATCATGTTATTTGAGAAGTACATACCCAGTTATAGTAAATGGCTAGTGAGGGTTACTTGGTGGTGATATCTTCTGTTTAGATTCTGGCTTTCTTTTACTTTAAACTTTATATTCAACAAATGAAGATGTCACATTCCCAGGTTTTTAACCATTCCTCATATGATCACATGGTTTTCAATCCCTTTGCTTTTCTGTGCTTCTATGAACTTTTTTCTGCACATCAGAATTCATGTCTGTGGAACTGATGATACCTTTAAAGTACAGTTGCTGGCTCTCTGAATTAGGAACATTTAAAAAGAGAATTGAAAAACATAAGATGGGAATTATCTTGGAGTAAATGAGAAGTTGAAGGAGCCTGTGAAATGTCTTTCTTGTACCTGGGCATAAGGAACTGAACAGTAAAGTACTCTTAGTGGGACCGGCTGTTTCCATTTCCTTGGGAGAGCCACTCAGCCAATAGCAGAGACTCGTGCAGGCATCCATGCATGCAGACATCACCTAAGGAACAGCCCCTGCCACCCAGAATTTATAATCTAATTAGGGGCATATGGCATGCATTTAGAAAAAGTTTAAATATCAATATGAAAAAAATAAATGATCAACACCCCATGAATCTCATAGCCCAGTACCAAAGAAGAGAACACAGGAATATAGTTCTTGCTTTAAAAAGCTGTTACAATGTACAAATATTGCATCTTGATTTTAATTTTGTTCTCACATCCTTATAGCTGTCATATGATGATGTATCTTTATTATTTTTTAAGTGCATATGCCACCTGGATAGTGGCTTGAAAGCAAGCAGACATAGGCGATATTTGATGGATGAGCATGGCTGTATTCTATTAAAGGCCTCTGTAATTAGAATTTCATATAATTTTCATGTATCATAAAGTATTATTCACTTGATTTTTATCCAGCCACTTAAAAATGTAAGATATGTAAGATATGTGACTCCTAAGCCATCCAAAATTGGGGCTACAGTTTGCCAACTCCTAGTTTTTGCCACCAGTAAATTGTTCCAAATTTTAAACTGAGTTCTGACAGAGTCCAGCACTTCTCACCCTTAAGTAATCTTTGTTGATTATTGATGTGTACTTTTATGGTTTCGATGGCGTCTGTGGAGAAATAGCCAGTAACATTAGAAGAAGATAATGAAATCTTTACTGATTCAGCCTTAGCAACTTCACAGACAAAAACACATGATTGAAAGTATATTCAAGCTGGGCGTGGTGGTACATGCTTATAATCTCAGCAGCCCAGGAGGCTGAGGCAGGAGGGTCTTGAGTTCAAAGTCAGCCTCAGCAAAAGCAAGGTGCTAAGAAACTCAGAGAGACCTTATCTCTAAATAAAATACAAAATAGGGGTGGGAACATGATTCAGTGGCTCAGTGCCCCTGAGTTCAATCCCCAGTATCAAAAAAAAAAAAAAAAAAAAAAAAAAAAAGGTGTATTCAAGAGAGCAATCAAAACTGAAGATTAAATTTGGTTATTTTCAGAAATCAATGAAAACAAATAATAATTAACCTTTTTTTAATGACTTCAGGGGGAAATCTTACTTTCTCTTTAGAAGTAAATTGGTACTTAATATTTTTGTGTGTGAGTCTAAAAGTATGTTTTCCTATTCATGTGGTATTGAAGTACCACATGAGCCATGAGCTTAGGAAACTTCAAAACCCTAATCTTGAGGAAATAAGAGACTCACAATTTGTGTTTGGTGTATTATTTGCATTGTATAAAATTTAAAATCTTTAAATATACATTGACATTTTAGAGAAAGTGGAAGTTATTGTATCTGAACCTTTTTCTCTCTCTTTTTTTTAATAGGTATAGTAAGGTACTTAGTAGGGTACTTAGTTAAAGATTATTTTAGATTAATTATTATAAAATACCATCTCATCAAACCAAAGAGCTCAGACAGGAAAGTATTATTAAAGTTCATTGTTTTATAAATAGTTATTAAATTTAAATTACACATCTATATTCCTCTCTCCCTGTGGCACATCTGTCTCACAACATATTGTGCCAGGTACTTCTTAGGTGATTTTCCGTGACAACAAGTGCTAACTTGTTTTCTTATTCATGGGCCAGCTTTACCCAATAGATAAGTGTAGCAACAATCATCCATAACCCTAAGCTCTCATGTTATCTTGAGTAATGCCCTCAGGATAAAGTAAAATCATCTGGGGGAAAAAAATCATCTAAACCGTAGATATCTAAATGATGTAGCGATATAAGTGATGGGTCACACATCTTAAAATCTCAGTACTTCCAGAGATAAGTCTTCTATTAAGATTTTACCATAACTAAATGAAAAGCAAGAATTCCTTTTAGGTATTTTTTTTCCTTTCATTATAACTAGAATTTTCAGATTTTATTATCTGCTGCTCTGCACTGAGAGAAATAGGAAGAACTGTAGGAAAAGCATTTGCCCATCTATTTCTCAGCACTACTTGTTCTTGCTATATTTTGATCAATATTGAAATTTGTATCTTAAGCAAAATTATGCAAGGGAGGAAGTGGCTGTCACATAAGGTGTACAAAGCACTATACCTTAGTTCTTTGTGGCCTTGCATGCAACTCCGAGTTCATGTTGTTCATTAATCCTTTTGAACTATTTGATGAGAGGCTAAATGTTTATTTGCCCAGACAAACCAGAATCTTTTGTTTTCTCTAGATTGTGATACCATTCTTCAGTCTCTTAATCAAAGATATTTATTTCCTCAATGAGGGCTGTGCCAACCGCCTCCCAAATGGCCATGTCAATTTTGAGGTGAGTGTGATAAAGTAGGTTGAATAAACTAGAGCACAAAGGGAAGTGCAGCTGCTCTAGCACTGCATCTCAGGCCTGGCTGCCATAGCTGATGCTGTGGTTCTAGAACAAATTCTTTCCCTAATATTTTATAAGAAATTAGTAATACCAAGTAGAATATAGTAGCTGCATTATTATTATTAGTAGTAGTAGTAATATGATTATCATCATCTTCATCATCATTATTTGAGGGAATGTTAGTAAATGTTCACCTGAACCTACCTAGCAAATATAGTTTTCATTAGATTTCTTAAGTATGTAATTCAGAAGTTTAAAAATCAGACAAAAGCATTTTAAATGGAATTGTCTCTTGCAGACTTATAGTTGTGTGATGATTGCTTTTAAAATTCTTCTCCCTTGTTCTCTTTCAGAAATTTTGGGAACTGGCCAAACAAGTGAGTGAATTTATGACATGGAAACAAGTGGAGTGTCCATTTGAGAGGGACCGAAAGATCCTTCAGTATCTGCTCACAGTGCCAGTCTTTAGTGAAGACGGTGAGGCCTTTCAGTTGTAACCGCCCTGAGCAGCCCCAGATCCTGCGTTTAGGAAACAAGCATATACATGCTTGATGCTTGATTCCTCATGAGACAAGAGGCCAGTCCTCTGATCTGTCCCAGCTTAAAAGCACAAACAACCTTATGATGGACCCCTACAATATTTTACCTTAATATTCATTCATCCATAACCACTATGTTTCCAAATATAAATCCTTTCAAATCCCTGATCTGCAAAGCTTTGAACATAAATGGAAAGCTATTGGAGGATTTTTTTTTTTTTTTTCTTGTTTGGACTTGCTTCCATTGAAAAAGAGGTGTTTTGTGTTTTGTTAATAGGGGAAAAAAAAAAAAAACTCCCAAAACAGTAAATTGTTACCACCAGCTATTTCAAGAAGTAGAAGAATGTCTTGACCTATTAAAATATTAGGGAAATTAAGGCAGAAAAAGTGATTAAATATGTATGGAAATATTTACCAGAAGAGAGTTAATGTTCATAATCATGGTAATTATTTTATTGATTTTTTCATATCCTAACATCATAGGAATCAATAACACCTATTGGCGAAGTTTTCATCACAGATTAATAGTGTTTGCAGTAATGATTGAAAAACATTTTGAGTGAATATGACCTATTTCAGAGTGTACTTGATTGTTTCTAATCTCTATAAATAGGACTAATAACTTTTCGAGTTTTTAAATGAGGATTTTTTTATTTAAAAAGGAAGAAAAAATATTAGAAGGATAAAAAAATGACCTAGGAAACCTATGAAGGGTTCTTTAAAAGGTGAGGGTACCAGGAAAGAGCTGTCAACCCTTTCTTTGTAAAGAACATAAATCTGAGTATATGACGGCATTATGTGGTTTGCATTTCTTAGTTAATTCAATGTGTTTTGGGCCTAGAGGCCCTGGGGTTTTTGTTGACAGGGTCAGTCAGAGACAAAGTGATGTTATATCTCCATGAAATAATGAACCTTCTCAGTCATAATTTGATACCTAAAAGAGAGTGTTGTGAATATGGGGTCACGTTGCACAGGGGATGGATGGAGGTGGATAATGTGGCAGCAGGCTCCAACATTCATGCATGCTCTTTTTTTGGTTGATTGTAGCTCTCTATTTGGCTTCTTACGAGAGTGAAGGACCTGAAAATCATATAGAGAAAGACAGATGGAAGTCCTTAAGGTGGGTCTCATTGCATCTCATTGCTGCACAAATCTACAGGAATTGTTAGTTTTACCTGAAGAAAGCCACATATGTTCTATGGGAAGTCCCTGCTTGCCTGTTCTAAGTCCTCTACACCTTATTTCTTGCTAACTGAATCTTTGTGGCTTAGAATTCTTATTGTCCTAATTCAGTTTTATTACCTTACACTTTTTTTTTAAAGCTGGCAGATACACAGTGCTTCTGTTCTTCTTTCTCCTGTAATATAATAGAATGAGGAACTGAAATTATCCCATGGTATGGTACAAAGAAAACACCAACTATTTTTCTTTATCTAAAAGATCAGATTCAGACCTTATCTCTGAATAGTTCTTCCAACACAGAAATATTTTTTGATCTGAGATTAAAAAAAAAGAACAAAATATTGGTCAAAGTTAACCCTGGACCCATTGATGCTGATATTATTGGGACAATTACTTACCAACTGGATATCAGTCCCCTTTTTGGTTTGAGAAGGAAAGCTGGGATTTTAAATAAAATCAGGAGTTTCATATTTTAAAATTTTGCTATCCTATTAGAATTTTCAAATAAAATGTGTTAGCATTTGTATTTTAAGACTCTGAGATACTTTAATAGGCAAAAGTAGCCCAGAACATAGTATAGTACAATATAATCAAAATTGCTATCACTGTTTCTACTAACAAGCTCCTGGAGTGCATGCCTTTGGGTATGTACCAGGGTTGACAAGCATTTTCTCTTCTTCCTTTATTGTCCTAGGGACGTTTGGGAACCTGTATTATACTTGATATTAGGC
This sequence comes from Sciurus vulgaris, assembly GCF_902686455.1. NCBI lineage: Eukaryota > Metazoa > Chordata > Mammalia > Rodentia > Sciuridae > Sciurus > Sciurus vulgaris. The sequence continues at coordinate 78,944,541 of NC_136469.1, forward strand.
TAGATTTCATGAACCAAGATCTCTAAGATATACTTGTTTTTTTGTGTGTACATTTGATTTGTGTGTTTCAAGGGAAAACCTAGGCCCCCTTCTTTGTATCCCTCAATGAGGAGGGATGAGATACGGAGGAGTGTCATTGGAATTATTATCTTTAGTATAAGTTGAGGTGATAGGTAAAGGACAAGAGATGTTTCTGGTGCCTCAGACAGTTAAAGAGGACCATAAAGAACGGCTGGCTAATGCCAGGAGTCAGGACACATTATAGTCCTGCTAGGCTGATGCCCCAAATCTATTACTTTTTAAAATTTTGTGCCTGTCAGTATCACATTTCAATTTAAATTTTGCATTACTTTCTGTTTGAATTAAAAGGTACTTGTGGTTTTCTTTAATATTTTCACATGCAAAGTGAGTTTCAAAGTCTAAACATCTAACCAGATAAAAATATGGAAATACTCCTCTAAAATGAACCTTTTTAAGATAAATTTTGCCTTCTATACTTTTTCTTTTAAATGCCCTTTTTTCTGTTAAAAACTTCAAGTTTGGTAAGGCCCTTGGGTATAGCTTAGCTATTGTTACTTTTCTTGAAGATTTTTAAAAAATTGTCCAGGGGACAGATTGGCTGTGCATAATGGATGTGCAGTATCTGCATTACCTGTAGCATTCAGACATTAGAAGAATCCAGACCTGCCTACATTTTTGGTTTAGTTGTTTCTCTGTTATGACACCTTCCTACTGTTTAGTAATTAGGTTGGAAGGTTCATTAGTCCAAGGTTTGATAGCAAAAACAAAAGATTGAGTTGCATAATTTTTTCCCATATCTGTGTGTACCATATACACAGTACATAATATAATTGAACATTTGATTGGTTGAAAGGTGACCAAAGAATTTAGTGGAGAATTTAGGAATATGAGGGGAAAGAAAGTGTCCTGGCTTTCACTGTATCCAGGAATAGATCTGCAATTGTACTCAACTCCAAATTGCTCAGTAATATTGCTCTGGTAAGAATTGATTGGCAGACTGGCAGTGGCAGAAATAAAATGAATGGTATATAAGGAAATATATGTCTAAACAGTGAAGAAATATTCTTTGGTATAAAAGACTATTTTACATGTTGAAATTGTTTTCCAAGGGGGCTTGAAGAACAAACTCCCTTTCATGTCTGTGCTTAAGCCTTGCACATACCATTTATACATCCTGTCTGTTCTCATGGTCCAGATCCAGTGCCTTCCCCTGTACTTGGCCCTTTTTACTTCAGAAAGTTCCTCTTGCACTCCTTTCTTGTTGTTTGCTGTGTGTTGTTTTGGGCAGTATATGTGATTTTTTTCCCTACTACCCGATTGGCCCCTTGAGGGCAAACACAGGGTCATTCCCCTTGTCTGCCTCAGCCCTAGACACACTATCTTGCAGCCCCTGCTTCTGCAGTGTGAATGACATTGGTTTACTGTAGGTGTTGGCCAAGGTGTAGCAACACCAAGAGGATAAACAGCAGAAACTAGGCTATCACAGTTTCTACAATCCTATGTGTTAAGCAAATATTAAATATTCCAGAATGATAGTACCTACCTAAAAACTTTGCGGTATATAACTTTGAAAGTCATAAGATTTGTGTACATAGACACTTTTCTTGCTGTCCCTAGAGTCATTAATTCCATACGCATTCATCAAAAGCAATGACAAATCTACCTCTGAGGGCACTTTTCTTGTCACTTTCTATTTAAATGCTCCCAATGGTCATAGAATGTGTTGTAGAAGATGCTTTTATCTATTTAAGTAAACCTTCCTATTATAAGACTGGCACCTACCTAAAAGCTTGTTATCATGAATGTTCTTTGTGCATTTTTGGTTTTTGTGTTAATATAAAACTGCTCAAGATCTACATTTATCTATTAACAAAGCTTTTGCTATCTCCATTAGAAACTATTTTAAGTGACTAGCAATTTTCCTATCAGGCAAGGAAGACTTCAAATTTTGATCACAACCACACTCCAGGTTTTAGCTATGTAAGATTGTATTTAAGACTAAGAAAGGCGGGGTGCAGTGGTGCACTCCTCAGCAACTCAGGAGACTGAGGCAGGAGGATCCCAAGTTCGAGACTGGCCTTAGCAACTTAGTGAAACCCTGTGTCAAAATAAAAAAATTAAAAGGATTGGAATAGAGGTAAGCAACCCTGGTTTCCATCCCCCATACAAAAAAATAAAACCGAGGAAAGACAAAATTAGTATTAGGCAATGCGTTTTAATCCTAAAACTAATAGTCTGCTCTGTCCTGACTTACATGCTTTACTTTATTGCACAGGTCAAGCCTCTTAGGCAGAGTTTAACATATGGAAGCTGCTGCTGCTGCTGCTGTTGCTGCTCTGCTGCCTCTGCTGCTGCTGCTGCCGCTGCATCGTGCAGATCTTGGAGGGGCTGGCCTTTGTTTTCTGGCATCTAGTACTAGGAAAACTCATGAAGACCCCACAGCCCTGGGAGCATTCCAGTCAGCAAAGCAAAGGACCTTACTCCAGAGCAGATGGGAAACCCCTGTCCCACAGCTGACAGATTGACTCAGATTCTGTGAGACTGAAATGTTCGCTGAAGACACTTGAGAAAGAATCCTCTAAAGATCCTGGCTCTGCACATGATTCATCTCCTGGAATTTCCATGTGAATCACAGCTCTGCACCTGGACGGAGTTTTCTTTTGTGTGTGTGTGTTTTTTATTTGGTTGAACATTTGCTGCTAATGGGACTTACCCAGCTGAGCGCTGGCTCTTAGGAAGCCCATGTTTCTTTGTTAATTTAAATTAAAAAGGGAGAGGAAGGAGGGGGAAAGCCCTCCTTGGTTTAGATCCCAGACCTCAGCTCAAGCAGTATTTCCAGAGAAGGCTAAGACTGGTCGGACTGCGGACTTCCTTTCCTTTAGCGTGCGCTGTGTTGTAAATTCCTCTCCTCCCTCTTCCTACAAGGTTTTGAGTTGGCTGCTGGTTAGCAAACTCCTTTTTACCCACATAAGTTATTTAATATAATAATGAAGCTCAACACTGTGGTAGGAAAATAGCCACTAGGGGAAAAAAAAAGCAGAGTTTGTCGTCGTTGGGCTGCTTACCTTGCTAGAAGGACTTTTTGTTTTCTTGCCCTTCTGAGCTGTTTACAGTCGACCACTATGTTCTATACATGTATTTCTCCGTAGTTTTTTGTTGTTGTTGTTGTTAGTTTTCCATGACGCTTATTTTTTTATTGTAAATTTAAATGATCTGATTTAAAGGGTCTTGGAAAAACCCATGGCATAATCACAATCTAATTTTTTTTAACAGACTATGATTTTTCATTACTTTTTGGAGTCTGTTGGTAACTAAACATGTAAACAGAGAATAAATTGGAGAAGTTACCTCTTTCCCCATAGCAGTGAACAAAGCAAATGAAAAACATGTTGCTCTTAACTGAATGATTGATCTACTTGTGAAATAGCTCACCTTGGGAAAAATCTAAATAATCTGTAGTTGCTCTGCAAACAGCCATTATATATATTTACTCTAGGAGAAACTGTAGAGTAGTACTCTGTGCTAATGAAAAAGCAAAACACCATGTTCAAAACAGATGTATGAAAAACCTTAGGACGCGGCTTCCAGAAACAGCATGTGTGCCGCGCATCATCTCAGCAGGCCCGAACGGCTCCAAGTTGTTCCTTTACAGCCATCAATATATTTTACACTCTGCCTCCAGGAGTTGTGGAGTCTTTCTTTTCTTTTAGGGATGGAGTTGTTGCGTGGGTGGGTGTGCATGTAGTCACAGTAGCTCAGCTCTCGTGACGGGCTCAGAATGTGTGTGTCTGTGAGGAGTATGTGCAGGGGCATTTGTTTTCTAGAAATGAATTGGAATAAACATTTAATAAATAGTACTTGCCAGGTACTTTCTAAGATTATGTGATCATCACCACCACTTTTTATGTATAAAAACAGGTATGTGATTCTACTAAAAATAGTAATTTGTCCAAGGCCGCATAGCTCATGAGAGGCACGCGGATTGGAGCTAGGCCTTCTAATTCCAGAGCCCAAGCTTTAAACCACACCAGCAAAGCACCTTGCAAGTATCCTGCAGAATCTTGGTACCTGCAGATTTTGATTTCGTAGGTCTGGGGGCAGGGGGTTGGGGGGAGGTGACACCGATGTCACTAGTCCTGGGTCTTGCTTAGAATACAGGCTCTCCTGTCTTTTTTGTACTTGGAGATTTTAATTTATGGGGGTAACTGAGTATTGACACAGACCTGTGCCATCGAAAGTCTTATTGACATTTCTCAAGAGGAGGTGTCATGACACCCCATAAAGGTCCACAGGGGAAGCACCAGTGTGAGGAGACAGAAGCAGGAACAAAAAGAAATCCTAAGCCATGGCCTTTACTGAGACTTCCCCAGGAAAGGAAAGGCAGGGCAAAGGTACACATTTAAGATTGGTAAGTTTGATTAATTTCTGCAGGCTCTGGACTGGTAGAGTGGTCTTGGTGCCTGATACCTGCCCTGGGATGATTTAGAACAGGAAATACTGCCTTGGTATGTGGAAGTTAGAAAAATAGAGAAGGTTATAGACTAGATATTATTTGGCTTGCAAATGAAAGGGTATATACTCCTGGACTGAGTTCTTTGCAGTCTTGGCTGACCTGAGAGGGTCCTTCTTTCCCTGCAGCAAGATTTTTACCAAATCAAAATATATCTTAAGGGGCTAGGGTTGTGGCCCAGGGGTAGAGCGCTTGTCTGGCAAGTGTGAGGCCCGGGTTCCATCCTCAGCACCACAAATAAATAAATAAGTAAAAATAAAGGTCCATTGGCTACTAAAAAAAAATATTTTAAAAAATATCTTAACGCATGATTAATACAACCCCACAGTCCAGTCCCCTTATGCTGCCTTCCCTGAACTCTGCCTGTTTTGGTTGATGGCAGCAGTTCTTTCAGCTATGTCAGGGGTCAGCAAGCTGTGGGCTGCTGACCAATTCCAGTCAGCTGCGTAGTTTGTGTGACCTACAAGGTAATGGGTTAAAAAAAAAAAAAAATCAGAAGAAGAACAATACTTCATGACATGAAAATTATGTGAAATTCAAATATCAATGTCCATAAATAAAGTTTTATTGGAAGATGGCCACACTCATTAACTTAAGTATTTTCCTGTGGCTGTTTTCTTCTATCCCTCAGTCATAATTGTGACAGAGACTGTATGGTCACAAAGCTGCAAATGTTTACTCTCTGGCCCTTTAAGGAAAGTTTACTAACCCCTGATCTAAGTGGGTTTTTTAAGCATTAGCAAGACAGTTTACAAAAGTGTCAAGAGGTCTGTGTAATGGCATTAGGTACCTAAACATGGCTGCTGAAAAAATTTCCTAAAGTGCTCTTAGGCTTAAAAAATGTGAGGCTATTTCAGCAAAAAGCTTTCATGGAGTTACCATTCTTAAATATAGCCTCTTGTTTTAATGTCCGGGTTAGCCAGAGGTTTAAACCCTGAATTAACTTATCTGTGGAAATGGTTGGCTAGTCGCTCTTGTGCATGTGTGTATTTGCACTCCCCACTGGGTTTATAGATGCATTTGTAATTTCACTAGGCTGGATGGAAGCCTGGATAAATACAAGCATGAACGGCACCAGGCAATGTCGGTCAGGCTGATTCAGGGTGGTTCTGCCCAGGCACGCTGCGCATTCCAAGCTACAGGCTGGGGCCTGGAGGGAGCCGCAGCACAAGCTGGGTGTAGGTAGGTAAAAGGAGAGTACACCTTTTACTACTTGAAGTATGCCTTGTTTTTAAGGACAGGACCAAGTTCCCTAGGGATGGCCTGTCTTCCATCTAACAAAGACAACATGACTGGAAATTGGTTGTCTTGACTTTGTCTTGAAGGATTTTGCCTTTTGTCCTTCTCTCCACCTGGCCCTGGCACCTCTGCCATTTCCTCATACACTTTCTTCCTGGCACACTTTACTTCTTTTTGTACTTTCTTTTTCAACTGCTGTCCACATGCCTCCGGTGTGTAGAACCTCAACGAAACAGCCCACCACTGGAAGTCGAGTCCTTAAACTATATAAGAATTTTCAGCTGTAGATTCGAAACAGCCTCTACCCTCCACTTGGGTGCTTTTTGTTTACCCTGTGGTCTGTCTCAACAAAAGGCAATGCCTCCCTTTAATCCAAACACATCTTACTATTCTGATGGAGAATGAGCAACTGGGAATAAAAAAGAGGCTTAGGCCAATTTTCTGCTGGAGCTGAGGGTTCAAAGGAATTTTTTAATGTGTTTCCTGGAACAAAAAAATGTGGTTAGTGACCTGGAAACTACTAACTAAACATATAAAACTGGAAGATATTCTGATGGCAACTCCATTAGTTTTACCCTTAAGACATGTTAAAAAGGAAAGGCTTCGGTCAAACTTGGGTTTCTAGAGTTTTTAACAGTAAATTGGGGCACTTCCTGGGTAATTCAAGACAACATTTTTTCTGGGTCTGAATGATTGGATAATTGCCTCAGTACTCTGCTTCATGTAATCAAGCTCACTTGACCCTACTCAATCTCTGACAAAGATGTTGGGGTTCGAGGTTTATGTACTCACATCTTATGGTTTAGGGACCTGACATTCAAAAGTGCAGACAAGACTGCTTCCATGTAAAATAGAAGAGTGCCTTAATTCTGCACTTAAGAATCAACTCCACTTAGAGGATGCAGTTTGTTTGTTTGTCCATTTAATGCAGTGAGGACAGTCCAGATTTCTAATCCTTTTTTTAGTGCCAGCAGGCTTCTGCAAGCTTAAATTCTACTCCTCAAGCTGGAAACTCTTCACTTCTCTAAGAATCTAATAAAAAGAGTAAACATCCACATGCACATAATCACATTCTGGAAAGAAGGGGCAGTTATCTTGGAATACAGTTAAATGTTAGCATACTTAAATAAAAGGGTGCATATAATCCACTTCAGCATTTCTAGGCACAAGTTTGTAGATCATAATTTTGGGAATTAAGAAAAAGGGGACGATACTTATTAGAATAAAGAGGAAAATTATATGCTCCTAATTGGATGCCAAACTAGAGGGTTTTCTAGCATGGAACAAAGTTTGTTTTCTTTCCCACTTTCCACCTACACTGCCTGGAGAAAATGAAAGTTAGTGTGAAATCATCTTTTTCTGGATGAATCATTGTGGGAAAGTGAGTTCAGCAGAAGGTGTCCTCAGGTTGGCTGAGACATGACAGTTGGAAGATCGTGAGCATTGTAGTTTTGCAGTGTGATTATGAATCCTAAGTGCAGGTGAGCTATGAAAGGGATTTAATGTATGCTCAATAAATATATGTTGAATGCTTGGACAAGCCAATTGTTAGTTTGGTTATCACTGGGGAGTCACAGATTTCCCTCTCTTTGGTTGAACAAATCTCCAGTGTACCCTTAAGACATCCAGATTTTGGAAATGTGTAGAAATTGAAATGATTCAACTGTATTATCATGGAGATCAACAAAGAAAATCCAAGTGTCTGTGGAGTTTTTAAAAAATGATGATTATCAATTAGCTTGTTTACATTCCCCTGTGTTTATTAGTTAGAACCAATAATCCTAACAATAAATCTTCCTTTAGCAATCATATAAAAACCTGCCATTACAAGGGATCAACATGGTTTAGGGACATGGGGTGAATTTTAAATGTACTCTGCCAGAACATTAGACTTAGACTGTGAGAACTATGTGCTAAGCACACTGCCTGGATTTCTGGACTTCGGGAAAGTCTCCCCCACTTCTGAACTTCAGTGTCTTCTAAAGGAGTGGGTCTGGACTAATTGGCATGGAATGGGCGATGGGGGTCTAATAGCCTATGGTTTCAGAAAGCACTTTCTCAGCTCACAGGCTTCAAAGATAAATTAGCCAGTAAATGCAGCATCCTGCTTGTGTGCCTCAGCCTTCTTTCTTCCTGCAGTACTCTTTTGTGTTTTGTTTAATTGTATTTGAAGAGGGAAGGGATAAGAGGCTAATTACTACTTGGTAGGAAACAAAGGAGCGATCAAGCCTCAACCCACCCCTCTAGCAGCTCGCCACAAAACAGGATAGAGTTCTTCACAGCAAAGAGTGATTTTTACCCAGCCCAGAAGCCCAGAAATCGAAAACACCCTCATGCAAGATCAGTTGCTGTGATTTCAAAGGAGCTAGATTAAGAAAGCATAAAGACTACCAAATAGCTTTGTTGTATAGATTACATCTTCATCACAGCAGCTGCCGTAATTGTACTTGTGGATATAGATATACAGATAAAATCATATATAAAGTGCCTGTTCATACCTAGTCATTTACAAATGAGTCACTATTTGGCTTAACAGACCAAGACTAAGGGAAGTAATAATCAGAGTCCAATTCTGCATTTTGTCAACATTCACTTCTGGGGACCTCCTTTGAAAGTTGTCAGACAGGGTGGGCTGTTGAATTTGACATAGGTATTAGGGAAAGTCCTACACGGAAGGGAACCAGAAAAAGGGCATACAGCAGTCCTGGGAGGCGGGAGACCTTCTCTCCTTAGGCTATAAATGCTCTGTGAGTTGTAATCCAGAAAGTCCTCTGCAAAAGAGAAAAAGATCAAAGGAAGAAAAAGCCAAACAAAACTCCTACATGGGAGAAAATGTAGAGGGACATTTAAATAACAAATAGTTTTTGACAAGGAGAGTTTAAGGAGAGATGTGACAGTAGTAATGTCATAGCATATGAAATACTCAAACTCATTTAAAATCTAATAAGAAAACAATGAAGCCAGGAAATAGTCTCTTGGGAAACTATAAATTGTTTGTTATTAAAATAGATATTAGGGAAATGAATAGAACTAGATGACTTAGAGGATTATTTTCAATTATAGCAACTTATTGAATTGACTCTTTGTAATAAATTCCATAACATTCTGGAAAATAGTCATGACCAACCCCTATCCACCTATTCAAAAACTAACACTGCCTTTGTAAAGGGTGAAGATAAACTGGTGGGAGTGCTCACTCTCTAAAGTTAAAAGGGACTTGAAAGAGAACAGAGGATAACCTGAGGAGTTCTGAATGCCCCCAGCAGGCTCCAGTGTTGCAAAACGTTTCTTTGCTTTAGGGTATTCCTACATAATTAGGTGCACAGATTAATCCACTCCTGCTGGGATGGTCAGGTACAGAATGGAATAAATGGAGTACCTATGCTCTGTCCTTAAACTTTCGGAGGCCAGTGTAGGCCTGTTACCAAAATGGTCTTACATAAAGAATTGCCTATGTTCAGAGTTTGAATGTGATGAAAGCAGTTCTTTGGTTTTTCTTCTTTATTTTTTGAGTGCACACTCTGTCAATCTGGTATGAGCTTAAAGAGAGTTCTTTCTTGTTCTTCCCGGAGCCAGGTGTGGACTGTCACTTCCAGTCTCTTTTTTACCGGAGCTGGAAGGGAGTGAGGACTGAACTCTGCAGTGGCCAGCAGCTACCTCTTTCCTTCAGCACAACTACCAGGGAGTGTGAGGTCTAGAGAGTCCCATTTCTTTGTCTTAACAACTTAAGATAATTTTAATACCAGACAATCCTTTGTCTTAATAGTTATCAATTATGCTCATTTGGAATAGGCCTGGGCTCCAGGAGGTCAGTGTACACATGTGCCACCCAGGCCTGCAGAGGATTAGGAGCTGAAGGGAGGAAACTCAACCCCACCCGTAACTGACAACACTATTTCCAGTAGGTTGCTAAGTTCTAGCTCCCATCCTTCTTCCTAATGTGCTCTGAGTTCTGCAGCTTTCCTTTACTCCTGTCTCCAAATCAAGATGTTCATTTCTTCAGAGTCTACTGATCTTAGCCAGGATTTTAAGATTTGAAGATTTAAAAATGTTAATCTAATTCATACTATTTTACGACTGACTGAGAATTCTTTCATGTTAGCTTTCTACAACTCTGGTGGAGTTTTAAGGCATATAATAGAGTGAACTTTTAAAATTCAAAGAGCGAGGGGAGAGATATAGATGGGAGGGTCTCGAAAGTCATAAAATATAAATGGTTTTAAAATATACCAAGTGGTTGCTTGATTTAGCCATCAAACTGGCTGGTGACTGGCCTGGGTCTAAATTATGGAATTTGGGACCATCACCTAGTAAGTACTGAGCAGATTGCCTCCCAAGCAGGCCAGCCCGCCTGGAATTCTACCCACATTCACTGCCCTACGCAATTCTTGCTGTTGTCAGCTATTCCAGCACTTGTGAATCCATAGTCTAACTGGCAAGAAAAAAATGGAATTCATTCGAGGTTAGCAAGTCCCTATTGCTATTACACTGCATATTGCTACAGATGCTGAGATAGGAGCAAGACCTGGCTCCTCCTTGGAGGAAGCTCATCTTCTTATGGGGAAATTGCCCTTGTGATATAGCAGGTATCACAAGGAGTCAGTCTGTCTTTGGTGCTGCCACTGACTCCTCTAATCTCCAAGCTCCCTCAGTTTGGGAGGTCAGGGAGCTTTGTGTGGCAGATGCAAAACTAAGATTTTATGAATGTTTTTCTGGAGAACTCCAGATGCATGTGAGTGTGGGCCAGGCAGCCAGCATGGGCATATTATTTTACCCTGCCCACAGTGGAGGTGGATGGATTAGGAACTGAAATCCAACCAGTCCCCAGGTCACCAGGCCGTCTACCAAGCCTGCGTGGAGTCTGCCTCCACCTGGAGGAAGGAGAGATTTTTTTTAAGTAATTCATCTTTTCTGATGAGGTACCTTCTAATTGGCACAAAGGCTCTTGAAGTGCTGGCAGCAACCTTGAGAAAGGGCAGAAACAAAGTCCCCTTTGGACTACCTGGTGTTTGTGAAAGCTAGAAAGGGTTAAGGCTTAGCAGGTGCTCGTGAGGCAGATGGAGACGTTTCTGGCTCCAGGCCGAGGACGTCCATTTTGTACTAGAGTTCCATGTGGAAACGCTGAAGGACTTTCAGTGGTGAGGTGCCTTAATTAAGAAAACACTGGCTGCTCTGAGAGGGCGAGTGTTGGGAAGTGGGTTTGTGAAAGACTTAAGGAACCAGAGAGGGGATTCTTGTCTTAGACCAGAGAATACAATTCGGAAGGGTCTGAGACAAAGCAAGGAGGATGGAGAGGAGTTGGTGGACCTGAGAAATGTCAAGAAAGTAGGGATAAAAGCCTGGGGTGAAATTAACACAATGTGCAGGCACCCTTGAGGAAAAAGGGGAACTGAGGCTGGGAGAGCAGTTCTGTGTAGGTCTGTTTTAGGGGTTGAACTGTGTCCTTCAAAAAGAGGTATTTTGGAGTCCCAACCCCAGAAGCTCAGAAAGTGACCTTAGTTGAAGGCATGGTTTTTACAGAAGTAATCAAATTAAAATGAGGTTGTAAGTGTGGGCTTAATTTGACACACCTAGCATCCTTTAGAAGGTGAAGGGGAATTTGAACACAAATATGCACCAAGGAAGAACCCTTGTAAAGATTGGGGTGATGCTCTCACAAGCCAGGGAACTCCCAGGAGTTAGGAGAGAGGCCTGGAAGGGATGATTCCTTAGCACCTTCAGAGGGAGCATGGTCCTGCCAACACCTTCTGCCAGGACTTCTAACCTCCAGAGCCATGAGATGATACATGTCTGTTGTTTAAGCCACTCAGAAGCCTTAGTAAACTAGACTGTTTCAGGATTAAATTATTTATTAGCTGATGTCTTCCATTGATTAAATTCCCTTAATAGAGGGGATATTTAAAAAGAGTTTAAGCAATACTCTATCTTGAACTCCACAATAGTAGTTACCCCATTTTATTGCCAAATATCCTTTTTAGGCTTCATTTATTTATTATGTTCAATTGTATCATATCTTAATCAATGCAAAGTAAATGGGGAAGTTGAAGTGTATTCCCAAATCAATGAATACGATTAAATACTATGATGGAAAACTGATATGATCCAGTCCTGAGGCCCAAACCATCAGAGGCTGGACAGCATGCCAAATGGTAGAGACAGAAATAACCCTAGAGAAAATAGCACATCCCTTCATTTTATAGGCATGTGCATGAAGGTTCAGAGAATTTATGTCACCTTGGGCAAATGATTTAGCAAGTTGGTAACAGGACTAGAAGTTAAGACTTAATTTCTTGACCAGTTGTCAGTTCTTTTTCCTTGTTCTGCTTAAATGCTGCACTTCCCTTGGAACTAAATCAGTCTGATGTTTTTTTCCAGTTTTTGAATATAGGCATAAAACTCAAATGAATAGTTGCACTTGCCTACCATGTACAAACCCCAGCCTCCATTCCCAGCACTTAAGAAAAGGAAAACAATCTGAGATGCTCTACCCTGCAGCAGTTTAAGGAAAGGGCTGTAATAAAATTAATAGCCTGTAGGAGGATGAGAACTAGGTAAACGTGAAGAGAAAAGGAAATCTCACTGGCCATTTCTCAGTCTCCTTGACTAATTATGCCTCAATCTCAAGACACTGGATTTCTCTAGGATTCAGGGACCCTTCGTTCTTCATTCATATTCACTCCTCAGGTGACTTCCCTCAGTCACACTGCTTTAAGAACTTCTACCACTGGTGGCATCTCTAGCTGCAACTCTAGGTCTTAGAAGTACATTCACCTTGGAGCTTAGGAAACTGAAGCTTTAGAGCTTCTCATTTATGCAACCCTTGGACTTTATCTTAAAGAAGCTTCCCCCCAAGTTGTATAAACTCCAAGTCTCACAAGCCTGGACCCCTCACTTTCCCCTGAACTTCATACTAGTACAGCAAACTCAACTGGGAAGGACATGTCCCACCCCTTTCCTCCCCCAAAACCCAAACACCCAAAACCTTCCGATTTCCCACCTGTGGCAGTCCTAGGTGTTATTTACTCTCTTGACCTGTAGTCAGTTCCTTCTCCTTTTAATTAATAAGCCCCAAATTTCCTGTACTGTCTTTTCCAAACCTGTGGTAGGTTGTACTTCCCATTATTCCCTTTGAACTTAGGCAGAACTATGCTTTGTCCGTTGAAATGTGAGTAGAAGTGACCTCACTTCCTGGCAAGAGCTTTAGAAGCCAGAGTGCAATTCTCCATGCTCCTTCAGGTGCTGTGCTGCAAGGATCAAGATAACAAGTATCAAGATGAACCTCAGACCTCTGGCTTCCTGAGTGGAGACACTGAGCACAGCCCCTTGCCAACTGGTAATAATGGACATACACTGCAAGAGAGAAAGAGACTTGCAGCTTAAGCTGTAGAAGTCAGGGGATTGTTTGTTACCCCAGCATAACCTAGCTTATTCTGACTGATACACCTCCCAAATCTGCACCTCTTCCAGCTCCCCCCCCCCACCCCCGCTCAGTAAATACAAATTCAGTCCTCTGGGCTGTTTCCCCAAATCACATGATTATCCTTGATTCTTCTTTCTTTCACTTTATATCAACAGTCCTGGAAGTGGTAGCTTGAAACATGTTTAACAGCTGCCCACATCTTGCCACCTCCACCACTTCCACCAGGTAAAGACACCATCTTTGCTGGATTACCTCCCAAACCTTGCCTCCCTATAGGCAAGTCTGTTTGTCACTTCTCTACAAGACTGGTCATTCAGAACACCAGTCCATTTATGTGCCTTATATGATTGCTCAGGTTCTTATGGTGATTTCTCATCTCACTGTAAGTAAAATCCAAGGTCCTGTAAGATCTAAGCCTGCTGATCTCCAGCCTCATCTTCTCATCAGCCTTATGATCCTCCCTGTGGTCATTCAGATTGTTGTGCACTCTCTCCTTGCATAGGTCTGTGGACATGCCAAGGGTGCTTACCATTCCCTTGACCTGGAATATTCTTCCCAAGACAGTCCTGTGGCTTATTCCCTCTTCCTTATCAGTTCTCTTCTCAAATGTTATCTTTTCTGTGAGGTCATCTGAGTCCTTCTGTCCCCAGCATTCCCATGAGTAGGAAATAATAAGAAAAAGTTATAATTATATGCTAGGTTCTCTGTTAATCTCTCTCTCTCTCTCTCTCTGGACCAGGAATTGAACCCAGGTCACTTAACCACTGAGCCACATCCCCAGTCCTTTTTAATATTTTGTTTAGAGACAGGGTCTCACTAAGTTGCTTAGGGCTTCACTAAGTTGCTGAAGTTGACTTTGAACTTGCTATTATCCTGCTTCAGCCTCCAGAGCCACCAGGATTATAGGTGTATGTGCCACCACACCCAGCCTCTGTTAAAATAAATATAAATATTTATATTTATCTTGATATAAATAAACTCATTTAGTTATAGTTATCCTATGGAATGGAAACCATAATTATTATTTAATGGGTATAGTAACTATGGCTTAGAGATACCAAAATTTGCTTAACATCACAAAACAGGTAATTGGTAACTCAGAGTTGCCTGTGTCTTACAGACTCTTAAAGTCATGTTCTTAATTGCTATGTACTTCTCCATTGATCAGAAAGATTCTAAAGGCATATTAAGATTGGCAATTTTAAAAATTCTTGTTTGTCATTCTACTGGGAAACAAATTCAGACTGTATCATAACTCGGTTAGGAAAATTCAGAGCTTGCTGGGCAGTGGTTTCCACAGAGAGTGGCTCAATGAATCATTGTCCACCTGGATACAGGTTTTTAGTGGTGTGACAGTGTCCTGGCTGTGCTCTGGTCTTGCTCTTATTTTCATCATTGACCAGGATGAAGGTTGAACAGGCTGCAAAACTATTGGGTCATTAATACTCAAAAAAAAAAGTTTGTTTTGTTGCAAAAATTAAAAAAAAAAAAGTGAAACCAGATGAAGCTTGATAAACTGAAGTTAAACCTTGCACTTACATTCAAAACCCTTAAAAAAGTCTAAAAAATTCAGGTAGAAGAAAAAAGGTCTTTAAAAAGGTGCATGTAAAGAAACCTAGTGATTTTAAAACTGATTCCTGTCTTCGTGTGGACCCAGAGTGTGACAGACACAGGTGTTTTAGCAGCCATCTTAGTCTCACTAGGAACGTTTCATCCAGGTTGAGGAAGAGTGGAAGTCAGTCCAGCTCCTAAACCATACCTGCTTTATGTCATCCTATTGTTCTCGTCATCCATTCTTTCAGTTCTGATTCCTAGTCTTTAACAGGAATACTGACAAACCTGAAAGCACCAAAGAGACCAAGATAAGGATGGCAAGACTTAGAAATCAAAGACAGTGAGACTTCTTGGAACTGGAGTTGTTAGGCCTGAAGGGAAGACTTGGTGAAAAATGAACCACTCTGCTATGGAAAAAATTCAGGCCAATAAGTGAAAAGCATATGGAGGCAGATTTCAAGTCAATGTAAAAGATTTTTCCAACCAACAAATGTGTCCTGCAATCCTAATGTTACAGAAGATATTCTAGCGGAAGGTAACATAACTGGGCCTCTACCCTCTCTCTACCAGTGAGAGAGAGTTTGCTCCATGATAAATGTTGACCTACTTAAACAAAATCATTGAAGTTGCAGGGAAGTCAGTAGTGGTCCAGAGGAAGGAGTGATTCTCTCTCCCTTGGTGGTCAATGACACTTCACAGAAGTCACAATTAAGAATGACTTAGAAGCACAGGTAAGATTTTTCAAGGGGCAAGCGCTAAAGAAATACTTCCAGAAGAAACCAGGAAGCGAGTTAGGGTTGTCATATATAAAAAGCCCAGTAAGTAAGAGTGCAATTTCAAGTGACATTCCAGACTCAGCCTGATTCCTTGGGCCTAGGGAGGATGATTGCACTTGAGACTCTGTTCCCCTTGTGGCGAAAGAGTTGGGATTTGTACTTCCTTGGTCTGTCATTGGTTATGGGCTACCCTGATGGCCCAAGGCCTGGGAATGCAAGACTTCTAGCCATGTGAGGTACTGACTGAGCATCTCCCAAGCAAGACTCTGAAGGCCATTAATCCACAGCGTGAGCCATTAGCAGCAAGAAATGCAGAACTTGCAGGATGAGTGCATGATATGGTTAAAGGATCACACATGCATGGTTAAAGGGATCTGGTGGGAACACCAACAGTGCCCTTTATCAGGAATACAAAAGGGAGGGTCTCTGTGTGTGTGTATGCGTGTGCATGCTGGGAATGCAACCCAGGGCCTTTGCAAGCTAGGCAAGGGCTCTCCTACTGAACTACATCCTCAGCCCAAAGAGAGGGTCTTCTAGCAAAAGAACTCAATGATCAAAGATGTAGAATATGATGGGTACTTAGAGGGGTAGATGTTGTTTCACTGGAACACAAAGAGTGAAGAGAACAGAGGAGAAAATAAAGCAAAGGTCTAAGGCAGTAGAATTTTGTGCATCAAGATAAAAACCCACTAGTGAGGTAGCTCAAGAGAGGGAGGAAACTCATGGAAGTCTTGGGGGAAAACAATAGTATGTTGATGCTTGTTGGAGGCTAGTTCTGGAAGGTGACTCAGGATTTAGGTCTCTAGGGACTGCAGAGGTAGGAATTCATGGATTAGTATTTTTGTTCTCTGATAGATTTTTGTTCACCTTTTCTGAGTCAATGTCCAAGATCAAGAATCTGGTTGACCTAGCTCAAAATCACTGACATCATCTGAGCAGAACACTTTTTATCACATGTTTCTTAATCTGCTGGAAGGTCCAGGGTAGGTTCCAGGTACCGATTAGACAGGGAGTACTGGTTAATGTGGTATAGGACGCAACAAGGAGACTAAAGGGAGTGGTGGGCATAGTGCATGTGCCATGAGTAGCCAGAATAAACTTTCTGGGATTCGGATCGAGATTGTTGCATTGGTTTTCCATGGTGGTGTAGCCACCCCCACAGGAGTAGGCCAGAGATGGGTGAGGTGGGTGAGTGAGGCCGTGGGGACATGAGAGTCAAGGAGGCACTCAGGCTCAACATCCTGGGAGTGCAGTGAGAGTCTCTTTAGGTGTTGCTCCCCAAGGGCTTCACTTTTCTTTATTCAGGACTTGCCTTCAGCTACCTCCAAACTTAGTGGTTTAGCTCATTAACCTGTGGGTTAGTATTTTGGAGTGAGCTCAGCTGGGCAGCTTTGCCAGTCTAGACCAGGTTTGTTCCTGTACCTGTGAGCCATAGGATTTGACAGGTCGATGATGGCCGTGGCTGATACACTGGTGGTGACCGGTTCCTCTCTCCACATGGTCTCTCTCCTCCAAACCCTTGGCTTGAGCTTCACAGGGATTCTGGGGTCCCACAGGAGAGCAAGAAAGGGCACAGGTAATTTTCAAGTCTCTGTGTGTCAAGTTTGCTGCTGTCCTCTTAACCAAAAGCAAATCACATGTCTAAGTCCAAATAAAGGACTGGAGAGACAAACTTCACTTCTTGATAGAAAGAGGTGCAAAGTCACTTCATATAAATATGTATGTGTGTGTGTGTGTGTGTGTGTGTGTGTGTCTGTGTCACACACACATACATATATGATGGTTGCAATTTTGTTGCAATTTTTTTAAGTTTATCAAAAATCTCATTTGCCAAAGAAAATTTGGTTTCCATTCCTTAGTCAAGGGAGCCAAGGAAGAGAGGTTTTAGCCATGCAGTCATATGACAAGTTTTGGTAATAAGAACTGCCAGTAAGGAGGAGGATTGGGAGGGTGAGGCAGGAAGCAACAGACAAATAATGAACCCTGTAGCAAAAGAGCAGCAATTAGGATGGAGAAGAGAGAGCAGAACCAAGAGTATTTAATGGAATGAACAAGCGTTGATGGTATAATTAGTATGCTGGGGTAAAGCACTAGAATTTCCAGGTGAGAGTTCCCAGTTCTTGTTGAGTTCAAAATGCTCCGTGTTTCACAGTCTAGCCAGCCTTTACTTTCTCCAAAATCCCTGGTAACTTCTTTATTATTCACTTTCCTCCATATTCATCAAGCCAACTGAGGTCAACAGGTGTAAATCAACTCATCTTCCACCTTCCTGCACCTACACTACCCTCTCTTCCACCTTGTCTGGGCCCAACCCAGAGTGACTACTGGCCAGCTTCCTGAAGGACAGTCTTTTCTTGTTCAAGGTGAAGATCTTTTCCTGTGATGGCCGTTCTCTCCCCTCCTCTCTCCTGGAGTCTTGCTCCACCTCCTTTTATAAAAGTTTACTGTTCCTATTAACAATTTTCATTATTATGGGGAGAAAGGCATTACATGTGTGATAATGTATTTTAGAGGCATGTTTTCAAAGTTTCTGTTATGGGTACCTCTAAGAGGTCGTCCAGCACTTCAGAAACAGATTGGACATTTTATACAAATGAGGTCAATAACAAAGTTTCTTTGTTTCTGGGTCTGACTTTGAACTGTATGAAAAATGTTTGCTCTCCCCTGAGTCTGCACACCATCCCCCCCCCCCACCTTGGATAAGTCTAATCTTTTACCTGAGACAATAAATTGTCAATGAGGTACCCTGGGGCCGGAAGGAGATGGAAAGACTGGAAAGAGATCAGAGAGTCAGGACAGACATGACTGAGCGAGTGGGAGGGATTCGTTTATGTGGAAACATGAAAGAACTAACTAGCAGTGACTAATGATATGATAACTGTCTACAAACACCAAGTGTGTGTGAGTGAGTGCCAAGAAATCTTTGCCTCACTCAGCACAGAGATGCGATCTTAGAGGTAACAGTAGACCAGAGAAGTAGATAGGATACCCGGAATTACAGGAAAAGAAAAGGGGAGAGGTTGAAATGATTTCACAAAGACTACTTCTTTTGGAGGACAGGTCCTTTTCATCAGCTTCTCCACCCACCGATCTACTCCTTTTTTCAACCAACTCTCAGTATTTAAGGAACTATAAAGCAACCCTCTCTTCAGCCTTCCCCATCTACAACACCAAAGCCTCAGTCTTTAGTTTTTCCTTTTGTTCATTAAGTGGGCTTCCTGAATCCTTTCCATTGTTTCTTTCCAGCAATGTTCAAGCAAGAAATGAGGTTTAAAAGGTCAAAGCAATAGCATCTCGGGATGTAAGTCAATTCATCTCAGGAGAAAGAAAATCTGCAACAGCCTTGATGTTGCATTCAAGGCCACTGTCGATATGGAGGCACAGCAGCCCAGAGGGCAAGGCGGTTCAGTGTAGTCCTTCACTGCTTTAAAGGCCACACCAGGAATTCTTTTTTTTAATTAGTGATTTTTAATTATACAGAATGATGGGTTTTTCCAGGTATGGTGGCACAAACCTATAATTCCAAGGACTCTACAAGAGAGGCAGAGGCAGAAAGATTGCAAGTTTGAGGCCAACCCGGGCAACTTAGTGAATCCTGTCTCAAATGAAAAGATAAACAGAAAAGGGGCTGGGGATGTAGCTCAGTGGTAGAGCACTAGCCAGCTTGTGTAAGGTCCTGGGTCTAATTCCCCCCACCCCAGAAAAAAGAATAATGGGTTTCATTGTGGCATGTTCTACTTTGGTCATATCCATCCTCATGACCCTCCCCTTTGCTCTCCCCACACCTTCCTCTTCCCTAACAGTCTTCCAAGAATCCCGTCAGTGGCCCCTCACTAGATAATTCTTGTGACTCACCCCTGCTGTCCTCATTTTCCTGGACCAGAAGAGGCAGTGGCAGGCCTGACTCTAAGCAGAGGACTTGAAAGGGCCCCCTCTTCTCAGGAAACTTAGCATCAGCATCAGTGAAACCAAGGACATCACAATTTCATAATTACCCATTCATTCCATAAACTGGCAGACACCATGCTGGGCTCTGCTGAAAGTAAGAGCTGGCTTCACAAAGACTACCCAAGACAATCTCAGCTTCAACAGGTGTGTGAGGACTGCTGATCCTACTAGATAGAGTCCCTCAGGAGCTGTGTTTCACAAGGTGTCAGTGTCCACTGCCCATGTGATACCACAGTTACAGAGGCTTGTAGGAATTTTGCAAGTGACGGGGAGGGCCGAATGAGTGAGCTGGACTTTCAAAAGAACCCAAGAAGGCTTAGCTAACTGTGGAGGGGTGGAGGTTGGAGGCAGAAAATTACTAAAAGTATTAGACCAACAGTGAGAAAGTGAGTCTGAATCTCTGCACTGGCTCCCATGGAAGATGTGATAGCTCAGAAAGAGGGGACAGACCTGAAGCATGACCTGGCATCCAACTTTCAGAAGACCCCACAGCACCTTGAACAGGATGGGACTGGGGTGTAATGGATAAGGCATAGACTGAAGGACGTTGGAAAGAACAAACATTGCGGAAAAAGAAAATGGGCATGAGACGTCCAAGGGCTTTATTGCCATCAAGCGGTGGAAACAAGGATAGCACTAAAACAGTATGATCGTTTCTAAGCAGCAAGAGGCTGGAAAGCTCTTAAAGTCGAAAGTAATTATTGGGTTTGAAGACCTTCATTCCATTAGGATACCATCACTATTTTGGAGGCTTCCTTCTTTTTATGTGTTCGGTATTAGTTGTTCTCCATTTCTACCTCTGGCTCCCTGATCCAATTCCTGCAGGAAATGACAAGGGTATCATTGGAGAAATGCTGCCACCTTGTGGAAGTTTTGGAAAGAAGCACTGGGGGGTCCAAGTGATATATGATTTATTAACTTTATGAAGATGCCTGGACCCTTTGAAGTAGATTCACTCTTAAGTAAAATTGTGAAGCCAGGAGAATTAATTTTTGATATATCTGTTTCCTTTTTTTGTAGTAAAAGAGCATGCAGCATTTTTGAATTGCAGTTGGGCCACTTCTGCGTGATCTTGGGTAAATTAGCTGTTTCCACATCAGCAAAACAGACATAATAACGCAATTGATATTATTTGCCTTTATTATTTGCATCCTTTCTCACAAAGCAATTCTTGTATTTTACCTAGTGTTTCATTAGTACAGAGAAATTTCCCTCAGGGAATGGTGATCTCCTCCTCAGGACCTGGGGAGACCTGGCCACCATTATTGCCTCAGATTTCTGCTTCCATTCTGAATGATGTTCCTAATATCATGTCCTGGTCCCCCTTAGCTCCAGTCACTCATGGGCCAACTAGGGGAGCGTTCCTTAGATGGTCGACTCTGAGTGACTAGTGAAGTTTATCCCCCTTTCATTTCCATCTCTCTCCCAGAGTCTTCCAGCTCTCTGGAATCAGATGTGGGTCATGCAAGCAGGTGGTGTGAACATTCAGGATGCTGAGACCAGAAAGAGCCAGGCTACATGAGCAAGGCACATATGACATGTGCTCACACACACATCCCAGATGCTGACTCCAGGGTCTGGATTGAACTTTGCTATTATGAACACAAACCATCAATTTTCATCATACTTATTCTTTTCTGGTGCTTTGGGACAGACTTATTATAAACTGTTGGTCCCTGTCTGGAGTGCATGAATTGGTTTCAAGGGACCTGTGACCTCCTGAAATGGAACATGAACTGTGTGTTCTGCCTGTTTTTTCCTGAGGAGAAAGTCTACATATTTCATAGAATTCTTGGAGGGATTCGTAATCCCTCAGAACAACAAGGCCTACTAAGTGGCACACAGGCACTCTGGCCCTTGTGCTAAGTAAGTAGACTTTCTCTGAGACACTGGGCATATGACTGCTTCATTTTGACATTTTGCTCTCTGGGTTAAGCTTTTCAAACCTCATATGATTAAAGGTTCCACTTATCTAAGGATATTTTGTTTCATATAGGTTGTGCTCAAATTCTAGCACACCACTTTTCTCTATCACCAATCCGGAGAGATGGGCAAGGGCAGGAAAAGATGCCCTAGAAAGATGCAGTGGTAATAAAGGCGCCTCTTCCTTCATCCCAAAGTGACTTTCGAAACTTCTTTAGGATCAGTGTTAGTGTTAAAAGGAGAAAGTCAAGAGGGGAAAGGGCGGTACACATTAGGAAAAAAACCTGCGAGGTCCTCAGTGCCACCATTTCTGGCTGCTTCCAATAGGAAATACTTGGGTAGCAGCCTCTTTGATGTCTGCAGTAATGTCATTTGTGGTATTAGAATGGAAGCATTTCATGTTCTGTGTTTTTTCCCCCACCGGGGCGTATGAAAATGGGAGTCCAATGTACAGAGGGAGCGCTAGTTGGATATGGTTTGTCCTCCAAGGGTTCATTGTATTAGAAGCTTGGGCTCTAGTGTGGCCATGTGAAGCAGAGGTGGAACTTTTAAGAGGTGGGACCTAGTAAGCAATAATTAGGTCATTGAAGGCACTGTCCTATGGGGAAATTAATTCTTACCCTGATTAGACCTTATGTGATATCTGTTATAAGAGGGAACCCTCCCCAGTCTCTGGTTTTCTTCCTTGCCAAGTGATTGTGCTCTCTCATGTGCAGTCTCAACACGAGGTCATTCATCATGATGTGATGAAACCAAGGGGCTTCTCACCTGAGGCCAAATCTAGGGGGTCACCCAATCTTGGACTTTCAGTCTCTAAAACTGTGAGTTAAGTAAACCATTTTTTACTTATAAGTTATCTATTCTAAAGTATTTTGTTAAAGCAATGGAAAGTCTTGATAGAGAGATATAGGTAAGAATGGAGGGTTATCTGTATCCATAGTTTCTTCTCTATCATCTTAACCCCTTCCCTTTACTTGAAGCCACAGCATGAATGGAAATTATCCTCTACCTAATCAAATGTACCTTTTAGATATTCTTGAGCCTATCTATGTCCTCCAAAGGCCTTTGCCAGAGGCCATGGAGCTGCTATGTGGTGCATTCAGGAACTGCACTCACTCTGATAAGATTCCCAGAAGACCTACTATCTTCCTGCTCTGTTCTATTACTTTTCTTTCTTTCTTTTTTTTTTTTTTTTTTTTTTGGTGCTGGAGATTGAACCCAGGGCCTCATGCTTACAAGGCAAGCACTCTACCAACTGAGCTATCTCCATAGCCCCTCTGTTCTATTTCTTGATGGACAATTGCTTACTATGAAATCATACATTTACAGAAGACTTTTGATTACAAGCTCATTTCAAATTCAGGAGTCTTGATTTTTATACTGGAATCTCCCACTTAAGTTTTCCATGGCCATGGACAATGGACAGTTCATTTGGTTCCTTTAGTTTTCTCTCTCATTCATATGTAGTTATTACTGCATAAGATATTTCCACTTCCTTTAAAAATATTAGCTGCTTATTTTTCAGGAATTCAGTTCCAATATTTCAAATGTCTATAGCATGCACATAAATTACCATTGAGGACCCTTGAGGGGGGTGAAAGTAAAGAGAGAAACAAAGAATTTTATGATGAGGATGTTATTCCCATATTATACATAAGTAAACTAAGGCTTGGAGAAGCTATTTAATCTCACAGGGCCAACAACCTTTGACAATCTGGCACTTGAAACAAGTCAATTTGACTCCAAAGAATTGGTCCTTTTTATTGTCTCAAGTTTGCTATGAAGATAATTGGAATATGGCTTCTCTCCCCAAGGAGCTTTCAGTCTAGAATAGGTGACAGTATGTGTACAACAACTGTAATTCAAGGAACTGTCTGTAAATTCTACATAATAGTAGAATAGTGCAGGTCTATGAGAGCATGGTAAATGAAGAAATTACTTAGCATTGTTTGGGTCTTTGTTATTGGTGATGTTGTTACCATGGTTACAGCTTGACCCTTTCGTACTTCTGAATTAAGGCATGATAGGATATGCTGGTGTGGATATTCAGGAGACTTTAATCTTCCCAGCAACTGTGAGGAATAGGCATTGGTGCCAGCCCGCTAACTGTGCACCATCCTCTCTATGGTTCCGTGATGCAGCTGACTTCTCTAGGAATCGGTGCTAATTTGATCTCTTCTTGCTGGTCCTACCTAAGGGTAAGTTAACACTATTCCTCATATGTGGGAATGAAGGAATTCAGAAGTCCCTCTGCAATGTTCTGTAAGGAACCAAGCACACTCCGCAAATGTTTAACCCCAGGCTAGATTCCAGACTCTTATCCTCTGAAGCTTTGTGAAAGACTTATTGCATTCAGAGACTAAGGATCCAGTCCAATAAAAACAAACCAATTTATAAATGTGTTACAGACACATTCCATTTGTAACTCTTTACTAGGAGGAATTACATGCTAGACGTGCAGCCCAGTGACCATTGTTGCTGCCAGACTCACAGCAAAGATCCATTTGATTTTTAGATGTGGCATTCTTGGGATCAGACGCACCAAGTTTTAGATGCCCAGAAGTCTGCTCAAGTTGAAACTCCTGTAGCCAGTGCACTGGGGATTAAAAAGCACTTGTTCCAGCTGTAAGATTTGCCAAATGTCTTTGCACCACAGAAATGAGATCTGGTCTGTGTGGAGGGCAAGGGCCCCCTAGGTTGTATCACATTCTTCCAGACTTAATCTACTCAACAAGCAAAGTGGAAACAGCTTTCCTGCCACTCACAGCCAACTGAGTATACAATACAGTCTCATGTTGCTCCATAGCAGCCTTAACCGTAATCAACTCCCCAACACCTTTCCCCAGAGACCTATCTAGGACTTTACTGAGTACATGATTTTTGGAACAATTCTTTAACAGAAAAGAGAATAACTTAATATGCATCTGGAAAAAGGTGAAACCATGAACAGTAATTTCATCAATATTCATCTTTAAATTGTTTCCTTTGTTCAGCAGAAAAGATCAGTTGTGGATGTGGCATAGTACTGAACAAGAGGTTCTGGAACTTCTGTTGAGACCATAACCTGTCCTTCAAGTGCGGCCCAACTGGATAGTTAGACAAAGCCCTTTCAATGCATCTCTCTATAACTTTATTCCTAGGTTTAGGATCTGGGAAAAGGCAACTTGTAACTGACTTCACCAAGTATGGTGAGTGGAACACTTCAAATTTGTTCCAGGAAACTCAGAGCCCTGATTGTGGTATGCAGTGCTGACTCACTATTTCCTTCCTTCCTTCCTTCCTTCCTTCCTTCCTTCCTTCCTTCCTTCCTTCCTTCCTTCCTTCCTTCCTTCCTTCCTGCCTTCCTGCCTTTCTTCCTTCCTTCCTTCCCTTTCCTTCCTTTCTTTCTTCTCTCTCTCTCTCTCGCTCTCTCCCTTTTGCTTAATTTAAATTTATTTTTAAAACAATGCATATAAATTGTACTATTTATGGGACATGATGTGATATTTCAATCAGTGCATACATTATGCAATGTTTAAATCAGGTTAAACCTATCTCCTCTAGCATTTGCTGTTTCTTCATGATGAAATACACATTACATTATTGTTACCTGTGGTGGCCCTATTGTGCAGTAGCATACAAGAAATTCTCATTCCTATATAACTATAACTTAGTACCCCTTGACCAACCCTTCCCTGTCTCTCACTTTTCCCAGCTCTTCTAGAAACTACCATTCTGCTGTCAATTTCTATGAGATCAATTTTTTTAGATTCCACCCAAATGAGATCATGTAGCGCTGTCGTTCTGTTCCTGACTTATTTCGCTTAACAATAATATCTAGTTTCACCATGCTATTGCAAACGGCAGGATTTTATTCTTTTTTATGGCTGAGTACTATATATGCACCATGTGTTCTTTATCCATTTAGAAGTTGGTGGACACTTAGATTATTTTCTTTGCTTTGCTGTTGTGAATAATGCTACAACAGACACTGGAGGGCAGATGTCTCCTTGACATACTGATTCCTTCCCTCCAGATGTGTGCTCAGTATAGGATTGCTGGATCATGTGTTCATTCTATTTTTAATTTTTTGAGAAAGCTCCCCACTATTTTCTATAATGGCTGTACCATTGCTTATTCTGTTGATGCAGTACACCATGCTTGCATTCATGGAATGAATCCCACTTGGTCATGGTGAATAATCTTTTAAATGTGCCGTGGGATTCAGTTTGCTAGTATTTTATAGATAATTTTTGCCTCTGTGTTCATCAAAGATAATGACCTTTGGCTTTCTATTTTTGTTCTATCTGGTTTTAGTGTCAGTTTAAAGCTGGTCTTATAGAATGAGTTTGGAAAACGTCATGCCTCTTCAATTTGGGGGAATAGTTTAAGAAGAATTGATATTAAGTATTTAGGAGAACTCAGCAATGAAGCCATCAGATCTTGGGGTTTTCTTCCATGGGAGACTTCTTTATTATTGATTCAATCTTATACTTGTTATCTATTTGTTCAGGTTTTCAATTCTTCATTATTCCATCTTGGTGAGTTGTATATGTGCCTAAAAGAAATAGACAAATTCCTGGACACATACATCTTATAAAGGTGGAACTGTGAATAAATAGAAAACCTGAACAGATAAATGAATAATAAGATTGAGTCTTACAATAATGTATGAGTGTGCCTTTTCCCCACATCCTTGCCAACACTTATTATTTATATTCTTGATGATCACCATTCTAACTGGAGTGAGATGAAATCTCAGTGTAGTTTTGATTTGCATCTCTGATTGCTAGGGATGTTGAATGTTTTTTCATATACTTGTTTATCATTTGTATTTCTTCTTTTGAGAAATGTCTTTTTAGTTCTTTTGCGCATTTACTGTTTGGGTTAGTATTAGTTTTTTTTGTTTGTTTGTTTTGTTTTTTTACCCGTAAGCTTTTTGAGTTCTTTATATATTCTGAAGATTAATGCTTTATCTGAAGAGCAGGTGACAAAGATTTTCTCCCATTTTGTAGGCTCTTTCTTGACACCCTTGTTTCCTTTGTTGGGCAAAAGCTTTTTAATTTGATGCCATCCCACTTGTTGATTCTTGTTTTTACTTCTTGAATTTTAGAGACCACATTAAAGAAGTCAGTGTCTATGCCAATATGTTGGAGTGTTAACTTACTGTTTTCTTCTAGCAGTTGTAAAATTTCTGATCTTATTCCTAGGTCTTTGATCCACTTCAGGTTGACTTTTGTGCAGGTAAAGCTAGGGATCTAGTTTCATTATTATACATTTGGATATCCAGTCTTCCCAGTGTCATTTGTTTAATAGGCTATCTTTTCACCAAGATATGTTTTTGGCAACTTTGCTGAGTATTTGTTTCAGTTTAGATGTGGTGTCCCCAAAAGGCTCATGTGTGAGACAATGCAAGAAGATGTGGAGGAGAAATGATTGGATTATAACCTTAGCCTAATCAGTGAACTGATCTCTGATGGGATTAACTGAGTGGTAACTGGAGGCAGGTGGGGTGTGGCTGGAGGAAGTGATTCATTTGGGGCATGGCTATGTGGTACATATTTTGTATCTGGAAAGTGAAATCTCTTCCTGATTTCTGATCATCATGTGAGCTGCTTCCCTCTGCCACACTCTTCTGCCATGATGTTTAGCCTCACCTCAAGCTCCAAGGAATGGAGCTGGCTTTTCATGGACTAAGACCTCTGAAACTGTGAGCCCCAAATAAACTTTTCCTCCCCTAGAATTGTTCTGGTCAGATCTTTTAGTTGCAAAGAGAAATAGTTGACTAAAACAGTATCAGATGACTGTATCTATATGGCTTTGTCTCTGTATTCTATTTTATTCCATTTGTCCTCATGTCTGTTTGATACCAGTACTATGCTGTTTTTCTTATTATAGCTCTGGAGTACAATTTGAGATCAGGTATTGTGATGCCTCCAGCATTGCATTGCTCTTCTTACTCAGGATTGGTTTGGTTCTCCTGGGTCTTTTATTCTTCCAAATGAATCTTAGGACTGTTTTTTTTTTTGTTCATTTTTAGTTTTGTGAAGAATGTCATTGGTATTTCGATGGGGATGGCAATGAGTCTGTATATTGCTTTTGGTAGTTTGGCCATTTTGACAATATTAATTCTGTCTATCCAAGAAAATGTGAGGTCTTTCCATGTTCTAAGGTCTTCTTCATTTTCTTTCTTTAGCATCCTATAATTTTCATTGTAGAAGATTTTTTTTTTTTAAACCTCTTTAGTTAGATTTCTTCCCAAGTATTTTATTTTTGTTTTGAGGGTATTGTGAACAGGATAGTTTTCCTGATTTCTTTCTCAGCAGGTTAGTTTTTGGAATATAGAAAAACTGTTGACTTTTGTATTTTGGTTTTGTATCTTGCTACTTTGATGAATTTGTTTATCAACCCTAGATATTATCTGGTGGAATTTATTTATTTTTTGGTTTTCTAGATAAAGTATCATTTCATTAGCAAACTGGTAATTTGGTTTCCTTTTCCTATTTGTATCCCTTTAATTTCCTTCTCTTGCCTGATTTCTCAGGCTAGAGTTTCAAGAACTCTATGAGATAAGAATGGTTAAGAGTGGATATCCTTGCCTTGTTCCTGATTTTAGGGAAAATTGTTTCAAGTTTTCTCCATTCAGTTAAATGTTGGCATTGGGTTTATCATATATAAACTTTATAATGATGAGGTAAGTTCCTTCTATCACTAGATTCTTCGGTTTCTTACATGAATGGATGCTGAATTTTGCCAAGGCTTTTTTGACACCTCTTGTAATTCTTTTTCTTAATTCTATTTATGTGGTAAATTACATTTATTGATTTGCATATATTGAACCAAACTTGCATTCCTGGGATGAAACACACTTGATTGTGGGGTATTATTTTCATAATGTATTTTTGAATACAGTTTGCTAATATTTAATTAAGGACTTTGTGTCTATGTTCATTGGTAGTATTGATCTGTAGTTTCTTAGATGTGTCATTGATAGGTTTTGGTATTGGAGTGATCCTGGCTTCATAGAATGACTTTGGGAGGGTGCTTTCCTTTTCTACTTCATGATATAATTTGAGGAAGATTGGCATTAATTCTTTAAAAGTTTGTTTAAACTCAACTGAGAATATATCCAGTCCTGGGCTTTTTTTGTTGGAAGGCTTTTTTAATTGCTTCAGTCTCATTGCTTGATATTGGTCTGTTTAGGTTTTCTATATCCTCATGGTTCAATTTGGGTAGGTCATATGTGTCTAGAGATTTGCCAATATCTCCTAGGTTTTCCTATTCTTTGGAGTATACGTTTTCAAAACTGTTTTGAATGATCCTCCGGATTTCAAGAGTGTCCATGGTTATAACTTTTTTTTTTTCATCTCTGATTTTTTGGTTTAGGTCATCTCTCTTTTTCTTTTGATTTGTTTGGCTAAGGGTTTATCCATCTTGTTTATCTTTTCAAAGAACCAACTCTGCTGCATTGATCCTTTTTCACAACTTCATTAATTTGCGCTTTGATCTTAATTATTTCCTGTCTTCTAATGATTTTGGAATTAGCTTGTTCTTCCTTTTCTAGGGCCTTGAGGAGTAACTTTAGATCTCTCTCTTTTTTTTTTTTTCTTGTTATCTTTCTATTTTTTTTAAATGTATGACCTCAGTGCTATAACATTTCCCTTAGAACTGCCTTAATAGTGTTTAGTGTATTGTATCTCTATTCTCATTTGTTTCTAAGAATTGTTTTATTTCTCCCCTGATGTCTTCTACAACTCATTCCTCATTTGAAAGTGTATTATTTAATCTCCAGGTATTAAAATGCTTTCTGTTTTTTATTCATTATCAATTTTTAGTTTTATTCCATTACAATATGATGGGTTGCAAGGAATTATCTATCTTTTTGTGTTTTTAAGATTTTATTTTTGTCCTAAAATATGGCCTATTTTTGAGAAGGTTCCATGTGCAACTGAGAAGAAAGTGAATTCAGTGATGAAATATTCCACAGGTGTCTGTTAGGTTCATTTGATTAACAATATTTTTTAGTTCTTAAAGATTCTTCACTTAGTTTATGTCTGGATGACCTAGTATTGGTGAGAAAGGTTTGTCAAAATCACCTAGCATTATTGTATTGGGGTCTATCTGATTCTTTATGTTGAATAGGGTTTGTTTTATGTATGTAGGTGCACTGGACATTAGCAACATATGTATTTACAATCATTATATCTTATTGGATGATTTCCTTAATGAGTATGAAGTGACCTTCTTTGTCTCTTCTGATTAATTTTGGGTAGAATTCTACTTTATCAGATAGGAGAGTAGCTACTATTGCTTGCTTTCAATCTCTGTTTGCATGGTATATCATTATTCATCCTTTCAGCTCCAGCCTCTGGAAGTCTCTGCCTGTAAGGTTAAATCTCTTATAAACAATATGTGGTTGGGTCTTGCCTCTTGATCCATTCTGCCAATTTATGTCTTTTGATTGAAGAGTTTAGGCCATTTATAATGTTATTATACAGAGATGATTTTTATTTCCTG
Organism: Sciurus vulgaris; assembly: GCF_902686455.1. NCBI lineage: Eukaryota > Metazoa > Chordata > Mammalia > Rodentia > Sciuridae > Sciurus > Sciurus vulgaris. The sequence goes on from NC_136469.1 coordinate 78,974,428, forward strand.
ACATTTTGATTTTCTTCTGGTACTTAATTCAGACTTGATTATCTTTTAGTTGACTCTTCTAGTGAGATTTATTTATATACTGGCTGTGATATTTATTTTTTATTTCTTCTGCATGAAATTTTTATTGAATATTTTTTATAGTGTGGGTTTCATAGTTATGAATTCTTTTAGTTTCTACTTATCATGTAAAGTTTAATGGTTGGAACCCATTATCTTTCAGGACTTGGCATATACTATTACAAACCCGGCTTTGAGGTTCTGGTCTGAGAAGTAAGTAGCAATTCTAATTGGCTTACCTCTATATGTGACTTGCTATTTTTCTCTTGTGTGGCTTTTAGAAGTCTATCCTTGTACTGTAGTTAAGCATTTTAATTATAATGTGTCTTGAAGAGAATCTTTTCTTGGTCTTGTTTATTTGGGGTTCTACATGCCTCTTGTTTTTGGATTTCCACCTCATTCCTAATGTTTGGAAATTTTTCTGATATTAATTCACTGAAAAGTTTGTGTATTCCTTTAGTTTGTGTTTCAGTGCCTTCATCTATGCTAGTGATTCTTTTTTTTTTATTGTAAACAAATGGGGTACAGCTTGTTTCTCTGTTTGTACATGAAGTAGAGGCATACCATTTGTGTAATCATACATTATCTAGGGTAATGGTGTTTGATTCATTCTGTTATTTTTTCCTTCCCCCTCTACTACTCCCACCCATCTTTTCCCTCTATACCAGTCCCTCCTTCCTCCATTGGTCTCTTAATGTCATCTCAGATTTCTTGCATATCCTGGTCATTCTTTTAACATCTTTATTATCAACTTCATTTTCAAGATTATATATTTTGTGTTTGAGGCCTGAGAATATGACTTCAAAGTAGTCATATTGGTGATGCTTTAGACTGAATTTTAATGTGATTTATTGAATTTTCATTCCCAGGATTTCTGTTTGATTCTTTTTCAGAATCTCTCTTTATTAAAATGTTCTTTCAATTCCTGTATAGTCTCTCTTAGTTCGTTCCTTAAATCTTCTTTGAGTTCATTGAACATTTTAATTATCAACATTCTGAATTCTTTTTCTGGTATTTCTTCCACTGTGTTTTCAATGGTGTCAGTTGTGTTGTGAGCTATCTGGGGTGGCTTGTTCCTTTGATTTTTTTTTTTTTATATTGTTAGTATCTCTACCCATTTTCTGGGATAACTATCTTTTCTAATTTTATATAAAGGATTTTTAGTGAGCTGCTTTTTCTTTACTATGTGTTCTGGGTTGGGTAAATGTCTTGGTGTCAATATTTTCACTCAGTTTGAACTTACTACTATGTCCAGTCTCTAACACCACATTGAGAAGAGACACTAATCTCTAGAAATTTCAGCCACTTCAGAACGATTCCTTAAAGTAATAAGTCTTAAAATAAAGAAAAGCTTATTAACAATATTCTTCAGCAATCCACTAATCTATGGTTCTAGGTCAGGTTTTTAAAGTTGGGTGTTTGCTTTCTTGGGTTTCAGTTATTTTGCAGTTTATTTTGAGCTCTGACACAAAGTAGTCAAACTTGTTTGGAGAGTCTGTCTGCAGACTTTCACTGCAGGGTTTCAGTCCCCTCTTGGCTGGACAGGTCTGATGACCCTCTCTTTCTGAGTCTTAGACCATGTGCTAGGAGAGGAGAGTGGAATTCCTCAATCTATCCTCCAATCCTTTCTGGAAGAAGTGAAGGCAATGACTTAGGATTCACCAGATTTGGTTTGATTTAGTTGGTCTCAGTTCCCAATTTTCCAGTGTTGGTCAAGCTCCTAATTTCTGAGCTCAGATCATTTGTTTCAAATGAGAGTTATTTGCTTTGTAGATTAAATTTTCTGGCACTGAATTTATGTTTCGATTCACTCTTGGGGAGCTGCTATGATAGTGTGGCTTCTTCTGAACCACATTTCATTTCCTGAAGGAATAGACTACATGGATTTATAGAATGTTAAGAATATAGTTCATTAAGGGTAAAGAAGTTGGGACATTTAGGAAAAAGGAAGGATGGAATATTCAAAAGGTAAAAGGAGAGAAAGTGGAAGTGAGGTAGCACATGTAGGCTCTAATGAGAGAGGAAGTGGGAAAGTAGGAGAACAAGATTTTTTGCTATTAGAGGGAGAGAGGTTAGGAGAGTAAGATTAATAAGCAAGCAAGCAGAGGAGAACAACATCAATCCCTCCATATCAAACAACAAAACTAAATTTTAAAATGCCCCAACATCTATCAAACAAAATTCAAAAAAGGCCACTACCTCTTAAACAGAAAGAGATTATTAAAAGAAATACTAAAATAAGAAAAAAAAGAAACCCCGAAACATATTATATATGTATATACATGAAACAATCAACATATATATAGAACATCAATTTTAAAAAATTATAATAAAAAAAGAAATTCTAAATTAAAAATGCTCATATTTTTCCACTGAAGTAACCAGAGTTGAGTATTTACATCCTATTACAGACTGTCCTTCTGTTCTTACTTCTTGGGCTACAGGCTTCTAACAGAGAGCCACATTGGGTGATATTAAATCCAACCTCTTTTGTCATTTTTGCCACTCTTCCTGCTGGAATATATTGGAAGTGTAACTGGTAGAAATGGCTCTTAGTTTCTCTGCTTGCCAGTACCAGGGGTATATAACTATTGGGATTTTGTCCAGATGTCTTAGATCGCCACTCTTCCTGGTTGGAAGTGGTGCAGATATCTATTTGGGAAGTTCTGGCTTCTGGGGTTGAGTTCTAAATGGAACTCTGAACATTTATTTGGTTTATGCACTCCAGAGCACTTACATGCTTCACTCTGGTTTGGATGTGAGGTGTCCCCCAAAAGCTTGTGTGTGAGACAATTACAAGAAGGTTCAGAGGATAAATGATTGGGTTGTGAGAGTCTTAACCCAATCAGTGAATTAATGCCCTGATAGGGATTAATTGAGAGGTAATTGAAGTGGTAGGGTGTGGCTGGAGGAGGTAGGAATTGGGAGCATGACTTTGGGGTATTTATTTGTATCTGGCAAGTGGAGACCTCTCTCTCTGCTTCCTGAGATGCTTCCCTCTGTCACACTCTTCAACCATGATGTTCTGTTTCACCTTGTGCCTCAAGAAATGGAGCCAGCCTTCTGTGGACCTAGACCTCTGAAACTGTGAACCATCAAATAACCTTTTTCCTCCTCTACAGTTGTTCTGGTTAGATCCTTTAGTCACAGCAGAAAAAACTGACTAAAACAACTTTGTACCCCGAGGGCAGACTAAATTTTGATTTCATCTGGGTATCTGGGATTCTAGCATCTCCTCAGAGATCCATTCATAAGGTGGGGGTGACAGAACTCTCTGTGTGGATAGTGCATGGCAGGTTTCCTGTAACCTGTGTGCCACCCAAATATGAACTTCCAAGTCTTTATTCATGAATGTAATCATGCCCACCTGATCAATCTCCCCTTTTCAACAGGTCACACAGATCTCAATAGGAAATCGGTTGGCCTCTCCTGTCATCAGTGTAATAAGGCCTGTCTGGATAATTTCCATGATTCTTTTCCACTGGTCATTAGTACCAAAGGGTTCAAAGGGAGAGCAGGATGAACTTTTCTTTGTATCTCTGACTTGAATTTCCTGGATCAACTGTTCTCTACAACTATTTAGGGATTGTGATTTGCCAGGCGTGCTTGAGGGCATGCAGTAGCACTGGTGAGAAAGAGTGGAAGTGTCTGTCAAGGACTCTCAGGTTCCTATAGGAACAAGCCTCAGTATAAACTCCTCAAGCTGGAACTTCACCTTAGGTATTCACTTAGAAGTTGAGAAACATGGAGCACATCTTATGTGCCACACTTGTCTGCTATGTTTCTCTTTCCCTTTGTTTTGCCCCAGGTTTAGTGGTGACATAGCACCAAGTAAAGCCTGGATTTATTCCTTATATTCTCTGTTCAACTACACCAGAACCTCTGAACTTTTCCATATCTCTGACAGACAAATAATGATTTATAATGGTTTTCCAACACCCAGCTTGTTATGAAGTTGTTTTTCTGTTGTTCAAATTCCAAACAGTAGAGCAAGTAGGAATTGCTTCTTTCCTCTAATCTGACTTCTTGAAATCCCAACACTTCTTCATAATAATTGCTAACAATCCTTTGTATTTCTGTCATGTCTGTTGTAATGTGTCCCTTTTGTCTCATTTTATTTGAGTCTCCTCTCTTTTCTTTAGTTAAGGTCTGTTGATTTTATCTTTTCAAAGAATCAATTAACATCTCTGATAAAATTTTTTTTGCTAGAGTATCAGATTATTTCTGTGTTCTCTTGAATTTCATCAAGTTTTCTTAAACCAACTGTTTTAAATTCTCCATCTGAGAGTTTTCTCATATTGGTAACTATTTGTTCACTTTCTGATGCATTATTTTGTCTATTAGATGAGGTCACTGTTCTCTTAAGGGTTGTGTTTTCGTTTGTTTTTAATTAATTTTTTATTTGTTCTAAATAATTATATATGACTGTAGAATTAATTTATACATTTTGATAGATCATACATAAATGGAGAGTAATTTCTCATTTTTCTGCTTTACATATTGTAGGATCACATTGGTCATCCAGACACATATGTACATGAGGTAATAATGTCTCACTCTATTTTCCTTCTTAACCCCATTCCCCTTCCCATCCCTTGACTCCCCTATGTGGTGTATATATATATATATATATATATATATATATATATATATATATATATTATATATGATGGAATACTACTCAGCATTAAAAAAGATGAGTGAAATTATGGCATTTGCTGGTAAATGGATGGAGCTGGAGAATATCATGTTAAGTGAAATAAGTCAACTCCCCAAAACCAAAGGCCAAATGCTTTTTCTGATATGCAGATGCTAATTCACCATAAGGTGGGGGTGCTAGGGAAGAATAAAGTTACTTGTTTGTTTGTTTTTATACTGAAGATTGAACCCTGGGTCCCTTAACCATTGAGCTACATCCAGGCCATATATATATATATAAATATATATAAATATATATATATATATATTTTTTTTTTTTTTTAATTTTGAGGCAGGGTCTAACTAAATTGATTGCCAAGGCTTATCTTGAACTTGTGATCCTCCTGTCTCAAACTTCTGAGTAGCTGGGATTATGGGTGTATACCACCATGCCTGGTTCCCTGATGCTCATTGGTATGCAACTTTTGTGCATTAAAGGATTAAGTATTTATCCCAGTCTTTTTAATCTCTCTCTTTTATTACATATATTTCCAGAAATTCTAAGTAGGGTGCTTATTTTCTCTGAGCTGTAGTTATTTCTGCTAGTTTAGAACTAGATGGTGCCACAAGTCCAGGTTTGCCATGTATATGCTGTTGGAATGTTGTCACTGTTTAAGCACTAGAGGGTGATCCAAGTCCAGGTTTGTCACAAATCAAGTTGGTGTGTTGTTCAGAATAAACTCAGGAAGAACCTAAAAAGGGTAGTCCATCCACACAGGGTTCTTTCTCACTGGGAACAGGGCAGGCCCAAATACCTTGTCCATAATCACAAAGTGGGCAGAATCATTGTGAAGGGAATAGCGCCAGGCTGTATTGCCACATCTGTAGCCACCCATGCTGCAATACTGTCATGATCTATGCCAACAACCCCCAAGATCAGTGCAGTCCTGAATAGGACAAGGGCCCCTGCTACTATGGTCTATCTATTCCAGTAGACTGGGGCCATGTGTCTCCATCTGGTACCATTGATGGTCCAGAGGTTTTGTCCATGGATACTGGACTTTAGGGATGGGTGCTTTTAGGACCTTTTCAGGGTAGATTTGACCATCTAGGCAGTGAATTCCACAGCAAAGTCCTATGCTTAATATAACAGTATATTCACAGTGAATGGGGTCTTGTTCCATGTTATGTTGTCTGAGGTTGGAGTAGTCCTGGTAAATGTACCTAGGCTACACTGGTGTGGATCACATCTGAGTCTCATAGTTGCAAGAACCTGCTCAGTCCCAGGGGTACACACCAGCTTATACCACAACTGGTGGTGCAGGCCAAAATATGAGTTTGACCCGTTAGGGTTCAAGTCTCTACCAGGTGCCAGAGCAGGTATAGAGGCTCTGTTTTTAATCACTAGAGATGCTGTGCTGCCCAAGATTAGGGAATAAATGGCAGCAATTATTGGCCACCAAGGCTAATGCTAAGCTGTGTTGCGTCTGAGTCTCATAGCCACAGGGACCTGAATCATCCCAGGCGGGGTGCCCCAGGACCACTAAAAGACTGATAATGATGCCAGTCAAACTTGAATCTGTCCTACAGGTGCAGAGGTCTCCATCTGATGCCAGGGTAGGTCTAGAGATTTGTCTTTGAGCTCCGGTTTCTGCCTGATGTCGGGTATCACTGGTGGGCTTGGTACTGTGCTGCTTCATACCCTGCTCCCCAGAGGGTGGAATCTTGCTTTCATCTCTGCTGTCTGAGGTTGGGAAAGATGGTATGTTCCAGTCCCTGGGCTGCCTGGCTAATGCAGTTTCAGTGGCTCAGTGTACAGGTACTGACCTGGGGGCAGAGTTGTGGGGTTCTACCCAGAACTGGGTTTCACTGTGGTGGGCCTGGCACTGAATTTCAAGTCTCAGCCTTCCTTCACTTACTTCTTTTTCCCTCTGCCAAGTGGGAGGTGTCTCCCTCCACGTTTGGAGTTGGGAGAGGAATGATGCCAAAAACTTCCTTTCCTGCCTTCTTTAATGCATCTTTCCTTGTTATTAGACAAAAACCAGGCACAATGGCCTCTCACCTGGCTTCCTTAGCTCTTGTGAAGGTTTTGGAATTTCTATTCAAATTGGTTTGTCTATGAGGAGAAAATTGCTGGAGGACTTCACTAAGCTGCCACCTTTTTCTGTCCCTTCTCACACTCTCAAGTCTCAGCCAGGCCCCTGGTGAAATGCTTCTTAAAGACTAAGTGCCATCTAGCATTTGTTTATGACTAAAGTCATAATTTCAAAAATTATTTCTGCCTAGGGCCACTTTTCCCCTAACTTGTCTCACTTTAATTTCCTAGATCTCATCTCTTATTTTTCCCCCCTCCAGAGATTATATAATAGAGTATCCTGGAAGAGACTTAGATATAAAGGTTTTTATTTTTTAAACTCTGAGGAGAAACTAAGAAAAATATCATCTAGAAAAATTTTAAGAATTTTCTGCCTTATTAGTTACAGAGGGATGAATTTACCTTTGGGGCAGAATGAAATAAAAGAAATACTTTGATGGTAGGCTAATTTAGTCATGCAAAAAAATATTCACCATTGTTCTTAGAAGAAAAAAATAAATGCAGTGAAACAAAACTGAGAAATGTTTTGTAGGTAATGTAACCATTGAACTTGAGATCACTAATCTCTCATATTTATTGCTATATCCTGAGAAGTATCTGTTAACTGATTGGTTGCTATCAGATAGGTTCCTTTCTTCCAATTTGGGTCAGTCTCTCCTCATGTACTGCAGTAGGTTGGAGCTTTTCTTAGCAAATGGTATGTGCTTCTCAAGAGGTATGTAACTTAAATTCTCATAAAATAATAAGTTAAAAATGTACCAGGGAAAAACTATTTAGAGGACCCCTCAGTAAAACATTTTCTGTGATCTAAGAAGAAAAAGGGAAATAGAGTATACTTAATTTATTTACTTTTTTTTAAATTCCATTTTTGCAATTAGGAACAACTACTACCATTGATGTACTTGGCAGTCTCTCCCTCACTCCTTGAAAGGTTTACCTTGTTTTTGTTTCTTACATATGCATTTATTAGAAATGACCATGTCTCACCATAGTGATTTCCCTGAGTATTCCTGCTTTGTCCTGTGATATAAAGTGTTTCTGCAGTGTCTGTCACTTAAAATATTCAGCTCATAAAAAAATTATTGCTGACAAAAGGTCTAACAAGGTAGAAGAAAAACCATCAGCATGTTTTGAGCTGATATTGACTGAAACTAACCTGAGAGTTTTGAGAAGTCAGACCATGCAGAAAAACTCCTTGCCTTATTCCTAGAAAAGGCCACAGTTTTTATCTTTCTTAATGATAACAAAAGGTTACTGGAAGTCAAGCATCACCTAGCACAGCACATAGAGCTCCTTACTGCCAAAGGAAAGAGGGATAATTCTGTCACCTGCCTGACCAAAACTCATGAAATGAGGAGAGAGAAAAAATCAGGAAGTGTACTATACTGGTTAAATAATGTGCTTAGGAACTGGAGTTAGATGACTGGCCAGAGGTGACTAGAGGTAAGTACTAAGGTAAAATTTTAAGTCAACAATGTGAGAAGTCAATTTCAAAATGAACCATCTTCTGTTCACTCTGAACAAATTTAATTTAACAAAAATTCTCCAGTATAGCGAACGGTTTCTCTAATCTGTTCTGGAATAGGAATTAATTTTGCAATTCATGGTAAGTGCAATAATAAATAGTTATAATAAGTGGGACAGTAACATTTTATAGCAAATTACTTTATGCTTCTTCTAGAGATTGAGACATGATTTCCTGTCTGAATAATGAATACCAATAATAGTGAACATTTTTCAGCCTCAAAGGCAACCTTAGTACACATAACTAATGGAAATAATAGCTACCGCTTATGTGCAATGGACTCTAAATGTGTTACTTGTACTGTCTCACTTAATCCTCAAATCCTCATTCACCTAGGGGGTACAGTGGCTAAGGTCAATTAGTCCTCCATATTGGTGCTCATTGTCTTCCATCTTCCCTGGCCTTGCTAGTTTGGCCCTCACCATTTCTCTTGTAGAGCACTGTGGGGCCATCTAACTGGGCCTCTTGTTGTCACTGTATAGGCTGCATCCAAGTTGATCTTCCTGAAGCCAACAAAAGTCTTAGCTAGTTCAGAAGTAGATGCTCACTTAGAACAGGCAAAGAACCTGAGCTTCCCCAGAAAGTAGAACCAGCTATTACAGACACCTGGCGTCAGGCAAATGAGCAAGACTGAGAGAAAAAGATTCATGGGAAAAAATAGGTCAGCGTCAGAGCTACTTTATGACAAAGTAACTTTGAAGGCAATTCAGTAGGATTGTTGCAGCTAGGTTGAAACGTGCCTCTTTCAATTAGGAGATAAAGGGAGGCTCTGCCAGGATGTCAGCAGACAGAAAGTGTAGGAGATAAGTGTAAAGCTTGAAGCTCCGAGAGTCTAAAGGTATGGCAGAAGGATGAGCAAGCTTGTTGATTAGAGAGAAGGTCTAAATAAAGATGGTACCACACTTTGACTGCCTTTGCTCCTAGATCTTACTTCTATGTCTTAATATCATTTTATCATTTATTCAAAAATAGTTTTACCAACACTATTCCTCAGAAAGGTTTCTTGGGGAGACCTCATTTGGACAATATGCTATCTCTGGCCCTCCCACCCTCCCAGCCTCATTGCAATTCCAGAGCCAAACTATAGAAAGCTAACCCAAGCGCTAGCCTGAGAATCTGCCCAGATCCTGCCTCGCACTGGTGTTGAATGTAAACCCAGTCCTGGTCCCAACTGGGATGATAAGGAAGAACCAGAGTTAGGCTTGATATGATGTATGAGCTAGAAACTGTGCCCTGAACCACATCAGCACAAGGAACCTGTGTCCTGTGAACTCATCCATGCTTCGCCCGTGACTTCCTGTCTTACCTGTGGTGCTTCTCCTACTGTTGTTCAGAAGCATTCTAATCTTATCTCAGTTAAATTGAAGAAGGAGAGATTGCCCTCATCTCGAAGACCATCAGGAAGTTCAGTGATTCTGGAAGGATGTGTGGTGGTGCTGGGCTGTTTTGCCTCAGGGACGGGGGAAGGGCAGAAGGAGCTGGACCCAAGCCAGGTGAGGCCACAGAAGGGGCTGCTTCTAAGGTTCCCATCCTCACTTCCAGATTGTGGCTCCTTCCATATAAATAGGACCTTGATGTTTAGGGTCACAGGACCCCTTTTTTGGGAATCTATTATCTTTCAGGTAATAGATTTTGTTTAATGTGAACAGAGGTAGATATTGGTAGCATCAATTAGGAAATTTAGGGAAGGCAAGACTAAGGTAGACAAAAAATAAATATAAGAAAAAAAGGACTCCAGACCAAAACTGAAATCTCACTGATAACTGCAGGGTTGAGAGGTCACAGGGAATTACCTGGGTTTAAACCAAGAAGTGTGAGTCCAAATTTCAGATTCCTCAACCCATTTGCTAGATATGAGTATCACTGAGGAGAGGAAAAGAGAGGGTGAAACAGAGATGCTCAGAGTCAGACAATCTAGGTGAAAACTGTGTGCTTTAGTTAACTGTGTGGTCTTGTAAAGCCCTTTCCTTCTACTCAATTTTCTCACTGCAAAAGAGGATAATAAATCAATACAGAAATAAGAATAATAATTAAATGAGATAATACAGGTAAAATGCTTAGCATAGACCCTAATGTCTAGTGTCTCATAATGGAAAACTCATAAATGGAAATATTATTTGTCTTACATCTAAAAGAGTGATTGGCATATTTGGATAATGTAGAGGGAAATAAGAGTGGACAGGGGGTGGGGATAGGAAAGATGGAAGGAGACAGACATCCTTACCCTAAGTACATGTATGATAACACGAATGATATGAATCTACATCATGTACAACTAGAGAAATGAAATGATATACTCCAACTGTGTACAATGAATTAAAATGCAGCTATAAAAATTTAAAAAACATAAATTAAAAAATAAAAAATATTTAAAAAAAGAAATATGCCATACTTGGTCCTTGCCTTTAACTCAATTGTTATCTTTTTCCTGAGCGGGCATACTCAGTGAGCTTAGTCCTGTGGTGGGAATTTAATACAAAGGTCTAAGCACTTTCAAGATCAATCTAGAGAAATGATGAGCTGTCACTTGCTCTGTCACATGGGTTCGCTGAGGCCCCAGGAGCCAGCAGGTTTTAATCTGCTTGCTTTCCACACAGACAAATGAAACTCCAGACTGAAAGCAAAGTCACCCTCAGGCACCATGGTGGGAACCCATTGCCAGGCAGTTTGTACTCCCTTCACATGCTGTCCTGATGACTCCTGGAAAGGGAACTGTCAGTGCCAGACTTTGTCACACAAGAGTGAGACCACATGGATGAGTGGTTCGCACATGGCTCTGCTCCCCACCTCCACAGATCTCTGCTTCTTTGGTGTTATAGTAAAATAAACTGCTTGAAAATAGTGAAATTCCTTAGGCAAACTCAGAAATTCAAAAAGACCCAAAGAATCTGCCAGTAAAGGGAAATTAATTAAATTCCTTAAAAGGGATTTTCCTCAGAGAATGAGACTATCGGTCACCCAATGGATGCTAGTTATTGTCTTCTGAGGGCAGCACCTAGGAATATGCAAATCACAGGATAATAAATCAATGCAGAAAAAGAATAATAATTAGATAATACAGGTAAAATGCTGGGTCATGTGGAAAATTACTGAGGTGGACAACACTCTCTGTAAAGTTAGAGCAAGGAGGAATGGTAGAAAAAGAAGTGCACTTGGAAAGTTATCTGTTCATCCTGTTTCCCTGCTTCCCTCCTTTTGCTCCTCAATCAGTATATGGGCTCTGAGAGCCAGGACGGTGAGGGGACACCCTGGAGCCACAGCTAGCAAGTGAAAGAAGTGCGGGTCCCTGTCCAGGGTTCACAGACCAGCATGTCTCCCCTGCCCCTCTGGGGTGGCATGGAGGAAGTTTTCACAGGCTCTCTGGAAGACAGGACTTGACATGGGTTTGGAAGGATGGGTGGATGGACTTTGGAAAAGCTAGAGGAAGTGATAAAAGCAAGCAAAGCTGGGAAGTGGGATAACCAAAGATACTTCCTGGGAACGCTGAATAAATGAGATTTATGGGTGAATGGAATCCAGTTACGGTATTTAACAATAAACAGAGGGCTTGTCCTTGAGATACAGTAATCTATTCCTGTTATTCCTGTTTTAAAGCTTGTTGCCTACTGAATAAAGTTCAAACTCTTTAGCAGAGAATTTCATACTTTGGCCTTAATGGACTTCTTCTATTTGTTTCTCCTTCTGCCACCCAAGACTAACATTTCCCAAATAGCCCTTAATAGACACATTTATGACCCTATCATTATGCTTATCCTGTTCCTTACTGGAAATGCCCTTCTCCTTTTCTGCCTAGTCAACTGTCATCCCCTCTGTGAAACCTCTCTCCACCCTCACTCTCCTTTCCTTTGGAGGTAGAATGAATCATTTTCACAATTTCTGTTCCAATATCAATATTCCTTCCCCACAATGGTTCTTTATGTGATCAGGACATTTTCCTTATTGAAACAGTAACTGACATGAGCATCGGGACTTTCTACAATGCCTGCAATTTTATAGATTCTTTACTGCATTAATATGACCTTTGAGTACAAATCATAATTCACAATTTCTTGGAATTCCTAAGGCAATTCCTCCAGAACAGTCAGCTTTGTATGGCAGTCGGAAGACAGAAACAAAGATTTATTTTAGATTACAGCAGGCTGAGGGACAAGATTGTTGTATCCATAATCAACTGTGAATGACTCCACATAGCAAGAGTTCTGTGAAGAAGGCAGCTTCTTACTGAAGGGTGATGGATAACTAACCTTTCAAATATCACCCTGTATGACGGGAGCTCTAGGAAGGACAACCTTGACCTCGGTGCTCTGTAAAGTTTCTACAAGTTATTTCTTGTATGGGAAGTTGTTTAGGATTTGTCAACTTGAAATATGTAGACTTAGGGTGCTCAGAGAGAACACTTTCTCTTTATTCCACAGTAGCTATCAAACAGTAGAGAAGTAGGTTGGATTGTTTGAGGCTCATAAGAACATTGTTCTCCTCTTTGTCCAGAGACCTAAGCCAAGGCCGTTGTGAGGCAAACAACTCCCTAACCTCCTTTCTTAGTTCCAGTCCTGGTCTTTGCTAACAAGATATCGCCATTCTAATGCTGAAAGGGATGTGTGAAAGGTTTGCACTAATTTCCTCATGCTGCTCTTTTTCTGAAGATCCATGCTAATCCCCTTCTTGACTTTTCAGTTTGGGAAATCCTCTGATCATGAGATGTCTTTAGGTTTAGTCCTTCCAGGTCAATCACGGGGGAACAAAGACATGAAGAAAGCTCACTGTGTAGAAGAGGAGGGAAAGAGGACTAGGGAAGGAAAAACATGTTCGTCTATGAAGAATCCTTTTTCTCCTCCACTAACATTTCCATCCAATAATTGATGCCTTTCAGTTTCCAAAAAACTCTGACTTTGCTTTTGTTGAGTAGACTCAGAAACCGTTTATGATGCCCAGGCCAAATACATAAGATTCCATGAACTAAGAAGTAAGTTACTCTCCAGATAATTTTATTGTACTAGTTGACCATTATGAATGTGTTAATGGGCTACTTTCTACTTGGGTCAGAAAGAATATTTGAGATCTAGGTGGCTACAAGATCTGCAGTGCAAAATTTCATGTAAGGTGATCCTCTTTATCTTTTAAAATTATATTTATTTATATTCTAGGCACTATATGTATGAGTTTAGTAAATATATATCTATTGGTTATAATAAAAGATATTCCTCACTTTCTTGGCCCCACAGTTTCTCTTATTGAAGACAACATTTCCATTTTCCCCATCCTTCTGATCCATTTTCTGAATGCATACACAAGAAAATATACACACTGTGACTCTTGGTTCAGTTATGAATACCTAGGTGGAAAAAAATGGAAGCAACTCTTCTAAATAAAAGTAACATTTCAGAGTCAGTTTCTAAGAAATCATCAGACTAATATCTTCTTCACTTAAATGTGTTTATTGGTATTTTAACTGTATAGCTATTTAACTTAAGTGCCAAAATAACTAGCTCTCCTTTGAGAAAATAACTAATTCAAGGAAAGGATTTCACAAATAGATTTCCTAAGATGTAGAAAAAATTAGTATGTCATACATACTTCATTGTCTTGAACTTTTTCTCCAAAGCCCTCTTATGAAAATTTAGACTTCATTTCACTCATACACACTTAAGGATAAACACTGAAATGTATCAATATTTTCTTATGTCCTTACAATGTCATTATTACACCTACCACAACCACTTCCTTGATATCAATCTAATATCAAGAAAATTTTCAAATTTTACTGATTTCTAAACTACATGTTTTTTTTTTTTTTTTTTTTAAATGGGGTCTGGGGAACTATTTCAAGCTGACCTGTAGCTCACAATTCTTCTGCCTCAGCTTCCAGAATAGGTAGGATCACACATGTACACTGCTGTACCAGACAAAAGTACTTTTTAAAAAGTTTATTTGACAGGATTCAAATGAAGTCTACACATTGCATTTGGTCATTTGATTGTTAATCATTTTAAATCTGAAGCAGTCGACCTTGAATATCCCACATTCTGAATTTGTCTCTGTGTTTTCTCATTGAATCATTTAACAAGTTTCTCTATTTCCTGTAAACTGGATCTTAGTTTTAATTAGATTGTGTTCAACTTTTATGGTGGGTGGGTGGGTGAAAAGCTACTTTACAATGCTGCTGTGCGGTTGCTGCCTATTGCCCCAGGAGGTATGTTACAGCTGGCCATCCTACCTCCCTGGAGATTTAACACAGGTGTCTCAAACATTGGCTCAAGAACCAAATCCATTCTGCTGCCTGCTTTTGTAAACAAGGTGTTACAGGAACACAGCCACACTCTTATCATCTCTGACCTCTTCTGTGCTACAATGACAAAACTGAGTGGTTGTGCAGAGACAGTATGGTTTACCAAGTCGGAAATATTACAGGCATTTTGAAGAAGCAGCTTGTTGATCCCTGGCTTAGTGCATTCATATAATGACAAGATCGTCCTCCGAATGAAGAACCAAAGGCTCTACATGTCAAGTTGACTTGGATAAGATCCCACAGTGGAGGAAGCAGGGCCATGGAGCCTGCTCTCTGCTTTTCTCCCCACCCTTTGCCTTCATATTGAGGCATTCAGTGTCCTAAACATCAGGTGTCCAGCATCAGTAGCTGTTGCATTCTGTCTTAGCCTGGCCTACTGGCATTCTAACAGAGCTACAACTCAGCTGCTTGAATGGCACAAAGAGAAGGAGGTATAATCTCATGCTTTTAGCTGTAATTAACAGAAAAATCAGACTTAAACTGTCTTAAACAGGAAATTTATTAGCTCTTGTACTTAAAGCCATTGGTGACCTCAAAGGCTCGTGATCATTTTCTGTCCTCTGCTCAGTTTTGTATTGATTTCACATTCAAGTTAATTCCCCTTCTGACTTTGGATGGTGATTAAATTGTGAATATGTGCATCCTTGCCACCCCCAGCAGGAAAGAGGCATAAGAAACCTTGCTTTCAAACACAGCCTGTGAGTCCTTTCCCTTAGTCTGATTAGGCCCCCTTGTCCATCTCTGGATTAATAGTGATAGGCGACAGATACTAGTGGTGGGAACAGAACATGAAGTTAAGGAAATAATTCTATAAAATAGGCCTACTATGCTGACCCCCACATACTTTCTTTTCCAAGAAGCAATTTGCCTGTAGCCCTGCCTGGCTTAAGTGGATGGGATATGTCACATTCCTTAGCAAACTACCTGTTATCTGCAAGAGAAATCAGGCCCAAAATAATTCAGGTAAGAGAAGCCCAATTTACCCTGAAGGGGGAGATTTTTGTGAGCCTTTTCACAGACTAAATCCTGAATCAGGGAGATAAGGATAATTCCTCCTAGCCATAAAATCTACAAGAATTTATGGTTAAGAATCCAATTAGAACCAGTCAGCATGAGCCAAAGTAACCTAGAGCTGTCATGGCAGTGGGACTTGAAGGTCTGATGTCATCCTACCGTTAGTCAAAGTCAAGAGGTGGACCTGGGCAGGACTCTCTGGAAACTTTTCTGGCATCCCTAATAAAACTGGAGTGCAGAGAAGGTGCACTATCCCTCTCCTCTCTGAGAGTACTCCCTTCCCCTTTTCTAACCTATCTAATAAACTCATGCCTGTTACTCTGAGCAACATGTCTGAACTCTTTCTGACTTGATTGAAAGAATTGGGGTTGGGGAGAGTGTTCATGCTCTCCCAGTTACCAGGAAGACCCCAGTGCTGTAACAATAGTAGCCAGGAGAATCAAACGTATTAATTGGCAGAAAAATAACAGAGTCTCACGCTGGAGCTAGTAGGGAGGGAGATATTGAACAGCAATTAGGATTCTGTTAGAAGGGATGGAAAAATGAAAAGGAATACTGGAATTTGGAAAACTGTGCTTTAGAATCTATGTGGAGATAAAAGATTGAGTATTCCCAGAGCGATTAATGAATGTTCCTGTTAGAGCAAAAGAAGAACCAATTAAAGTCATTGTCTCCAATCAACTGTGTTTATTGTCTGTATTCTAGAATGAGATTTGGTCTCAGGATGGATAGTTTTTATGACACATGCCATTAGCTTATAAATCCAACCAAAGTTATTTCATATGAAAATTACAAGTTTCCATCAAAATATGGTATATAAATATTTTTCAAAGATTTAAAATAAATTTCAAATAAATAGCATTTCAAAATGAAGAATTATCAATTAGTTTTAGGAACTTACAGAACTAGATCTTCAAGAGTGAAAAGAAAAATAATCAGTATGAATCAAAGGTATATTAAGTACAGAATGACATTTTTTAACCTAAGGAATAAAAGTTCATAAAAGCAGCTATGATTTATTTCTGTCCTAATAACTGCTTGACAAGTTAACCTTAGATAATTTAGATAAAGCAGAGAGCACAACCTTTTTTGATACACTTTATCTTATAAATTTTATAAGAAGAAAGTATAAAGGATGGGGATTTGGAGGATGTAGTTTCATACATTTTCCAGAATACCAACACATTATAATCGCCTGGAGAATTTTTTTTTAAATTCAGAAATTTTGGTTTAATTGCGTGTAGTGAGTGATTTTAAAACTCTCCAAGTGACTGTAGTGTTCAGTAAGTTTAGTCAGATCTAAAGTCAGGCAAAACACCACCAGAGTGGCCATCTACTCTGAGTCTGGACCCCAGAACTGAAATCTAAATATGAGAGACTAACAGTCATATTTCCTTGATTCTGAGATGTGCTCCATAGCCTCCCCCTACTTCCAAATTTATACATCTCTGAAATTGGGATGCTGTCCTCCAGGCTGGGTGGTCAGCCAGCCTGAGTATGTGCATCATTAGCTACAGAGACAGCAGCTTGGAGGAAAACACTGGGATGGTGTTCTGTACCTTAAGAAATGCAGCATCTCCCAGACACCATGAGTAGGCATGCACAAGACATATGATCAATATGTCTAGGTAAGTCCAAAGGAACTGAGCAGAGAGAAAAACTTCTAAGAAGAAAACTCTGCACAATGTAATTGTAGCAATTTTGCCTCCTTTCATGGTGGTGCATAATGAAATGCTGTATTATTTATTTATTTAAAGAAACAGGATCTTTCTATGTTGCCCAGGGTGGCCCCAAATTCCTGGGCTCAAGTGATCTTCCTGCCTTAGCCTCCCAAGTAGCTGGTACTACAGGCATGTGCTCAGCCAGAGTGAAATATCTTGTAATCAATGCCATCTTAGATTGAATGAAATGTGGTAACAATCTAGTGTTGGAATAAATCGATTTTTAAAAGAAGAAACTATTGATTCTAGGATGGACAGCATTAAAAAATGCCCTTGCTTATTTTACTTTTCTCCTGGTGATAACAGATACTTGTTTACTTGAGAATTAGGTTCTCCCTTCTCTCATGACAAAGTTGTCAGTGCATTAATGAATATTGTCCTCCGTCCAGGTAGTTGTTTTTTCCAGCCTGTTTTCAACATCCTTTTCCAACTGGTTTTAGGCAGAGTCATTAGTGGCCTTTATAACATGACTTAAAGGGTGCTGAGAAGTTTATCCTAGACAAACACATCATTCCTCAGCAATACTCATACTTTAGTTGATAGAATATTTTATTCCTTGGGTTAAGTCATTGTTATTGGATACAGTTCAATGTACGCATGGCAGGAAAAACACATTAAATACCTTTTTTCCCACTGATGACTTACTCAATTAGTTAGTTGGATTATTTCAAGTGTGTGGTTATCTGAGGAAGAATTTGATATAGGACAAGGGGAGGGAGCAAGAGGACAGATATGTGTCCAAGGCAGTGGGGTGCTGGCATAGCATTAACCACTGGCTAGACCTCCAGGAAGAAAAGAACCGTGACCTGGTGTGAAGGCTTCCACCGTGACATGCTGTCACTGAACATGAAGATGGAGAGATTCACAGCATCAGTGTCCATGAGCAGATAGAAGTTGGTTCCAGCATAACCCAGGACACTTGGGGGACATTTCCCTGTGTATCTGGGAGAGAGCCTAAGTACAGAGGCACCTGGGGGAAATTCTTCAAGCAAACAAAGAGGGCAGGATGGAGGAAAAAGGCCTGGGTGGCTTCCTCAGATTTGTGGAGGGAACCTTGTTAAAGGGATGTGCCTTCTGCCTCGGGAGGAACTTGACTCCTGTTTCTGTTTCTCAGTTTTCCAAGTATGATGGACCCAGAGTTGTAGTCCTACCCATTCTTTATTTTCTTAAATTTAAAGAAATTTATGGGCTCTTCTCATGACTTCATAGTTCAACAGAGAGTGGTTTATTTCTCCAACTAACATCTGTAGAATTGAGCTGTAAATCTCTGTGTCTGGGTGTTCAGTTACTTCTCACAAAGTAGACAAAGTACTTTTGGCTTTTGGTCAAATAAATTAGAGGGTTCTCATATTTTTGATCCTATTGAACACACACACATACAACCTGCTATTTGTGGAGAAAGGGCAGATGCCCAAGTACAGTTAGATCCAAATAAAAAATATTCCATCATTTTTATCTCATTAGTGGTTCTTTCTTAAAAGAGAATGTCTGCTATTTTTTGCTCTTTGAAAGAGAGGGAGATACTGGAGGCTTATGAGGTGCTCAATATTTTAGACTTTTGAGAAAAATAAGGAGATAGTACTTGAAATGGACACTGCAGATTTAAAAGCAAGATTTTTTTTTTTTTTTCTTAGAAAGAGAACTGGATTAAAGTCTGCCTTTGGGATTACGTTTGCCTTCTAATTAGTTATGTGTTGATATTATGAGTGTTCCATGTCAACCACTTGCTTCTTCCCTGAGATCAAGCCTGCAGTCAACAAAAATCAGGAGCCGTTGATAAAGAAACAGAAACACTTTCATTTATAACAATATAGTAGATACAAATTAAGTAATAAATTTTAAGTAAGAAATGTAGAGAAGCATAATATAACCTCTTTATCATTTTTTAAGCTGAAAAGGAATTTTTAAATCCACATGTTTATGATTCTACATATAACTCACATGTGACCTCAGATCAGAAGAGAAGCTGTCAGGTTTTTCCTCACTGAAGCTTTTCCCTCCCTTTTTGACACTCCTGTCTCAAGAGGCTTGAGGGTGGGCAGCAAGTGAATGTCTTTCTGCGTGTGCTTTGCTGTAACAGTGATGATTTGTTTATTTAACTGTCATTCAGGGTTGTTAGC
Source organism: Sciurus vulgaris (assembly GCF_902686455.1). Taxonomy (NCBI): domain Eukaryota; kingdom Metazoa; phylum Chordata; class Mammalia; order Rodentia; family Sciuridae; genus Sciurus; species Sciurus vulgaris. The sequence continues at coordinate 78,993,884 of NC_136469.1, forward strand.
CCATAAAAATGTTTGTTGAACTTGGAGCAGTGTCAGGATTTTGATGAGTCTCAAAAAATAATTGTACTAGTTGCAGGAACTGCAACCCTCATCTTTGTTTTTTAACAAAAATGTGATGACCCAGTAATTGTTTAATGGGGAAAAAAAAAAAAAAAAAAAACCCAAACAAATAAACAGAATCTGGATTTTGTACCTGAAATATAAATCTCCTCCAAAATAAAAATAAACGAATTCTGCTAGAATCTCTAATTTGCAGAGTATGTATCTGGGTTGAACACATACTTGTTTAGTTAATCAGGTAGAGAAAATTGGATGGACAGTTTTCTGTGGGTCACTAATTTATGAATAAATAAAAGTGATTTGCACCATTATCAGACAGATGGATGTCTTTACATGTATGTATATATACATGTATATACGTGTGTGTGTATACCCACATATGAAGACACATTTAAAAATACATTTCAGTTATGAATTTTTTTCTGTGAAATATTCTTTTTAACTAGTTGTTTTTGGAGAGCTTTCCATGACTTCCTTATCTTCCATCTGGTCATTTTTTGTCATTGTTTTCTGAATACAAATCGGGTGTTTGTAACAGTATACCTCATACCTTACAACAACAAGCAAAGCCTCCCTCGTGGAGGCTGACTTCTAGATTCCCCAGTTCTCCAGTACTGTGGCTGGGTCAGGGACATATACAGAAAGTCAGGTTTGAGTATTTGGATTTGCCTCTGGGGCTGGGGTCCATGTTTTATATTTCACTTTCTTCCCAGGCCACCTCTTTCTCTTTTCTTGAATTACTAACCATCTCAGCCACTAGGTCCATCTGCCTCCAAAGTGTTTATGGGCACCTGCCTCTGAGAATTTGATAAGGAATTCCTGCTGTGATAAAAAGTGCTCTTAGGTCAAATGTGTACTGGTAAAATTAATTGTTTTGAGACTGTGTGTCTCAAGCCATCTATAAAAGTCCTATTATTTACTGCTTAGGATACCACCTGTGTAACACAGCTGTCTCAACCACTTACACATGCATACACACTCACATACACAGTGAGAGAGAGGGAAAGAGGGAGACAGGGAAATTATATTCCAGGGGAGGTTTTATTTGGGCTAAAGCCATATTCTCTTGAGGTTTTGTTTTTCACCTAATTGAAAACATCTACAACACTCCTGCCAAAGAATCCCGAACATAGGCCAATCTGAAGGTTGGGGCCTCTCGTCTTCAAACCATGAATCACTGATGATTTTACTTCAAATCTAGGCCTGAATATAAGGTTCTGCTTATCAAATAAAAATAGTAGCAAGCAGCAGGATCACTGACGTGACAGCTACTTGATTCTCAGCCAAACAATTGTCATTAGGCTTTTAGTCCCCAAATGTTTCATGGTAGTAGCTGAAGTGAGGCTAATTTTCAATGACTCTGGGAGCTCAGTGGAAATTCTTTCCCTCTGGTACTCCTGGGTTCAACTTTTACATCGTTATTTGGAATTTTTTTTATCCTTTGTTTCTTCTTATAAATTTGAACAGTGATGAGGCCCTGTTTAATTTATTAATTTATCAGTCTCAGTTAATTTATCTCTGCAGTCTAGTTTCTTTCACAGGACACAAATAGGGAGTGGAAAGGTCATTCTGGGGCCAAAAGAGAAGAGGCCGAAAAGGGCTACTGGATTTTTCCTCAGATCAAGGCTTTGCAAGCTATAGCCCGCAGGACAAATCTGGTCCCTTGCCTATTTTTATAGATAAAGTTTTGTTGGAACACAGCCACACTCATTGACATGGTGTCTATCTATGACTGCTTTCACACTAACAGCAGAGCTGATGAGTTGTAACAAAAGACAGCAATACAAAGATATTTACTTTCTGGGGTTGGGGTTGTAGCTCAGTGGTAGAGTGTTTGGCTAGCATGTGTGAGGCACAGAACCACATAAAAATAAACAAATCAAATAAAGGTATTGTGTCCATCTACAATTAAAATTTAATGACAAAACCAGATATCTACTTTCTGGAACTTACAGAAAGTGTTTGCCAACCTCTGACCATTAGCAGGAGTGTTTGAAGACCTTTCTTAATCTTGCAATCAAAAAAGTAAGTGGCAAGACTCCTGAGCCTCTGGAATAACTTATGATATAAACCTGGGAATGATGGCAGCAGGGTAACCCTGGCTTTTCCACACATCAGTGGTGAGCTGTCTGTCAGAGTTCACAAACCCCTGTGAATGTACATGTGAAGAGGACAACTTCAGCGCATTTCTCAAACATTGCTGCAAAGAATATTAATGTCATATAAAACCGAAGTCATTTCATACCAAAGGAATTCACCGTGGGAAATAAATTTATTAGATGCATGGGCTAAAAACATTCAAGAGCTTCCTTTAATCCAGGCTTTGTACTTCAGTAATACACTGAGGAATACAAGAATATAATGTGCAAGGTCTCATTCTCAATTTTTCTTACTTGGCAATAGAAACTCTTTATATGGAAACATCAAGAAATATCTTCTGGAATAATCTTGTTGTGGAATATAGTCCAGGGTCTCAATACACAGGAAATCTGAGTGTTTCCTTTTTTCAGTATTAATTGTTCCAATTCTCTTGTTCAGTTGGCAGCACTATTTGCTGGGTACACAACAGTATAGACTATCCAGTTAAATGTCTTGAAGTATTTCTGTACCAGTTGGCAAATAATAACTTCTCTGAGCCCTCAAATACTCCTGTAGTCTTGGCTGTGCAGGTTTCTCCACTGAGATCTTCCAGATTTCTGCTCATTCTAGCAAATATGTGTTTTCACTTGACAGACAAAGGCATGGGTGAAGGAAGGGGATTTGAGATCATGCTCCAGGAGGACTGGGATTGTGGCTCAGTGGTAGAGCGCTTGCCTAGCTCGTGTGTGGCATTTGGTTAGATTCTTAGCACCACATAAAAAAATAAATAAGGTAAAGATCATGCTCCAGCAAGAGTGTGTTCTCACTTGTCAGCAATAAGGCCCTAAAAGTTTTTAGATATTCTGAATACCACTCTCCAAATTTTGGCATGAGTGCATTTATTTTCTAGCCCCACTAAGATCTGTCTTGCTTGCAATGTAGTTGCTACAGCATCACTGAAGCCAAACTAATTATGGTGGCAAAGCAAGTTTAATAGCAGCAGAACTATTGTGCAAATGGGGATTTGAAAGTTTAGAACAATGGCCTCTATCACATAAGCACCTTCTCTCAACCAGCTGAGAAAATACAGCTTAATATAAGTGATGAGTGAAGATATCATAGAAATACCTTGAGCAGTCACTAAAAGCCAAAATGAGGGTAAAGGGGCAAAGTTTGATGTTTTTATTAGTAACAAATTTGTGTTGTATCTGAGAAGAAATGGATCCATACTGATGTATTAAGAAGTGTTGGTCTAATAAGGGCTCATGAATAAATGAGGATTGTTAAGTTCTCAAAGTGAACTGCACTATTATTGCTTGCATCTTGAGAATTCTGTGAAATGTCACAGACTGAGCATATTTTTGAATAATTTCATTATTCGTTACATTTTGTGCATGTTGTTTTCTAAACTAAACATGAATATGGAGATTAAGAAAAGGATAAATCCTAAATTGGATGAGTAAATACTATTTGTATGTTTGATTTTTATTATCTTGCTTCTTTTTGTGAACTGAAAGAATTATCTCCATCAATTGCTTTGGTAGGCCCATCTTGTACAAGTAAAAATGATGTTCCAGTTCTTTCATAGGATTACCTAAGAAACTTCTTAAGTTTCCAAAGACTTCACATTCAAATTTCATTGAGTGGTTATGAAAGTAGCTTGTTACTTGTCAGGTGCTGTCTGAGTGATGTTAAGGTATGGTTTTATACAAATCTCTTTCAATTGCCAAAGGAAAGATATCAATTTCCAACTATTTCATGTACATTGGGAATTTAATATGAGTCCATTGAATTAATTCATAGATATAAAATCAGAAAGTGAGTTAAACATTATGAAGAACAGAGACTGGGTACTAGACAGGCATCAGGAACCTAGGTGAGGAGTTCTCTTGTTATTTTGTCTTTTCCTTTTCCTGTTCAGGTAACTTATATTTCTTTGGCAAACACAAGGCTAAATGTCACTAACCACATTTTTTATCTCCTCTAGTCAGTAGTTAACTTAGATTGCCTGTTGTTGCTTAGTTCTAGACCAAGATTGTGGAAAGGTTTGTTATTTAGTAGTGGATATGTGTGGGTGCTTTGATTCTCTTTGTTCTTCTGTGTGGGTGATATTGTCAGAGAGGCACAAAACTTAACAATTATATTTGTGACATTTAGTATAACATCAAATCCTTTGGAGATAGGTATTATCATTTCCATTTTATTGAAGAGGTAACTGAGGTTCAGAAGGGCTAAATGACTTCTAGATCACAAAGTCATGACCCCAAATTGAGCCTGTGTGATTCCAAAGTCAGTGACTTGTTTTCTCCATCTATTTCCTCTTAGATTCTGGATAGGATGCAGTTGACTTTAGAAGAGCACTAATAACATATATGGGCAAAATAGATCAGATATTCGCATGACATTATAGAAAATGTGGTGATAGGATTGCCATTCCCTACCAAAAGTTGAGCCAGAGGAAAACAAAGCACAGTTTCTTGGACTTTGTCTCCAAAAGAGGTGGCAGAACCCTTGGTTCAGAGTGGCATGAACTTGGGTAATGTTTCTGAGGTGTCTATCACACCTTCTGAGATGGGCTGAACTGTGAGTGTGTGTGTGTGTGTGTGTGTACATATACACATTTAAAAAGACATTATGTGGAAGTTGAAGTTCAAAAATTAACTTGATTTTTTTTCCTTATTCACTTTAACAAAATACATAAAGTAGAACTGCTTCATATTGTTTAATGCACAAATGACCTCCTAATATTGTCTTATTGGTACATACACTCTTCAGTTCCTGAAAAGCCTGAATAACAGGGATACATGTGATCTCAATTATGTATCTCGCTCTCTCTCAGGTTTCGTTCCCTTTCATGTAAATGGAATATTTCAGCAGGTTCATGACACCAAATTGCACAAAGAATGATACTGTCTTTCCTGCCTTCACTTTGCCCTTGATTCCCTCTCTTTTACCATTTTTCTCCAGAGGAACCTCTGTTTTTTCTTCTCTTGAAAGGCAATTCTCTCTTCAGTCTGTTTCTTGTGTGTTCAAAATTTTGTTTATCAACCTTTTAAAATTCAAGTTATCATTGCATTAACTTCCCTGTAAATGTCACACTTAATCATTTGCCCTCATTTGATGAGTTTGTATTAAGTGATCCTGGGGTGTGCTCTAGCTGTGCTGTTGTCAAACATGTTTCTGTTGTGTCCCACCAAGTTCCTAACCCTCTCCTGAGGTATCTTAAAATCTATACTGATGTGTCCTGTGACACCTTGCCCGTGTCCTGAACTTTCAGACCTCTCCTTGGTCGTTGCAGCTAGGCAGCAAATCAAAATCACCCAATGATTGCAAAAGGCAGATTTTCATCCATATGATCAAGGAATTACCAATTAACAGCTTTTAAGCACTAATCTACACCATCCTCATCAATGGGTAGAGAGCAAAAAAAAAAAAAATATTTTGTTCTAGTGCAAATTACAATCTAATAGGGACACTAAGATACAAAAAGACAATGAATGAACATTAAAAGATGTTAGAGATCAAATGCCTAAAGCAAGTGTGGGCCATTGGGCATTTTTAGAGCCAACAGGAAGAGGCACTTGCTCAGGGAATCTGGACCAGCAAGCCAGGGCAGAAGTCAGCACGAGTAAAGCTGACAGGAACACATGGTTCATGTTCGAAAGAACATGCAAAATCCTTTGTCAGAAATGGAGAAATCTAAAACAGTTTAGTGGGAGGCAAGGTAATGAAGGTATTTGGGATGATTGGGGAATGGAACTTAGATTAGAAAAGGTAATATAAAATCAGGATATATTCTAAGGGCAACCCTAAATTTAAGTTCATGAATATTGTATGGTATGATCTCTCATTCTTCCTCTGTTTTCTCTCTTGGTCTGTCTCTTTCTTTATTTCATAGATGGATGGATGGATAGATAGATAGATAGATAGATAGATAGATAGATAGATAGATAGATAGATAGGAAGGATATACATCTGTGTTTTATGTATGTGAGGAGCTCTTGAAAATATTCACCAAATATTAAAAATATTTATTTTCAGGGGTAAGATTTGGGATAATCTGTTTTTTCTATACTTTATTTCTTAATTTTAAAATCTTGAATATGTATCATTTTTGTAAGATCCATGAAACAGTCACTTTAAAAAAAATTAAAAATGTGAAGTCACTTTGAAGGAAATTGCAAAGTGCTGTTTCTATCCTTTGTGCCTTATGGGTATATCAGTTGAACAGTGGGTTCTCTGATTACCCAGTAGCTGAGGTGAGAGTGGACACAGTTTTACATTAAACTCTTTATAAGAAGTTTTAATCATTTAATCTCTGAGGCAAGTCAAACGACTGAGCTGCTTGAAAAGTGAAAGCTGCAGTCTGATTCTTTAATATCATTGAAGTCAAGTAGGTCACTAGTTTTCTAACTTTTTTAAAGACATGTCTTGGGCTCAAACATACATCTTTCCACTTAGCCTCTATCTATCAAAGCTTAAAACAGAAACAACTATAGCCAAAGATTAAATGACATACAGGTTTAAAACACTTTTAGCTGCACCATTGCCTTAGGACTTCTCCCTCTATGTGTCTACACTATTTTGCAAATGTGCTGAGGAGCTCCTGGGAACCCCAGTACTATGGTCAAAGCTGACTATGATTACAGACCAGACATTCAGGGAAGTGAAAACCCACCACATCAAGCAGTCAAACCCTGATAATTACTATAGACATTATAATGTGCACTGAATGTTTCAGGTCAAAAGGGAGAATTAAAATACATTTGAATATATTTTAAATCAGAAGAAATCTTCAGATTTTGTTTTATTATCAGATATTTATGGTTCAATTGGTTTTTGAAAATATATATTTTTGTTTATAACAAATTCCACGAATGCGGTTTCAGACAGGCTACCAGACATTTCACCAAGGCATGCCTTCATAGACGGCCACCTAAGTGAAAGTCTGATCCACATATCACCACCAGCCCCTACAGCTAGCATTCACCCTGTACCCCAGTGCCAGCAGCATGTAAACTTCAGCAGTTCAGCTTTTTGATCAATATTTAAACTTGTATTCATAAAGCAACTCATGTGATTACAAAATTGAGTAAGGAAAAAACCTGGAACACTTTTGGAACATATATAGAATTGTAAAATTCAGTTCCCCAAGGATCAATATTTAGAATGTTGAGTGAGTGAAAACAGTGCATGGTATATAAGCCTCACAGGACATTGTTCACTCACTGAAAAGTTAATGTAAAAAAAGCTCTGCTCTGACTTTCAAATAATTATCTGGGTAGAAGTTTGAATTCTGCAGCTTGCGTTGACAGTGAGAAATGTCCCATTTATAGAATACTTGCATTTCAGAGATGGGAAGGACCCCAGAAACTTAAGAACTACAGCAAATGACACCGTCTATGAAACTTTCCCTAGTTCTCAAGATAGAATTTACTTTCAAAAAATTAATTTGTGATTCTAAAACTATTAGATGTTCACTAAGGAAAATTTGACAAATGCAGACAAAACCTTATTTAAATATGGTCCATTTCCTTCCAGGATTTTCCCACAGACCTATTATATAATGCACAAATACTGAGTTAATTAAAAAAATACACAGTGCTTCATTGAAAAAATCCTTGATTTAAAAAAAAAACACTAAAAAGTGGTTGCTTGGCATGCCATCATGTGAATGAACCATAATTAATTTAATAGTTTCATCACATTTTTAGATATTTAGTTTTTAAAATTTTTATTATGATAAACAAAGCTGGGATGTCTTTTGTGCACACCTCTGAATTATATAGGATTCATTTCTAGGGGTGAAATATTTGTCAAAAGGCAAAGTTGTTAATCTGCTTTGCAGAAAATGTACCCCGTAGCAGCATATGCAGGTACACAATTTTATCCTTCTTGATCATAGCACTTTTTATTTTCATGAATGCCTGATCCTGTTGTTTCAGGTGCTATAATACATTGAGAACATGTCTACATCATCAAAGAGATAAAGAAACCAAGACATGGATGGTATAGCTGAGCTGCCCACTTTCACATTGTTGGTGACAGAGCTAAAGTTAGAACCAGACTATCTTGACTTCCAATTTGGTGAGCCTTTGTAATTCTTGAAACACTCTTTAACAAACTCTTTAATGTTTATTATTATTATGACTCTAATTATTTTTTAATCTATTATTTTAAGATACTTCTAGATGGCTATTTAGATATCAGAGTGCTTAGATTTTATGCTGAGACTTCTTCTTTATTTAGAAACATTTTGTGGTTTTATCCACCATCCAAATACCAGGAATCCTAGGAACTGGTAATAGCAGCAGCATCTTGTTGACTTTTTAGAAATGCAAAATCTTAGACACTACTCACACCTAATCAATCAGGATCTGCATTTTAATAAGATCCTTGGGTAATTTACAGGTACATTAAAATTTCACAACTGTTGTTCTGATACATTTGTGTCACGTTTTCTCCAATACAGTAGCTGATCTTTTTAAAATGTCATAACATAGGGAAATAAAAACATATTAATACCTTGAATTGAACTAATGGATAAAACCCTTCCCCAAATAATGACTAAATACTTCCTGGATATCCATTACAAGTTGGTCCATAATAATCTTATTTATTGTGGTGCAATCATATACTTAAAGATTTTATCCCTGGAAACACATTTCTACTCCTACAAATAACCAATTTGACCAGAAAATGTGGGAATATGTTATAACACACATAAAAATTTAGATTATTGGGAGAAATTTACTTAGATAAACAAAGCATTTCTTGTTATCTTTAGGGAATATTTCTGTAGGAGCTGTATTGATGGATGCTTCTTAAAATGCATGTTCAGTGAATTTAAGAATATAGGACATATTTTTTTCTCCAACATTTGTAATGCAAACAGATATTCTTTATTGCTTCAAACATTTTACTTAAAACTATATTAATCCCTCCTTTAAACAATGCCAATTTGATGCAGGTGCATGTTAGGAAAGACCTTTGAATGAAGTACTAGGATGGAGTGACTTCACTCAGTTCTACTCAGTGAGTCTTTAAGGTAAGTTTGTTTTTTGCTTGGATAATTTATGTGTGATAAGAGAAGTTATAAATGGTTCATGCATGGATTTTTATAGACCCCAATCCATATTTTGACCTACCTCTCAAGTAGGTGCAATGTTCACTGATTTCAAAAGAAGTTCTTTGAGAAAGACTGATGTGTTGGCTGTGAATGGGGAGAGAGTACAAGTCCATCCATGAATGCCTTTCAAAGAGTCAGAGTAACTTGCCAAGTACACGTTCACCTTTCAAAGAGTTAGTGTAAAAGGACCTTTGAGATTTCAATAACAACTTAAAAAGCTAGTAATACAGAAATTATAGTAACTCCCAACATTTAAAAAGTTATTTTTTTAAAGTATAAATTTACTCTATAGGACTTAATGAAAATGTGTATGTTGTAAGTGTAGGTAAAAGAGGTTTTTTCCAAAGATGAGATCCATTAATTTGGATTTTATGAAATCAAACAACTCTTTGGTTACCATTCTCTTATCTCTCTCACCAAATAGATTTCTCGACAATGATTGAAACTTCATTACCCTTCTGCAGAGAAGCAAGTTCAAGTGCTTAGCCCCAAACTTGTCCCTTTTCATTTCAGTCCAAACTTCTTAAATAATAGAATAATATTTCCACTTTCCAAAATGCTCTCAGAAAAAGGATAATTCTAATACAATTTTGTAAAATATCCTTTTCTAGTCAAAGGGGATTTTTCTCCTTCAAATCTATTATTTTTAAAAATTGATTTCTTCTTTACAATGTTGATAATCAATAAAGCCTTACCTCAAACTCCCCAAGGTGTCCATGGTAACCTAGCCCTTCGATAAATCTAGGGACTATCCCAGGGGTTTCTAGCCTGAACCCCACCATCACTTTTATGATGATATATGAGGGTCATATACAGGGACTTACCCAACATCCTTTAAATTAAAACTCATTGGAGCAGGTAGTTTAAGGAACAGATTTATAACAAGTTTCAAATGAAACAAAGGTATTCCTCACAGCTGTGAACCATCTGCAACCAATTTTCTCATACTCAGGGTATATTGAAGATAAATATTCTCACCATACCCACCCCACCCCCACAGAGACTCATATAATCTGCCACCCAGAGGAACTTTAACATTTCCACAGCATACAGCTGCTCAACCTCCCTTTGGCCTTTCTCTTGTAGTTCATATCGATTTCAAATCATTACTACACTCACTACCCAGATCCTTACATTGTTATTTAACCTACAAATGCTAGTTAGAGAAATCAGGATCATTTTAATTGCTACAAGGTTCAAAGCTATGACTGATTATTTAGTGTGGTCATAAGTAATATTAGAATCATAGTTGGGATAATTTCCCATAGAGAAAAATATGAACATAAAGCAATATATCCTAGTGGCCCAGAGCAGAACTAGAGCCTCATAGATATTAGTTTAAGACTTTCCTGTAGCTGTGTAGACTGGGCTTCCATTTTTTTCATCTGTAATTTGGGGATATAAATAGTGCCTACCTGGGAGGGTTCTTGGGATGATTAAATATGATAATGCACATAAAATGCTTAGTAAAATATCCAGAAGGCATTTAGCACCAATAAAGATTAGTTACTGGGGCTGGAATTCTAGCTCAGTAGGTAGAGTGCTTGCCTCGCTCATGTGAGGGACTGGGTTCCATCCTTAGCACCATATAAAAATAAATAAATACAATAAAGGTATTGTGTCCATCTATGACTAAAAATTTTTAAAAAAGATTAGTTACTATTACTTTATGAATGACAATCCTTTCAAAGTTACTTTCATTAACCATGATGATCTTTTACTAGTAAAATATTACGATGTAAATACATAATTGCTTTGGTCTCTGGTCTCACAGTACTGCATCCTACACCACATAATGTGAACTAGTATTTGTCACAGCATTTATTTCCCAGCCTGTCCTCCATGGAACATTAGCATCTTGTAAGATATTATAGCACACATACACATACGCTTTGGGATGTTGAGTTGAATATGCTGAATTGAATACAATTAAATATCTTTCCTGCAAGCCTTCCCAGTCTTTTGTATACTGATTGTCCCTGTCATTTTCAACATGGTGGTGGTGATGATGATGATGACGATGATGGGTAATACAGTTTACATTATTTCCCAATCATATTTGATGAAAGAATATCTTTTTACATTTTCATACATTATCTATGTATGTGATGAACTTGGAGTGGAATAAACATGAAATGTTTATGTTTTTTTCAGTTACTACCTTCAGTTATCTACTTTGTGACATAATGATATGGTCAGTTTTCCACAGTTTTCTGATAAGTCTAGTGCATTCAAAAACTTTAAAAATTTTACCGTCATTTCCAGTGTAGTGCCACATATCCTTCTCCCACCCTAGTGTGAGAGTTCGAAGAGCAGGGAAGGAGCTTAGTCTATCTTTTCACTTTTCCTCTCCTACCTCTTCTGGGTCCTATTTTATTTCTGTTGGGACAGCAAAGAAGAATTAATGGCTACAAAGAGCAAAATGTCCTATTCTTTCAGTCAGTACATCCCACTTACTGAAAGTAGTAGTATATAGACTATTGTGTGTCATGACTTTGTGGGGGACATCATTAGCTCCAGACCTCTTCAACTTCTCTCTTTTCCCACCAACATGGTGCATCCCCTAGTGTCTTTCTTCGTGGGACCACTCAGGTCCTCTTGGACAGGGTGCTGGTACTATGGCGTAACTTCAGCATCTCCCATGGGAATATAGGTTGTCCTACTGCCTATGGTCTCTACTTTGCTTCTTCTAATTTTCTTTAACCTGGTTTAGATAGCTACAGGTGGTAGACCTGCAAGTGTGTGGCATGAGCAGACATTGGACTAGGAAATTAGATGTCCATTTCTCCTTTGTAAAGGCATGCCAATTTCTAAGGGTGCCTCAGCTAGCATCTTCTATACTTGGTATTTGTGGTGAGGAAGCAACTTCTCTGTTCACAGTGAGAAAAGAGAAGAGATTTGGTCCTGGTTGCTTCTGGTTCAAGACTCTTAAATGCATGACTTCTCAGACCCCTCCACCTTCCTACTTTCATAGAAAATGGGATTAGGCTTAGGTGATGATGACAGTCATCAGAGGTGATTCAGCTGACGCTTACTAAACCCTGGAGAAAGTGAGCATGTGATCTCCAATTGCCTACAATTCTCTTTACTTTTTAGAATGCAGGATATTTTTGTCTTGGGTCTTGAAGAAAAGTCTGCTCAACATTTTGTAACAATCATCAAGATCTTACAGGACACTGGGGGCTATAAAGTATGCTTTAGCAAATGCTGTGTTCTGAAGACAGGGACTGTGATTGTCTCATTAATTCATCCTCCAGTACTGAACAGGAGCTCAGCAAGTGTTGGCTGAATGAAGGACTAACTGAAGAAAAGAACCTAGGCATTCTTTAAACTGTAGTGTTGATAAGACTCATTGGAGAAAGTGATTTTTGGTACACATGCCCAGGCTTCAATCAATGGCAGAGGTTCTCATTTAATCATCTCAGGAGGGGATAGACTATACTTTAAAAAATATCATTTAATTCATGGATAGATGAACCTTGTATGGTCCTAAGAACTACTGGTTAACAATTGCTCATGCCCACATTTCCAAAGTTATTTTCAGCAACTCTCTTGCATGCAAGAGAAAAAATATCTACAGTTATATTCATGCACAATATACAGATGACACCTAGGTAAGCAAGAAGTGGAAATAAGGCATAGGACTAATGTCCAAATCAATGCTCTGGGACTCTTGAATATATAACTTCATGGAAAATGTCACTGGGGAAACCCTATAACCATTTGTGACTTTTTCATGTGGGTAAAAGTTCCTTTTCTTGTTATGAGTAAATCACATGCTTAAATGCCACAAATCAAGATTCCCCAGTTCCCAGGGTCCTTGTCTGTGGTGAAACCCAGGAAGGAGCTATGGATGAAGAACTGTGGTACTTCCATCTTGCAGGTGGTACCTGTTAGAAGAATAAATTATGGATTTAATTCTCTAGAGTTTTTAGCACAAAGTAGTTCACGTGCATGGAATAAAAATTGTAAATCCAATACTTCCCCAAAGTGGTTGTCCTCATTGCAGGTGAATAAAATATGTTGAAACTACACACAGGGGTATGTGAACCACAAAGAATTTGTTTTAATTAGAAAAGATTTAATAGAAAAGGATAATTTAAAAAAAAACAGGAATGCACAACAATAGGAAGTTACAACTTCCACTTCATATATTTCTTTTAATATATTTTTATTGCAATAAACATACAGAAAAATGTACATTGTAGATTTGTTTTTATTCTCAGTTGTAACAGAGTACTTTAAAATATGTTGTTTGTAACAAAATTTCATTCATGAGCATGTAATAGGAATAGAAGTTAGTTTCACCAGATTCAGAATTATCTTGTAAGTTATGACATTTCCAGATAGATATTTTCTAGACAGTTGGAGCACATTATTTGGTATTTTACTATCAGATAAAACTCAATTGTCAAAGAAAAATCAGGTGAGATATAAACGAAGAGGTCACAGTTTCAAGGGTTAAGTTGAAAAATTTTCAGACTCAAAGTCAGAAAGGATCTATCGTCTTAAAGGTTATGTGCACAGCCCAGTAACCCCTTTGCCTGGAACTACTCCTTAGAAAACTGGTACTGTGAGAGAGAGAGATCCAGGGGAATGATGCCAGAGTTTTCTTAGATAAAAGAAGAGACTCAAAGATGCATAGCATGATAAAATTCTGGGATGAAAATATATGCCTTTCTGTGAGGAAATAACTCAGATAAATTCAAATCTTCAATTATTGAGTATTTGACAATTTCCCCCTCTTCTCCACCTCTCCCTCTCTCCCTTTTTTCTTCCTTCTTTCTTCCTTCCCTCCCTCCCTCATTCCTTCCCATCTTTCCTTCCTTCCTTTCTTCTTCTTCTTCTTTTTTTTTTAAACTTCAAATTAAGTTCTATGTGAATAGCCTTGAACCACTTATAAAGGAGAGACTACAGTCTGGATAATCAAACTGAGCTACAACTTAGTCCCTAAACTCCTAAATCCTGTAAGAGAAGTCTTTTCTGAGTCTGTATTATCTCTGGTTCATTGGAGATAATGTGTGTGAGTGAGATGGGTCACGAAAGAGAGGAAGTTTAGGGAGAGGAAGGGACCAGGCATTTTCAATCACCTTATAAAGTTTACTCACAGCTGGCTTATTTGCGTCCAAACAGGTCCCAAAGTTTTAACACAGAGCTCTAAATGTTTCTAAAGTGATACTAGAAAGTTTAGTTTGACCTGGACTCCAGGGATGGCACTTGAGCAACAGGAAATCTCATAATCTCTCCAGTGCTTCAGATAAGGGGCTGGGGCAAAAGGAATCACCGCAGGAATCACCACAGGGAAGATATGACTTCCTGCTCAGACCACTTACACTGCAATCCCAGTGGCTCCCTGGAACTGTCCAAAACATGGCGCTATTTGTTGGCTCTATGGGGTGGCATCTGGTATGTCTTGACATATTTTGATCTAACCCTAACCCAAATATGTTATGATAAAAATGTTTTTTTTTCATCTTTCCCAAAAGAACACAGATACCCAAGTTGTCAATCTCACACAAGCCATCTCTCTGCCTGGGCATCATTTCTGATGCTGAAACCAGACATATTCTCCACTCAAACCCCACTCATTAACTTTACCCTGCATTCAAACCTCTGCCAGGATCCCAACTGGAACAGCAGAAAGGTATTATTTTACAGGCTAAGGAAAAACAAAACAAAACAAAACAAAACAAATACCACCTACTGTGACCTCCTGTGGGACATTAAAGTCACAGGTTACAAACCTAGTGGGTTCCCATATAATACTGAGTGGTTTTGTGTAGAGGGGAGGGGAATTTTTTTTATATCAAGCTTTCTGCAACTGTTACGAATGAAAAAAATACAGGAGTCTAAAAAATGTCTTTAAATGTCCTCACTGTTTATAAAAATTATTTCATAAGAGTACTTATGCAACAGAAAAACTAAAATGAAACATAACAATGCAAGATATACTTATGACCTAAAATCACAATGGCAAATCACTATTATGCATACATTATTTGTCACATATCATGTTAATAGCACCTTTCAATGACACTGATTCTTTTCTGCTGAATTAACACGAAGGCATCTTGTAGTTTAGTTCCAAATTTATTTTTAAAATGTACTATTCAAATCTGTCACTCTAAAAATTTGCATTAATTCGAAGTTGTAGATGAGTTGCTAATGATCAATTGTAGAGTAACGCATGGGTTATTTCTCCCCATGATTCCTGAGATGAGTTTATGTCAATAAGAAAGAGTAGAGTTAGAAATAATCTGGATACTAAAATGATGTTAGTACATTTAAGTGTTCCGTATGTCTCTGTGTTTTCAAACTGATGTAACAGCTCTATATTTGTTAGCCAAATATAAATGATTTTGGATTATTCACAGCCCAAACCCAATGAATAGCCTGTTTGGTCTTATAAATTACATAATTAAATGAATCTTTAAGAGATAGAAAATAGTTGGATAAAACTATTGATTAGCCCAGTACAATGAATTTGAATAAATTTTCAAAAGAGTCAAATGGTAATCCTTGATACTTGGCCCCAAGTACAGTCTTGCTAATGTACCTGCTCTCTATATTACGACTTCTGGGGCAGCTCTGTATATATTCAGTAAAACACAATGGAGTTAAATTAAAATCGGTAAACTTCTTAAACTTACACACTGCATTGGTTTGTAGATGTGTAGTTCTTGTCTTCTAGAAGACCTAGCCTGCAAGGTGATGTTATTTGGTAGTGGGACTTTGCAGAGGGAATTAGGTTTAGATGAAGTCACAAAGGTGGTGTCCTCATGATGGGATTAGTGCCCTTGCAAAAGAGGAGAGAGATGTTTTTCCCCAGGAGCACATACCCAAGAAAGATCATACGAGCACAACGAACTGTCTACGAACCAGGACAGGCCTTGTCAGAATTGGTCTGCCTGCACTTAGGTCTTGGACTTGCATCCTCCAAAAGAGATAAATAAATTTCTGTTGTTTAATCCATTCAGTCTATGGTACTTTGTTATTACAGCTTGAGCTAAGACAACTCTATAGGAATCTTAACCTTAGCTACAAAAACCTGTTTTCAGTTATAAATAACAGAATAATGCTGCAAGAGTGGCCTAAACATTAGGAATCATTTGTCTAAAAAAAAAAAAAAAAAAAAAAAGCCTAAGGGGTAGCCACAGAGCAAGGCTGATGTGGCGGCCCAGAAGTGTCTTTTGACTCACACCACCGTCTTAAACATTTGAAACTTGACTTCCATGCTGGTTGCCTTATACTCACAAGATGACTGCAGCACCTCCAGGGTTCTCCTCTATGGCACAGGCATGAACAAAAGACTGGAAGAAAGCTAAAGGTTGACCTGCTGGTTTGTTTGTTTTAATGAGGCTTTGCCTTTTTACTTGGGAAAAGTTGCCCCTGCCAAGGATTTCTATCTTTCATGTGCTGGAATGATGTCACATGAACACTTTGAATTGCATAGGAAGTTGCATCTATCTATAGATTTAGGAATCTTTTAGTTGGGAAAACATAACTGTCACCCTAGTACCCCTAGGACAATCTGCTATGTACCCCTATCCTCCTTCATGTAAATATGTTTGGAACACATTTCACCCTCTCCAAAAGACAAAATCCCCAGTTCTTTCCTAGTTGTGGATTCTACTTAAAGTCTAAGGTTTTCAGGTGATAGGCAGACCCCCCTGGGGATCTGAGTCTGGCTCCATCTTCCTGGGAAGTTCATCAACCCACATGGCCTGAACTGATGACTGAATTTTGGATATATCTTAGGGATGAATAAGTGAGGCATCAGCAAACAATGGCTACCTTTTGTATCTGTGGTGTTATCTATAACCTTTGCACTATGGTTTTCTTGCTTGGCAATAAAACCCAAGCAAAAGCAAACATGAGCTAAGCCCAAGTCAGAATTCTTGCAAACTCAGACTCTGCAAGCTTTGTGATCTGACATAACTCATTAGATAGGTTTTGCTATCTTCACAAATCACCAACACAACTGGTGGAATCAATGGAGAAAAAAACTGATGAGTTAATTAGTTAGTATGGTCAGTCTTGTAACCCTGTGTAAACACAACTTTCAAGTTTTTATTTTCCAACATACAAGCTCCAAAATGGCCCACAACACACAAACCAGAAAATGAATCCATCTTGGATACACTTACAACTTTTCCCAGTACTTCCCTATAACAAGAGGCATTTGGGAGAATTATTACCAGCCTCTCTATTCTTCCTGCAAAGTCCTTACTTCTCCCTTTGAATGCAGAAGAAAGTTCCTGAATTCCTAAGTAGGGTACTGCATTTCACATTTTATTTCACTGTAGAAACAATAGTGCCATTTGGTTTACACTCTGGGACATGTAAAATAAGTACATAGCAATTGCCACCATGTCTTCTGTATATATATTACAGTGTTTTTAAAGTTTTGATGTATAGGAGAAATGATAGGAAATGCTATGGCATCTGGAAGCATGTTTTATTTGGAAATGTCTCATACAGGGGTTCTGAACCCATATCCCAATTCTGGGTTATTCTGGGCAGAGACAGAATATAGTTGCTCATGTGCCATCCAATAATTCCAGGCAAATTATTTTAAAGAATCTGCTGAGTATAGGTTTGTCCCTAAAATCAGGCATCTCTGGGTCCTATAAGGACATGTAGCTTCTGGGCTTTATGATGATGTAGAGGCTGCTTGAGCATAAACTGTATTTGTTTCAGCCGCTAGGGGACAGCATGGCACAGAAAGTGTGATGCAAGTAAAAGACATTTCTCTATAGGGTGTGAAAGGCTTTCTAGGGGCTGCACAGAAGAGGGAGTCCTCAAAAAGCAGACAGTCAAAAAATAACCTCCCCAATTACCACCATGGAAAGAATTAAACAGATGTGCAAAGGTCACATTTCTTTGGGATTCATGGTGGTTATCTAAAGAAAATTAGATGAATATACTTAAATATTTATCTACCATTCCAACAATTAAGGAAAAAAAAAAAAAAAAAAAAAAAAAGGAATCAGTTAAACTGAGAACAAAGTACCAAAGAACAAAAGAAAGGTTAGAGTGCAATTTTGTTCATTTGAGGGTAATGACATTTAAAAGCATTTAGAACCAGTTTGTTTGTATATGCTGATTCTGGCATTTATTCAACTTTGTGACATTGCACAGGTTATTTAATTCTCTGAGCTTTCATTTGCTCATCTGAGAAGCTGCTAATAATCCCTGTCTCATAAAGAGGTTGTGAGGCTTAAATAAAGTTAGGCAGATGAGGAGCTTGACTCAGCTGGTTAGCCCCCCTTCTGTCATTAGGGTGTTATTACAGCTCACTCTGGGGAATAAATGAAGGCCTTTCCAAAGCCTTCTAAGTCCAGGATTCAGTCTGCTACATGTAAGGCAGGGGCTGGAAATAAGTGGGCCCAACGGAGAAGGAAGAAGAGGTGACAGTGTACTATGACAAATATACTGGTCCTCCCAGGGTCTTGAGAAAGCTAACCTACTCTAGGTGGGACACTGAGGCTGGCCAGTTGATTGGTTGTGTCCCCCAGCCTCCTGGTAGTGAAAGAGCAGGCTGGGAGTACAGTCCAGAGCTTAGGTGGTGGGAGCAGTAGCCACTGATCCATGCCCCTCCCCCTTTGCCTTTAAAATGCTCTTCTCAGCATGAAGTTTGTATTGACAGGAAAGTCAACAGAGTGAATGGTCAAGCAGGATTGCCCAGCAGGAGAGGACAGCTCCTGCCTCCTGTTTTTATTGTTACTACACTTTGGACTCCTCTTCCTAGCTCCTTCCTTTCTTGCTTCTTTTATTTTTATTTCTGCTTCTAAGCTTATCAAATTTCTGGTTCTCTGGTGCCCTACAAGTATCTCTTTTATTTAATTTTCCATCCAACAAATTTTTACTGAGGACTGTGTACCATGAACTGAGAATACCCTGATGTAGATGTCAGGGCCCTGCTGTAATTAAACAGACTTTTTAGTGGGGAATAGACAATAAGCAAAGAGACAAACCAGATGATTTCTGAAAGCAGTTAAGTTGCAGGTGGAGGTTAAAGTTGGGATGTGTAAGATGGGGTGACCAAAGAAGGCTTCTCCAAGGAGGCATCACTAAAGCTGAGGAGGACTGAATGACAAAATGAGCCATCCACACGCAGAGCACAGTATTCCAGCCTAGTGCAAAGGCCTTATGGGGCCTGTAGCCCTTAAGGAGCAGAACCAAGGTCTACAGGCAGGAGGAAAAGTAGGCATGTCAAATGAAGAGGTCGGCGGTCACCTCATCATGTCAGACTTTACAGGTCAGAGTAAGGATTTTGAATTTGCTTCTAAAGCAGAAGAGGGGCGCCGTTTTGCCCTAAGAAATCATTCTCTCCTTCAGTGTCATAGATCATATTCTAGACGTTCTTTTCCGTAGTTTGGGTTTTTACTCTGAGGGCCCTATGAGTAGACTCCTTTCTCTCTCTGGAATGGTTGACTGTCAGGAGAAGCAGAAGCTTGAGTTGGGTCTGGTGGCTCTACAGTGGACCCTTCAGGGCAGGCCACTCTAATGTCAGCTAGGACAGGATGAAGCCCAGGTAAACAAGTTTCCCTGATTATGGTGAGCTCCTGGGATCCCCTGTGGACACAAGGAAAAAGAAAGTAAGGGCCAGCTGTAAAAATAAAAAAAAAAAAATAAAGTCAAACCACATTCTTTCTCTATTACTAGTGAGATTTATTTCCAAAACTATTAAATTAAATCTTTTTTTTTTTTTTTTTTTTTTTTTTTTTTAGTACTAAAATAGCATAAAGGCTACATGAAGGAAACTGGCAGGGGGAGACACCTTGGTTTCCTGGCATCTGGCAACACACCAAATGATGTGTTCAAATCTCAAGTACTTGCAGTTTTATAATAAAGTTCAGTAGGTCACTCATCCCTCATTAATAACATAGTATATGATTTGGAAGGGGGAAAGTTCCAGAGTCTGTCAGTAAACTCAATCCCCTGTTACTTTGGTCATTTAAAACCCTGATTTTCCTTGGAGTGCTGATAACTTTGGTCCATAATCAAGGCAGTGGTTGAAAATTTTGCAAAGTTCCTGGCGACTGGGGCATAAAATTCTATCATACTAGAAGAAATTTAATTCTTATAACCATGTGTTTTAACTTGCTAAAGGACAAGTCAGTATTTATCCTTCCCTCTATTCATTTAGCTCATGCCATTGAGCACTTGCTATTTGATAGGGAGTAGCTGAACAATGGTAGAGGCAAACACATTTTCTGTGTTTCTGTAACCTTCAGTCTGTGTAGGACTAGAATTTCAAATCCCATACAAATGCACAGGGGTGACTGAGTGTTATGGCAGGCACAGTGGTAACTGACATTTGGGCTCTAGTACTGAGTAGAAAAGAGCAAGTCGGGGGATCTGTGGCAAACTGGAAAGTACTACCCCAATCTACACAGGTAGAGGTTTCTCCTGAACCGTACGGCCACTGTGCAGAAGAAGAACCCAGTGTTGCTGAATCTTCAACTTTGAAAGTAGGAAACCTATATAATTACATAAAATATGCTATTTTTAATATGTAAGGAACTAATTTAAATTTTTGTGAAGAACAAAAAATATAATTTTAATTTAGAAACTTATATTTAAAGTTAGTTTATTTAATACTAATAGAGATTTCCTTTATCTTCCTATGTATGATTTAGATTTTTGTCAGAATCAAGCAAAACATCTAGATGTGTATACCCTGATTGTGATATATTAAAATTTTATATAGCTATATAATACATTTGACCAGTGAGCTTCTTGTTGGCGTGCTCTGATTTAGAATAGTAAAATTTAATATCACAATCTATTTCCATGAAAATATACTCTAATTAATCATTGGCACATTGACTGGCCGTGTGAACTTAAAGGCCTTCAATTCAAAGGGCAAGGCGATTCATTCTCTTATTTTTTTCCCCTACACTCCCACCCCTCCTACCCGTCTTTTCCCTCTATATAGTCCCTCCTTCCTCCATTCTTGCCTCCCCCCCATTATGTGTCATCATCCACTTATCAGCGAGATCATTCTTCCTTTGGTTTTTTGAGATTGGCTTACCTTTTACACTTTTACAATTATATATATATATATATATACATATATATATATATATATATATAAAAGAAATGCTAAACTTAGCAAAACCAATCAAAATAAATACGTAAAATTAAAAAAAAATGGGCAAGGCGAATCGCAAAGCAGGGGAAGAACAAATAGATGCTCCTGAGGAAACTCGTCTGAGGTGTCTCTAGGATGGAAAGGCCATCAGGAGAATGAAACCCCACCTCCTTCTGTGTCACTGTGTCTGTGGGATCTTCACGAACCTGAATCTCAATACCGAGGCCTCCGCTTCCTTAAATAGAAATGGCCTAGAAAAAAATAGGCTTCATTGGGAGGAAAAGGATATTGACAGAGTAAGCTGTGGAGATTCAGAAATCAAAGATACATAACTGAACGAGCTGGTCACCCCCACTGCCACCTCCCGGTGTGTAGCCAGGAGATAGCATTGTTTTCACTCCAGGCAGAATATTGTCATCAAAATGCATTTGTAGCCTTGAAGCGTCCTTGCCTGCTGAGGGAAGAGAAAAGGAATTTAGGATCCCAAGGGTCACCTGGGCAGCACGGGGCTGCCGGGAGCAACGGGAAAGACAAAGCCAGCGCTTGTGTGTGTGCCTTATCACTGGCAACCTTGAACATGGCCTTTCCGAGGGTGGGTCCCAAACACTGCTTCAAAAATCAAAGCCAGCGGAAAGAAATGTCTAAGTCTGACCTTTCCCTGAACTTGTAAAATCCTATAAACTCAGAGAGATGACATCAGGGTTGTCCACAAAGCCAGGGACCTTACAGGAGTCAAAGATTTCCCTCCAGCCTTCTGCATTTGCTCCTCTACTATAGCACCTGGTGGGGCACCGGCCCTGAGGGATCTGACCAGCTCATCTGGAAAGCACACTTCTGGAATCAATGTCACAGATGCTCTAAAAGTTAATGAATTTGTTGATAAGAAGTGTTTTCTTCAGGAATGGATGAAATAACACAAGATTGTCAGTCAGATTCTTAACCTCCAAAGAATAAAATTTCAATATATAATCTAAAGCAGCAAAACAGAATAATCTTAAAGATCCAGGTGGAAATTCTTGGATGTCAAAGTCCTGGTTTATTTCAATTAAGCCAGAGCACTGATGTGAGATCTGGCATCTTGTGTGTCTATTCTACTTAAGTCTTTTAAGATCCAGAACCGTTTCCATGCACAACAGCCTAATATGCAATGGCCGGATACCTATCTAGGGGCATCCTTACGAATTATTTAAGAGGGTGAGAGTGTAAATATCCCAGCTCTCCAACCCTTGGCAGGATAGCTCAGGTTTGTGTGTGTTGTGCCATTTCCCAGAGCTTACGGTTAGATTAAGATCTAGTTGCCAACTGAGGTAGTTGGCTTAATTATGTGTCCCTGTGGGCTGCTTTACTTTCTGTCTCCTGTATCTGGGAACTTCCCAAATAAACTACATGTACTCTGTTCTTATCACAGGGTCTGTTACTTAGGGGAATACTATAGACACATACTCCTATTGAAATACTTTCTCCAATTTAACGTTTATGGGGAGAGAAGCACGTCTTTTCATAAGTAAGGGGAACTGTAGCTAAAAGCCTGCTAAAGCTTCCTGTTGGATGTGCAGCTGCATACCAGCTACACATCCATGATGACTTCCGGATTATCAGCCCTGCCCTTGCTGGGTGCCCTCTACTTGTGCTCTGCTGTTTGTGGTGTGAGAGGAATTCAAGTTCAGAATGGACCAGTTAACACTATCCCCTCTCAGCAAATGAAACATGGTGTTGTGGGATGTCACAAAATACTCCTGTCTAATGCATTGTAGAGAGGTGGAACTTTTATGTTAAAATTGAAGGTTCCAAGATGGCATATAAATCAAATTTTGGTCTGCCTACGAAAAATTTGGGAGTGTTTATTAAAACTAGATTTGCAGCTTCAAGCCTCAGAAATACAAAACCTACCTATTTCCATTTTAAATAAGTATACCAGTATGGATCTTAAATGTCCCCCAAAGGTCCATTTGTTAAAGACTTGGTCCCCAGATTAACAGTACGGGGAGGTGTTGAAATCTTTAAAAATTGGATTTAGTGAGAGGTCCTAGGTCCTGAGGGCATGCCCTTAAAGGAGATAGTGGCACCCTAGCTCTTTCCTCTTTTCTTTTTTTAACATCATGGTCATGAGGTGAGCAGCTTTGTTTCACTATGTGCTCCCCTTCATGATGTCCTACCTTGCCACAGGTCTGAAAGCAATGGACCCAATAGACACTGAAATCTCTAAAACCATGAGCAAAATTAACCTTTGTTTTATAAGTTGATTTTCTCAGATATTTTGTTATAGTAATATAAAGTGAATTCAAGCAAGCTTTTTAAAAACATGGTCCTTAAATTCTTTGACACTCTTTGCATTGAGAGCAAAGTCCTATGCCCTCCTTCTTCCCTCTGGACATAGTCACTACCTGACAGCAGTAGAAGGAATGCTGTGCAGTTTTAGGGGGCCAAGAATTTAAGAAACCAGCTACTACTTCCTGTCCCTTGGCATAATTCTTGTTGGAACCAAGTCACAATGTTATAAGGAAGCCAAGCAGACATATGGTGAGGACTTGTGTAGGTCTTCCAGCCAAGGTCCCAGCTGAGGTCCCAGCTGACATCCAGCAACAACCCCAAGACATGTGAGTGAGTGAGCCTTCCAAAGATTCCATCCCCTGGATGTGACTCATCCTCAGAAGTACCTGCTGACATCTCATAGAGTAGAGATGAGTCTCATGAAGGAATGGCTAGTGTTTTAAGCCACTGTATTTTGGTGTGGTTGTTAAACAACAACACTAACCAAAATAACAACTTCCCCAGGTGAATATTAAGTATATGGCCCATGCACATTGCAAAATACTCTTTCTGATAACTAGTTGTGTCAGTAGTTCATATGACAGTTGTTGAGGAAAATTATTTCATTTTGTGGTCTTCAACAATGATATGGAGACGGGGGCTGGGGATGTGGCTTAGTGGTAGAGTGCTTGCTTGGTACGCATGAGGGCCTATGTCCAGTTACCAGCACCACTAGTGGAGATAATGAATGACAGTCTCCACATTCAGATATATGGGAGAACTAACTTTTATATTTTTGAAAATGCAAATTCACTTTCTTTTTCTATTCCATTCCCTTGTGATACTGAGGCACTGGGGCTCCTGATTTTGGTCAGCTTCTATTCACCCTGTGGCATTTATTGAAGTTCTTTGGTCCCATGTCTGTCTATAGATTACTGCTTAAGGTTTCTAGATCCTTTTCAGGCCAGCATTCTGAGTTACTTCTGTCTCTGCTTAGGGTAACACAGCAACATGCTGGGGTGCAGCACAGTCCATGGGCTGTTGAAGTCCCTGTAGTTGCAAAGAGCAGCTGTTTCTACTCTACATCATGCTGACTTCCTGAGGTCGCAAGTGGGAAAGTAAAGTGTGTAACTGAGTGAAGTAGACCAATTTTAAGAAAAAATGGGAGTAATACTTCACTCCAGCTAATTATTGTCTTGAAGAAATATGGGCTCAGAATGTCAGATATCCTGCTGTTTCAAGAGACTTCTGAAGTGAAAATTGTTATGTAGCATCTCCTGATATTAACTGTATATAATAACAAAGATAAATTTTAAAATGTAAAGAGGAAATGAAGCTCTTCTGTGGGCCTGTCTTCCAGCCTGCCAGTTTGTAAGCTCTGACTTAGTTAATTTTACATATATGTGTGTGAGTCGTGGGGGAGGGGATACAAAGAGCAAAAGAGAGAAAAGAATAAAAATAAATATTGGAAACTAAACTCTACCTGTGAATTTTTTAAAGATATGATCCCAGTAAAGAAGAAGGGATAAGGAATAATATTAAAGTTTGAATAAAAAAAATTTTCAATCTAGTTTCAAATAAAGCTAGTTTCTATGTGTAAAATAATCATCTATGCAATAGTGCCCTATCCAGGGTCCAGGGACTAGGGTATTGCATTTGAAAAGGAGAGGGGAGTGGAAAGGACTCAATAGCAAAGGGCATGAAGCTCCAATAAGTCAATTTATAGAGATTTAAGCAAACAGGCTCTCTTTCCTTTCTGATGACAATCGTGAATGTTAGGTTCATCCTTAGCCTCAAAAGCAGAAGTAATTGAAATTCACCAACATTTCTTCATGATACCCTTCCAAGAGTGATCAGAAATCCTCCCACTCAGACATAATCATTGCTCTCTAAGGATTTAGCTTCTAAAATGTTAATTAAAACAATGTATTAAGTTTAAGGGTCCACAAAATGAGCTGGGGACAGTGAATGCAAAGGCTTGCTGAATGAATGTGGGTCAAGTGGGATTCAAAGAAGGAGAGGATTTCAGTGCTGATGTCCTCTGTGATGTCAGGTTCCTGGGTCAACAGAGTGGGTTTATTGGAAAGAAACGAAGGGCACACACAAGTTAAGAGAGAGACCAGGGAGTGATGACGGGTTCTTCCTGGTACAAGATCTACCTTTCCTTTCAGAAGGCATGAAAGAGGGCATTTGGGGAATTCATAAATGTGAAGTAGTATTTATAACTGGGGCTCTAATTGAAGGTGAGAAAACAAAACCTACTCTCACTGGTCCTAACTGGTCAAAGGTTTAGAGAGGAAATGTTTTCTCCATAAGTGAAAAGTCCAGGATAGGACTATTGTATCTCTCTCCAGGGTCTCAAATGATGTTATCAGGACTCAGTTCTCTTTCGGTCTTGACTAAAAACAAATCTGAAAATTCCAGGATAATATTCAAGTTGTTCAAGTCCAGGTGAAAAGATAGCACCTCATTCAGATGATTCAAGCCCAAGTTCCAAAATTAGCTTTGGTTGCATCAACCTGAACCATGTGCCAAGCCCTGGCATGATTTTGTGGCTAAAGGAATAATAGCACTCCACTGACTAGGACTAGGTGAGCTCACATAATCCAGTCTCGTAGCTTTTCCGTTTTAATTTCTCATGGTCCTTTTTTCTCTCTGCTTCAAGTCCTTTGCACTGATCTTTCAGTTGTTGAATATTTCTTCCATTGTGTTCCATCTATCATTAAACCAATCTGTTGAGTCCTTACTTTCCTACATCACATTTTTCCAGCTTTAGAATATCCATTAAGTCATGTACAAGCATGTTGAAAGAAACATTTTTTAAAATAGCCACAACTAGAACCAAAATAATTTCTACCAAAAGCAGAATAGGTAAATAAATTATGTCATTTATATTCACAGAGTGGGATACCATACAACAATGAAAATAAATGAACAAGTGTATCTGACATTATAGATGAAAGGTAAAGCACAAAATTAAGATAAAGAACCAGGTAAAAATAATGTATGATTATGTTTAATTTATTTTATATTTTGAAATGGGATCTCACTATATTGCCAGGCTAGCTATTAAACTTGTGATCCTCCTATCTCAGCCTCCCCAGTAGCAAGGAATATAGGCACAAAGAATCATGCCCAGCTTGTGATTACCTAATATAAAGTTCAAAAGAAGACTAAAGTAGTTAGGGATCTATATTTATTTATATTTTTAAATTTTAAAAATTTTTACTTGTTCTTTTTAGATAGACATGACAGTAGAATGTATTTTGACATATAATATATACATAGAGCATAACTTCCCATTCTTGAAGTTGTACATGATATGAAGTTAAACTGGTTGTGTATACATGAACATAGGAAAGTTATGTCCAATTCATTCTACTGTCTTTCCTATTCTCATCTGTCCTCCCTTCCCTTCGTTCCCCTTGGACTAATACAATGAATTTCTATTCTTCCATCCCCACCCCCTTATTGTGTGTTAACATCCACACATCAGAGAGAACATTCAGCTTCAGTTTTTTTGGGATTGGCTTATTTCACTTAGCATGATAGTCTCCAGTTCCATCCATTCACCAGAAAATGCCATAAATTCATTCTTGTTTATGACTGAGAAATATTCCATTGTATATACATACCACATTTTCTTTATCCATTCATTTGTTGAATGGAACCTATGTTGGTTCCATAGCTTAGGCTTTTGTGAATTGAACTTCTATAAACATTGATGTGCCTGCATCACTATATTATGCTGATTTTAAGTCCTTTGGGTATAAACCCAGGAGTAGGATAGCTGGGTCAAATGTTGGTTCCATTCCAAGTTTTCTGAGAGATCTCCATACTGCTTTCCAGAGTGGTTGCATCAATTTGCAGTCCCACCAACAATGTATGAGTGAACCTTGTCCTGCATATCTTCATCAAAATTTACTGTTACATGTATTCTTGAAAATTATCATTATGACTGGAGTAAGATAAAATCTGTCTAGTTCTGATTTGTGTTTCTCTAATTGCTAGAGATGTTGAACATGTTTTGATATATTTATATTTGGTATTTCTTCTTCTGTGAAGTGCCTGTTCAGTTCTTTTGCCCATTTATTGATTGGGTTATGTGTTCTTTTGGTGTTAAGTTTTTTGAGTCCTTTATATATCCTGGAGATTAATGCTCTGTCTGAGGTGCAGGTGGCAAAGATTTTCTTCCACTCCGTAGGTTCTCTCTTCACATTCTTGATTATTTCCTTTGCTGTAAAGAAGCTTTCCTTTTGATACCATCCCAGTTATTGATTCTTGATTTTACTTCTTGTGCTTTAGGAGTCTTGTTGAGGAAGTTGGTTCCTACGTCAGTATGATGGAGATTTGGGCCTATTTTTTCTTAGTAAGTACAGGATCTCTGGTATAATGTCAGGTCCTTAATTCACTTTGTGTTGAGTTTTGTGCAGGGTAAGAGATAAGGGTATAATTTCATTTTACTGTATATGAATTTCCAATTTTCCTAGCACCATTTGTTGAAAAGCCTATCTTTTCTCCAAAGTATGTTTATGGCACCTTTTTCTAGTATGAGATAACTGTATTTATGTGGGTTTTTCTGTGTGTCTTCTATTCTGTTCCACTGGTCTTCATGTCTGTTTTGTGCCAATACCATGCTGTTTTTGTTACTATAGCTCTGTAGTGTAATTTAAGATTTGGTATTGTGATGTCTCATGCTTTACTTTTCTCACTAAGGATTGCTTTGTCTATCCTGGGTATCTTATTTTTCCAAAAGAATTTCAGGACTGATTTTTATACTTCTATGAAGAATGACATTGGAATTTTAATAGGAATTGTATTAAATCTGTATATCACTTTTGGTAGCATGACCATTTCGACCTTATTAATTCTGCCTGAGAACGGGAAATCTTTCCATCTTTTAAGGTTTTCTTCAATTTCTTTCTTTGGTGTTAGTTTTCACAGTAGAGGCCTTTCTCCTCTTTTGTTAGATTGATTCCCAAATATTTATTTTATTTGAGGTTATTGTGAATGGGATAGTGTTCTCAATTTCTTTTTCAGTTGCTTCATCAATGATGTGTAAGAATATGGTTGATTTATGGGTGCTAATTTTATATCCTCCTACTTTGATGAATTTGTTTATGAGTTCTAGAAGTTTTCTGGTGGAGTTTTTGGGTCTTCAAAATATAGAATTATGTCATTGGCAAATAGGGATAGTTTTTCCTATTCATATCCCTTTAATTTCTTCCTTCTAATTGCTATGGCTAGAGTTTCAAGGACCGTGTTGAATAGAAGTGGTGAAAGAGGGCATTCTTGTCTTGTTCCAGCTTTTAGGGGGAATTATTTCAACTTTTCTCTATTTAGAATGATGTTGGCCTTGGGTTTAGCACTTATAGCTTTTACAATATTGAGTATGTTCCTAGTATCCATAGTTTCTCTATGTTCATCAGAGATATTGGTCTGAAGTTTTCTTTCCTTGATGTGTCTTTGTCTGGTTTTGGTATCAGGGTGATATACTAGCTTCACAGAAGAAGTCTGGTAGAGTTTCCTTCTTTTCTATTTCATGGAATAATTTGAGGATTGGTGTTAGTTCTTCTTTGAGGGTCTGATAGAACTCAGCTGAGAATCTGTCTGTTTTGGGACTTTTCTTTTTTGGGAAGCTTCAATGGCATCTTGCATTTCATTGCTTGAAATTGATCTGTTTAAATTTTCTATGTCTTCCTGATTCAATTCGGGTGGGGCATAGGATCTCTAGAAATTTGTCAGTGTCTTCAAGATTTTCTATTTTATTAGAGTATAAATTTTCAAAATAGTTTCTGATTATCATCTGTATGTCAGTAGTATTCATTGTGATATTTCCTTTTTCATCACAAATTTTAATTATTTGAGTTTTCTCTCTCTTTTCATTAGCTTGGCTAAGGGCTTATCAATTTTACTTATTTTTTAAAAAGAACCAACTTTTTGTTTCATTGTTTTTTTTTTGTTTCAATTTAATTGATCTCAGCTCTGATTTTAATTATTTCCTGTCTTTTACTGCTTTTGATGTTGATTTGATATTCTTTTTCTAGGGCTTTGAGATGTAATATTAGGTTATTTAGTTATTGACTTTTTATTTGTTTAATGGATGGACTCAATGCAATGAACTTTCCTCTTAGCACCACCTTCATAGTGTCCCAGAGATTTTGATATGTTATATTGCTATTCTTATTTACCTCTGTTATTTTATTTCAACCCTGATTTCTTCTCTATCCATTTGTCAATTAATAGTTTATTATTTAGTCTCCAGGTATTAGAGTAGCTTCTATTTTTTATTTTATCATTGATCTCTAACTTCATTCCATAATGATGTCTTAGAATAGAAAGTATTATTTCTATTTTTTGTATTTTCTAAGAGATTCTTTGTGGCAAAGGTATAGTTTATTTTAGATATGGATCTGTGTGCTGCTGAGGAGAAAGTATATTCAGGCATTGGTGGATGAAATATTCTTTATGTCTGTTAAGTCCAAATTATTAATTGTATTTTTTGGATCTATAGGTTCTTTATTTAATTTTATTTAGAGGATCTATCCAGTGGTGAGAGGTGTGTTAAAGTCACCCAGTATTATTGTGTTGTGGTCTGTTTGATGCTTGAAATTGAGAAGGGTTTGTTTCTTGTATATAGATGCTTCATTGTTTGGGACATAAATATTTATCATTGTTATGTTTTGTTGATGTATAATTTCCTTGAGCATTATGAAATGTCCTTCTTATTCCTTCTGATTAACTTTGGCTTGAAGTCCATTTTATCTGATATGAGGATAGAAATCCCTACTTATTACAAGATCCATGTGAATGATATTTTTTTCCATATTTTACCTCAGTCTCTGGATGTCTTTGCCTATGAGGTGAGTCTCTTGGGGACAGCATACTGTTGGGTCTTATCTTGTAATCCAATCTACCAGTCTATGTCTTGAATGATGACTTAAGACTATTACATTCAGTGTTATTATTGAGAAATGATTTTTATTCCCTTTCATTTTGATTTATTTCTGATTTTAAATTTGAATTAGTTTCTCCTTTGATTGATTATTCTTTTAGACTTCTTCCCTTTGCTGGTTTTCACTTATTTTTCATTTATTCTTCATGAAATATCTTATTGAGTATATTTTTAGTGCAGGCTTTATTGATGTGAAATATTTTAACTTTTTTTATTGTGGAAGATTTCTATTTCATCAGCAATTCTGAAGCTTAATTTTGCTGGGCATAGTGTTCTTGGCTGGCAACCCTTTTCTTTTAGATCTTGGTATATATTATTCCAAGACCTCCTAGCTTAAAGGGTCTGGGTTGAGAAATCAGCTGCGATCTGGATTGGTTTTCCTCTAAATATGACCTGTTGTTTTTCTCTGACAGTATTTAAAATTCTTCCTTATTCTCTGTGTTAGGCATTTTCATAATAATTTGCCTTGGTGTGAGTCTCTTGTAATTTTGTATATTTGGGGTACTTTAAACCTCCTGTCTTTGATTTTCCATTTCATTCTTCAGATTTGGGAAATTTTCTGATATTATTTCATTTTAAAGATTGTGCATTCTTTTCATTTGTATCTCCAAGACTTCATCAATCCTGATAATTCTAAAATTGGGTCTTTGTAGGTTATTACATATTTCTTGAAAGTTCTATTCATGGTCTCTTAACACCTGTTCTTCATGGACAACCTTATTTTCAAGATTATGTATTTTGTATTCATTGCCTGAAACTCCATCTTCCAAGTAGTCTACTGTTGGGATGCTTTCCATTGAATTTTTAATTTGGTTTATTGATTCCTTCATTTTGAGGATTTCTGCTTGATATTTTTCAGAATCTCTATCTCTTTAATGAAGTGATCTTTCACTTCCTGTATTTTCTCTCTTGATAGCAATCCTTATATTATCCTTTACCTCACAGATCAGTTCAACTATATGCATTCTAAATACATTCTCTGATATTTCTTTCACTGTGGTGGCAATGGATTCTGTTATTGAAGTATCTTGGTTTGTTGGGGCAATTTCACTCCTTGCTTTTTCACATTGCGATTCTACCCATCTAACAGTATGGATCTGAAGCAATAGAGTTTCTACCCTGTGGATTTATAGTGTCTTTGATGGTTTTCAGTACTTCACCATTTAGGCGGAGACAAATAATAACAACAAATGCCAACAACAAACAGCACTAAACCAAATAGTTCCTGCTATGATGTCTACAATGTTAATTGTCACAATAAACAGAAATGATATGGCCAGATATTGACTACAATAAAAATAGTAACTTTGCAAAAGGTTTTACAGTTTCAAGTGGTGGACATGGAGAGAACAGAAGTTATTATGTAGGATGTGATGATTATGAGGGGGGATGAGAGAAGATAGAAGTAAAATGTTAAAGAAAGAGTGAAAGAGAATAAATAGAGATTGGCTGTTATCAGAAGAAAAGAGAGAATCAAGGCAAACAGTGTTGAAATATATATATATAAAGTAAAACTATTAAAAGTTAAAATAAAAATAAAAAGAATACACATCAAAACTAAAATATACTAATAAAACATCCTAGTCCTCAAAAAAACTGGTCCATGAAAAATATCTGTCTTCAAAAATGCTAGAAATATGAAAAAAAAAATATGAACACGCATAAATGTCCACGGACCCTTAAGGTCATAGAGGAAAAAAAAAAAAAAAAGAAGAAGAAAAATAAAAAAAATCACTATGAAAATTTAATGAATTGTTTCTCTTGGAGTTCAAAAGATTCTGTTTCCCTTCTCAGCAGTTTTAGGTGGGTCTGGAGTGAGATGGTTGCTTCACCCTAGGAATGGTTTGCTGGAGTCAGAGAGTTAATCCCATAGGCAAAACTCCTGGCAGAGGGGTTGAGGCTTGGGTAGGCTCCAGGCTCTTCAATGAATGCCAATTGTTCTGGAGATGTTAAATCAGCACACCTCTAGTGCCCAGCAATTGCCAGTCCATGCTGGACAAGTGCAGCCAGGGACCTCCCCTGGGTTCCACGCACATGGCAAAGGAGCCAATTCTTATTTCACTATGTCACCTCTGGACCCCACATTTCTTGGTTTCCAGTTAAGTCTCCAAAATCTATCTCTCCTGTCACACTCTTTCAAATTCCTGGCCAGGGACGTCTCCCCCAGCTGTTCCTACAAGCAGCAGGGAAGGGGAAAGCAGGTGGGTTTCCAGAACCAATATTCCCTTGTGCAAACCTCTCTCCACATTTTATTTTCTCCTGGCCACTTAGGCATACTCAATGCCATGCAGTGTGGGTTGGCCAGAAATTGGCTTCCCCAGTGCTGGTACCTCCATAGTGGATGCAAAATGTTTCCTTCCTCTGTCCTCCACATGCAGCCAGGAGAGATTCAGCTTCTTTCCCCCAAAGGACACTGTGCCACACAACTTTGAGTTTAATCAGGCAGTGTCTTTTATCTCTAGACTCTCTGTACCCAGACATGCCTCAGTCCTCCTAAAAATGAGAGTTCCTTTAATCCCCTTTCCCTTCATTGTGTTTGGAGAGGGATCACTCTGGCTGGTGCCTCAAGCCATGGCAGCAGCTGTGATACTGGGGATTTCTCCCTTATTTTATTATATCCAACCTCCTGAGTCCCCAATCTGCTTTGAATGTCTAGTATTAAATTCCAGCAAAGTCCCCCTTTCTGATTTTTTTTTGTTTGTTTTTTTGTTTTTTTTTTTGTTCATTCACCTTGCTGAGAAGCTGACTATCTGCTTTCTTGGTTTCATGCCACAGAGAAACCAGGAAAGCAACCTTCTCTATTTCAGCATCTTTTTTTTTTTTTTTTTTTTTTTTTTTTTTTTTTTTTTGCGGTACTGGGGATTGAACTCAGGACCTTGTGCTTGCAAGGCAAACACTCTCCCAGCTGAGCTATCTCCCCAGCCCTTATTTCACCATCTTGAAACCTCTTAGGGATCTATGTTTAGATAGGAAGAATATAAATAAAGCAAGAAAATAATTACAAATCCAGCCTGTATTGTTTTGGGTGGATCCAATATATTTTATGATAAAGTGTAAGAAGATAAAGGAAATGAGTAATCATGAGTTTGTACAAACTCATGAGAACATTAGCTGTTTATCTCTGACTTTTACCTCTATGTTACTTCTGTTGCCTTCTATGAACATACCACAAACTCCCTGTGGTATTACTTGTCCTTGTGCCTGCATTTTCCACAGTTGTCCTAGAAAAGTGTTAAGTAATGTTAGGTCCAAAAGTCCTCTGTCAGTGGATAGAAATGTCAGTGCAATTCTAGAAAGAGTCATATCACCTGTCAATATCATCAGTATAATAGGTGGCAGGTTTCAGGAGCAAATATGAGATAAACTGCAGTTGTAGAGAAAGTGTAAATAAGACAAATGAGATTGTACACTGAGAACTAAACTATAACATCACATGGTTAAACAGAGGTTTGTAAATTCATGCAAAATAATTGATAGGATTCATTTGTGAAGGCAAATGTGTAAAAATAAAACATAAATAATCCTTACAACAATTTTACAAAATTAAATGTGTTTATTATATTAATATTGCAGTGGTGTTAAGGGAAATATCAATAAAGTCCTCCAGGTCACATGGCTAAGCAATAGCTGTGCTGAGATTTGAACCAAGATCATCTGGCTTTTGAGTTCTTGTTCTGAACATTCACATTATAGTATCTCAACTAAGGAGATCCAGTGGCCCCCAGGCCTGAGCAGGACTGGAGGTTTTCATTGTGAATGGTATTGGTTAGCAACAGAAGTGTGGAAAATATGAATAACTTGGGAGGTCCAATCTGAGAACTCTTCAGGAAGATGAAGTCCCACCAATAGACCTTGCTTCTCATGGTCCTTTTCTACAGGCTGTACATATCAGGCTTTCTTAGCTTCATGATATTAAGTATTTTGATTATGCCAATAATCTCATGTCCTCTGAATTCTTGTTCAGCAAACTGGTTTCTCATTTAACTTCACTTTTCCAAATTTCATTTGGAATTTGGAGTCTCTGTGTGTGACAGCTTTTATTTCTCACTGTCTAGAATAGCGTTCTTATTTAAACATTAATTTCTTGATCTATGCAAATGCAAATTTTGTTTTAGAGATGTATTTTTGAAATAAAGTCATGAGGCTGGTGCCTTCATGATGGGATTATGTGCCCTTATGTGAGGAGACACCAGGGAGAGTTAGCTAACATGGAAGCTCTCTCTCTCCCTTCCTTTCTCTCTCCCCCAATTTCCAGCATGCACTAGGAGAGCAAATAGCAAGACAGAGACCATTTGCAAAGAATGAAGACATCTCTCACCAACACCTGGCCATACCTGTACCCTTCAGAACTGAGAGGAAATAAATTTCTGTTATTTAAGGCACTCTGATATCTTATTATGACAGCTCAAGTAGATTTATACAGGAGGTCCGTGGAATAGGGATACAACCCTTCTTTGAGTAACCAAAAGATGCTAAGGCAGGGGTCAGGCAGGCTCCAAAAACTTGAAAGCTCAACCCAAGAACACAAAGAACCCAGAGAACTACCTTTCTTCCTTTAGGACTGTCTTGTGCTTGGTATTCTGTATCAGGTTATTCATCTGAAGTTTTTCAACTTTCTGCATCTATTTAATTTAATAAAAGAGACATTCTAGTTTCATCAACACCTGGAATACTTTTAGAAAGTAAAGAACTTGACTCACAAAAAGATATCATTACCTAGTATTCCTTTCTCAGACCATTCTTTCCTTTCTGGAAAAGAATCAGGTTTCTAAACCTGGGGAATGCAGTTAGCACTTCTAAATGCTGTTTGATTTTTTTTAAAGTGTAGGCATCTGACCATGGCTTTTCCAAGTCAAACAGTAGTTTAAAATCGAAGAGGCTTTGAAGTCAAAGACCTGAAGTGCTGTGAGCTACTTCTCTCCCTCTCTCTCCTGAAATAGTAGGTGAGATCAGATGAAAATATTGTATAGATACTGTTTGTGTTTCTCTACATAGAAGGTTATTTTTTAGGAGTCTATCCTATAAATCCTACTTAGGTTTTACACTACACAAAGTAAATTTTTTGAAATGTATAAAAAATGCAGTTTGCTAAGGAAAACTTATTTAACCATTATGCTTTTATTTTTAAACATAAAAACTCTCATTTTCCCTTCACTTTTCCAATGACAGGTAGAAAGAATCAGACTTTTGGAAGGTCACATAACAAACCAAGATCAATACTGATTTTAAATTCACCATAGCAGAGACCTCTTTAATGACTGCAAAGGTCCCAATAATAACTGTTTTTTTTTTTTTTTATATTGTACCTACAAATGCAGTCACTGTGCTTGCTACCTTGCATTATTTTTCATTGTTTCAGGGCAACCTCAATAAAGAATGTCATGAGCACAGACAGCAAGGCTTTGAGTAGTTACATAAGTGGACTAAGACACTGTTCATAGAGAGGCTGGCTCAGACTATAAAACCCACAGTCTGACTCCAAAATCCATATTATTTCCACTGTTTTGCTATATAGCATCTAGAATAACATCTACATTTCTGGATGGAATCCATGTATTTGTTAATTATTAATTTTTCATTCTAGAATAAAATGCTTTTAATGAGATTAAAAATGGACATTAGTAGTCCAGAGACTTGAAATGTTTTTCATTTCTTTACTGAAATTCTTTCAGAGGAGGGCTAATTAAAAAAAAATAGTGTTGTGTATTATGTTTCCTGCTAAGAGGACAGGGAAGTTGAACTGAGGACTGAATTTTACCAGCAGAGTCTATTCATCCCATGGTAACCAACCACCAAGGTATTGACCTGCAAGACTTACAGCAATTATAATAATTCACATTTGTAGAGTACTTTTTAGATTACAGATAGATTGTTTATAAGACAAAACAGTTGGATCAGAAAAGAAGCAAAGCCATGAAGCTGACATTAACTTTCTCTGGAAAACATGCCTTAGATCAAAGTTTCTATAGAGAGAATGAGGGTGTGTTTGTCACAGTTTGTCATCAGGAAAACAGTCTCCCTGCAACATACCATAAACACAAAAGAAATTTGAAATTTGGAATTGGCTCGTTAAAACAAAATGTGGAATGAAGACAAATAATGAAACTGAGGAAGTTAGAAATGCTCAAGTGGGGGCAGAATCCTCAGAAGACTTAGAATTATAGTTTGTTATGGTTTAAATATTAGGTGTCCTTCAAAAACTCATGCATGAGAAAATGTAAGAGGGCTTAAGGGTGAAATGATTGGGTTAAGAGAGTCTTAACCTAATCTGTATATTAATCCCCTGACAGGAATTAACTGGGTTGTGACTGGAGGCAGGTAGGGTGTGGCTGGAGGAGGTAGGTCATTGGGGCCCTGCCTTTGGGGTATATATTTTGTGAGCTGAGGTTAGATTATCTGCTTCCTGGTGCCATGTCTCCAGCTGCTTTCCCCCACCACACACTTCTGCTGTGATGTCCTGTCTCACCTCATGCCCAAGGAAGGGAGCCAACCATCCATGGACTGAGATCTCTGAAACATGAGTGCCCAAATAAACTTTTCCTCCTCTAAATTTGTTCTTGTCTGGTCTTTTGGTCATAGCAGTGAAAAAGCTGACTAAAATAAAGGGCATATTTGTATGCCATAAAGAAAGAAGATGTTGAGTCTGCTTGACAGACTTGTTTCCATAGAGAAGGAACACGGTTCATTCGTTTTCCATATCTTCATAACACTTCCAAGATAACTCAACTCTCCCAGCCCTGATTCTGCATTCTCTAAGCAACCTCCCAAAGGTAATTGAGTTTCCTAAATAGATTTCTCAGTGGAGAAGGAAAAAAATTGGACAGAATGACACAACTCTCTAATCTGCTTGGCAGTGTGGTTTCTCACTGCAAATTCAGATCCAGGATCTGTATTTGATACAGTTGAGTGAATCAGATCTCCTTGTGGCTGACTTCTCAAGACCTACTTTGTATAAGAATTTATAGTTTATAAAACCTTTGAGCCCATATCAGTTAGCTTTCACAGTGCTTTTGTGGGATAGTCCTTATGATGTATCATATTGAGACTTGGAAAGGTTAAATGAATTTTTCAAGATCATTCAGTTAGAGGAAGATGAGACACAAAATCCAGATACTCATTTCAGAACTTCTCTACTACCAGGGACAGGTAAATTTGTAGAAACTCATGAGACTGAGTTTGCAACAATTTGTACTCTTATCAGTGTCTTGCTAAAACAGAGCCCTTTTCTTCCAATAGAAGAAAAAAATTAAGCTTATTTAGGCATCGCCCTTAATCTCCCCATCCTCCCAGCCCTAGGAAATCACTGATCTACTGTCTGACTACATAGATTTGCTTTTTCTTGACATTCCACTTAAATAGAATCATGCAATATGTGGTCCTTCATGACTGGTTTCTTTCACTTAGCATGATGTTTTCAAAGTTTTTCCATGTTGTAGCAGGTAGTTTGTACTTTGTTCCTTTTTATCACCAAATAATGTTCCATTGTATGGATAGTCTGCATTTTGGTTATCTGTTCTTCAGTTGGTGGACATTTGGGTTGTTTCCATTTGTGAGGTTTTAAAAAATGTTTTATTGAGACATAATATATCTTTGTGGGGTACATTATGGTAATTCAGTGCATATATTCAATATGTAATAATCAAATCAGATTGTAATAATGAGTCACAATCAAATCATTTCTATCTCATTAACCATTAATCATTCTTCCATGTTGGGAATTTCATACTCTTCTTATCATTTTGAAATATATCTTAGAAACTGTGTAACTAATAATTATCCTACTGTACTAAAGTAGAAGCAGAAGTAATCCTCCATTCCGTGTTTGGTGCACTTTACTGAACCTCTTCCCACCCATCTCCCTTTGCCTCCACCCCTGCCCTTCCCAGTCGCTAGTAACCACCATTCCTTTCCATTCCTCCACAAGCTTGACTTACTGGTTTCCACAAATGTGGTATTTGTCTTTCTGTGTCTGGCTCACTTCACTTAACAGAATGAATGTTGCTGAAAATGATAGGATCCATTTGTTTTATGGCCAAATACTATTCTCTTGTGTAAATATGCCACATTTTCTTTATCCATTCATCCCCTGAAAGGCATCTGAATTGATTACACATTTTAGCTATTGTGAATAGTGCTGCAGTAAACAGAGGAGTGCAGGTATCTTTTTGGTTTAATGATCTCGTCTCCTTTGGAGTAGTAGAATTGCTGGATCATATGGTAGTTCTATTTTTAGCTTCTTAAGGAACTCTGTACTGGTTTCCATATGGTTGTACTTGTTTACATTCCCACCAAGAGTATAAGAGAGCCCTTTTACCCATAGCTTTGCTAGCATCTTTCTTTTTCTGGTCTTTTCCATGATTGGCCATTCTAACTGGTGTGAGATGATGTCTCTTTGGGATTTTGATTTGCATTTCTCTAATAATTTGTGAAACTGAGCATTTTTTTCATGTATTTAGGCCATTTTTTTTGGTCTTCCTTTGAGACTTTATTTTCACTATGGGAATAGTGCTGCTATGGTCATTCACATACAAGTATTTGTGTAAACATGTTTTTAATTTTCTTGGGTGTACAACCAGAAGTAGAATTGCTAAATCATAAATAACTCTACAGTTAACAATTTGGGGAACTTCCAGATTCCAGAAAAGCATCTATACCATTTTATATTTCCACCAGCAGTGTATCGGTTCCAATGTTTCCCATCTCATCAACACTTGTTATTATCTGACAGCCCTGGTGGGAAGAGAGTAGCATCCTTTATATTTTATTTACATTTCCCTGATAGCTAGTCATGGGAACGTCTTTTCATATATCTATTGACCATTTGCATATCTTCTTTAGATAAATGTCTATTCAAATCATTGGTCCATTTTTAAATTGCATTATTTGTTTCTTTTTGTTACCTAGTTTAATAATTCTTTATATTTTCTAGATACAAGCCTCTTATCAAGTAGACAACATATAAAACTTTTCTCCCATTCCAAGGGTTGACTTTTCACTCGCTTGATGATATTCTCCATAGCACAACAATTTCTGTTTTTGATGATATCAAATTTATCTATTTTTCTTTTTTTGTGTTTTTGGAGTAAGGATAGAATTTTTTTAATAAGGAGAAAACCTGATTAGAAATCCAAGTGATATTAGTTATTACTGCAAGGTAAAGTATAAAATACAGAACTGTTTCAGAGGATAAGTATACAGAGCAATTTAATTTAGGATAAAAATAAAAAATACAGAAGCACAGAAGGTGGAAAAAAGGGTTGATAAGGGCTAAATATTGAAATAAGTTTCAATAATAGCTTATTATCAGCAATGTTTAGTGTCCTTTTTCTTTGTTGTGCAAAACACATCAACAAAATATATCAATGAAATAATATATTTTGCATTTGAATTTTTCATGTTTTTCTAGAAATGTAAACAATTATGATTATATTTTACCTTTTCCTTCAAATAGGTAAATAGTTTATAGTTTATACAGTTTAGATGAGATGTCAATATATGTTTGTATAAGATTTAACAATTCATTTTAAACTACTTTGTGTTTATATCCTTACTAAAATAGTACCTTGGTTTATATAGAAATCTTAAGCTTCCTCTGAGCATAATACAGTCTCTTTATGCAAAACAAGATATATGTATCTTCTACCTATTACACAATTAGATTTCCTTCCTTGTCTGTTGACAGGTATTTTATGAGTAACATCTGCAATATCCAGTAATCTGCTGCAAGAAATAGTGTTGATTTCATTAGAAAATAATTTGCCTTTCAAAACATTTCTTCATATACTCCAAACACTCTCTAATAATATAACTTAATAATATGTCGTCAAGGAAAATGCTAGGTACAGGAAAGGAAAAACAAGCATATACAGTTCAATGTTGAAAGAAAAATTAGAGAAACTTTATCTATGCTTTCCCTCCCATATATATATATATATATATATATATATATTTATATCATCACAGAGTTTGTGGTTACTCTATACCTAGGCTTATATAGAGATTTGGTTTTATTTACTCATCAAAATTAAATTTTGAAGTATCAATGGGCTATATACTGGGAATATTAGGATAGACACAGATTCCAAACTATAGTCTTAAGCTCTTAATCAAAAGTTTGGGGTAAAGATCTCGTCACTAAATCATTTAAACTTAAGCAAGCCATCGCTATATTTAAGAATCAGTTCAAGGTAACTTTGAAATAAACCAAGTTCAGGTATGCTTTCTTATGTTTTCCATTTATTTTCAATTTTTCTCTTTAACTAATTCCAATCTTATTTTTATATACTTGTTTTTACTAGAGGTTCTACTATGGATAACTCTGCTATTCTAATTTGAAACCCAAATCTTCCTAGAATTTGAGTCAGTTTCCCAGAACTTAGGATATTTCTGTAACTAAGTGACTTTAAGGTTTTTTTTCCTCATATGACTTATTTCTTCCAGAATTTAACTCTGTTCATACCCGTAGTATCAGTTATAACTACATCGTTTAGTTGGGAAACCAAAGAAGAAATGAGTACAAAGAGAAAAGTGTTTTTGTGTTTATGAAAATAAAATCAAAATGTTTGAGAAAGAGTCTAAAGTTGAGTCAGTTAAAATTTAGTATGTAAGAGCGCTCAGTCACTGGGTGAGCAGGGGAGGTAGGCCAGACCAGCCCACAGCTGCAGGGCAAGGCTTCCCAGCCAGGGAAGTAGGCCCAGAGAGCTAGGACCAAACCAGCTGGGCCCCAGCACACAGTCTAGTGCCCCCGTGACTGACCATCTGTCAACACACAGAGGCCTCTGCCCACCACACCTGGAGTCCACCATCCCTAGAAGGGCAGCATACTTCTTGGGTCACTGCATTATCAGGTTCTTCAAAGACTTCAGGATACTGAAGACTAGGAGAGGGGAAGAAACATGAACAATATGAGAAAACAAGAGAAGAAAGTGTTCCAAAGAAACCTAGATGCTACATCAATAAAATTCAATGACAGCATGGCAGAAGGAATGTCTGAAAGGGAGTTCAGAATGTACATAGTTAAAATGATCAGAGAAGAAAACCATGAGATAAGAGAACGAATGCAGGCATTGAATGATTGCACCAATCAACAGTTACAAAAGCAAATGCAGGAAGCAAGGAATCATTTCAATAAAGAGATACAGATTCTGAAAAAAAAAGAAAAAAACAGAAATTCTTGAAATGAAGGAAACAATAAACCAAATTAAAAACTCCATAGAAAACATAACCAATAGGCTAGAACACCTGGAAGACAGAACCCCAGACACCAAAGATAAAATATTTAATGTTGAAAACAAAGTAGACCAAACAGAGAAGATGGTAAGAAATCATGAACAGAATCTCCAAAAATTAAAATATCATGCTGAGATAAGCCAATCTCAAAAAACCAAAGGAAAAATGATCTCGCTGATAAGAGGATGATGACACATAATGGGGGGTGGGAGGGGGGCAAGAATAGAGGAAGGAGGGACTGTATAGAGGGAAAAGAGGGGTGGGATGGTTGGGGGGGAGGAAAAAAATAGCAGAATGAATCAAACCATCACCCTATGTAAATGTATGATTATGCAAATGGTATGTCGTTACTCCATGTACAAACAGAAACAACATGTATCCCATTTGTTTACAATAAAACTAAAAAAAAAAAAAACTGGGATCTCCAAAAATTATGAAATATCATGAAAATTTAAGAATTATTGGGATTGAGGAAGGCACAGAGAAACAAACCAAAGGAATGGACAATCTATTCAATGAAATAATATCAGAAAATTTCCCAAATCTGAAGAATGAAATGGAAAATCAAATACAAGAGGCCTATAGGACACCACATGTACAAAATTACAACAGATCCACACAAAGTCACATTATAATAAAAATACCTAACATACATAATAAAGACAGAATTTTCAAGGCTGCAAGAGAAAAAAATCAAATTACAATCAGGGGGAAACCAATATGAATGTTTTAGGGTCTCAACCCAGACCCTAAAAGCTAGACAGGCCTAGAACAGCATTTTTCAGCTCTGAAAGAAAATGGATGCCAACCAAGAATCTAATAGCCAACAAAACCTACCTTCATATTTGATGACAAAATAAAATCCTTACGCGATAATCGAAAGCTAAAAGAATTTAGAAATAGAAAGCTGGCACTACAGAACATTCTCAGCAAAATATTCCATGAGGAAGAAATGGAAAACAACGATGTAAGTCAGCAAAGGGAGGAACTAACCTAAAGGAATAGCCAAATAAAGGAGAAATCAAGTCAAGTTAAAAACCAAAAATAAGTCAAATGACCAGGAATACAAATCATATTGCAAAAATAATCCTGAATATTAATGGCCTGAACTCATCAATCAAAATACACAGACTAGCAGATTGGATTAAAAGAAAGACCCAACAATATGCTGCCTTCAAGAGACTCATCTCATAAGAAAGATACCCATAGACTGAAGGTGAAAGGATGGGAAAAACATACCATGCACATGGACTCAGCAAAAAGGTGGGGGTATTGATCCTCATGTCAGATAAAGTGGACAACAAGCCAAAGTTAGTCAAAAGGGATAAAGAAGGACATTTCATACTGCTTAAGGGAAGCATAAATCAGTAAGACATAACAAACATAAATATTTATATTCCAAACAGTGGCTCATTCATATATGTCAAACAAATCCTTCTCAATTCCAGGAACCAAATAGACCACAACACAATAATACTAGGTGACTTTAACACACCTCTCTCACCACTGGAAAATCTTCCAAACAAAATTGAACAAAGAAACCATAGATGTCAATAATACAATCAATAATTTAGACTTAACAGACATATATGAAATATCCCATCAATCAATGAGCAAATATACTTTCTTTTCAGCAGCAC
Organism: Sciurus vulgaris; assembly: GCF_902686455.1. Classification (NCBI taxonomy): domain Eukaryota; kingdom Metazoa; phylum Chordata; class Mammalia; order Rodentia; family Sciuridae; genus Sciurus; species Sciurus vulgaris. The sequence continues at coordinate 79,037,326 of NC_136469.1, forward strand.
ATGGATCCTTCTCTAAAACAGACCATATGTTATGCCACAAAGCTAATGTTAGCAAATACAAAAAGATAGAGATACTACCTTGTATTCTATTGGATCATAATGGAATTAAATTAGAAATCAATGACAAAATAGAAAACAGAAACTACCCCAACACCTGGAGATTAAATAATATGCTATTGAATGATACATGGATAACAGAAGACATTGGGAGGAAATAAAAAAATTCTTAGAGGTAAATGAGAACAAAGATACAACATATCAATATCTCTGGGACACTATTAAAGCAGTACTAGGAGGAAAATCTATTTCATGGAGCACATTCAACAAAAGAAGAAAAAGTCAACAAATAAGCGACCTAACACTAGGGCTCAAAGTCCGAGAAAAAGAAGAACAGATCAACACCAAAAGTAGTAGAAGACAGGAAATAGTTAAAATCAGAGCTGAAATCAATGAAATAGAAACAATCAAAAAAATAGACAAAATAAAAAGTAGGTTCTTTGAAAAAATAAACAAAATTGATAAAACCTTAACAACACTAACAAAGAGAAGGAGAGAGAAAACTCAAATTACTAAAATTGGGATGAAAAATGAAATACCACGACAGACACAATTGAAATACAAAACATAATTAGACGCTATTTTGAAAATCTATACTCCAACAAAATAGAAAATCTTGAAGACATCAGCAGGTTTCTAGAGACATATGATCCACCCAAACTGAATCAGGAGGACATACACAATTTAAATAGATCCATTTCAAGCAATGAAATAGTAGAAGTCATTGAAAGCCTACCAACAAAGAAAAGTCCAGGACCAGATGGTTTCTCAGCAGAGTTCTACAAGACCTTCAAAGAAGAGCTCATTCCCATACTCCTCAAAGTAATCCATGAAATAGAAGTAATCCCAAACTCATTATATGAAGCTAATATCACCCTGATATCAAAACCAGACACAGACACATTGAGGAAAGAAAATTTCAGACCAGTATTCCTGATGAACATGAATGCAAAAATTCTTAACAAAATTTTAGCAAATTGCATAAAAAACATATTAAAAAGGTAGTGCACCATGATCAACGGGGTTTTATCCCAGGGATGCAAGGTTGGTTCAACATCCAGAAATCAATAAATGTCATTCACCATATCAACAGACTTAAAGTTAAGAATCACATGATATTTCAATAGATGCAGAAAAAGCATTTGATAAAATAGAGCAACCTTTCATGCTCAAAACTCTAGAAAAAATAGGGATAGTGGGAACATTCCTCAACATTGTAATGGCTATCTATGCTAAGCCCATGGCCAGTATCATTCAAAATGGAGAAAAACTGAAAGCATTCCCCCTAAAAACTGGAACAAGGCAGGGATGTCCTCTTTCACCACTTCTATTCAATATCGTCCTTGAAATTCTAGCCAAAGCAATTAGACAAACCAAAGAAACTAAAGTGATATGAACTGGAAAAGAAGAACTCAAACTATCCCTACTTGCTGATGACATGATTATGTATTTGGAGGAACCAGGGAATTCCACCAGAAAACTTCTAGAACTCAAATAAATTCAGTGAAGTAGCAGGATATAAAATCAATGCTTATAAATCTAATGCATTTTTATTCATAAGTGATGAATCCCCTGAAAGTGAATTTAGGAAAACTACCCCATTCACAATAGCCTCAAAAAAAAAAAAAAAAAAAAAAAAACTTGGGAATCAATCTCACAAAAGAGGTGAAAGACCTCTACAATGAGAACTACAGAACACTAAAGAAAGAAATTAAAGAAAACCTGAGAAGATGGAAAGATCTCCCATGTTCTTGGATAGGCAGAATTAATATTGTCAAAATGGCCATACTACCAAAAGTGCTATACAAATTCAATGCAATTCCAATTCAAATCCCAATGATGTACCTCATAGAAATAGAGCAAGCAATAATGTAATTCATTTGGAAAAATAAGAAACCCAGAATAGCTAAAACCATCCTTAGCAGGAAGAAAGAAGCTGGAGGTATCTCAATACCAGAACTCCAACTATACTACAGAGCAATAGTAATGAAAACGGCATGGTACTGGCACCAAAATAGACAGGTAGAACAGTGGTACAGAATAGAGGACACAGAGACAATTCCAAATAAATACAGTTTTCTCATACTAGACAAAGGTGCCAAAAACATACAACGGAGAAAAGATAGCCTGTTCCACAAATGGTGCTGGGAAAACTGGAAATCCATATGCAGCAGAATGAAATTAAACCCCTATCTCTCACCCTGCACAAAAATCAACTCAAAATGGATCAAGGACCTTGGAATCAGATCAGAGACCCTGCACATTATAGAAGAAAAAGTGGTCCAAATCTTCATCATGTCGGCTTAGGACCAGAATTCCTTGACATGACTCCCAAAGCACAAGAAATAAAAGCAAGAATCAATAATTGGGATAGATTCAAACTAAAAAGCTTTTTCTCAGCAAAGGAAACTATCAGCAATGTGAAGAGAGAGCCTACAGAGTGGGAGAATATCTTTGCCACTCATACTTCAGATAGAGCGCTAATTTCCTGAATCTATAAAGAACTCAAAAAACTCTACACCAAGAATACAAATAATCCAATCAACAAATGGGCTAAGGAAATGAATAGACACTTCACAGAAGAAAATCTGCAAGCAATCAACAGATATATGAAAAAATGTTCAACATCTCTAGTAATAAGAGAAATGCAAATCAAAAGTACACTAAGATTCCATCTTACCCCAATTAGAATGGTGATTATCAAGAATGTAAGCAACAATAGGTGTTGGAGAGGATGTGGGGAAAAAGGTACACTCATACATTGCTGGTGGGGCTGCAAATTAGTGCAGCCACTCTGGAAAGCAGTGTGGAGATTCCTTAGAAAACTTGGAATGGAACCACCATTTGGCCCAGCTATCCCACTCCTTGGCCTATACCCCAAGGATTATAAATCAGCATACTACAGAGATACAGCCACATCAATGTTCATAGCTGCTCAATTCACAATAGCCAGACTGTGGAACCAACCTACATGCCCCTCAATTGATGAATGGATAAAGAAACTGTGGTATATATACACAATGGAATATTACTCAGTCATAAAGAATAATAAAATTATGGCATTTGAGGGCAAATGGATGAAGTTGGAGAATATCATGCTAAGTGAGATAAGCCAATCCCCAAAAACCAAATGCCAAATGATCTCTCTGATATGTGGATGATGATACATAATGGGGGGTGGGAGGGAGGCAAGAATGGAGGAAAGATGGATTGTACAGAGGAAAGAGGGGTGGCAGAGTGTTGCTCCCTGTCAGGCAACAAGGTCCAATGTACCTCCTCAGGGCCCGCCTGAGGAGAATACCGGACCGAGCAGGATGATGAGTGTTGGTGGCATAGGAAACACAGCAGAGCCCCTAGGTCTGTCAGCACACAAGGCACAGCAGGAATCTGTTTATTGAGGAAATCACACAGCTTTTATGTAGGGTGGGGACTAGGTGGGAACCAATCAGTTTAAAGGTTAGCAAGGCTGGAGGGGGGGTTCACGCAGGCAAGAGTCCCATAGGACTATATTGCAAGCATGAGCTGATCATGTTCGCGGAACTGTTGTTAACCAATCCCTGACAGTGGTCCGATTTATCGTCATTAACTATTGAAACCGCCTTTGAGGCCTTGATCTTGCTCACTCGCCAGGGAGTAAGGAGTCAGCCTGAGTTAGTTAACGTGTCATTAGTCCCAACAGCAGAGTTCGGGGGAAGAGAAAAATAACAGATTGAGACAAACATCATTACCTTATGTACATGTGTGATAACACAAATGGTATGACTGTACTTCATGTACAACCAGAGAAATAAGTTTTACCCCATTTTTTTACAATGAAACAAAATAAATAAATTTTTAAAAATTAGTATGTAAAGTGAACCATAGAAAATTTATGTAAAAACGAACAAAAATTAGTATAATCAACCATAAAAGTTTGGAGAACACACAACAAAAGTAGAGATGTTGAATTTTGAATTAGAAAGCAGCTCAATTTTGTTCTTTCATACACTTATTCATTTATCCCACAAATGATTATTAAGCATTGACTACTATATAGCTGAGTAACTAAGAATATGAAAACAAGTAAATGTCAGAACTTAAAATCTTGCAAAGAAAAAAACTATGTGAACACATCCATTGCAAGAAAGTGGCATGATTGTATTAAAGTATTTTTAAGTCTGAAACTATTTAGATAAGCACATATTGCTGGTTCCCAAGGAACATCTATAAATAATTACTTTTCTCCTCTGATAACGTGAAATGTGTTTTCAATATAAAATACTTGAAAAAACAGAAAAATATAAAAATTATCTTCACTTCTACTACCCAGAGAATTACTGTCAATATTTTTTGGGAATTTTCCTCCCATCTTCTGTCTCTTACTATATATAGGGCTATATTAATTATGCTGTATCATTTTATGTAGTATATTATCTAATACTAAAATTATATAATATATTGTACTCATACATAAAGCATATTTCTTTCACATTGTTGTATTTTTTCTTTCTTTAATAGTTCTTAAAAAGAAGTACTGAAAAAATGTCCAAATATTAATTTTTTTCAATATTAAATATCTATAATGAGTATAATTAAACTTTAAATAAAAGTGTCAGCTCAGGAGAAAATTTTTAAAAATTAGGTGTCAAGCATTCGAACTATTGAATAGAGAGGTCTGCTAATATTTTCATAACAATTGGCCTTTTTGAAGTAATCTGAGTCACAGTGACATGGCAAGAAATTATAGATTGAAGCAACTCACAGTATTTTAGAATTTAGGAAGTGTTTTCACTCCTATAAAATAGATAAAAATATACTGTTGAGAGAAAGGTACTGCCATAGATTAGTGCCAATCCGCTTCCTGGCATGTTCTTCTCCACCTTGCTAAAGCACAGCATCAAACACAGCAAAAATTAGGGGCTACCACAAAGGTCTGCTGCAAGACACCGTGGAGTGGGTCAGGACCCAGAATGAATATGAGGTTCCATGGAGTTGGGGCAGCCTGTGGCCAGCTGTCTCACATTTTGTCTCTCAGAAAGACTGCTCTGAATTTGCTCATCTCCCCAGAGTGTGCTGAGCGAAATTCAAGCTTGTGATGCTATTAGTGCAGATAGCATTTCTATGAGATAATGGAAGCAAACTTGCTTTGAAAAGTCTGAAGTCCAATGCCTTATGGCTTATTAATAAGGAGTAGGCAGAACAGGGACTTTTCGTCCTGTGTTTCTTTACCCCATTTTCCTTTGTAACATTGTCCTGTTCCACAAATGAAATTCACTGGGGCTTTGACCAAGGGTGTCTGTGTCCATGAAGAAATAGTGTGAGACAGAGCCATACAGATTGCAGCTAGGTTTAAAACCAGGCTGCCCTTCATCCTGCACTAGGGTCCAGAAGAGCTCTGGACCTGCCCCCACTCAGATACCCTGCACACTGGTATATGATACCACCGTGAATTTGTGGGCTTTTTAAACAGCTCAGCCCCCTTCAAGTCTCTTTCTGGAAATTCTTCTGCCTCCTTTTCCTGGATCTCCTCCTTTTATCTTTGCTGCTCTTGACTTTGTTCTTTGTCTCCACCTCTGCCTGGAAATAGAAGCTCTAATTCTTCACTTGATTTCCTGATACTCTCTCCCCCTGGATTTGTTCCATGGTCAGAGATGACTTCAGGGGTGTGTAACCCAGGCAGTTGCAAAGGGTCCTGCACTGAAAAGATCCCTGAGCTTGCTTTAATGTTCTGCTGTCACTGTTTTGAAATTTCTAATAGGTTCAATAAGGATTCTACATTTTCATTTTGCCTGTAACCTCTCCTGTTACATATGGCTATGAGCCAACTCTGCCCTCTGCCCCCTGCCACCTTTAACCTCTGGAACACCAGCTTGGCCTAAGACCCAGGAGGGCAGGTGATCTCAGGAGACTGAGGTAAGTATTATATTATTTAATACTAAGGTTATATAATATATATGTACGTGTGTGTGTGTGTGTGTGTGTGTGTGTGTGTGTGTGTGTGTGTTCTCTTTCTGTCCTTACCAGAATGGGCAAGATTGTACCCATAGCTGGAGGGAATCAATGGTACCAACTGTGGTCACCATGGGGAAGGTGGGGGCTGAAATCTAATTTAATAAGCTAATTCGAATTGAGTTGTTGGGAGCTAACACCAGTATAATCTTTTCTTCTCCCAGACAGTCTTTAATGAAAAATGCAGAAAGAAAAGAGAGAAGCAGCCAGTAACATCCTCTACCTCCACAGTCCAGGAGACCTAAAAGAAGTCTCTCTCTATGGTAGAGATCAAAATTGGAAGTGAGTTTGGAGTTAAGGAGTTATTGGAAAAGATTAGATTTTTACTTGTTTAATAGGGATTTTTATTGAATAATAATCAGGAGCATAATGAGACCTGCTCAGTATTCATTCAGTGACAGAAGAAACAAGGTGAGAGAGTGACTTTAAAGAGACAACATCAAAAGGAAAACAGTTGTTTTTGCTTGTACATTGAATCTGGCTTATCTAATAAATTAAATTCAAGAGTCTTGTTGCCTTTCCGCTACTGGGAAGATGAGAAGTCATATCCCGAGAACATAACTCATATAAAGCCACAGAGCCTACTCTTCTTGTTCATGAGGTAGCCCTAAAATAATGCAGGGCTAATTAATCCTTCCTAATCAAATTGCTACCAGTTTTAAGTGCTTATTATATACTTTATGAATTATATGATTTCAGTTTCACAATGAGGATTTTTAATGATTATGAAAGAGGAAATTGTATCTTAGAATGATTAAAGTCATTGCATAATAGAGTAGGTAAGTAGAGGAGGCAGCACTGAAAACCAATCCTGTCAAACTCCAGAGCCTGAGCTCTGAACCACTACCTTACCCTGTCCGTATAGAAGCTAAGAAACTGAGTTATTCAGATTTCAGCCTGACTTTTCAGGCAGCATTCCATGCAGTGATGCTCATATGATAATCACAAAAATAGCCTCATTTCCAACTGAACAAAAGCAATGAAATAACTTTCTCACTCTTCTTCCCCTATTCTCTTGCTTTTTCATATTTATATATAAAATCCATTTATACATAACCTCCTCCTTTCTTGCTCTTTCATATTTATACAAAAGAAATAAAATAAGCAAACCACCCCCCACCAAGTGATTAATTACACTAAAATTACAATTTGACCATCTGTGTAGTTTTGAAAGTCCCATTCAGTTAAACACAGTAAAAAAGTAAAAGGAAAAATCATAATGTAGTTTATTATCTTTATCGGGTTTCAGATGGTGAAGGAAACAATGAGAATGTTTGTTTCAAGATGAAAATCTGATTGCTAAGAAAGCAGTATTTGGTGCAGCAGGACAGACCTGTACCAGAGAAGGCTGTCCATGGTCAGGTGTACCCTCAAAGTTCAGGACATGGAATATAGCTAAGAGAATGGAAATAAAATCTCAGGATTGCAAATGAGAGGACTGTATTTGAGAGAGACTTATAGCTCTCTAGAGCTTTCTCTTTCAATCTTGGATTTGCAAGAGCTGGCATAAGATGTGAAAGAAGGAATACTTGAACCAGGAATCTCATGGACCCAGAAAAATGTGAAATAGTCTAATATGGATAAAAAACAAAGGTCAGTGCAACCTCTCCCCATTCACTGGTCAAGTGCCAGACACACCCAATGTAGGTATTTAAAGATGAGGGCTCTGTCCCATTACTGGACTGTGGTTGGGAGAAAGGGTCTGGACTTTTGAGAGTGGAGAGACCAGACTGACCTTCCTATTCTTATGCATGACAGGGGCAGCAAGGGACCAAATGATACAATAAGTGTCCACCACCCTGGGAACCTTGATTTGGTCCTTGTGATTGTGATTCTCCCACAAATTTTAGGTTGTCTGGACCAGAGAAAGGCAGGATCTTCAGAGCACAGAATAGGATTTAAAAAGTTACTTCTGACAGAGAAGAAGCCAATTTACCCTCTATCTCTGCCCTATACTTTATAGAATGTGGTGGGAAAAATTGTATTGATCAGAAGTCCCTTCTAGCAGAGGAATGTGATTTTGAGAGAAAAATCTTTAATTAGCTCTTTGGTAGTAGGTGAGATCCTAAAAGAACCGCACAGTGAGGACCTCAGCTGTCCTTGCCTCAGAGAATTGTTGTGGGCCTAAAAGAAACACTGAAAGTAATGACTAATGGGCAGTAATGCTATCATGATTTTCTATTATTGTTTTCTCTCATATTTTGTTCAAGAATCTCAAGACAAATGATATTTTATTTGTATCTGCCATAGCCACCTTCTCTCTCTCTAATGAGGATAACATTTTCCCAACCCCCTTCTTCCCATATCTGTTCTCTTTGTCATTCCCTATAGGTCTAGAGAAGCACCTACTTTCCTGTCAGTACTCCACATTCATTTCAAGCAGGAGAGTGTTTTAGCCAGTTTTTATGTTTCTGTGACCAAAATACCCAACCAAAACAACATAGAGTAGGAAAGTTTATTTGGAGTCCATGGTTTCAGAGGTCTCAGTTTATACACAGCATATTCCACTGCTCTGGGCCCCAGGTGAGGAAGCACATCATCGGGGAGGGGTCCAGCAGAAGAAAGCTGCTTAGTTCATGGAGGGGTCAGGAAGCAGAGGTAGTGAGGAAGAAACCACAGGAAGAATAACCCTTCCAGGGAATGCCCCCAGTGACCTACCTCCTCCAGCCCTGCTCCATCTGCCTAGTTACCACCCAGTCCGTCCATTGAAACCAGGATGGATTGGTTAGATCACAGCTCTCATGAACTCTATTTCTGAATTTATAGGAGCCTTCAGGGGACACCTTATATCCAAGCCATAAAAGGGCCAAGGGGGAAATTGCAATGTACCATTTTCTTCTTTATTTGGAACTTCAATTTTCTCACTCTTAAACTTGAAATTGCTCCAATAATCACTTTCTTTGAAAGAAGATTGAGTGGAATGCATGATTCATCCCCAAGACTGAGCTTATGTTTTCCTTGTTGTTGTTCCTTCTCCAGAGGTAAGTGACATTTCCATAGCTCTTAACATCTTACAGGTGTCTAGGATACACTGTTCTGCTTGCCATGGTGCCCCACCCATGCCCCCTGGGGAGTGAGGACCTCTAAGGGGAGCAGTGGATGGAGAAGAGTTTGCATAATGTTCCTTCATACCCTAAAAGGTGAACCCTTTTGCTAAACCAAGGGGAGAGAATAAGTGAAGAGTTGAGAGATGATCTACCTTAGCTCAGTTCTAGAGGCCAGCTTCTCCCCTCACCTGCCCCTCTGACCCCACAGGGCTTGTCTTGAACCCACCTCTTCTCTCATTGCTTTAACCTTTATTGTAATAACACTCATATTTTGCATGCTTGAAAAGTTTTTGGAGCTCATTTCTTACTATAACTAGTGGATCTTTTTAGTATGTGTTGATTTATGGATTTGTTAATTTTGTGGCTATCAAGTAATATTCCTACAGCATTATTGTGCTTTGCATGATCTAACACCTTTTAAGCAATATAAATAAACATAAATATAGTCCATGTTTCCCCCACAGACTTTAACTTTGAACAATGGAATGAAACAAATGGGAAAAGCATGATACTGTGAACATGGATTCTACTGTGTCTTGGTCTTTTTGTCTTATTATAAGAAAATATCTGAAACTGGGTGCTTTATAAAGAAACTAAGTTTATTTAGCCTAGATTGGGAGGTGGAAAGTCCCACATCAAGCAGTCCTGACTGTCTGGTGAGGGCCTTCTGGCTCCATCACAACATGTCAAGTGACATGGATGACATTACACAGTGGGAGGGTGTGTGAGAGCAGTCAGTGGCATCTGCCAAAGCAATCATGTGACAAAAAGAGAAGAGGGTGAGCTGGGGAGGCCAAGCTTGCTGTGTAACAACCTGCTCTTTGCTGACCGATCCAGGCTCTAAAGGGGAGAACTTATCCGGGGAGGAAAGTATTAATACCTCTTAATGGCCTATTAAAGTATTATTACCTCTTAAAGGCAGCATCTCCCAGTACCTTGTCTTCTCCCTCCCAACACCCCCCTGTACATTAAGGACTGAGTTTCTACATGAGCTCTGGCATCCACAAACCATATTCAAACAATAGCATACTGCATGATTGACCTAAAACCGACTGTATGATGTTATGTCAGTGAAGTAATCTCTTTGGGTCTCCATATCTTTCCTTGTAAAATGAGAGTGTTAAATTATGACCTAAGATTCTTTAACTGTAGTCCAATAATTACAATGGCTATGTACTTTTTTCTTGTTCAAACATATAACTTGATATTTTAATTCATCAAGTTCATATTTTATGGCAGTGCTTATAACTAACTTAAGAATCTTCCCTTTTGATTCCATTCTTTTTCCCATCTCTTTTTGCTTGGAGCAGGGTTTATATTTATAGTAGTTTACATTATTGCAGATGAATTTATAAAACAGGGGATTCAAAATCAGTCATGTACTGATATTTAAGTCATGCTTACCTCATTGAATTCCTTTCTCCCTGTCTTTCCCTCCTGTCTCTACTTCTTTCTTTCTTTTTTTTACTCCTTCACTTTCAAACTCTTTGATGGCTAGCTGTGCAGAAGAGAGAACTTAGCCAGCCTGACTACTCTTATGAATGACTTGCTTACACGGTGGCCCTTAACTAGAGTCTGGGAACTTGGATTTGGGAAGGATTCATGCTACCCTACCGGTAATAGTGACTCACTATTTAAACTGTAGAAATTATTTAGTTTATATAAAACCCTTATTTTTCTTCCGGAAGTATAGAATTTTGTTAGGTATTAGGCAGACGATGCTTATGGTCCTGTTCCCTCATAAAAATCCTGGACATCGAGACTCTAAGAAGCTTTTCTGGGAGACAGCATTTCACATGTGTTCTCAGAACTTGTTCTAGGAAAATGAAGCCATCTTTTGTGATTGCTGGAGAGGACTCTTGAGAGCCTGCTCCTAGTTCCCTCTTGATCCTGGACTTTTTTTGTTTCTTTGTATCTTTTAGCTGTGATAAATCATAACTATCAGTATCATTGTATGCCTAGTCCTGTGGGTCTTTCTAGGGAGACGTTGAACCTGAGTGTTGTCATGAAAATCTGCAACCCAGAGTCTCTGAGACATTTCCTATTCCCTGTACAGGAGCTAGTTCAGCACAGAGACATTTCTAGTAGGGACAGGAAACTGTGCCCATATTAGGCACTGATAAACTGAACAATTGGGTTGGCCATTTTAATTGACTCAGACTGTAAAGATACCGTTGCTTTTTTATCCAAATGTTCTCCTGAACTTGAATACTATAGAAGAATGGTTTTCTACTTTATTTTTCAGCCACAGAATCCTTTGTGTATGGAGAAGACCTGTGGGAAGTCCGATGTGTGAGATGTTTTAGAGTAGGCTGCTCTGGTTGAGGAAGCCCTCAGAGACTTGCCTACTATCTTATTCCTTTCTGACACAAGCTGAGAAATGTGTCTTGGAGTTTACTTTTTTAAAAAATGCATATCATTTGAGCATCCTCACCAAAGTCAATAGAGGGTAAGGTGATTGCCTCATTTACTAGCAAACTTGTAAATGGAATGATAAAATTAGATTATAAGAATATCATGTTTATCTTTTTAACCAAGAAAACAAACCTGAGCAGCAAAAGTCACAATTGTCCTAGAAAAAGACATAGCTGAAGTTCCCTTCTGTATCTGACTAACTTTAAGGAACTAATTATTTTTAAAGCATTATGAGAACACTGTACTTCACATTATTTTTAGAAAAGGTGAAAGATACACTTTCTTCCCATTTTACAGACCAGAAAGCAAAATTGTCATATTGTTGCAGAATTGAGATTTGAACATACCCCTGACTCTTGTTGCCACATCACATTATATCCTTTAGTGTCAATGTGTAAGTCATCTCTGTTTGATCCAGTAGTGCAGACTACTAATGTCACGTACCATGTTACTTTCTCTTGTGGTTGCTGAAGTCTTATGATCTGAATGAAGCTGGTTGGAAGGCCCTATTTCTAATGACCTGCAAAATAGATGGAGGGATTAGGGGAAAGATATATGGTCATTCCTTCTCAAAGAGGAGGCATTGACATCAGCATGAGCATGTAGCCAAAAATACCTTCAATGGACCAACAGTCCCTGCTAATCTGAGCACAGAGGAAATGTGCTTTAATTACCACTGGCCACAGCTATGTGAAAGATATTCTGCTATTTGTGACTGCTTCCTAGTTAGCTTGATGCCTTTGTTTAAAAAGAGAAGTTGCATTCCTGATAGCTGCTTGTCAGTTTGAGTTTCCTAATCGGCTCCAGTTTTTCTGTTTCTTGAAGTTGCGCTTCAGTGAATCCTTAAAACACTTCCTCTTCCCTCCCAGCTCATGATTATCCCACTTCAGCTTGCTCTACAACAGCTGCCTGCGATCCAGCTGTCACTCTCCAGTGCCCACAAGCAGTCCAGCAGAACAGCATCACTATGTACCTGGGCTTCGCTCCAAGAGTGTGGGGTGACACTGCTCTCCTTGGAGGATGGAGACTGAAGAATGAAAAAGTCAGGAAAAAGTTCATAGTTATAAACACACAATCTATCAGCAAAGTATGGTTCCAAAAGGTGAACAGCAGAGATAACATGTGCTCTTATTTTAACTCATTTCCTTTCTCAAGGCTCGAAGACAATGGTGAGATAGTATATGCTTCCCAACACTGGCTACCAAGCATGCTGGATTAAGGAAATTCTACTCCAGACAGAAAGAATGTGGGGTACCAGGTATCTGGTCAACATGGCATGAGGGTGGGATGGTAGTCAACAGAAACATTATATATTTGCAAAGACCAAGAAGAAGCAAACCATATTTACTTTGGGTTCAGATTGAGCTCAGGAGGTCTGCAGGGAGATTTCATATGTAATATGTTATATTATTTTACACATAGATAAATTTATAGATACACATACATATACTAACATACATATGTATACATACTTAATACTGTGGATTAAACTCAGAAGTGCTTTACCACTGAAGTACAGTCCCATTTCTTTTTATTTTAATTTTTAGTTTGAGGATCTTGCTAAGTTGTGGAGACTCTTGCTACATGGCTGAGGCTGGCCTTGAACTTGCCATCCTCCTGTGTCAGTCTCCAGAGTAACTGGGATGCACCACTGGGCCCAACTTATGGAGAGAGTGTTAAAAAGATTATCAATTCGGTTACTATTATTTATTTTAACCCTTAAAACCTAAGAAACAGGTATCCATTAATTCTCTTTAATATTATTTACTTCTTTGTGTTTTGCATTACTGGGCATTAAAACAAAGCAAATGGTCTACTATTGAACTGTATCTCATTGGTTGTATTAATTCTACATTTTTGGACTGAGGAAATCATGTCTCCAAGATTTTAAGAAATTTGCCCAAGGTAATATCATTCATAAGTGATAGGCTCAGAATATGAACTTCATTCCATTGAATTAAAACCTCATGTCTATCAACTATGCCACACTGTGACCAAAACCAGCACAGTGATATCAAGCTGCAGTTCCAACATTGCAGTTATGTTATGCTCACATCATTGGTACCTGAGTAGAAAAGAGTTAACATAGCTGGCCTCACTACTGTCTTATGAATAGTACCCTCTCTTTTCCCAGAAATTGGACCTTCTTCGTTCATTCTCTATCTTGGTTAAGGGAGGCATGTTCATGAGTACTGTTTTTCAGCTTTTCGTCACCGTGACCAAAATATCTGACGAGAACAACTTAAAGGAGGAAAGATTTTGGCTTATGGTTTCAGAGGATTCTGTCCAAGGCTGTTGGTTCCAAAGCAAAAACATCATGGCAGAAGTGTGTGGCAGAGGAAAGCTGCTCAGCTCACAGAAGCCTGGAAGCAAAGAAGGCGGCAGGGAAGGGACTACAGACAAGATGAACCTTTATAGAGTATGCCCTGGTGACCTACTTTCTCCAACTGGGTCCCACTTCCCAGTAGTCATGCAGCTATCACTTATGGATTAATCAGTCCATTTGATAGGTGAACCTATTGATGAAGTGAGAGCCCTCATGATCCAATCATTGCCTTAAACCCCACCTCTGAACCTTCCTGTGTAGGGGACCATGATTTTGGTACAATCCATAATCAAACCATAATAAGTACCAACTCTGAAATCCAGAACTTACCTTGCTGACTGCTCTTCACAACTCAGCTCATGTACCTTACTTTCCACACCTTCCTTAACCTCCAGGTAAACTCGGTTCCACTATGCACCTATGCCATCTTCAGCATCCTGTAACATATTGTGTGCACATATTCTCCCTCCACTTTAACTGAACATCTCCAGAGGCTAGGGTCATTTTCCACCCATCTTTGTATCCCTAGTGCATATCCAGTGACTGTCTCATAGTCAGTAGTTTAAGTGAATAATAGAAATAAAATAAAGAGGAGATGAATGAATGAATACCAGAATATCAAGTAAAGAATGTTTTCTTTTATTTTTAGTATTTTACCTTTTTTGTGCTAACTAAAAGAGAAAGTTTCACTCAGAACTATTGAATATTATAGTGAGCATTGTCTTCAGTGATAGTTTTACAAGAAACACAGGCGGGAAATAACAAGTACAGGATTTTATGGTTTTAATAATCATCAATTAAGGGCTTTAAATGGACCTAGGCCACCAGATATCAATAAGAAAACAGTGGTTTCTCTAAGATATTTCTTCAAATTATGAATTATGAATTATGGAAAACTACTCAGGGCATTGCATCAGGATGCCAAAATTCATATTGAACATTCTTTAAGTGCTGTCATATTTTTTTTTTCCTCCTTGATATGAAAACTGGATAAATGTGCTTTCTGGACTATGTCCCTTAATTTCTACCTAGCTTAGCAGAGTTTGACCCACAAGCTTAGGGCTGAGGTTGATCAGCTCCACCTGTTTGATTGATACCTGAGCCCTGTGTAATTGTTATGACTTGCTTCATAAGCCTGGGGACAAAATGTGGTTGTACTTCTTTTTCTAAGTAATATTTTTAGAAGAGGATTTTTCTTTGTACCAGGAAGTCTAACATCACTTAATCTATCTTCCACTCCATAACCAACAACCTTGAGGGTCTGATTAATTTGGAAAGAGGGGCTGCAATCAGCCTTACTTCCAAGTGCCAAGTACAAAGACAACCAGAAAAGCCCATGAATGCTCTGCTGCTATTGCTTCTCACCACTGCTGCCAGTTGTCATATGGCTGTTGTCTGTCCAGGCTCTCTGTTGTCTGTCCAATGGCTCTCTGTCTGTCCAGGGCTCAGTGTTCCCTCTGCTTAGAATCCTAGGCTAAAGCTCATTTCAGTTCATACCCACGTGGCCAGTAACTGTTACTCAAAGCACAGCACCTAGGCTAAGCTGCACGGTGATTCTGGCTCCAGTTGTACCCTGTGCTGGAACCACCAATTCCTAAGATACTTTGTAGAATAAAGTCATTAAAAGTGACTTCCTCTGGGCAATGTGGAGTCTTCAACAATCTGTCCTGCCAGTACAGCTTTCATCCAGACCTCTTGGCCCTCCAGTTTTTTTTTTTTTTTTTTTTTTTTTTTTTTTCACCTCACACTGTTAGGTAACTAGGGGTTATCTTCCTCCTTGTCTCCAAATCCTTACGGCTCAATATACAAGTAAATCATGCCCTTTCTTCAGGAATCCTTTTTACTTTTCAGGATATTTTCCAGAGCTATTTGCCTTGTTCTCTCCTCTAAAAGAAGAGGCCACTAACTCTATTACCATAAATAAATGCAGTAGCACCCCTTATTCACAGTTCTGTTTTCCAGGGTTTCAGTTTCCCACAGTCAACTATGGTCCACAACTTTAAATGGAAAATTTCAGAAATGTATAACTCCTAATTTTTAAATCACATGCTGGTTGGAGTGACATGATAAAATCTCATTCCTCCACCTGGAACAAGAATCATCCCTTTGTTCAGTGCATCTGCACCATATGCACTACCAGTCAGTCACCTGGGAACCATCTTGGTTAGCATAGGATTTATAGATTAAAAACTGAGTTTCTGCTTCACTGTTGTACTTGCCAGCTTACTTTTTAATTTTAATTTCATTCTTATTTATGTTTTGCCATCTACAATGTGATGTTTAGATATACCTATATATAGTGAAATGATTGCTAAAGTCAAGCAAATTAACATTTCCATCTCCTCATATAGTTATCTTTTTTGGTAGTAAGAGCACCTGAAATCTACCCTCTTCTTGAATTTTCTAGTATAGAATACAATATTATTCACTCTATATTCGATTTCTAGATTTCTTCTTCCTGTATATCTGCAACTTTGTATCCTTTGGCCTACATCTCCCATTTCCTCCCTCCCCACTCCTGTTAGCCATCATTTTACTCTATGTTTCTATGTAGTCAACTATTTTTGATTCCAAATATAAGTGAGATCATGCAGTTTGCTTCTTCTTGCATCTGGCATATTTCACATATCAGTGTCTTCCAGGTTCATCCATGTTGCCACAAATAGCAGGGTATCCTTTTTTTAAAAGGCTAAATAGAATTCTATTGCAAATGTACCACATTTTCTATATCCATTCATGTGTCAATAGGCACTCGGATCTCCATATTTTGGCCATTGTGGATAATGCTGCAATGAACATGGGAACACAGATACCTCTTCAATGTACTGCTTTCATTTCCTTTAAAATGAACCTCTCCAGAAGGATCACTGAATCATATGATAGTTTTATTTTTTATTTTTTTGAGAAAAATTTCATACTGTTTTCCACAATGGCTGCATAAATCTACATTCCCATCAACAGTTCACAAGTTTCCCTTTTCCTTATAACCTTGTGCATATTTGCCATCTCTCATCTTCTTGATAAGAGTCATCCTAGCCAGTGTGAGGTTAGCATTATTACACTGTGGTTTTGATTAACCTTTTCCTGATGATTTGTGGGGTTGAACACCTTTTATTTGTTGGTTGTCTTGATGTCTTCTTAGAAATGATGCCTGTTCAAGTCCTCAGCCCATTTTTGAATCAGGTTATTTGTCTTCTTGCTATTGAGTTGGATTATCAACTCCTTATCAGATATGTGGCATACAGATATTTTCTTATATCTGTAGCTTGCATTTCCACTGTTTGTTTCTTTTCTGTGCAGACTTTTAGTTTGACATAATCTGTTTTTTGCCTTTGTTGCTTAAGCTTTTTATGTAATATTTAAAAAAATCATTGTCAAAGCTACAGTTGAGGAGCTTTCCCCTATGTTTTCTTCTAGGAGTTTTGCAGTTTCAGGTCTTATATTTAAATTGAATCCATTTTGAGTAGTTTTTTAAAATTTTTTTTGTGGATGACATAAGATAAAGGTCTAATTTCATTCTTCTGCCCACAAACAGCAAATTTTCTCCATATAGTTGCTGCTTTGTTTTCAACTGTATTTCTAGATAAGGAAATTCTGTAACAATGTGTATGTTTATGGGTGCATCCTTAAGGGGATCAGAGTCCCAGTGGAAGACAAGTCTCCAGTGTGCATAGTTAAGGATATTGAAAAGCCATCAGAGACCCTAATTGCACCTTTGGATTTCCTTTCTCCCAAGTGGGATATTTATGGAGCACACTGTTCTCCTGAGATGGTTGATCAGGGGGATTAGGTATATGGGTTGACTATCCATTATCTGAAATGCTTGGAACCAGAATCTGGTTCTGATTTGGGGAGTTTTAGGATGTCTGCATATTCATATTGAGGTGCCTTGGGGATGGCACCCATGCTTAAAGTTCATTTATGTATAATATGCATAGCCCAAAGGTAATGGTAATGTAATACAATATTTTAAATAATTTTGTGCATGAGACGAAGTTTTTTTTGTAGTTGTTTTTCTCTTTGTTTTTGAGACAAAGTTTTATTATGTGGTATTTTCCATCTGTAATATCATGTCAGTGTTCCAAAAGTATCAGATTTTGGGACATCTTGGATTTTGGATTTTCAGATTAGGGATGCCCAACCTGTATTACAGCCTCAGTCCAATAAAGGCCAAGGGCAGAATACCAGCAGTAATTTCCATTTATTGATATGGGAGTCACTGTAGTAACCACCTTTACTGAATACCATTTTGTGTGTCAAATGCTGCAGCAGGAACTTCACATATGTCTCATATATTATGTTTATGCATATATAATATATTATATCCCATGTTAATTTTGAGATCACAGTAATCTTTATAACAAAGACTTATCCTTTGAACATAACTTTAAATGAGCTTAAGTCTAGTCTACTTTGGAACCATCCTAATATGAAGCAAGGTGAGAAGCACACCCTTTATTCAGGTAAGGTGGGGCACATATGTCTTATTTATTCATGAACTCAGAGGGGAACTAGGAAATGGCTGAGGCCAGGATGGGAAGAAATAAAATTTGTTTCCACTGTGTTGGTGACTGCAGAATTCTTACTTGACAAAAATCATAATCCATTTTAGCATTTTGTTGGCAATTGACACCATCCTTGGTTTTATATATATATTTATATATTTTTTCCAAGTACATTTCTCTTATCTCATTTGGAATAGGCAACTTTTTCACTTCTAGATTCTTAACATCTCCTCTGTTTTCTGTAATTATGCAAAAATTACAAAAGGTAACAATGTTTACATTCTCAAATTCTGTCATACTCTGGGAGAGAATTCATCTCCCAGGGAGATTTCTGTTTATTTAAAGCCACTTAGATCTTCCCTCCCAACTGCTTTCGGCTGATCCTGGGACTCCATTCCCTTGCCATTATGTTCATTCAAGCCTTTCAAGCTTGAAAATTGCTCTTCTTGGAGGGTTATGAAGTACTCTATGCTGAATAGATAGATTGTGCTTATTTACTGTCAGCATCAGTACTGGTTGATGGATGAGGGTTTGTACTATAATTAAAAGCAGCCTTTAGATCATACCATCCAAGTGAAGTAGAGAACTAATATAAATATGCAAATTAAACTAGCCAAGAACATTTTTTAATTGACCTAGATGAAGTGGTTTTGCATCTTAAATTATTTACAAACTCTAAGGGGCTCATTTTGCTCTTTTATAACCCAGTAGAAATAAAGTGAATTAGTGATAAAGAAGTGGTACTGTAGGAAGATCTTTAGATAAATGACTGTTAAAGAAAGTTTAAGTCAAAAAAGTAATGAAAGATTTGAAATCCTAATAATTTTAAAAACATATTTAAACTTTTTAATTGATACATAAGAATTGTACATATTTATGGGTACAGTGTGTTGTGACATTTTATTACATTGAACGATTGCAATGAACAAATCAGAGTAATTGGTGTATCTATAACTCTAAGTAGTATCACAGCTTCATTTCTTTGTATCAGGAGAATTCAGAATTTCTTTCTACTAGCTATTTTGAAATATACAGTTAATTGCCATCAGGCATAGTTATCCTACTGTGCCACAGAAAGTTGGAAACTACTCTTCCTATCCAGCTGCACCCCTTTATCCACTAACCATCCTCCATTCTCTCCTTCCCCTGTCCCCTCAGCCTTTCCAACCTCTGGTAACTGCTATTCTACCTTCTATGAAATTAACTCTTTTAGTTTCTCCAAGTAAGTGAAAACATGCAGTATCTTTTTTTCTGTGCCTGACTTATTTTACTTAACTTAATGTCCTCTAGGCTCATATATGTTGCTGTAGATGATGAGATTTCATTCTTTTTATGGCTAAATAGTTTCAGCATGCAGCATATACATATTACATTTTCTTTATCCATTCATGCATTGATGGACACCTAGGTTATTCCATATCTTGGCTATTGTGAATAATGCTGCAGTAGATATAGTATTGTGGATATTTCTTCAACATATCCATTTCCTTTCTTTGGGTATATAACCAGGGTGGAATTGCTGGCTCATATGGTAGCTCTATTTTTAGCTTCTTTTGAAGAACTTCCATAGTGTTTTCCATAATGGCTATACTAATTTACATTCTTACTATGAGGGATGCATGAGAACACATGGCTACATTCTTGCCTGCATTTGTTATTTTTTGTCTTTTCAATTATAGACATTCTAACTGGGAAGAGATGATATCTCATTGTGGTTTTGATTTGCATCTCTCTGATGATTAGTCATGTTGAGCATATATTTTTCCATCTATTTGTTGGCCATTTGTGTGTCTTCTTTTGAGAAATAGTGATTGAGAATGTTTGTCCATTTTTAAAATCAATTTAATTTTTTTGCTGTTGTATCACTGTTATATATTCTAGATATTAATTCCTTCTAGGAGTAATTAGCAAATATTTTCTCCCATTTAGTAGCTTTTTAGTCTGTTGATTATTTTCTTTGCTGAGCAGAACATTCTTAGTTTAATATAATCTCTTTTGTCAATTTTTGCTTTTGTTGCCTATACTTTTGGGGTCATAGATAAGAAATCTTTGCCCAGACCAACATCCTAAAGCTTTTACCCTATGTTTTCTTCAGGTAGTTTCATAGCTTCAGGTCTCATATTTAAGTCTCTGATCCATGTTTAGTTGACTTTTAGGTATGGTGAGAGATGGGGTCTAGCTCTTCTGCATTTGGATATTCAGTTTTATAGCACCACTTTTGAAGTAAAAGTCATAATTTTAAATTTTTCTTCAAAATTCTTCTCTCCCATACTTTTCAGGAGATGAGAGTGTTTTGCCATGATGCTAGTGAAGCTTTACACTTCAAGCCCCTCACTGTGACGGGCTTCTTTCAAGGCCCTGGAGGGAGCCCTAGCAACTTTTTCATGTGGACATGTGATTTAATAAAATTTGCAGAAATACAGTATCTAACTGAGATCTGTTTAAGACTCTGTCTTGTTCTTTGATTGTTTTCTCTGCATATTAACTTTTGCCTGGTGACCTTTGAAGGGTTGTGAGCATTTTGGGGGATTTTAAAATGAGAGTAGATTTAGTGGGTTAGCATCTGAAGTGTTTACAGTCATTTGAATTATTTTTAGTTCTTCTATGAAGATGGTTTTCAGGTGGTTGTGTGCCACATTAAGAAGGAGGACCAGAGGCATATTGTGACATACCAGTACCCAGCACTGGAAGCATGTGGGTGCTGAAGGAGAAGCAAGGCTAAAACATGTAGATGCAAAAGCTTATTGGGGGCTGGGGTTGTGCTCAGTGATAGAGCACTTGCCTAGCACTTGTGAAGCACTGGGTTCAATCCTCAGCACCACATAAAAATAAACAAAATAAAGGTATTGTGTCCATCTGCAACTAGAAAATATATTAAAAAAAAGCTTATTGGTAGAAAATTATTTCAATCATCAGATGGGAACGGTTGTAAGTAGAGGATTTGGCTCTTGTTGATTCTTAGTCAAAATGAATGCATTTTCATATTGGGGACTCAATAATACCATATATATAACCAATAGCCCACTCTATGGTTGATGGGAATTTCTAAAATAGAACTGATCAGAGGGTGTATGTCTGTAGGATTTAACAAATAGTAAGAAGGACTGTGTATGAGGTCATGTGTTTTGGTCTTCTCAAATATCTATACAAAGAAACAGGTTTTAGTCAGTCATGTTAGAAGACAGTGTGAATTACCTTTTAATTCTCTTTAGGTAATATTATAATAAACCATGATCATATGAAGAGGCAATAAGGGATCAGGCAACCAACACCGTAGGGAAAAACAATTTCAGAGCTATGCAAACAGTTATTTCCTTTCTATTTTCTAGAATTATGCATGCAATGTTAGAAGTATTTTTCAGCTTCTTAAAATTTCTAAATTATGGTGATCTGTTTTCTCATACTGAAAAAATATTAGCTTTTCTACCTAATTTTACATTTGCAGTTTTATCTTCTTTTTTCTTAAAAAGTTCCCCCACAAAACCAAAATGTGTCTTTTCACCATATTTCAAAGTGATATATTCTTTTTCTTTCTCACAGAATAACACATTTCAAGTCTTATTTATTGGGAAGTTGTGATCTATGAAAGTATTTCATAGCTATGGTTTTCCTTGGGGAAATTTGCTCAGTCTCCCCAGGCTGACAATTCTTTATCTATAAAATAATAGAAAGAACAGGCTATCTCATAGGTTTGCTTTTAGGATTCAGTGAGGTCAAATGACACACATGTAAGTGTGTTCTAAGTGATGACGTCTATTTAAGCAGTCAGCCTGGCTCACAGTTTTCAAACGAGGCTACCCTCTGCTTGATTCTCTCTCTTTCTTGGGCCTCTTCATTTCCCCACCTGTAGAATAAGGGAAATATATCCAACTCATACAATTTCTATTATTCATTATCTTTGTCAAAGAATGCCTTTGAAGGAACTATAGGGTTTACAGAAACCTTTTAAAATTAACTTGTTGCATTTGGATAAAATGTATTATTATATCTGTTCTTTCATTTGTATGAGATTCACTTATTTCACAGCCATGTATATTATACTACATTTAGCATTGTAATTGATGGTATTTTGATTTTTGAGCTTGAGCATTATGAATAAGAACAGCATGTAGCTAAGTCTGAAATACTTTGTCACATCAATCATACTATGAAGGCTCATCAGGTCAGAGAAGCAATAGCAGGCACTATTAAATTGTAGGGATTGTATTGTATTGTATTGCAAGGATCACAGACTTTGGTAAGATGACTTAATAAAGCATCTTTATTTTCTATCAGATTAAAAAAGCATATAGTTTTTCTTATTCTTTCATAGCTCATCATTTATTTCTAAAAAATAGGGTTAAGTAATATAGAAAAAGCTCTCCCAAACGTTTATTCTTATCCACCCCTTATCCATCAGGACAGATTTCTCCTCTCATATTTGAAAATTTCTTCCCTTACATTGCTGCATCTCATCTAGAGCTAATTAGGGAAATTGCCTTAGAGTCTAAATTTTGGGGGTACTTAGCATAGCTCCAGAGATCAGACAATAATATAGAGGCACAGGATTAGGAAGAGAATGACAACATTTGCTAGCAATAAACAGAAAAAGATAGGAGATGTTATATATATGTACAATAAGCTCTTGAGTCTAGTTTCCTGGCAACAATGTCCTTTCAAGCACATCTAGAGTGTGTGTATTTTTTTTTTTTTTTTTTTTTTTTTTTTTACTGTGAATTTTTAACTTGAACCTTTTTGGTTCCAGTTATAATAGGTGCATAACAAACCACCCATAATTTTAATATGCTTACAGATTGGGGGGGGGGGTTCAGGGATTTTGACACAGCACAGTAGGGACTTTTCTCTGTTTCATAATGTCTGACCCTCAGCTGGAAGAGTGGAACAGTGCATGGTGGTGGCTTGAATGGCTAAGGGCCCGAATCACCTGGAGGCTTTTCCACTCACACATCTGACTCCTGGGCTGGGAGGACTCAAGTTTGGTTTCACCTGGAACTATTGACCAGAGAGTCTATTGTTGGCCATATGGCTTGGGCTTTCTCAGAACATGGCAGCCCTGACAATTTAGGAGTCCAATGGAGAGTGTGCCTATGAACCAGGGGTATGTCCAAGCCTTTTATGGCACACGCTCAGAAGTGACAAGTGTTACTTCTGTCATACTCTATTTATCCAAGCAGTCACAAGTTTATCCAGATTCCAAGGGAATATAGACCCAACTTCTCAATTGAAAAGAAATTTCAACCATGTTTTAAGACTGTCTTACTGTACCAGTTTATCTTAACAACTAAGGATAAAAAGCAAACACGCACAATTGTTTTCCCTGGATGACATGGATCAAGAAAGAATATACATACAAAAGTCCTCGACAAAATATGAGAAAACTGAATTTAGAAGTATATAAAAAGGTTTATATACCATAACCAAGTGGAATTTGTCCAGAAAATATAAATTTAGTTCAACATATGAAAATCAATCAATATACTATACCAAATTAATACAGGAAAAAGCACATGATCATCTCAACAGATGCAGAAAGAGCATTTGACAAGATGTAATGCTCTTTAATGATTAAAAATATTCAACAAATTAAAAAGGAACTTTCTCAGCTTAGAAAGGTCATCTGTGAAAAACCCACAGCCAATATTAAATTTAATGGTCTAGACTGGAAGCTTTCCCTATAAGATTAGAAAAAGTATGATGAGGGGCTAGGGATATAGCTCAGTTGGTAGAGTGCTTACCTCCCATGCACAAAGCCCTAGGTTCAATCCCCAGCACCCCCAATAAAGAAAAAAAAAAAAAAAAAAAGGTATGAGGATGTCTAATCTCATCACTTTTCCTGAACATTGTACTAGAGGTTCTAGTGAGGGCAACTAGGAAAGAAAATGATAGAGGCATCCAGATTAGAGAGGAGGAAATATAACTTTCTCTATTTCCAGATGATATGGTTTTGTATATAGAAACATGTAAGGAATCTACCAAAAAACTATTAGAATTAATAAATGAGTGCAACAACATTGCAGATATAAGATCAATATGTAAAAAAAAAAAAAAAAGAAAAGAAAAATGAGGTGAGATATCATACCACTGTATTTGAAAAGATTTGTGCAGTGAAGAGTCATGTGCTGATATCCTATATTCTATGCTTGAGCTTTTCGAACTAGAGGATCAGTTTCTCCATGAAGGCTCATAAAATATGTTAACCTTGTGCTTGGCATGAAGACCCAATGAGATAATTTGACGACAACATATTGCTTCTATTAACACACCAGATCATCAAGACAAATCTGAGGCAAAGCAAAGATCAGAATTCAGCAATCCCTTAATACTCAGCTTGAATTGACTTAATGAAAGACAGGTTACACCCAGAAGGAAAACTAACAATCTGATGATTGCTGTAAATAACAATTTTGTAACTGGAATATGTTTCACTTTTTAAAGACCCAAGTCACCTTTCAGGTCAATCCTATATCATGGCCATGTATCCAATTTTTCTATAACACAATGGATAATAATATAACAGCAAACATTGATTTAAGAGCCTACTACATGTCAAGTGTTATTCCTACTACTACATGAATCTGATCCTAACAGCAATACTATATTGTCTGCTTGTTTGTATAGGGAAACTGAAGGATATGGAGATTATATACTTGGTAAAGTTCTTGAAGTTCATAGAGAAATGGAGCTGGCATTTGAATCCAGTTTGTGTTATTACTGCCTGATAATGCAAAGTTTTGTGTATTTGATAGCCCTTTTAGGATTGTGGCTACAAAACACCAAATTAAATTCTGATTCAATCTAATTAATTTAATTCAATAAGTATGCATCAAAAAACTCTTCAATCTTACTGAACTACTATTTAGTGAGGGGTTAATAGAAAGCCAGCACTGGCATATAGAACTGACAAGCTGAACACTTTACCTTTAAGGAAAGAACAGTCCATGAGGAGAGAAAAACACATTAATAATTGCAGTACTGAGAGAGCCAACCTCAAGCCCCAAACCCGGCGGCAGGCCCCAGCCTGCAGGCGGCTTCTGGGACGAGGGCAGGGCAGCAAGAGACTTCCCAAGCAGCCCTGCTCCCTCCCATGGCAGGCCTGGTCCACAGCCAGGTTCTTAGAGCAGGCCCACCCAATGGGAGCTTTTCTGCACAAAGCCAACCCCAAGCCCCGGACCCAGCAGCCCCCATCCGGCCCACAGGTGGCTTTTGGGACCAAGGCAGGACAGGGAAAGGCTTTCTCAGAGCAGCCTGGCCCCCGCAGGTGGGGGCAGGCACTGTCTATAGCCAGCTTCTAGGAGCAGGACTGCCCAGTGAGAGGATTTCCATGCAGAACCAGCCCCCCGCCCTGGACCCAGTAGCGGGCTAGGGGCAGCTTTCTTCAGAAGCACTGCATTATCAAGTTACTCCAAGACTTCAGGCTACTGAAGGTTAAGAGGTGATATACTGGAAATCTACAGGGACACTGTAAGCCAAAGAGGAAATCTATAATATTTCAGAGTCCCACTGATATCTGACCAATATGAGAAAACAAGGGAAGAAAATGTCCAAACAAACCTAGATACTATATCAATAAAACCCAATGACAGCACAGCAGAAGAAATGTCTGAAAGGGAGTTCAGAATGTACATAATTAATCAGGGAAGCAAACAAGGAGATGAAGGAGCAAATGCAGGCATTGAAGGAAGAGATGAAAGAGCAAATGTAGGCATTAAATGATCGCACGAATAAACAGTTAAAAGAGCAAATACGAGAAGCAAAAGATCATTTCAATAAAGAGTTAGAGATACTGAAAAAAAAAAAACACCAGAAATCCTTGAAATGAAGGAAACAATAAACCAAGTTAAAAACTCCATAGAAAGCATAACCAATAGGATAGAACACCTGGAAGAAAGAACCTCAGACATCAAAGACAAAATATTTAATCTTGAAAACGAAGTTGACCAAACAGAGAAGATGGTAAGAAATCATGAACAGAATCTATAAGAATTATGGGATATCATGAAAATGCCAAATTTAAGAATTATTAGGATTGAGGAAGGCTTAGAGAAACAAACCAAAGGAATGAACAATCTATTCAATGAAATAATATCAGAAAATTTCCCAAATCTGAAGAATGAAATGGAAAACCAGGTATAAGAGGCTTATAGGACTCCAAATATACAAAATTACAACAGACCCACACCGAGGCATATTATTATGAAAATACCTAACATACAAAATTAAGACAGAATTTTAAAGGCTGCGAGAGAAAAGAATCAAATTACATTCAGGGGGAAACCAATAAGAATATCAGCAGATTTTTCAATCCAGACCCTAAAAGCTAGAAGGGCCTGGAACAACATTTACCAAGCCCTGAAAGAAAACGGATGCCAACCAAGAATCTTATACCCAGCAAAACTCGCTTTCAGATTTGACGACAACATAAAATTCTTCCATGATAAACAAAAGCTAAAAGAATTTAGAAAAAGAAAGCCGGCATTACAGAACATTCTCAGCAAAATATTCCATGAGGAAGAGATGAAAAACAATGATGCAAATCAGCAACGGGAGGAACTAGCCTAAAGGAATAACCAAATAAAGGAGAAACCAAATCATGTCTAAAAACAAAAATGAGTCAAATTACTGGGAATACAAATCATATCACAATAATAATCCTGAAGGTTAATGGCCTGAACTCATCAATCAAAAGACATAGACTGGCAGATTGGATTAAAAAGAAAAATCCAACAATATACTGCCTGCAAGAGACTCATCTCATAGAAACAGATACCCACAGACTAAAGGTGAAAGGATGGAAAAAAACATACCATGCACACGGACACAGCAAAAAAGCTGGAGTATCCATCCTCATTTCACATAATGTGGACTTCAAGCCAAAACTAGTCAGAAGGGATAAAGAAGGACATTACATACTGCTTAAGGGAAGCATAAATCAGCAAGACATAACAATCATAAATATCTATGCCCCAAACATTGGCTCATCCATGTACGTCAAACAAATCCTTCTCATTTCCAGAAATCAAATAGACCACAACACAATAATACTAGGCTATTTTAACACACCCCTCTCACCACTGGATAGATCTTCCAAACAAAAATTGAATAAAGAAACCGTAGATCTCAATAACGCAATCAACAATTTAGACTTAACGGATATATATAGAATATGCCATCCAACAAAGAACCAATACACTTTCTTCTCAGCAGCACATGGATCCTTCTCTACAATAAACCATATTTTATGCCACAAAGCTAATGTTAGCAAATACAAGAAGATAGAGATACTACCTTGTATTCTATCAGATCATAATGGGTTGAAATTAGAAGCTAATGACAGAATAAAAAACAGAAACTTCTCCAATACCTGGAGATTAAATAATACACTATTATATGATGAATGGATAACAGAAGACATCAGGAGAGAAATTAAAAAAATTCTTAGAAGTAAATGAGAACAAAGACACATCATATCAAAATCTCTGGGACACTATGAAAGCAGTACTTAGAGGAAGATTTATTTCATGGGGTGCACTCAACGAAAGAAGTAAAAATCAACAAATAAACGACTTAACACTATAGCTCAAAGTCCTAGAAAAAGAAGAGCAGACCAACACCAAAAGTAGTAGAAGACAGGAAATAGTTAAAATCAGAGCTGAAATCAATGAAATTGAAACAAAAGAAACAATTGAAAAAAATTAACAAAGTAAAGAGTCGGTTCTTTGAAAAATAAACAAAATTGATATACCCTTAGTCACACTAACAAAGAGAAAGAGGGAGAAAACTCAAATTACTAAAATTTGGAATGAACAAGGAAATATCACTACAGATACGAGTGAAATACAAAACATAATCAGAACCTATTTTGAAAATCTATACTCCAACAAAACAGAAAACCTCGAAGACATCAACAAGTTTCTAGAGACATATTAATTACCTAAACTGAACCAGGAAGACATACACAACTTAAATACATCAATTTCAAGCAATGAAATAGAAGAGGTCATCAAAAGCCTACCAACAAAGAAAAGTCCGGGACCAGATGGGTTCTCAGCAGAGTTCTACAAAATCCTTAAAGAAGAGCTCATTCCAATACTCCTCAAAGTATTCCATGAAATAGAAGAGGAGGGAACCCTCCCAAACTCATTCTATGAAGCCAATATCACTCTGATAGCTAAACCAGGCAGAGACACATCTAGAAAAGAAAATTTCAGACCAATATCCTTAATAAACATGGACGCAAAAATTCTCAACAAAATTTTAGCAAATCACATACAAAAACATATTAAAAAGGTAGTGCACCATGATCAACTGTTGATGCCAGCTGTCAGTCAGATACCGAAGTTGCTTATACAGGATTGCAAGTGATGACTGTTAAATTTCCAGAATTTTGCATGGTTTAAGCACAACCATTAAAAAATTTAAATTATATAAGCTTACAATTAGAGGAACTTTGTTAAAATAAAGTTAATAAACACTCAAAATGCATCCTTCCAAATTAATTTACTACATTTTAGTATTATCTGGAATCTTGAAGGTGGAAATACTACATAATCAGTTATTTCACATTTGTTCTCAAATCCACATTCAGTGATATAATGTGATAGCTTGACATCAACCATAGTGGGAATATTTGCACCTTGGAAATTAGCAAACACACCTCAATAGATAACACAGAATCAAAATGACTGCAGTGAATGTTTTAAGTAGTGGGTTCTTTGAAGGCATTAGTTTGCTTATACTTCATTTGCTTCACAATGATTATTTCTTAAAAACTTCAAATAAACTATATTTGATAATTTTCAAAAGGAAATCATCTTCGGAGCCTTTATAATTAAAAAGAAAATGTCCAATACACAGTCCTATGCTGTATAGTAACCACTTTAATTCTTAACTGTTTCTTCTGGTACTTGTTTCATGTTTAGAAACACTATTATTACATTGCTTTTCCTTGAGCTACCAATTTTCATCATTATCTATTAACTTCCTAGTATAATAGATGAAAATATTGCTCTTTTTAATTCCATCCTTCCCTTGACACCCATTTTCCCAACTAAATTAGGGACACCAGTGTTTTTAGTTAACCCTTTGATTGATGTTTATCTTATTGTTACCATGTGTAGCTTGTTAACTGTCAATGCAACCAGAATATACGGAAACTCTTTCCTCTGTAACATTTTTCCCTAAATTTAGTAATTAATTCCTTGTATAATTTTTTTCATTTCATAATCTCCCTATACTCATAAAATTTAGTTCAATAAATATTAACCATCATTGCTGTTGTTGAGTCTCTTACTATTCTCCATGTAAGTCAAATTATATTGAAATGTTTTAGCACATCATCTATTTTAGCAATCCCTGTCGTCCTCCCTCCTGCTGGAGTCTTTTAATCTTTTTCCAGTTTGTTCTGGTTTCTCTCTAGGCTTATATGCACAAGTCATCCTGAAACATATTTAATCTCTTTTTGTAGTAGGAGCTGTTGTGTTTAGAAAATATTTGTCTTCTTTCTTACTTAATTCTACTGCTTTACTATATTATATCTACCAGTGGCTTCCTAAAAGAGAGTGCATAAGAGAGATTTTATGAGACAGAAAAATACTTTATTCTGCCACATTTGATTCAAGGATTTGAAGGAAAAATTCTCCTGTCTTGGAATTTTGAGGCACTTCTTTGGCTTCCAGCAGTCCATGTTGCTGGTGAGATGTCTGCTGTCTGTTCCCTTGTATTTGACCTTCTTTTTCTGTCTGGAAGCCTTTTGGTTCTTCTCTTTATTCCTGATATTCTAAATTTTCAAAATAACCTTCCCTTGTGTGTTTTTTAAAATTCAGTGAGCCGGGAATTCATTGAACTTTTATTTTTCTTAGGATTTATTAAAGAAGAGTTCCTTACCTTCCAACCATGCTATTCATTTTTATTATTTTTTAAAAATTGAGAAATTGTATTTTTCAGTTTCCTAAAGGTCTTTCCAAATCACCTGTTTTCAATGCATCAGGTGCTACACTTACTTGGAATTTTACTTATATCTACTCCGAGATTCTTTTTATGATATCATATTTTTTCTATACCATTCATTTATTGGTGTGATATATATTCAGAATTAAATTTTCCCATTTATCTTATGTTATGCTCTTTAGTTTTCATTCATTTTACTGAGTACTTTATGGGATTTTTCAAGCTGCAAATCAGTGTCTCAGAAAAATATGACATTTTAAGGTTTATTAACTTTAAAACCTATGAACCAAGTCATATTTTGTTTCTTCTTACCTTTCCTTCTAGTCCCATAATTAGAATAATATTTATTATATATTTTATAGATATTATTTGATATTCCATTGTGTGTTGGTTATAGGGAGACTGTCAAGTGCCTAATTTATTCAATTTTCTACAGTTCTTGGTGTTATTAGGCTTTAAGAAAAGTTTATTTATTGAATGAATAACTAGTAGGATTAACCCTTCCAGAAATAGATTTTTTGAAAAATAACTTCTTGTTCCAAGTTAACTTTTATTTGGGCAACATATGCTACGAATACATTAGAAACCTTACTTCCTGGCCTGCAACATTGTGATCTACAGAATGAAGAAAAGTAGTTGTGATCACTTCTTGGATTATATGTTTTTGGAAGGAGCTGTTGTTCTCCTTAATACAATAACAAAAATATCCATTACTAAATACTTTTAAAATGAGAGATGGTTAAATGACTCAGATTACAGGATAGCCTAATAACTTCCCAATTTAGGTCAATTTTTCTTTTTGAGGGGCTCCCTTTAACTAGCCTACTAGAGTGAATCTGAGATCTTGCTTCAGGTGAGCCTTTGCCAAGCTCCCAGCTCATGGATGTTTCAATATTTCCAAGTGCTCTCCTTTAAATATAATTCAGATTTGCATATCAAACATTTTAGAAAGGAGATCTCTAAAATGATGCAGATTTGGCTTTTGTAGATTGAAAGTGAAAAACTTGCAGTTTATTAAGTCTACTTGCATGAAGGTTGATTAGCCCTGGCGACAAGGCAGATGCTAGGAAAAGTTCCACTCAGTGACCTACAGAATTGACCTAGAGAATTCTTTCACTTGCTTTGTTCTTATTCTCTTTCACGTTTTCTTCCTTCCTTCTTGTCTAGATGTAAAGGGACAAATTAACCCCTAGCTCAGCCTTTGAGTTTCCCTTGCTTTTCTTGTACTCTGGGTGATGAGGTGAGAGAGGGAAGTTGACATGTAGGTAGGAGTAAGGTGAGTGGGTTGCAAGTGTGCCAGACTTCCAAAGAGTCATCAATAGCCTGTGATGGTGAAGCATACAGTTTAGCATCATTCAAGTGAACAACATTGCCTTGGGATTGCCATCTGATTCTAACACTAGACAAAAAGATCCTTGAGATCTCAGAATCAATCACCATTTCTTCCTTTTTTCTTTCCTTTCCTTTAAACACTATTATGGGCCAGACACCGTTCTGGTGAACAAAACAGGTGAGCACACACTGACAAAGATAAAATATACATCAGATAATTTATGCATCTAGTATTTTAGAAAGTGTTAAGTGTTGTGAAGAAAAGTAAAGTGGGGAAGGTCATAGGTCATCCTGGACACCAGGAATGAGACTATAGGCTCCACCCAACCTACCAAATCAGCATATCCAAGGGTGTGGGGAGCAGGTATCTGAATTATAAACAAACTCCTCCCGGGATCATGAGGCATTTCAAAGTTTGCAAGTCACAGATCTAAATAAAATTCCTTGTACTGCAATATATCTCACAAGCAGAGAGAGAACATTTCCCCCCAAAATTTTCATAGATTTTGCTACTCATTGAAGCTGTTTCTCTCCATTTGATTTTCCTTTGAACAAGTATTGAACACTTCTTAGCAATCTCATACTTTTTCCTTGACTCACATGCTGGTATCTGAGGGTTGGCTTTCAGAGGAGATGGTAAAGTTAAGAATACCAGAAATCTAGTCGGCAAGATTCCCTGATTGGTATCAATAAAATAACCCAGAGAAGATGATACTTAACTATAAATTACCATAACAAAATAATTAACTGTCATATTACTTTATTCAATTACATAGCAGTGCTTTTGTTTGGACATGAAGATGCAATTCAATTTTCTTTTGCTAAAAACATGCAGAGTCATAAATTTTTATTATCTTTATCTATGGAAACAGACCACTCTGAATGACTCTAACATCATAGGACCTGTTGACTAAACATTAGACAGGGCAATAAATCTTGATGAACTTTGTCCAGTGCTTGCATTAGTGGAAGATTAAAAACTGAAATATAAAGCAAACGATGTAACAAATAACCCCTGCTCTTCAGAGGTAGAGGGACTGGAATTTGCTATAGTGAAAAGCAAAGGAAACAGTTCTTTCTCTTCAGATTCTCTTAACAACCTCAGGTTTCTATTGTAGTAGATACTGGAGTCTTCACATGAACTGGGTGTTTGTGCAGGACACAAGAAAATAGTCTTTCTGGCTTTTATGAGAGCCATGGGAAATGGCATAGAAATGAGGGCAGGAAATGAGTCGGACATTTCCCATTAGTTTTACAATGAGAGCGAATTATTAGTTTATTCCTTAAAATTATCCTATACCAACAGGGTTTTTATATTTTAAGCATATAACTTGAATATGCTCCAATTTAACTTTGGCTCCAAGCAAAGAGGACATATTGGGATTTAAACTGAGGAAGCAAATATATGCTTTTCTCTCTAAAGAGCCGGTTCCTTTTTGAATGGTTCCTAATTTTGAAATTGCTGGTATTTTGTTAATGAGGTTGGGAAACTAGCAGAGAAGCATCTTGATATAGAGTTCTGAAGTTGGATTCAGAAGACCTCAGTTTTAATCCATGTTATTTCTAATTGCTTGTGTAGTCTTTTTGAACCTCTACTTTTCATTTGAAAAAAAAAAAGAGAATAATATATAAATCTCAGGACTGTCAGGAGCATTAAAATAAATGCAAAATCAGTTGGCAGAGTATCTACAACAGAGAACATGCTCAACTGGTGGTAGTTCATATAATGAATATGATACAACATGATGCCTCATCCAAGAATAGGTGGACTTTATCCAGTCTGTAAGACTTTTTATACCTGTAGGAGGAACTTTCAATGACAGAATTTATTATCGGTGATTTTAGCAAAAATATTACATGGTTTCTTTGGATACTGCATTTGCTGTACATGATCATACTAACAAAGTGCCAAGACCCTCTGCAGCAATATGCCACAAATATGCCATTGGTGTGTTTTAATAATGCTCTTCATAAAGTGAAGATCTACTTTGAAAGATAATCCCAAGACTGTATCCTTGATTCTGTTGGTTTAGATAAAAGAAAACCCTGGTGGGTGTGCAGGGGTAGTTAGGAAGAGGCAGAGGTGTGTGTGACTGGGAAGGGGTTGGAAAATTTGCTAGGATTCTGGTTTTAAAACTTTTATAAATATTAGAAGAACTGAAGTAAGAGCACAGTGCTAACGATGAGAACACAATGGTTCTTAGCTTAAGTAAGAGATTGTGAACAACTAGGGACACTGCCCTGGGCAATAGCAGGTCTGCTGTCACTAGATGCCTTCCTCTCTGGCTGCCACAGGATCTGTGACAGCAAGATCTGCAATTTATCTCCAATCTTACAAAGGCAAGCCAGAGGGCTCTAGATAGGACTTCTGGGAAACATAGCATGGATGTACTTTCTTGTTTCTCATAATGCAGAAAATAAGCTTAATCCTGGGACAGAACATGGGCAGAGGGAGAGGAAAATCAAACACTTGCCCTCTAGCCTGACAGAACCCAGGTGTGACTAGGACTGTTCATTCATTCTTCATGCCTTTCCATGTGACAAATCACTCAGCTTCATGTCCCCACATCAGACTCAGAAGAAATCGTTCATATAGTGTCAGGACAACTTCCAAATTGTTTCCTGTACGAAGGATAGTCTTTCATAAAATGTAATTCCTTTCTCTTATGTGCCAATTTTATGAAGAATTGAGCCGGTACAGTTGTTTTCAAATTAGTCATTAAGCATTTCAACAATCTTTTTCAGTGTGAAATCTATAAATTCCAAGTAACTAGAAGAAGAAAATGACTTAGTGTGTCTCTAAGCAGTATATCATTTCCAAATCAAATAATTTCAAAAGTGTCACTATTATATTTGTACAGCTCATTAGTAGCACAGTATTGTCCATGCAGATTTGGTTTTTAATTGCTCCTTAGGAGAACATTTGTTAGAGTTTTGCTCTTTTTTAAAAAATTTGCCCTTGAGGCTAGAATAAAAGGTTATAGAATCACAGAACCAGTTTGTCTCAGGGCATTTTTTTCCCCTATCAGAAAGATAGTCCTATTCAATAAAACAATTTCCAAGCAATTTACTCCAAAAAGTACACAGGCTAAAGCACTGTGGGAGGGGCACAGGGATGAAGAGGGAAACATACAGAAAACCAGGGTTTGGCTCCACACCTGACAGGCCCTGGGACTCCCTTGGGAAGGCAATGCCTACATAGGACACAATTAGACCATAAAGCAAGGCAGCCTTGGAAGACTTTGTGCCAGAGAAATCCTGCAGGCAGCAAGAGTTCTAGGAATGGGAAGTCAGCCAGTAAGATTAGGCTCTTGGTGTAAGTGATGATCTCCTAAAGCCTTTGGGCAATACTTAAAAGTAAAGGAGAATGGACTGGAGCAGGTGGAAAGCAGTGAGTTTTACAGACTTGAACTTGGCACAGCCACAACTCAAGTGCTTGCAGATCCAGAATGCCATGGCGGAAGTTCTCCTTAAGCTGTGCTTAACACTTCTGAGTCTCCCAGAAGTGATAAAATCCCTTCATGTACCTAGAAAGGAATCTTTTTTCTTTAAAGCCAAATTTGTAGCAGTGATGAACTGGATAATACACTGGCTTTTTCCCCTTCTACTCAATACTACTAATAGAGTGAGAGATTACTCTGAGTCCAGCTCATGAAAGTAAGTATTCTGGGGGATGGGAGTGAGACAGCAGGGTTGATCTCATTTTCTTCCATGTTAGATCTAAAAGAAAATGTTCAAAATCTTACATGGCAATAAAATGTGTATGAGGCAAAGATAAGCCCTGAGGGTACCCTTTAAAAATAAACAAATTAACCCAAGTTACTCTCAGAGTAAAATTGAGACATTCCTGTCTTCATCTCTAACTAAAAGTTTCCTCAGACAAAAATCTGGAAGAAATTCTTCTTCTTCTCCTTCTCCTTCTCCTTCTCCTTCTCCTTCTCCTTCTCCTTCTTCTTCCAGTTCTGGGATCAATAAAATAAGAACTTCATTAGACACATTTCAGAGGTTGGTAGAAGTTTAAACAATTGAGGTGATTTTGAGACTTGCTGGGTCCTTATGAAGATGGTTTCTGCTCAAAGGTGTGGACAATGATCCTTTTCTTTCCAACTTAATATCCCTTGCCTTGACCTTGACTCAGGAAGAAGGTCACACTGTTTGTAGTATGAGGGGACATGCTGCATCATCATTCTGGAATAACAAAACAAGGTGACAATGTTCAAAGTCCTTAGATAGCAACTGAATCTTTTTAAATTCCTTTTCAATATGCCACCTCCTACATGGACAGAAACTTTGAACAGAGAAGGACCATCCCCACATGCTTTGTTGTAACTGTTTTACATCTGGAACTTTCTGTTAAGCTTTCCTGCTTTTGCATCTGATTTCTGCTCTTCTACAACTTAAATTCATGCACTTGAGTAGCCCTTTCCAGTTTACATTTGTATAGTACTTAGTATAGAGTAAAAAAAATTACAGAACTTTTCCTGCATTTAAACAAAGACAATTTTTTTCCAAATGAAGACAAATTCATGGAATTCAGTGTTCTATTTGATTAAAATGAATATATAGAGAGATATTTACTTCATATATATTATATATATGAATTTAGAAAGAGATTGTCTTCAAGTGAATTCCATTATCAAATTCTCAATATTGTATTTTGCTCACAAAATTTTGTGTTAACATGAGAGAGTTGAAAGTAGAAAAAGTAAAGAAAAGAAAGAGAAAGAGCATGTATGTTAGTAAGTTGCTGAAAGAAAAAATCATATTTCACATCTGGTTTTGTGAAAAAAACACCTATTCTCCCCTGTGACTCATTGAAACAAATTGTTGAGAACAGGATGTTACCTTGGTAGAAGGAAAATATATATCCCACACTTTAGGTAGAAGTTCAAAATGATAATAACATGCCTGGGGAAGAAGTGGGAGAGATTTTGCTGCTTTAATATGAAGGGGCCACATGTTCATGCCATATAGATTGAGGTTGGGGGTGGGTCAGGAGAGAAATTCCTTTAGTATCAGGGGCAAGACTCTAATGACATTCACTGACACATGTAATGGTGATGCAAGTATAGACTTTATGAACTCTGCTTCTTGGGGAACATGACAGATGAAGTATCTCTCCATTTATTTGTCCCTAAACTTCTGTAAATTTTATATCCAGAGAAAATTATCCATCACATAATCTGCCAGAACAAT
Organism: Sciurus vulgaris; assembly: GCF_902686455.1. Classification (NCBI taxonomy): domain Eukaryota; kingdom Metazoa; phylum Chordata; class Mammalia; order Rodentia; family Sciuridae; genus Sciurus; species Sciurus vulgaris. The sequence goes on from NC_136469.1 coordinate 79,074,138, forward strand.
GGATTTATTTTTTAAAGTCTTACTGGATGATCCTAATTTAACTTATTTGCCTAAAAATTCAATTCGTGTCCTCAGTTTGATTGTCAGGATAGAACCACTGGTCATCTTCACACCAAAGGTCAGTAAGTCCTTTCCATCTTTCTGCTTCCATGTTCACTAATCCCTTTGGGTTGTAGCCAGGTCTGCTTATGGCCAATTCTCTCTGACAATCAATAAACTCAAAGGACTGTGTGTTTTCCTTGTGAAAACTATGACAGTTCAAACCTCACTTGTATATTTTAGATTAGCAATACATTAAAATTGCTAGTATATTAGAGTTATTGATATACATTTATATACAAATGCATTAGAATTATAAGTAATCATTAGTATATTAGAATTATTAGAATGCATTAGTATACATTAAGATATTTATAGTGTATCAGTTATTCATTTAGGAAATATTGTTTTTCAGACATCCTTTCAGTTTTATGAAGAAAACCTTCAACAAAATAGACACAAATTCTTGTGAATGTAGAAGGTTACATTAAAATGAAGTAAATAATAACTATAATGAGTAAATAAATGGTTTCCAATAGCTATGCAGAAAAAGGCAGAACAGGATAAGGAAGTCAGTGGGCTGGTGGAGGGTATAGAGTGTAAGTTACCTGTCCAGGATTATTTCAAAAGTAGCAGATCAGGGAATCAAAGTCAAGATTGTCTAGAGCCCTTGGTATTTTGCATTTTATTTAATCCTCAGTCCTAAGTGCCCAAAAGGCTATGAGGGAAGAATTACGTAAGTTAAATTTCTAGTCAATTATTGTCATTTTCTAATATTAGTCATCAATTTTGTATATGTGTGTGGACTTTTTCTAACTGGAAAAATTTCTAGCATAAAGAAAAATTAAGTAAAGGCATACCTTGGCAACATTGTGGGTACAGTTCTAGACCACTGCAAAAAAGCAAATATTGCAAATAAAATGTCACACAATTTTGTTTCCCAGTACACATAAAAGCTACATTTATATTACACTGTAATCTATTAAATGTACAATAGCTTTATGTCTAAAAAAATGTGTACAACTTAATTGTAAAATATTACTTAAAAATGCTAACAACCATCTGAACTTTTAGCAAGCTGTAATCTTTTTGCTGGTGAAGGGTCTTGCCTTGATGTTGATGGTGGCTTATGTGATCAAGGTGGTTGTTGCTGAAGGTTGGGGTGGCTGTGACAGTTTCTTAAGGGAAGGCAAAGATGAAGTTTGCCTGGTTAATTAACTCTTCAGTTCATAAAAGATGTCTATGTAGCATGAAGTGCTGTTATAGCATCTTTCCCACAGTGGACATCTTCCAAAATTGAAGTCAATTCTCTCAAACTTGCTGCTGCCTTATCAACCAAGTTTATGTCATATTCTAAATTCTTTCTTACATTTCAACAAGATTCACAGCATCATCACCTGGAATAGATTCCATCTTGAGAAATTACTTTCCTTATTCATCCTTAAGAAGCAACTCTTCATCTGTTAGAGTTTTATCATGAGATTGCAGCAATTCTGTCGCATCTTCAGGCTGTGCTTCTAATTCTAGTTCTCTTGCTACTTTCACCACATCTGCACATCTGCAGTTACTTCCTCCACTGAAGTGTCGAACTCTTCAAAATCATTCATGAGAGTTGGAATCAACTTCTTCCAAACTCCTTTTAGTGTTGATATTTTGATCTTCATCGAGGGATCACAAATGTTCTTAATGGCTTCTAGAAATGGCTTCCAAAAGGTTTTCAAATTACTTTGCCCAGATGCATCAGAAGAATTACTAGCTATGGAAGCTATAGCCTTATAAAATGTATTTCTTAAATAAGACTTGAAAGTCAGAGTTTCTCCTGGATCCATGGGCTGAAGAATGGATGTTGTATTAGCAGCCATGAAAACAACTTTGATCTCATTGCACATTTCCATCAGAGCTCTTGGGTTACCAGGTGTTCTGTTAATAAATGGTAATACTTTGGAGAATCTTTTTTCTGACCAGTAGCTCTTAACAGAAGACGTAAAACGTTTAGTTAACCATGTTGTAAACAGATATGATGTCATCTAGACTTGGTTGTTCCATTTGTCGAGCCCAAGCAGAGTAGATTTAGTATCATTCTTAAGGGCCCTAGGATTTTCAGAATGGCAAATTAACTTTCATTTAAACCTAAAGTCACGAGCTCCATTAATCCCTAACAAGAAAGCCAGCCATTGACTTCTCCTCAGTAGCTATGAAAGTCCTAGATGATATCTTCTTTAAATATAAGGCTTTTTGTCTACATTAAAACTTGTGGTTGGCATAGCCGCCTTCCTCAATGATCTCAGCCAGATCTGGATCACCGGTTGCAGCTCCCCGCCCCCGGCACCTTCTACTTCACCTTGCACTTGTACTTATGGAGATGCTTCTCTTCTTAAGCCTCATAAACCAAATTCTGCTAGCTTCAAACTCTTCTTCCTCACCTCTTTCAGCCTTTGTAGAGCTGAAGAGCATTAGTTAGGGCCTGGTCGTGGATTATGATTTGGTTTAAAGGGATGTTGTGGCTGATTTGATCTGTCAAGGCTACTAAGCCTTTCTCCTTTTTAGTAGTAAGCCTGCTTTGCTTTCTTCATTCATGTGTTCTCTGGAGTAGTGATTCTAATTTATTCCCAAAACTTTTACTTTGCCTTCACAAGTGTTTTTTTGGCACAGGAGGTCTGCTGTCAGCCTGTTTGGTTTTTGACAGGCCTTCCACACTAAGCTTAATTGTTTTTAGCATTTGGCTTAAAGCGAGATGCCTGACTCGTCTTTCGGTTGAACACCTAGAGGCCACTGCAGGGTTATTAACTGTCCTAGTTTCAATATGGTGGTGTCACAGGGACTACAGAGGCCTGAGGAGAGGGGTGGGGAAGGCCAGTGGGTGGAGCAGTTAGAATACACACGACATTAATTAATTAAGTTCAGTATCTTGTATGGGCATGGTTTGTAGTGTCCCCAAACAATTACAACAATAACATCAAAGATCACTGATTACAGATCATCAAAGCAGAAATAACAAAAATTAAACAGCTTGAAATATGACAATAATTACCAATGTGTAACACAGAGACATGAAGTTAGCACATGCTGTTAGAAAAATGACATCGATGGACTTGCCTGATGCAGAGTTGCCCCAAACCTTCAATTTGTTTAAAAGCAAAATATCTGTGAATCCCCATAAAGTACAGAAATAAAATGAGGTATGCCCATATACACATAGCACTAAGTATGATGCTCCAGCATGGTTAGGACTGAATAAAAGCTAACTGACTGATTTTGTGCAGTGTTGTTTCATGAAATCATCTTACACTACACGCAGGGTCAGATTCTACTTCCACGTGTTGCCCAGAGTACACACTGCATAGCGTGTGCTTCAGAAACGTTATTCACAACATATGTTTGTTACTTAATCTATTTCTATCTTGGTGATTCTGTAATGACTCTTTCAGCTCTCATCCAGCAATTTTGTCTGCTATGACTCTTATAAGGAAAAGAGTCATAGTAGACAAAAAAAAAAGAGTCACTTTTTTCCTAGAACATTTTTATTGTACTCCCACTTCGGCAGATAAAAATGAATCTGACATCAGACCTTGAATGACGACAGTGTTACATAGACATACTCTTGTCATCTTTGCCAATCTCATGAGATCTGTAAATTTACAGCATTCTGAATTCCTTCAAAATGTCTTGCAGGGGAGTCCGAGAGACCCAGACTTCCATTCTAGCCAGGTCAAGAAAACATGGACAGGTATCAGGGCTGATGTAAAGAGGAGGCAAGGGCATCCTATCTGTTCACCTGGGGTCAGTTCTCGGGGTGAGTTCCTGAAGAACGTAGATCTTGTTAAGGATGTATGTCACATATGCAATAGTTTATTAATATCATTTGAAGATTCACTTATAGACCAAGGAAATCTCTGATTCTGAAAAACAAAAAAAGCAAACAGCAATTGCAAGAAGATACTAGAAAGTGCATTTACTCATTACTTAATAAGGTATTCTTTTTCCTCTCCTCATTCTATTCTTTTTTAGATCTATTTTAAGAGAATTGATTTTTCTTCTTCTGTCATAGGGTCTGTGTTAGTCCACCTGGGTTGCCATAACAAAATACCATGGGCACAATGGTTTAAACAACAGAAATGTATTTCTCATAGTTCTAGGGGCTGGGAAGTTCAAGATCAAGGTGTCAGTCAGTTTGGTTATTGGTGAGGACTTTCTTCCAGGTTTTCAAATGGCCACCTTCTGACTGTTCTCTCTTGGCTTTTCCTAGGTGTATTCACATGGTGGTCTCACTTCTTCTTCTTCTAAGGACACTAAACCTATCAGTCATAGATAAATTATTTTAGTGGAGGCACTATCTCCAAGTGCAGTCATATTTGGGCTTCAACCTATAACTTGGTGTGGAGGGGATACAAGGAAGAGAAACCCAAAGGCAGGGTCTATCTTTGTGATTTATCTCAAGTCTAGAATTTGTCGATTTATTGCATTATTAAATACCAAGTTTATTTGCAGAATAATGCTCCTACTAGTGTTTATTTAGGAGTGCTAGATCTATTTCTGGAATATCTGAGTTCTGCATTATTCCTGTTTTAAGATGAAATGAACAATGAGTTTACTGATGAAAAGCTGTTGTTTAAAACTGGCCATGGGTGACTGACTGCTACTGTTTAATGTGCCATCAGAAAACCTTACTAACAATTTAGAAGGATCCTGAAATGAGGAGAAAAATCCATTCTATGTTTACTGTTATCAATAGAACAGAGGAAATCATTTTCAGATATTCTAATTTCCTTTCTTGAAAAGATATTGCATAACAATTTCCAAGCTAACTTACAATATCCTTATTATTAAAACCACTAATGTTCTTTGTTTTATAAGACAGTCAAAATGAAGTCATGTCATTAAGCTGTCAATGTTAAGAGAAAAAAAGTATTGCTTATCCCTATTTAGATACTAACTTACTAAAACCATCTTTGCCTCACCTAAATTGTCTGTGTGATTTTTACAGAGTACATGGGTTTTAGCCAATTCAGAAAAATAGTTGACCGATTTGATAAGAGGAAACATGAAAGTAGTTGAACCAGTTTTTTGAATCAGTACACATGATAATGACTATATTCTGGAGTCCAATACATAAACTGTGATTTACACAACACATTTGGGAGATAGAATGCCAAGATCTGATGTATTTGACAGAATCTTGGAAGGGGAAGGAGCTTTAGAAATCTTCAAACTGAACTCCTTCTGGGTGGTCAGGTCCCTTGGTCCAAAGGGAAGCCCAGCAGAACCTGGACTACTATGTGGCTCCAAGTCCTGTCAAGTCCTGTCAAGCTTATCACCCGGTTCTAAGTTTAGATGACTTCCAATATGCACCACCACGTTCTTTACTTAATAAAACATTGCCAAACCAAGTAATACCACAGATATTTCTAGTCAGAAGTGTCTGAACCCCAAGGACATGTTTGGTCTTTAAAGAGCATGAGAAGTAGCCTTCCCTGGCTATCCCAAGAACGATGTGGGGTGTGATGCCTGTAACTTGCTAGAATTTTTTTATTAGAAGATTTTAGTTACAAAGAATTATAACCTTTTAAGTTAAAAGGGTTTTCCTGAATGTCTTTTTCCTTTTTAACTAGTTGCACTTCACTATCTCAACTACTTTCCTTTACATTCCTTTCTTGAATCTTTCACACTGCTCTTCCTTCTCTGACTAGCCTTGAAGTGTCTCCTCTTATTAGACAGTGATTAGTGAAGGTGAGAAAAGTCATTTGTACCTGTGCACATGTCTTCAGCAAGGAACTAGTGAATCATCACTCCTCAATTTTGAATGCTATAGAAATACAAGAATATATCTGTGTATCATATTTTAAACCGATATTGTAGTCATTTCCTATTTCCAAGTGGCACGTGATGTGAGACAGCTGAAATGTTTCAAAAATAGGGAGAATATATTAGAAAACACATGTACATTAAACACATTTTGTGTTGAGTTTGATAAATAGCATGAGAGCTTGGTAGAATCTGAATGCTTTCCATTGCATGATGTATTAAGAGGGCTGTCATTTTTATGTAGCCGTATGCTCAAATTCAAGCATGAGAAGCAGTTTAGTTTTATCATGCAAAAGGGCATAATAAAAACGTGTTATTGGATTGAATTAATATATATTATTCATACACATATGCATTTACACATATGTACACATAAGTATACACATACATATAAACACAAATCCACTTCTACATGTAAATATATATTACCAGCAGAAAGAAATGAGAGCAGTACTTCTGTGAGAGCTACACAGATGAGTAAGATGATGTACTAAGGAAGACAGGCATGTAAACATTTAAGCAGCATTGGTTAGACAATGAGCAGGGCTACGAAGAGTCAGGCCCTCTGTAAAGGGTAGGGAGGCACTTAAGTCAATGTTACCAAACAATAACCTCCCCTGGAAACAGAACCAAACAAAACCAAATCCTCTGTGCCTCCTTCCCAGTTGTTGTCTAGAATTTTTCATCAACCCAGATAAGTACAACTCTTAGGAGTTCTGACTCTGGGCTTCAGAGTCGGGATGTCTGGGATCAAACCCCTGCTCTGCCTCTTGACTGAGGGAACTGGTAAAGTCACTTGATTTCTCTTCTATTCCATGGCATTATCATGAGGACTAAGTTTGTAAGTTCAAAGCATTTAAGTGACCCAGCTGAGGGTCAGCCTGGGCCTGAGCATAGGTGATGAGAGATTTTGGGGTGTGGAGGGGAAAGGAAGTATATTTTTTGCTATTCCCAAGAATAGTATTATTTTTCTGGTTTTAAAGTCTAAAAAATGAATTGAGAAAAACTACATGGATTCAACATCGTGTCAACAATTTCAAAATTAAAGTGTCCTTGGAAACGTGATCTCTATGAACTGCATTGTAATAACCATTTCACAGAAGCTCCCTGGTCTCTTTATTGCACATGGAAATTCATTTTCCAAATCAGATTACAGAGGAACAAATGAGGTAACATTGTTTTGTAGACTTTTCACTTCCTGCCTTGTAGGTCAGAAAAGAGAAACCACCCTGCCTTTGCTTTATGCCACTCCTCCCCTCCCCCACCTCCCAGCCTTCATCTGAGGACAGAGCTGTGCCCTCTCAGGTCAGCAGGGATCTTCAAGTATGCAAACTGCTCCCTGAGAGGGTGGACACTTTCAGAAACAGCATTAGGTTATTTAGACAAAATACAATGAGATTTTCTTTAAAAAGTGTATGTATTTTTTAAGTAACTGTCAAAAAACTTGTAAAAAATGCTTTCCTTTTTGGATGTAAATGAGACATATCTGAGTGCTTCCATTTTGAGATTTTTCTAGAGTGCTCTGAAAAAGTAAAAACAACCAAAAACAACCAAAAACCCTTAATAATTTCCAGGTCAATATTGTGAAACATTTGTGTTTAGATCCGTGGGGCTCTCACCAAAGACCTGGGCTGTCACTCCAGGCTATTCTACCACAGGGTGCTCAGTGACCTGGAACTGTAGGAATTGGGGGAAGAGCCTTTGCACAGAAGAATTGAAAGAATGAACCACCTGAAGGACAGAAATGGACTTTTGTAGTAAACAAGTGACTGTTTCTATGCATCCAGGCCTGACTTCAAACTGCTAGTACCTTTGATTCTTTGAAGTCTCTGACTGCCTGGACAGGCTGGAAGTAAAGGGAAATAGCTGCTTCCAGGAAAGGGGATTTATTTCCTTCAACCAGTCAGTGATAGGGATTGGTGGGGAAATGTCCAGCTCCTTCACATCTCCAGGGAAGACTCTGAGGTGAGTGTCCTATACCAATTATGAGAGACCCACAATAGGTTGAGGTCCAATTGCCTACAGTAGCAACTGGTGCCATTGTGACCTCTTCTTGGCTTGATATCAACTCCCAGACAAACTACTTACACTTGAGTCTTATCTCAGGATTGGAGGAAACCAAACAAAGGCAACTCAATACAGCAAAATACAGTTGGAAAGGAGGAAGACACTTCATGTCAGAAGATGAAAAGTGGCAATATCCCAAGTTTTCTTCTTTCGCTGCAAAAAGGCCACTAGTGGGTACTGACAGAAGTGAATGAACAATATAACAATTTTTAAATTTTTTTCATTTTTTTCTTCTTCACTGAGCTATGATTAACTACCATATGATCCATCAATCCCATTTACAAATGTCTATCCAAGGGAAATTAAATCAGTACCCCCAAAAGTTATCTATCTCCCATGTTTACTGAAGCACTATTTAAAATAACTAAGATTTGGAATCAACTGAAGTATCTGTTGTATATTTAAGCTATACAATGTGACCCAGGTGCAGTGACACACACCCATAATCCCACCAGTTGGGGAGGCTGAGACAGGAGGATCACATATTCAAAGCCAGCCTCAGCAACTTAGTGAGGCCCTAAGCAACTTAGCAAGACCCTGTCTCTAAATAAAAATATAAAAAGGGCTGGGGATGTGGCTCAGTGGTTGAGTGCCCCTGAGTTCAATCCCCAGTACCAAAGGAAAAAAAAAAAAGATACATAATGTGATATTTTGTTGAACATATAGGCTGTGAAATGATCATCACAACAGCTAATTACCCTATCCAATACCTTATATACTTACCCCTCCCCTTCTATTGTGGTGATAGTATACTTAGAGTCTACTATTTTGGCAATTTCAGTTATCTAATACATTTCTACTAACTGTGGTCACCATGCTGTACAATAGATACAGCATATTCTTCTTATAACTGAAAGCTTGAACCCTTTGATGAACAACTTCCCATGTTCCACCCACTCCAGCTTCTGGTAATCACCATTTACTCTATATATGAATTCAATGTGTATAGATTCCACATGTAGGTGATATCATGCAGTCATCTGTGTCTTGCTTGTTTCACTTAGCCTAACGTTTTCCGGGGTCATCCATGTAGATGAAAATGACAGGATCACCTTCTTTAAGGTGGAATAATATTTCATTATATATCTCTATATAAATATAGGTATCTCACATTTTCTTATTCATTCATCCATCAACAGATACTCTAGTTGATTCCAAATCTTAGTTATTTTGAATAGTGCTTCAATAAACATGGGGGATGGATAACTTTTGGGGGTACTGATTTAATTTCCTTTGGATAGATATTGGAAGTGGAAATTGGTGGATCATATCGTAGTCCTATTTTTAATTTTTTGAGGGGCCTCAATTTACATTCCCATGAACAGTGTATCAACCAGGGTCCCTTTTATTTTTCACACCTCACCAGTACTTGCTAACTTCTCTGTTTGACGTTTTGATTCCAGTAACTTAACAGGTGTGAGGTTATATTTCACTATAGCTTTGATTTGCATTTGTCTGATGATTAGAGAAGTTGAGGACCTTTTCATATACATGTTTGTCATTTGTGTATCTTCTTTGGAAGAATGTCAGTTTAGTTCTTTGCCTATTCATTAATTGGTCTTGTTTTGTTGTTTTCCATTTTGCTATAGAGTTGTATGAATTCTTTATAAATTTTGGATATTATCCTTTTATCAGATAAATGGTGTGCAAATATTTCTCCTCTTTCATAGGTTGCCTGTTGTGGTTTGGATTTCACATGTCCCTCAAAGGCCTATATGCTAAAGGTTTAGTTGCCAGCCTGCGGTACTATTGGGTGGTAGTGGAACCTTTAGGAGTGGGGCTGTGGGAGGCAGTGAGGTCACTGAGGACACACCTTTGAAGAGGTTGTTCTCTTTTGCTTCCCAGCCACGGCAAGGTGAGGCAAGGTGAGCAATTTCCTCCACCATACACTTCCACCATGATGTGCTGCCTTGCCATCTCCCAGAGGCAACAGAGTCTAGTGACTATAGATGCAAAACTCTGACACCATGAACCAAAATAAACCTTTCCTCTTTTAAGTTGATTTATCTAAGGTATTTGTCACAGCAATGGAGATCTGGCTAACGTGCTATTTTTTCATATTATTATTTCCTTTTTAATTTTTTTCCGGTATCAAGAATTGAACTCAGGGGCATTGGTCTCTGAGCCACATCCCCAGCCATGTTTTGTATTTTATTTAGAGACAGAGTCTCACTGAGTTGCTTAGAACTTTGCTAAGTTGCTGAGGCTGGCCTTTTAATCACGATCCTCCTTTCTCAGCCTCCCGAGCTGCTAGGATTACAGGCGTGTGTCACTGTGCCCGGCATTATTTCCTTTGTTTATAGTGTGATGTTGTCCCACTTGTTGATTTTTACTTTTGTTGCCTGTGCCTTTGGCATTAAATCCAAAAAATTACTGCCAAAACCAGTGTTAAGAAACTTTTTCTTAATGTATTTTTCTGAGATTTTTATGATATCAGGCCTATGCTTATCTTTAATCCATTTTGTGTTGATTTTTGTGTATGGTATAAGGATTCAATTATTTTTTCTTCTGCTTCTTCCTCTTCTTCCTCATCCTTCTCTTCTTCTTTCTTCTCTTCCTCCTCCATGTGGATATCTAGTTTTCCCAGTACCATTTGTTAGAGGCTATTCTCATTGGCTGTTCTTGCCAACTTTGGTGAAGATCAGTTGACAGTATGTAAATTTATTTGGGAGTTTTCAATTCTGAACCATTGGCCTTTATGTCTGTTTTGATGCCTGTACTATATTGTTTGGATTACTATAGCTTTGTAATACAATTTGAAATCAGGATGCCTCCAGGTTTGTTTTTCTTTCCCAATATTGTTTTAGCTATTCAGGGTCGTCTGTGATTCCTTGAATTTCAGGATTATTTTCCCTGTTTCTGTGAAAAATGCCATGGGAATTTTTTTTTTCCTACTTCAAAGTTCCAAGATTTTATTTTGGATTATAACACACTGTATGAAAGATAATAGGAGATAGTCACCTAGTTTACTCAGGCATTTAAAATACTTCAACATAAGTCACTCAAGTCAATGGTATTAGGATGGGCAGAGATTTTATAGTCTATAGAAGTCATTTTAATAATTTTGAGTTTGTGTACAACCATCAGACTGAGCAGGGACTGTTGGAATTTTGATAGGAATTGTATTGAATCTGTAGATGGCTTTGGGTAATATGGATATTGAAAATTTATCAATTCTTCTAATCCTTCAACACAGAATATACTTCCATTTATTTCTCTTCAATTTCTTTCAATATTTTATAGTTTACAGAATACATATCTTTCACTTCTTTGATTAAAATTATACCTAAGCATTTTGTTCTTTTTAATGCTATTATAAATAAGATTTTTAAAAGACTGTAACCCCTGTAACCCTTTTATATTTTGCTCTTTGGAACCAAAGGACTGACTTCTCCTAGGTGTCACTCAACTTCTTCCCTCCTGTTGTGTCTACTTGACTATGGTTTGTTTCAGTCTGCCTGCCCATCAACCGGGAACCACATGTTGCTATCTCTGTCTTGCTGCTATGTCCACTGCCTTGAATGACAGCCAGGCATAGGCTGAACCCATGACGATTTGTGTCACTGGTAGAATAGGTTGCTGTATACTTCTTTTGCTTTAGATCATGATGTCCCATCATGTTTCCATGAGGTTCTATGGCCTCTGTTCTCTGCAACGAGAGCGTTGTAACAGACATAGAGGAAAGTGGAGATGTCTTCCACTGCTCCTGAGTCAAACAGTCAAGTCTCACAGTCCTCTCCCTGTGTCACAGCCCTGGGAAACCTGGTGTCTGGCAGGCAGAGTATCACCTATGTGTTCTTAGGCTGAGGGGGCTGTAGCTTCCTCACAAGCCTGTAGCTTCCTCACAAGCCTGTAAACACTTTCTTCTTTTAACCTCTCCCTGAGGTACCTGTTCTTTGGCCATAAACAGAATGACAACATTGATTAGAAGGCACAGATGGCTGCCTGTGATGGTGGTTGGTCACATCACTTCACTGTTTATTGATATTGTCACAGTACAAAGAGAATTGTCACAAGTTTCAGTATTTTATCCTTGATTTCATGCAATTTGACAATTCTGTCTTCATTCAGTTAGATGAAAAAAAACATCTTTCTTCTTTTGGAACTACAGGGGAGGATGAAGATGGTATGTGCCTCTCTCCTCATTGTATTTACATCTCAGTCACTCCCTGGTGTACTCCCTTATGTCACCTCCCTGGAACAACTTTACAAACTGCTCCATATATGGCTTCCATTTGGAGTCCTAGGCAAGAAGATCATCTATCCCTGCATGATACTCAGGGTTTGTAATGTTAGTGGGAGATGAGCCGATAGCTGAGAACATGACAAAGTTCACAGAGCTGCTGTTGGTTTCCTGGGGCAGAGAGTAAAATGGCTAGAACAAGACCAAAGGAACTGGGGAATGTGTGTCTGGGTATAGCAGGGCCCCAAGCAAAAGAGAAAAGTCATTCCAGTGTTGCATTTATAAGGGACCTTAGTAAATAGCACCTCCATTTCCTTCATGAACAAGTTGAGAAATAAAAGAGAAATGAGAAACTTGTATTTCTGGTAGATCTCCATGGACATCTTTTCTGTCATATACAAAGTTTGGTTACCCCAAAGTCCACATGGAGAGACCACATAGGGATAAGGAGATATGGTTATATCTAGATCCAGATGTGTGAATGAGTAAGACTGCAGATGATTCCAATCCAAGACATGTCTGACTATGGCCAGATAAGTCCTCATAGCCAAACCCTTTCCAAGGTCTTGCTCTGCAAAAACAATGAGTCCTGTTAAATGATTATTATTTTATCTCATTAAGTTTTAAAATAGTTTATTACACAGCAACGGGTAACTAGAATCCTACTTCTCATTTTGAAAAAAAAGTTCCCATCACTTATCACATTGTACCTTCTGTACTGCCATTAGCAAGCCCTGTATGTGTGTGTGTATGTGTGTGTGTGTGTGTGTGCGCGCGCGTGTGTGTTTACATGGGTATGTGTGCCTAGGTATACAGTTAGATATTCCCAACTTTAGTCCATCTTTTCTAAATTACTACTGTTTTCTGTTTTATAGGCCATCTAACAAATATCATCTACAAATGGCCTGAATGTCCACATTTCTAACAAGCTCCCGTGGATGCTGATCCTTTAGGCTAGGGACCATGCTTTTAGCAGGAAGGCACTAAACTACATTACTTCAAATACTAGCTTCTGGGCTGAATTTGTATGAGTAAGTTGTAGGTCATGGTCCTCTTGGGATAATGAATTCTTTCTGTCTCACCAGACTGTACTATAGGATTTACAATTAGATCATAACCTCCTATAACCATGAACCTGCCCTGAATCAGAGGGCTTTTCAGTCTGTGCTTCCTCCAGGTCTGTTTGTTCTGTTTCTTTCAACTCTCATGCCAGGCCAAGTTATAAGAAATGAGTTCTCAGCGTGATATGGCTCTGAATTGTGGTCAATATGTTGTTCTTCTGTCCCTGTAGGTGAGATATATTTGAAATAAAAAGAAAGGTTGGTGTTTATTAAAACTTCCGGGCCCTTTTGTAATTCTTAGAAATTACCAAATGTTTTAGGAAACTGTAATTGAATTTGCCATAATCTTTCGTACTTGGGGGAAGAACTTGACTATCAATATCCAATAGCCAATAATCACAACATTAGGTTTATATGCATTCTTTTTTCTTATTTTTATTTTGATAGATTGGTCTCTTTTCTTAAAGTTAACATGTAAATAGTCATGCCTTCCTGATGTAGGTGTTAGCTAGATAGTGGAGGGAAACTGGGCAAGTATTTAAAACTATGGTAGCAATTTAATACTTAAGGAATGATTATTCTATACACCTGTGTTTGGCAATGGATTATAATTTAAAAAGCAGGGAAGGCAAATTTCTAAGATACCAGGCCAGGCAGGGGTCCAGCCATTCACCTAAATGGTCTGCAGACCACCCTCATGTGTGCACCCTGGACTGAGGGCCTCAGTGGCTGGTAGTGCAGAGAAGACTGCCAAAGACTGGCAATATTGGACATTTTATAGGAATATATACAGATGTTGATCTTTAAAAGCTGCATGCCAGTGGAAAATAAAATATGATGGAAACCTCAAGACTTCAAATCATCTCTGTTAATCCACCCCAGACAATATTGCAAATCTCACAATATTAGCAGCTTTATCAATTGGAATAGCATCTCTTGGAGTGTTCTATAGTATGACAATAGTTACTACTCAATAAAGAATAAAAGGAAAGAAGGAAGAAAACTATTTGACTAAATTGGGGGAATACTGAAAAAAATTAGAATTTTTTTTCTTGAAGGATGTCCTAAAACCTCTAAGAAAGATCTCAATGTGTAATATGAAACTTCAAGCGGGAGTTAATGACTGTATGCCCATATTTTTTATTTCAAAATCTCTTTTTGGTTTCTTTATTTTTTTGCTTGAGATATGAAAACATTTGGCTTGGGACAATTCTTTAAAATATGCAGCTTCCATTGCACATCTGGTAAAAGGTCTTATATATGTTGTCAGCTCAAATGTCTTCATGATAGTCTGAGATAGGTGTTACTCGGTATCAGTAGAATCAGGGGCAAACTACAGAATAGGGGTTACTATCCAAATCTAAATCAATTCAACTTTCTAAAGACATTTCTTCTGACCAGACATAGTAGTTGTCTATTGCTATAGCTACATAACAAATTGCCCTAAAAATTTACCAAGTTTAAATAAATGTTTATGAGGTCACAGTTTTCAGTAGTTTGGGAACTTTAGGGCAGCCTAATCAGGTGGAGCTGGTTTGGGATCTTTCATGAAGTTAATCCTACATTTTAGTCAAGGCTACAGTTCTCTGAAGGCTTGACTCTGGCTGGAGGATATCTTCCAAGGGTATTCATATGGCTGTTGACTCTGGAGGCCTCAGTTCTTTGCCAGATGGGCCTCTCCATAGGACTGCTCACAATATGGTGGCCAGTTTCCTCCAGGGCAGGCAATCCAAGAGAGACAAAGAACAAGAAGAAAACTGCAATACATTTTTATGTTGTTTCCAATTTTCTGCAATAATAAAAGAGTGCAATTAACTTGACAATGGAATATTTTTAGCACATTGTTTTCCTTAACATATGTTTTTAGAGCCAGAATTACTCTCATACTGCTATCATGACTCAAATATCATCTCCTCTGAGAGGTCTTATCCAACTTGTCTAAAATAGACCCTTCTCCTGTCACTGTTTATCCAATTACCCTGTTTCACTTTTTGTAGTATTATCACTATCTGAAATTATAAGCTCCACAAAGACAAAGATTTTGCTTAATTCTTTGTCTTCAGAGAACTGAATATTCTTTGAAGAATATGGCATCTAGACTACTGCCTGGCATGTGGTATTTACTTGATAAATATTTCACAAATAAATGCATATGAGTCTCTGCTTTCCTCTATTTTCCTAACATTGATATTATCATTTTAAAAGACTTCGAATAGGTGACTACCCAAGACAGTTCTTTGCCAGATGGTCTGATATAATGATTCTTTACATATTGACTTATCACCTGCAACATATATTACTGAAGCAAATTATTTTAAATGACTTTCTCTATCCAGGTCATATCACCTGCAGTATAGACTCCCTGTTCCCAGATGACATGACAGAGCCGCATAACTTGAATAAGTATGGCTGAAAGGACTCATTCCGTTCCTGGAAGTGTGGTTACAGCTGCTATTTGCAGAATGGGAGCCTTTGCTTGCTCTGAGTTTCCTGAATCAGCCTAAGGTCTTTAAAAGTACATCCCCATTAGGCCAATGTGACAAAGCTGGGCCTCATCATTTGAAGCTCTGCTTCAGGGAATCCTTAAAATAGTTCTCTTGCCCCATCCTGCCTGTGGCTGCCCTACTTTTGCTCACTATTATGAAAGTTCCTTGAGTGCCTGGTGGTCATCTGTTTCCCAAATGGGGCCAGTTCCATAATGTCATGCCAATATGAGTGTCACTTAACTATTGGAGTCCCTGGCTGGTCATTTCCTGTTTAATAGGTTCACAGGGAATGCTGTTGGAATGCTCAAGAAGAAAGGGAACTCTCAACACTTTCAGAGTTGGGTCTTAAGCTTTGAAGTCACAGTCTGCCTACTGGTATCTCAAACAGTTAACTTTCTTGGTTAGGTTTGCTTCTTTGTCAATCTGTGTACTATTGGATTGACAATTTTCTGTCTCTCTGCAGGGATTTTTTTTATCTTTACATGACTGAGGAAACTCTTCAGATATGGGTAGAGTCCCCTGGAGCAGTTTAGATAGTTGATTCTATCTATCTATCTATTCATCCATCCATATATACATACATCCATGAAGAAGAGAATGGATTATGACAAGAGAAAAAATGTGAGTAAATATGATATTGTAACTCTGACCTATATTTCTGTTGATGAGGGATTGTATTTATTACATTTACATAAAATAGGCTTAAAATGAAAACATTATAATACTGTCTTCTATCTAATATAGCAGGAAAAGAGTAACACCTTTTAATTTCAGCTTTGTAGAGAAGCTATTATAAAACAGGATGACTGGTGTTGGGTAGGGATGGATTAGGGAGAGAAAGAAGGTCTTCATGCTGCCATTTAATTGGGTTGACCTCATGCTGCTCACTGAACTCTATAAGGACATAATTGAAGTATATAAATGTAGCACATCAAAATCAAAGTAAATGTCTATAAAAGTTCTGTGTGAAAATTCAGTCTTTGCTTTGCTGTTTTTTTTTTTTTTTTAAATTGACTTGGCCTTAGTTCAACATGTAATTGAATTTGGCCAGTGATAGACTCTTCTACTCACAGATGATTGCAAAATAGTTCTTGAATTGTTAATGTAGATGTGAAATTGAGGTCATACTGTTAATTCTTTTTTTGTTGTTGTTTTTGATCGAAAACAGTATGACTTTCTGGTATTTTCCTCTAAGAAAGAGCAGTGTTAGTCATAATCTTTTCATTTCATTCTCTGGGAGAGCACCTTAATTGGGCCATGGTCATTTTTGTCTTCACTTGGGCTATAGCTGAGGATCTGAGTGTATGCAGAATATAACTTTAGAGGCCCCAGTGGAACACTTATTTCAGAAACTACTAGCTGTAAAGGATCTCTGGGCGTCTGTGGCTTGCCACTAATATACCCTTCAATCAGCTTGGGGGACACAACACTTTTTCTTTTAACATAAGAATGCTACCAACTTTTAAATTCTGATCTTTTCTCCTTTGCAGTAGTATTAACAACTGTGTCTCCTTGTGTGACTGGAAAGCTAACTACTAGTACAGAAGAGTTCTGTGAGTACCCCATACCATAGGGACTTTGTAGACCACCATCAGTAAACCCATCCCAAAGGCCTATGTTTTAAACTATGCTACAGTTGGGGTCATTATGGCAAGAATCAGAAACTAGCAGGCTATTGTGTCTTTTAAAAAATATGACAGTTACTTACTGTAGAATGCACAACTGGCTTCTTTGTCTATCAACACGTCTCTGAAAGAAAACAACACTTTTCATTTTATTTATTTCTACTTCATTTTTTCTCACTTGTACTTAAGTACTATATTTGTTCTTTCTATACTATTTGGAATTGTTTGAGGGAAGACATACAGCAGAATGTAAAAAATAATAGTCTAACAACATTTTTAAATAAACAAATAGTGAAGATCAAATGGATCTTAACATCACATTTGACTTCAGTGGTATGTTCAGATGTCTTGTTCTGGCTCCAAAGAACTGACTGTTCCAGTCTTTTCCTAATTCTACATGTAATAGTATCACATTGGTAGCTGGGAATTAGCCACAGTGGGGTATTTATGTCACAGATACTGGAAAATTATACATATGTTTTTCCTCCCATGTAACCCTATTGTTAAACATTGCTCAACACACTGATGCCTGCAATCAAGAAATGTAGAGAAGTAGGGTAAAAACTCATCATGAGAATCCACTCTAGAAAGACTTTATGACTGGTGGGATTGTTGCAGCTACTGGGATTATGTGATGATCCACATAAACTGAGACTATGAAGTATTGAGAAAATCATTTTGAACAAGCACAACAAAATAGGTGTATCTAAGTATATTTTCTTTTGAAATAACCAGTATAGGAAATGATACACTTGTACCTCTTAGTTGTCATGGCACAAATCAGTTTCGCAGCCCCTTCTTGAAGTCAGTTTCAAGGAAATGTTTATGAATGTTTATAGTCTAGTATGTGATAATATAAAAGGTAAAAGAGCTTCATTCTTTTCACATTCCTATACATGGTATTCCTGTAAGTTCTCTCAGCCCCCATGCTGTCGTGGTTCCCTGCAGGCCTGCTGGCCCTCTGCAGTTTGCTCCAGTGTCCATCATCCACTGAGTGTTGGTGGATGGGGCACATCTAGTCCTGGTGAAGCCAGAATTAAGAACAGGTAGTTAGTGTAGAAATAAGGGGTCGGGTCAAATCGAGGAAATGGAGGCCATAAAGCCATCTGCCTCTGGAAGTTGGAGACTGCCCCTGGAAGAATGGAATGTCACCAAATTTACCTGCCTTTATCAAGGACTGCAAACAAGGGGCTGCTAATCGGTGCCCCCTGGGCCCTTATCTGCCTGAATCACCCTGGCCCTCCCCCTGCCCATGGTTTCTCACTTAATGAAAAACCAGGCCTAGTCACGTAGGCAGAAAGGAGAGATAAATGGGGAGAGAACTGGAGAACAAAAGAGACTTTAATCTATAAAAGATGTAGGGTGAGCACACTTCTTGGGACTTTTAGAACATCAGCCATGGCCCTCTTCTTCCTGCTAGGAGAAGTCTGTATTATTACCTTTAAATAAAACCTGCTTAATATGCTTGCCTTGGCGTGCTTCTCTAGTGTTCAGTCTTCAACATTAGAAGGAGCAGAACTCGTCACCGGTAAATGGCGGTATCACTGGCTCTCCACACTGCCTTGTATCTCACATTCCTTGGTTGAGATGATCCAGCCCAGCTCCTAGCAGCAGCAGATTATAACCAAGGAATGAACACCAATCTCCACTTAAACCTTACCGGAATTCCTGTGGGACTGGCCTCTCTTGGGTTCCAGGAGGAAAAGTCTCCTCTTACCAGTAGGGGGTGCTGCAGGAAGGAAATAGTTTCTTTTTATCAAAACAAAAAACTGCTCTGAAAGATGAATTCTCTCTAGCTCCCATTTCTCATCTTAAAATGTTGAGGGGTGGGAGGGGAGTAGCAATTTCTCATACTAACACCTCAAGCCCTGGAGAGGTGTCTGAACCCAACTTCTCACAGTTCTTTTAGGAACTTAGCACCTTTTTTTTTTTTTTTTTTTCTCTCAGTCGGGGCCATACTTGTTTAAAAAGGTTCTCATCCAGTACCTAACATCAGGAGTCCTGTTGCAAAAATAGATTTTTCTTTAACAGCTTTTATACTTGGGAATTCAATGTGTGAAAAAAAAGCAGAGACAGTGCAGCACACCGAACTTTTAAATGCTATAGCAGAAGAGTAAACGGTGAGTTCATGTGTGGGATGTGCCTCTGAAACCATGTGCATGGAGAAATTAGGATTCTTCTCTTTGTTCAGTGGCTCATGGAGGTCTTCTGGGGGGCTCCTTATATCAATGTTTACTCATTTTACCAATACTTCCTAATCTTTGGAAAAACATTCTATCATATTTTAAAATCTTATCTTTTAGTACTCCTCTTGCTCCTCTTGCTACTTGGAAAGGAAATGTGGAAGGTTAAGAAGAGGAGAAAAGCTTTGAGAAATTGTGTGATAAGTAATATCTAACTCATTTTTTATCCCTTTGGGAGAATCATATTCTCTTACCACACACCACTGATTCAAAACAGATGGACCTGGCTTTAGAAAAAAATGTTAGGAATGTTAGAAATTTGGTTCCTATCATAATTTTCCCCTCTAGGTGAGGTCAGTATTGGCACTTCACTTAGAACTGGTTGGAATTTGGGGCTGGGGTCAGAGCTTCACTATGGAAAGAGGAAAGAACAGAAAAGTAGGAGGGTAGGACTAGAATAGTTTCTGCAGATGGTAAGCAAGGGCAGAGGAGATGGATTTGAGGGTCACCTGGATGAAAAGGCAGGATGACAGGGGCAAAGGGCATGGCTGGGAGGGAGGCGCTTAATTAATCCCAATTCTAGTGTCCCTGCAAACTCCAGTCAGTCCCTGGGAAATGCTGACACAGACCGAAGGATGATCAACTCTGGGATACAAAGCACTGTATAAATCATATGAAATGAATAGAATAACACCTTCCAAGGCTTTGATCCATAATGAAAAGTCGATTAGTGTTTGCTTTCTTTCCCTTTCTGCTCTTGATGGTGCTACCAGGTGGCACATAAAACACATTGTGTGAGCTTGGGTCAAAGCATCAGTGTGACAACATTGTCTCAGCATTTCCAGTGCAAGGAAAAGTTGAACTCAACGTGTGAAATGACTGAGTGAGAAAAACAGCAGAGTCACAGGTCAGAATAGAAATAAAACTATAGCCCTACCTGGAGCTGAGAAGGACATAATAGCGGTCTAACTTCCCATTAGGGAAGCAAGAGTAACTGTCAGCCCAAAACTATTGTCCCTAGAGATCAATCCATGAATCAGTGACCATGACTATGAGAGGCAAACTAAGCCCAGGGAAGAAGGTTGGAAAGTCATAAAAACAAGCAAGTGATGTGGGAGTCAAGGGATAATGAACCTTAGCATTTGGAACATGTTCAAGAATTAAATTCAATTTCTAAGAAGGTCAGGATGCATAGGGCAAAATAAAGGGCAGAGATAGGAAGGTGCCTTCTTCTATGCATCCTTTGGGTATGACTTGGAATAGAGACTGGGCTCTTGGGTCTTCTGCTAAGTCATTAATTCCTAAAAAAAAAAAAAAAAAAAAAAAAAAAGCTGTTCACCTTAAGACCTAGATCAGATGACTCCTCCTGACTCCTTTCCTTGGGGTAAATGTTTATAATGCATCATAACATTTCAGTACTTCAGAAAACTTTTGTTTATGTGGTGGACCTACAAGACACTCTGGGAATAATGCTGATTATCTTTGATGGTTGTTTTTGTTTTTCTGTCAAACACAATAAATTCCTCCCCCTTCTCCTTTTTTTGATAAGCACATCTTATTTTCTTTTAGGGGAATTATCACTCTTCTATTGTGTGTGCAATTTTAGTGGGACTGTCAATCAGCATGTTTAACATTCACCTGTTGAAAGGTAGATGTGTAACCCAGAGTGGTCAATTGGACTCAACTGGAACTTTATTGAAACAGAAGGGGATTTATTAACAGAGGACTGGGGCACCAGGAATTATTTGCAGAACAAAACTGGTCCGAAAAGAGGACAGTTTCCATCAGGAAGCTGCAGTTAGGAACCACAATACCAACTTCTGGTTACCACTGCAACCAATGGCTCCAGGATATGTCCCTCAGCTGTGCTTGCGGGATTTGAAAGCACAGTCAGATCATTGCCTCCAGAGCCATGACACGTGTCTACAATTTAGATGATCCATGCCGTGCCTCTCAACACGATTGGATTTGGGGACTTCAGTTAAGACTGTTGCAGAAAAATCAAACACTTTGACATGCATACAGAAATTACAGAAGTAGCACAAGTGTGGTCTTTGCCTCACAACTGCCCTTCTGATCTTACACAGAGGCATGTGATCATCTAACTATTAAGTACCTTCTGGAACTCTGGCTACAAGAAGGATTAGGGATACCAGTTTTAGATTTTTTAACCTGAAAAAAGAGCAAAGGGACACTTGAATGGGGAGGGTGTGGTCAGAACAAATACTGAACATCAATCTACCATATGAGCAATAGGCTCTTTCGTCCAGGCTTTGAATCTTGACCCTAGAGGAGAAAGGGCAGAAGTAAAATGACTGGAGCCAATTAGTCCCAGTGCAGTGTCCTGAAGACTGGATACTTGGATCTCAAAAGGTCCTGAATCCTGTTCTCTCAGGCCTCTGCTTCTACATGTTTCTTCTGGGTCTGGAATCCCATGTGACCTCACAATGACTTCCCTTTTACCTACAGCTAGGAGAGTTGAGTTCTGTTCTTTTTAATGAAATGGCTTCAACCAGTGCTCTTATGAACACTGTTGTGCAGGGTCAGCATCCTCAAATTCTCACTGAATGAATGAATGCATTAATTCTGCATAGAAAGCTGCCTGCTACTTACCAGTATGGGTGGCACCCCTGGAGTTCTAGTTTCTAGAGCTCAAATGTCAAGGATATCTTCAGACATTATCTAAACCAACCTTTCCTTTTCTTCTAAGATGAAGAATTTGAAGTACAGACAGTCACTAAGCTCATTTCTTTTCTCATCAGACATGTTCCTTGATTACTAACATTATAGGAATTCTTCTTGAAATAGTTTACTTATATAAAAAGTACAGTCCTTTTAACGGCATAGAAATATCCTTGGGAAAGAAAGTGTATAAACAACTTTTAAAAACACGAATTTAGAGTAACATAGGTTTTAAATTGCTGTCATTAGGTAAGAGTTTCATTATAGGACTCATAGCCAGACTTTTAAAAATCTTTAAATATCTTATTAGAAGTTTCTTTGATAAGGAAAATCAAACTCAGTAGAAAGCTCTTGGGTTTTTGAGTCCTCAGTGGAAAGGCTTTGGGGATTTTTCATGCAGCAATGATTTCTTCTCCTTAAAATTTGAAACTATGAGGGGCCTGTCAAGTAAGATCTACTTAAATAAACACTTTGCAAATGATCCAGCCACAATTTAATACCCTATGCTGATTCCAAAATGCATTCCCACAAAATGTCATCTGATGAATAATATTTAACTACTTTTTAAAATAGGAGCGGGCCAAAGATTTTGAAAAATATCCTTAAGAAACTTCTATGGAACTTCCAATTTAGTGAATTTTAACAGCTGTTTCTGCCACTAGGCCTGTAAGTGGAACTTGATTTCCCTTGAGGCAATTCCATTAATTTGTTTTTATTATTTTAGGAGAGCTAATATGCTTTAGCTGGCTGGGTTCTAACACTAGGAATGGTGTGAGAGGTATGGCAATTCTGGTTCTAATCTGTGGCTCTCTGAGGGCTTCCTCTGAAGACCACCCAGTTGGGTGATGAGTCAAAAGCAAGCAGGACTACTATGTGAGTGGCGCCATATTGTTTCCATGCCTCACCCAGGAAAGGACATTCCTGCCAAGCTCTGGGGGAAAATTCTCAGGAGACCAAGGCACTCAGCATTTTCCAAGGTGAGAGAGGAATGTTATTTCTTCTAAGCTTCAAATGCACTAACCATTCCTCAGATGTTTATTCTCATATCTGTTGGGATGCTCCTAGTTAGAAGAGCTCTGTTCCATTTACAGCAAAACTTCAAGAGGATTGTGTAATCGTTTCAGATCTTTATTAGCAAGTTAAATGGAGTATCTGTGCTTCTGATTTCTCAGTGCTATTCTATATATAATATGTTCATACAAGATGAATGCATTTTGAAAAGAAATGTGCACTTATCAGGTGTTTTCTTTTACAGTATGGTATAATATGAAACTTACCTAAAACATTATGGGTCATCTTCCTCTCTATACAGTGAGGTTAAGTTCAGATATTTTAAAATTTCTATTATCAGAGGTGAATTTCAAAGGGGAGATACTAAGACGCTTTCTTGATTTTGAGCAGTTTGGAAAGTAGGGACCTTTGAACAATTTATTTTTGAATTAATATTTTTGTCCATTTAGAAACATTTACTTGATGTGGTAAGTTCTTTTGGACAAATTAATTTGTGATTTTTTAACATAATCTAGCAAGGAATACATTTGAATTGTTAAATGTTCAAATTAGTCTAATTTGTCCTCAGGATGTGGGTTTTGCCATAAGGGAAGGAGTCAAGTCATACAATCAGATGGACTCTGTGTGGGTGGTTGTTTGCATCTTTATCAAAATAAGTCATTACTTGGGTTTGCCTGACTCATAGATCAAGTTTTCGGAAGCTAGTTTCTCTGCAACTGATTGAATTGTAAACAATTTTTCAGTGAGCAAAATAGTTATTTTCATTATTGTTCTCCTGTACATAACCCTAAGTATCTGTTTTATTATTATTGCTGAGTTTTGGAGTAGGCAGAGTTGCTAAGATGTGTACATGGCTAGAAAGTTTTAGAAGAACTCCCCTGCTGCCGATTTCCAAAATGGTACATGTTCACTACAGGAAATATGGAAAATTCATCAAACAGTGAAGAAGGAAACAGAAATCACCTCAATTTTTACCTTTCAGAACCAGCCATTTGTGATATTCTAGCATAGTTTTTTAAAATTTGCTATGCACATGTATTTCTTAATTGTGTAAATATATACAATTCTATGATCTGTTTCTTCTTGCCATTAGTAGTTACTTATTTATCCATCTGATAAATTCATATTAAGTGCCTTCAATTACATATTTCTAAATGGCTACAAGATATTCAACATGTTATGTTTTAGTAACATAATCAACAGTGAATGGGAAAAGATGGCTTTTTTTCTTTCCGTTGAGTGTGCTTTCACTGACTCAGCTCAATGATCTATCTGAATTACCCTGAACTGAATAGTTTCTTAAAAACCTCACAAAAATCAGAAAGTATTATCATTGTCAATGTGTATATGAGAAAGAATTATCATTGTCAATGGGTATGTGAGCATTGTCAATGGGAATATTAATCTCTAATTTAAAGAATAGCTAAACAGCATCACTGAATATGGAATGAATATGCAGTACAATAAATAAATGTCTTATGGAAACAGCTCATTTTTTATAATTTCAATAACTTTAAATCTTGAAATATTATTTATAATCATGAAAAATCATCATGACCACCTTTTCCTTTATATGTGAATAAATTCAACAAATACTTTGTCAGACACATATAGGACATTGAGCAACAGAACACAGGATAAATATGAAATGATTCCTACTTAGAAGATCTCACCTGCCAGCCAGTGACTGGATCAGTCTGCCAGGACTGCCATAACAGTGCCACAGTCTAGGTATTGTTAAACAACAATACCAGTCATAAACATCGGAAATTTATTTTCTCAAATTCTGGAGGCTGGAAGTCCTGGATCAAGGCACTGGCCAACAGTTTCTGGTGGGGGCTCTCTTGGCTTGCAGATGGCTACCTTCTTGCTGTGTCCTTACATGGCCTTTCCTCTGTGCATGCTGGCGGAGAGCTCTCTGGAATCTCTTCCTCTTGGTATAAGGACACTAGTCTTATTGGATTTGTGGACCCTGTTCTTATGATCTCCTTAAATCTAAATTATTTTCTTGAAGACCCTATCTACAAATACAGTCACACGGGCAGTTAGGACTTTAACATATGAATTTCAGGAGGGCACAATTCAATTCAAAACAAGGACCCAGTCATAAACATAATGACCTAATATTTAATTGGTGCTGCCATAGAGATGTAAATAAAGTGTTATCATTGCTTAGAGTAATTAGAGATTAATTCTGACGGGAGCATGGACGCTTCACAGCATTTGGTTTATCTCAGAATTCCCCAGGCTTAGGCCCTAATATGAGGACTCACAGGCAATTGATTTATTGAGGAAGTGCTCTCTGGAGAAACTAGAGAGACAGGAGAAGCAGGTCAGGGAAAGGAAAGAAGACAAGCACAAGGGTGAGATTCCACGCAAAGCCCTGCTGAGGGTAACTTCTACCTGACATTGAACCCTGTAATTTGCGGTCCACCTGAGTTGCTTGAGTCAAAGAGGAGAGAGCTGGTTTTTCATACTTCTGTACAGTCAGCCAGGGCTTAAGGGCTGCCCTGGGGCTGACTTGGGGTGAGAAACAGGCCATAAACTCCCAGACCCTCTTCATGCACAATGGATCCAGTAGTTGCAAGAAGGTCCACTGAAGAGAGTCATAGGTCCAAGCTATTAGAAGCGAAGGCTGAGAGGCCAGGGACAGGTATACAGAAGCAGAAAAGGGATCTGAGACTGGGTGAAACACTAATTGTGTTCACTACAGTGTGGAACATCAAAAGGAAAAAAAAGTAACCTTTCAACAGATTGGGAACATGTGGCTAGTGGCTTGTGCCTGGACCATGAAGCTAGAGAACATGTTCATGCACAGAAAAAGTTCAATTTGACAGCACTGTATTTAGATTGAGAATAGTCTGGACAAAAATCATAGAATTGTGAAGGAAGAAGTAGTAAGGACATAAGAAAGTTAGACTCCTGGAATATAGATTATGGTCAAATTGTAAAAAAAGTTTTGGAAGCACCGATCCATTTATTACAGCATCTAAAACTAGGTGTTGTTCAATGGAATCTTATGATTTTAAGGACCCACCCTGAAAACAGATAAAAAAAGTTGGCAGTATACATGTTTGCCATTCATGCCTATGCATTGCCTCCATACCTGACCTAATATTGGGTCTCTGTGCATTTAACTAAAGACCTTGCTCCTTATTTGGTCTTCCGGCCTCTCTTTTCTTTGGCTCTTTCTGTAACCAATCACTTGTTCCACTGCCTCTTTGACATATCCAGGTTGAAGCTTTATTCTTGAATGTTTAAACTTCTTATTTAGAATTTTGAATTTCCTACCCTTTTTAAAATCAACTTTCCCCCAGTCATTCCCAATTGTATATAAATCCCCAATTGTATATACAAAACATTATATGATGGAAGGTTGCTGACTAAGGCAAAACCAGGTTAATGGATTCAGAACTCCTGAGCACACTGGGTGAACTTTGGGCAGAGGCCATGGGTGGTATGGAGAAATGAAAGAAACAAAAGAGAGGAGGATATAATTAATGAAATAAGAAAATTTCAGGGACAAATACTTCCAGCTTTCTTGAAAATTACTTCTACTTTGAATTCTAGGGGAAAGAATGTATTTCTCATTAACACTATCTGTAATGAAAGAAAAACCAAGGCTCCTATAAGTTCTATTGGTGTCATGCTTCTTATAGAGTAAAATCTTCATCAACTCCATTCCACTAACCTATACTTTTTATACATAAGACTAATAAGAGAAGAAAATGATACAACTGCAAGCTTTAATCATGGATATTAAAAAAAAAAAATTTTTAAATATTTAATTGTGGTAAAATATGCATAATGTGAAAATTACCATCTGGGTCATTTTTACCTGTACATAAAATTCATCGTTAAGTACTTTTATGTTGTTATGCAAACAATATCCAGTACTCTTTTATCTTGCAAAACTGAAACTCTATGCTAGTTAAAAAACAATTCTGAAATAACCCTCAGCCCTTGGCTACCACCATTCTATCCTCTGTCTCTATGAATTTGATTATACGAGGTACTTTATATAAGTAGAATTATACCATGTTTGTCTTTGTAACTGACTTAATATAATGTTCTCATGGTTCTCCCATATTGTAGCATGTGTCAGAATTTCCTTTCTTTAAAAGGATGTGTAATATTCCACTTTATGTGTTTGTAAATTTTACATTTATCCATTAATGAACATTTGGGTTGCTACCATTTTTTAGCTATTTTGAATAATGCTACTATGAAAATAAATCCTGTAATTTTTACACAGATCTTCTAGATACATCCTTAGTTGGTACAAGTCATCATATCCTTCAACATTGCTTAAGATATAGATCATGATTATCGGAAAGCATATCAAAATATTTACAACCATCAAATCCATTTGTTTGGAGTCAAGATTCCTTATTCAGATATTTCTTTAATTTATTTGTTTTACTTAAGTTCTGTATCCTGGATCCTAAAGTTATAGTGATCATAATCCAGAAGGCTATTTTTAATGACATTTATTATCTTGCTACACTTTATGTTACTATTAAGAGGCAATTAAATTATATTCCATATACTGAGATTTCTAAACTAGAAAACTAGGCTAGCACATAATGGAATGAGCTCAATAAGGACTGAAATAAAAACTGATTATAGATAATGTCTGATCTAACAAGAAAATTCACTTAATCGGAACTTATTAAGGATTCCAATGCTTATTGACTATATTGCAACTATAAAGAATTGTGCTTCAAAGGATGTGAACCCTTGACTTAATCGAATGTTGACGGACTAAAAATGGAAATGGCATTTGTGTGTGGTTAATTTGGGGAAGGATGTCCTCAGCCAGATGTAAGAACAACATGATTTCAAATAGGTTCTTTCAAGGCTGAATTTAACCCCAATACATTAAGTAAATCTTTTTAGAAAGATGAATTCCTCAGTCAATTCAGCCAAGTTTCACCAACCATAATTTTTACTGTCATGAATGCCTTCTCTTAGGATTTTTGCTCCTTTTTTGGGATCTGTTAAATTGCATGGTGAGGTCTTTTTTGTACCACACATTCACTTGTGGTCCTGAGCCCACTGGCGGCCTTACAGCAGGTCTATATAGCTGATAAACAAGTTCACAAAACAGTCACAGTGAACAACAAAAAGTCCCGATTTACTAAGTTAAAGGGGTGATTTCAGCATGGGAGAAGGAAAGTGTGATATTGGGTGAAGTAGTGGTTTATTCACACATCCAAATGAATCACTAGGGAGAAATGGGATCAGTCCTGCTAGTTCCATTAACCAAAAGTAAATTTCAGTATAACTTGAGTCACAACTTTATTTCTTTTAACTCATTGAGGTAGTTGTGTCTGACCTGTAATCCCCTCTCCATCCCTATCAAGGAGTGATTATTATGATATCCTGACCTCATACCTCTACGTTTGAACTTCCCAGTGTGAAGACAGCAGGGCTACCTTACCTTGGAAAAGGACTGTGCTTTCTATTTTTCTCAGCACTTTTTAAAAAAGGAGTATGATAGATACAAAGGAACAAATGCAAAAATCTGAGTCTTCAGGCAAAGCCTGTGACCGTGGCAGGCAGCTCCCGCAGCTTCCCACATGAAGACGCTTCCGTGAGAGGGTAATATCTGTTCTCTCTCATTCCAGTTCCTTTCAGAGAGGTATAATTTTGTCACATGGGCACTGTCCACTAAACCAGCTCGAACAGACAGTGAGTTATATGACTGTGTACATGGGCAAGGGACGAGGGAGGAATTTGAGGCTGTGGTACACAGTGACCCCAATTGAGGAGAAATTTCCTGGAAACTGAACTTCAGTTGAAACCCAGGAGTTTAAAAAAGGCAAGAAGGTAAATGTCAGTTTATACCACGGGAATAAGTTATTGACAGTGGATTAGAGCAAAAAAATTCATAATAATTATCTACATATTCCTATCAACTATGTTTTCTTCATAATTTAATAATATTTCTATGGGGTTTTGAAATGGTTTCCCAATGTTCATATTTTTGTGTATGAAAACAGAATATTGAAAAAAGAAAACATTATAAACAGTTTGTGTGTCTACCTAGTTAGTTTATTTTCCTGCCTTCCTTTTTTTGGTTTCACAAATCTCAATGGGAACTCTGTCAACTAATTTGTCACGTTTTTTGCTGACTTGGGAACTGCAAATGAAAGATAATTTACAAAAGAGGAAACATATCATTTTTTTTTCTTCTTTTCTCTACTTTGAAACTATATTCTTGCTTTTAGGAAAGAACTTTTATTTCCTTCCTTCATTCCTCATTCCTTTATTCCTTCCCTTTGGTCAATGTAAAATAGAGGCATATATGAGTCCTATCCTACATATTCTCACATAATTCTTCTCAAAACGTTCGGGGGCCTGGAGTTGTAGCTCAGTGGAAGAGCGCTTGCCTAGTATGTGTGAGACCCTAGGTTCAATATTCAATACCACAAATAAACAAGTAAAATAAAAGATCCATTGACAACTAAGAAAAATATTTTTAAAAACCTTCAGAAGAAAGTAGAGGAATATGAAAAGCTTTTGTAGAAACCTTTTTTCAGCAGATGTGGATTCAAGTCCTAGCTCTATCATTACCAGTTTTGTGATCTCAGGTAAATCTTTCTGCCTTTGTCTACAACCCAAGGATAACGATACCTGTCTTACAAAGTCATTTTATGGGTTACATGAGCTGGTGGGCATAAAATGCATAAATGTTACTAAAAGCAATGTGTGGCTTACAGAAACACTTAAATTATGTTTCCTCTTGGGAGCATTATCTATATTTTAAGGAGCTAGTTGAGAGGCAGTATAGAACAGTGGTTTAAACCAGTGGTGGAATCCTGATCCTATAACCTACTAAAACTATAACCAGGATTACCTGACTGAGCATTTTTCTCTCTCTGTCGTACAGGAGAACAGTAACTACCTCCCAAAATCACAGTGGTGATTAATAAAATCATTATTTGAAGAGAATCTAGAGGCTCTCAATAAATTATTCACATCTATTTATCATATCAGTTCAAAACTTTTAATCCCAGAATGGGAATTCATTTGCTTAATGTCTTTTGAGTTCACCTACCCTAAATCTTATATCGATCATGTCTGCTGAGTAAAGTCTTCTGCTCACTAAATTCTTTTCACCCAGCAAAGAAAGGTGTCCTTTAAAACCAAGCTTATTTCACAATTGAAAAACCTATAACCCAACCAGGTTAAGTAGCTTTAGGAATAAGAACAGGGATTTGACATCCCCCATCTGGTCCAAGATTCCATTACGCTGTGCCCTAATGGCCTGTGCATGTAAAAGCATACCGACAGAGCACTGGATCCTGAATACTGTACTCTAGTTTTACACACAGGAAGCTGTATGTCTCCACATTCATGAGACACTGCCTCACACAATGTGTGCGTCATTTTTCTAAGCCTCTAGCATACTTGGAAAATAAGTCAAGTGGGAATCGTGACTAAGATGAATGAATCCTATATCCTTGCCTTTTGCTTTACTGCTGTTTGCTAGGAAGTCATTCAAGTAGAGGGGTACACACATGGCCTTTGCCTGGAAACCTCCTTGAAACCCTGGCTGTAGCTTGCTTGCCAGTGCAGAGGGTGGCCTTTGGCAAGGAGTGTTTGTCCCTAAGTCTTAGTTTCTCATTCATAAAATAGAGACATAACACTTACTTAAAGGAGCATTGTGAAAATAAAAAGATCATTATATAAAGTGTCACCCTCAGAGTACATGCCTAATAAATATTAATTCTTTCCATTTTGCATTTATTTGGAAAGTGTTCCAGTTAGGTAAGCACTTTAACATTCTGTTTTTAAAATCCCTAAAACCTCCAATTTCTCTAAATTTATCAGAACATCTGAAGCCTAGAAAGGTTTTGAGGACCTGTAACTATTTACTGATCATCATGCATCTAGCAATATAGGAAGTCATTGGTGGTTTTTGAGGCCCCAGAGTGTAGCCTCATACAAAACCTACCTTACGATTATTCAGACCATCTCAATAACTGATTAGTTTAGTTGATATCTTTGTTTATTATTGAAACTGCCAAAATAACTTTTTAGATTTTTTTGGATTAATGTTCTATGTCCTCGTTGCTAAAGTATAGTGATCACAAACTTGGGCTATTTTTCAAATATAGAAGCTGTTTTTATTGGATACACCTTTTATTTGTTTGTTTTTAAATAAATTGATACTCATGGACAGAGAAATATGATTTCTCCAGACCTGTAGAAAATTTGTTGAACAGAGAAATTTGAGGAAACGCTGAGGAGTGGGATTCGTGGAGATTTTTGCAAGACTCTAATCCGTATCTCTTTAGTTTTCAAAGTTTTTGGGGAGATGTATCTAATACGGTCTGGCACACAGACTTTCAGGGGGGACTACAACAAGAAGGACTTCCTTGTTGATTCTGGCAAAAATCAAAGAAATCAGATTATGAAAGAGACTTCTGAGGGAGCTAGAGCTTTTCCAGGGTCAGAGGGAAGTACAGCAAAACTGGAGAATTCTCATGCTCTCCAAAGATGAAAGGGGCATTTTTTAAAAAAGAAAGAAAATGTTAGAAATGTTGTTCCAACACCAGAGATGAAAGAAAGAAAAAAGCCCCAGATAGTGAAATGACAACTATCTGCTAAGCCAACTTTATCCAGCTATGGACTGTAAGAAGGTTAAAAAGCACAAAAGAATTTCTGGTAAGCTCAGTAATGTTGAGGTTAAGGCTCTTATCTAGTATGGCCAATTTGCAAACATAGGTGAAATAATTTAGGACTTAATCTGTGTCAATAAACCAGATAAACTTTGCATATTAATGAACTGAATTAAAGTCAAGTCAAAGCTTCAGGCTCCCTGAAACATAGGAAATGGCAAAAACTGATTTAAAGCCAATATAACAAGGAAAACCATGTGACGAGCAAGCAGTGTTAAGACCTATCCATTTCCCCGGACAACCACATGCACAAGGTCCTTACTGTAACTTGGTGTAGTGGGGAACTGTGGTGGTGGGGTGAGCAAAGTCACTTTTTTTTTTTTTTCAATGTTGGGTATCAAACACAGGGCCTGGTGTGTGCTAGGTGAGTACTCCACCAGATTTATTTCCCCAGCAAACTAAGATACTTTTGAGAATAATTTTGTCTGTGAATTTTGATAAAAGCATCCCAAAGAAAAAGAATTTTTGCAAAATAAAAAAATCATTCAAAGTATGGATTAAACTACATGTGACAATGACATAGATATAAATTATATTTTATGGTCTGAGTAATGTTCCTTTAAAAATGGAAACAAGTGAGATGTGGTGATACATGCCTTTTATCCCAGCAACTCCAAAGGCTGGAATGGGAGGATTGCAAGTTCAAAGTCAGCCTCAGCAATTTAGTGAGACCCTAATCAACTTAGTGAGACCCTGATTCAAAAATTTTTTAAAAAGGGCTGGGGATGTAGCTGAATGAGAAAGCTCCACTGGGTTCAATCCCCAGTACCAAAATGAAACAAACAAACAAAAAAAATCTTAATTCTCCCAGCATTTTTCACAAATAGGTGCTAAATTCTTCATAGGGCAATGAGAAGTATGATGTGCAGGGTAGGCTTCTGAATGAGATTAATCCAGGTAGAATTTTTGAATGAGATTAATCTAGTTAGAATCATAAATTATTCGCTTCCAGATATAAGAACAGGAAGACTAATTAACTCAGCTAGGACTTTGCAAAGTGTGTCTTGGTCATAGTTCTAATTGTGCTTAAATGTGTAGAAAATACAGAAAGAGGAAAATACAGAACTCTAAGTAAAGGCAAATTAACTAGAAAAACTTCCTACCATGTGGAAAAAATTGCTCACCAAAGTGATAGTTGGCGGGGAGATTCATCTGAGCTTTGAGATATTGCCAGAAACATTTGGATACCCTTTGAAATACTAAGTCAAATCTGATGACCAAACACATTTAACTTTCTGTCAAAAAGTGAATTTGTGCATCTCAATATTTACTCAGTTGGGGAAACACTTTTGACATGCATGAAATTTAACTTCCCAGAACTAAGTTTATTCTGGTGAAAATATCAATATTCAGAGATAAAAACATTCACATATCAGTAAATAAACAACGTTTTCTTTTTCTATCTATGTGAGGATGCCAGGAGGTGTAATTGACTTGATTTTTCACTTGGACAAGAACACACTTCAAAGAACACACTTTTGGCAGAGTCATTGACTGTCAAGCATTAAGTCTATTTGAGCAGATGATGTGATCACCACTGTTGCGCTTCAAGAATCTGAAGGAAAGAGTAAAACAATCTTGGTAAATTACATGCTACTCATCCTGGGGTACTATAGGAGAAGGTATGTTTTCAGGGAATGTGGATCTCAGCAGGTTTCCAGGTGAGCAGCACAGCTCTTGTAACTCACTTAGTACTATCTGGAAAGTCCACATTCTTAAAACAAGTAGCAAGTGTACTGAAGTTGAATAAATATGGCTATGTCAGTTGAATTTACTATGTAAAAACAAATTGCTTTAGAAATTAATAACTTAAACAATAGCTATTGGTTTTTGACTCTCCTTGTCACAGGTCGGCAATTTGGGCTGAGCTCAGTTGGGGCAGTTCTTGTCTTTGTTGATCGTGGCTGGTTTTATATGTTGAACTGTATATCCTTACTGCACAGAGAAAATTATTTGTTTATGTCCTAACTTCTAGTACCTCATGTTGCTATGATATGTGAAAATAGAGTCTTATTGAGGTAATTAAAATAAAGGCAGTAATCCAATGTGGCTACTGTCCATATAAAAGTAAACTTAAACACCAACCTGAACAGAGGAAGATGATATGAAGATACAGGGAGGCCACAGATGTCTCTAAGTCAAGAAGCAAGGACTAGATCAGATTCTTCCTTCCCCTGACACTGCTGACACCTCCATTTTGGGCTCTTAGCCTCCAAATGTGTGAAAAAACAATTTTTTGTTTCGCCATCCAGGCTGTGGTGTGGTACAGTCTTTGTTATAGAAGCCCTGGTGAATGAGCAGAGCTGGGCTCTCATGTACCTGCAGGCAGCTGGAGGGTTGACCAGCCTGGCTGATAGCGAAGCTTCACAACCAATATCCAAATAACGATTAGGTTACTGAACATCATAGATGGTGTTAAATGTATTATATTCCCATGAGCAAATGGTGCATTTCAAGCAGATGCTAACATATAAGACTTGATCACCGATTAAAAAGTGAAAGTGAAATCTCTGACAGAATGGTTAGTAGATATTAATTTTTATGGATAGAATTAAACAAAGGCAGCATAGTAAATCATTACTTGTTGAAGTCTGCCCTTCCCAAGCTTAGATCATTGAAAGCAGAGTTTACTTGTTTCACTTTAATACATCAAACTGTCTGGAACTTTCAATGGTACCTTTTAAAGTGTCTCCCACTCACCGATAATTATTTAATTTACATGTTGAATAAATATATGCTAAGGGTGTTATTACTTGTAAAGTTCCAGAAACATAATAGTGAGCAACAGAGATTGATTTTTCTCTCATAGAACTTTAGTAAAGAAGCAAATGTTAATAAGAGCTCACATAAAAATAATTAAAATTACAAAAATATCTATGAATATAGCATAAAGTGTGCAATAAAATATCACTCACTCAACAAGCATGCATGAAATGGCTTTTTAGCAGCTGGTTAATGTGCTGGGTACTGGGAATGCCAAGTGAATGAGTCAGACACATCCTTTATTTTATCATGGTAGACCAAAATACCAATTAGTTAATGAATTAAAAATGAAAAGTTATGATCATTATAACTTTTGATAAGTATAATGAGAAAAGACATGAGCCAAAAAAAAAAGAAGAAGAAAAATAAAGTGGGGCTGTCTTTAGAGGTCATGCTCTAAAGCCTTGCAGAGAAAGTGATATTTTAAGCCAAGACCTACAGATGAAAGAAGTTGTCATTTTAAGATGAGGTCAACAATCTCCAGGCAGAGGAAACAGGAAATGCAAAGTCCCAAGAGGTGAAAGATCTTGTGACAAAGCAGAAAGGAATCTTAACTGAAGACCTGTCACCAGTACTGTTGGAGGATCATGAGCCAGGAGGAGCAGTCACCAGATCATACAGTACTGGAGAGGTCAGGCAAAGAAGCTTAGATTTTATTCTAATAAAATGGGAAGCCATTGGAGAATTTTAAGCAGAAAGTGGCATGACCTATTATAGAGATAGTGAAGACCAATTGAGAGGATTAGAAATAGGAGTTGTGTGACCAAGTTTAAAGTTGCTGCAGTAGCCCAGGTAAAGAAGGGTCGTGGTGGTCTAGACCAGGGCCGAGGGATGGAGGGATAGAGGACAGATGTGGAATTTTAATGGGAAGACATGACATAAAGTAGGAAGGGAAGGGAAAACTCTAAGTTTTGTACCTTGTGAGAATATCAATCAAGGATTGAGAAGCTCCCCTCCACACTGTGGAAGCAGGACTGAATTGAGATTTAACCAATCCTCACAATTTGAAAGGATTATTACTCTCCTCCCCCGAGAAACACACACATCCTCAAGTGATTCAAAACCAAACAGTATTAAACCACAAAATGGGTGTATGTAAGTTCCTCCAGATTCCAATTTTTTCCCCACCATGACAGTTAGTATTTTTATTTTTAACTTCAAACATCAAATCATTTTATGACAGTTTCGATGTGAAATCCTGAGCATACAGAGTTTGTTTGTTCAAGTGCATCCTCTTACAATGTCCCTAAAAGGCAAGTGTTCCAAGTGTTTTAAGCCCGAAGCAGGCTGCAACACAGACCTAGAGGACAGAGCCTCTGCAGATCCTACAGAGATCACAAGCTCTTTAAGGACTGGGCCTTAATTGAAGAGCAAAGAAGGAACTCTGATAGAATGTTGGAGAGCAAGAGGCGAGAAGGGATTTCAGTTAGAAATACACGTAAAAACCAGGTAAGAATTGAGTGTTGGTGATGGTGCAGGAAAGTGCTCCATCAGTCAGAAGCCAGGTCAGAGGTTTCCCGAGGTCGGTTCTAATCAGATAAAATATAGCTTGCCTACTCTGGTTTCCTGTCCCATCCCCCACCCCCACCAAATATATTTATTTTTATACCATGTCTCTATTTTGACTGGAGAAAAACAGAATTGAGAGTTACTTTGCTTGGTGAGAATAAAATGTCAAAGGCAATACATTGGTCTACTTCTATTTTGAAAAAATTAAAAAGTGTCATCATTTTTATATTTGGAAATTTTCACTTTGTTCTGACTTGATCTGTATGGCTTGCTTTAAAGATAATCCTATAGCTACTTTGGTCTTAAAATGGCTTTTAACCAAACACAATAAATTTTGACCTCACCTACAATAATTCAGCTTTGACTGTACCAATGTATTGTTTCTTTTTATATTCTCATTTTTCTTGACTTTCCTATTAGCTATCAGCTCTTCTTCAATATCTGAATTATCCAGTTCCTTGGTCTACAGATTTTATAAACTTGAGATGCAAAAATACAGTGTATGAAACAAAGTAATGCTCAGTCTGCTTGTGGGATGGAATTTAGATAGCTCCAACTCTCAAGGAGCTTGCAGGACTTGGAATCAACTGTATTAGAAATGTACATGGAGATTTCAGGGGAGGTTTCAGGGGGTTGACCTAGGGGTATACTACCATTAAGTTAAATCCCCAGCCCCTCCCTGCTCCCTCTTTTTAAAATTATGGGTCTAAGTTGCCCAGGGTAGCTTTGAACTTGTGATCCTCCTGCCACAGCCTTCTAAGTAGCTGGGATTACAGACATACACCACTGTGCCTGGCTGCACATAGTGGTTTAAGTTTAACAGAGAAAGTGTGAGAATACAGAGTAGACAAGAAAAAGAAAGGGTTAGTTGTGCACAGAAGTGTTAGGGTGGGCATTAAAGGGCAGGTGATTCCAGAGGAACAGGTGGAAAGATAACTGAAGAAGAGGAAACACCAAGCAAGAAGTATTCAGAGACCATAAAGCTTCAACATTCTTAAATATGCAGGAATGAACTGAGAAGAAGAAGAATCCTAGAGATAAGCAGGAGCAAAAACATACAGGGTTTGCAGGCCATGTTATGGAGTTTGGACTTTATTTGGCAGAAGTGGGAGGAGGGCAGGAAAAGGTCTTAGCATGAAAGCAACATGATCAGATTTTGCATTCTACAAACTACACTTTGCTATTATGTTGGAGGGAGGTCAAGTGCACTGGCAAATAGATTTGGTTTGCTGCGATGGCAATAGAGCAGGTCAGAGAAGACTAGAAACTTAAGTGGAAGTCATGGAAATGGAGAGGCTGGGTAGAATTAAGAGATTTACAATCTGGAATGGACAAGACTTATTGACCAGATATGAGGGTTTTGTGAGGGGCAGGCATTGGGAAAGATTCCAGATTTGTGGTTTAGAAGACATCTAAATGGTGGTGCTACCCACCAGAGGAGAAAATACAAGATTGGTTATGGGGGTGTGCATGAAGTTGAGAGTAAAGGGGAAAACCAGTCCTTTGGGACATTTCGCATGTAGGGTGACTACAGACTTTCTAAGAAGAAAATATGGTAGCTCAGTGTGCTTGTAAAACTCCCCAAAGTCAGTTTCTTTTAAGTGTTTCTAATAAGACTCCTGCCTTTGTGATCTCTGCTTAATATCTTATATATTGTTATTCTGCTCATCCCTTAGAAATTCTTCATTTTCTTCTGTGCTTTCTGTCCTAATTAATGGTGACACATCCCACCCACTTAACCAAGCTCATCACCTCAGAGTCAGTATCAATTTCTCTCTTATGAGTCACATCCAACAGGTCACTCAGAACGCTCTCTAATCACTCCCTTCTCATCTCTCAAGTTCACAGTGCACCCGCCCACTGCCACATAGACACACATCCTCAGACATTCACAGCCAATTTTCTTCTCCAGACTCTTGCAGTCATTTTCTGTTTGCCATTTCTTCCCCTTATCTTTTCCCTCAACCTTTGATATTCACACTATTGCCAGAGCAACCTATCTGTAACAAGCTGGATCACATCTTTTTGTTACTTGAAAACATTGGTGGCTCCTCAGTGCCAACTTGGTTACGCAAAAACACCTTGGTTTTTCTGGATTTGTTTCAAGTCTTTTTTCTAGACACAGGAAATTACTCCTCATTTCATAAATGATACCCCAATTGACTTTAAATATTGCAATTCAAAGACACTCTGATCCACAGGTTTTATGACCCTGTATGATTTCAAGTAGGTTTTGGACAGGTGGAAAGAGTCCCCCTCCACTCTGACTACCATTACCCACACACTTGGTTAAATTCAGTTCCAAAATTAACTGAAGATTCTGCTTTGGGTTGAATCATGTTCTCTGAAAAGATGTGTCAAAACCCTAACCCCTGGTACTTGTGAGTGTGACCTTGTTTGGAAAGGGTTCTTTGCAGTTGTTTTGACACAAGGAGCATGATACAGGAGGATAAAGGCAGAGACTGAAATTCTATAGCTACAAGACAAGAATGGCAAGGACTGATGGCCACCACCAGAAGCTAGGGAGAGGCAAGGACAGATTTCCCCTTATAGGTTTTAGAGGGAGCATGGAACTGCTAACACTAGCTTCTGGAACTTTAAGGAAATATATTCCTGTTGTTTAAGGTATCATTGTATGGTCCTTGGACATAGCAGTCCTAGGAAATTATACAGATGTCACATTTTGGGGGATACACTGTGGCCACATGGCCTTGTCTTCTTCCAGGTCCAGCCTATCTAGTGGGGTAGCGGCTACCATGGCAGCAGTGCTTCAGATTTGGTACAAGTGCTGTGATTGTACTATTATGCATAACCTTATACTACCATACCCGAAGAATTTACAATCTAGCCCCTTCTGTTCTAGAGAATATTTACAAATATTGTACTTTTCAGGTTCTTAATGCAAATTTGATGTTGGCAAGTCACAATTTCATGAAGGGAAGAAATCATAGCACGCACTCTAGTATTGCTCATTGATAAAACCTGAAATGCTAGCTAGTCTTACGCTCAAACACTTACTCTTCTTTTTTTCAGCTTTGTGATTTACTCTATCAAGGCTTTATATTTTTATTGTTTTATCTCTAAGTGTTACAAAAGATTGATAATTAAATAAAAGCTATAGAATTCTGACCTTATCTCAGTAAGAAATTCATGGTATTTTACTGTACTTTATCAAGTTTATTTCCTGGATATGTTGAGGTTTTGTTTGTCCTCACCTGGAATGTATGTCCTATTCATTTCTACCCGAAGAACAGCATCTGTTCTTTAATGATAGTGAACTTCGTGATGGGTATTTTACAAATATGATCACATTTGCCCAACCTCTGATCATAACCCCTTGATTTAGGCATAGAGAGGTTAGAAAGTGGCAGAGGTGACATTGGAATCTGGGTCCATCAGATCATAGAATCAATGCTCCTACTTCTTGGTTTCTTGCTGAGACAGAAATCTTTCTTAATACCCATCTCCCCACCACCAGATACGCACTTTCTCTCCAAATTTTCTACAGAGCCCTCCACTTAATTTTAATGTGACTTAGTATGTTTTAATGATTTATTTAGGTTTGTTTACTTACTGAGTTTCACATGACAAGAAATGTTTCCTCTTTGTATGTATTTCAGTAATGGCGCATAGTAGCATATATTTGCAGAATGGATTACTTTATGCCAAATAAATCTATGCATGGATTATAGAATTCCAGGATTTTCTCTTTTATTTTAAACTTCTAGAATATAAGAGACTTGGGTCCTATTAATTTTGATCCCCCAGAATAAAAGCTTATTGGTTGAATGAACAATTTGGCCAATGAGTGAATACTTGAAGTATGTAGACTAGAAGACCTGCATGTAGCAGTGTCCTCTCTGTACTTTATAGGTTTGGGAGCAAGTGATTAAAGATCAGACAAAGGCCCAAAAGTCTGTCTATCTCTATTACCCACAGATTGAGTTTAGCTAATCCAGCTTTCAAGATTGATGAAATAAAAATATCAAAGCTGGGAAACCATCTCCTACTCTTTTTCTTTTTGTAATTGTTGGAAGCTGGAGTTTGGGGAAGCTAATTGAGGCACTGACTGAAACTCAGAGCCATAGTCATTGCTTTCGCAAGTCATATGAAGTAATATGGGGCTCATACTTCAGAGTAGTGGTTGTCAAAGTGTGTTTCAGGGACCCATGGGAGTCCCCAAGACCTTTCCAAGACCTCACAGATCAGAATGATTATTATGTCAATATGGATACCTTGTTATTTTTCATCTTTTTCAATGGCATTTCCCAGAAACCATGTCATATGTGGTGTAACAACAGAGTGAAAATAGACATCAATATGCAATATCCAGATATCTTCTATTAAGCTAAACATTAAAGAGATTTGCAAAAGATATATAATACAATGCTTCTCTTCACTAATTTTTTGGGAAATATTTATGTCTTAAATGAATATGTAATGGTTTTATAATAAGTTATTTTTGAATGAATAAATATTTGTAAAATAGTCATTTTAACTTTGAAAATTATAAATATTGATAGATATAATCTACATAAACAAGCCTATTTTGGGATTCTCAATAATTTTTAAACTGTAAAAGTCTTCTGAGACTAAAATTGTGGGAACCACTGAATTAGACACAAGCTGTTTCAAACCCTGTGTCCTCTCTGGAAATACCACCTCCAGAAGGTTTCCTTCTGGCTCATGTGGAGGCTGGGTGTGGAGGATAAAGGTGATCACTTACAGGGTTTAGGACAGCTGCCCCTTTCTTGCCTTATTTCTCTAACCTACTCTCTGCTCAAGAGCAGTTCTCCAACTCTCCAGAAATCTGCAGCTAGAACCAGATATTTCCACTCTGGTCAAAGGACAGATTCTGGTGTCCATTCTCCCTAGGACAAATCCCTCAAAGTGTTCCTCTCCCAGAATCATGGGACCTCAGCTCCCACACAAAATGTGTTCAAGGGCAAGTCACTACAATCAGCTACCAGAGGGCATGCTAATTATGTAGTTTCTAAAATGTTCTCTCAATAAATGAGCTGTTTAGCAATGGAAAAATAAAATAAATCTTATTTGTATTTGTAGAATTTCTAATAAAAACTGTAATTAAAAATAGATACACATTGTCACTTTTATTAAATTGCTAAATAGCCTAGCAATATTCATATATTCATTCAAGAAATGTTTATAGACTACTTATTATGCATTAGGTACACTTCATGAATGTTTGTAAACACTCAGTCTAAAAGATGTTGTGTTGTGTAACTGGCCCCTGATAGCTAGACACTAAATCTTGGCTCTTATAAAGTAAAATAACTAAAGACTAGAACTAACTGTTCATAAAATTTTTATCTTATTAACATAGGAACCTATATAAATGGAACACACTGGACAATTAAATTGGTAGTTTACTTCTAATTAGGGTCTCCAAAGGGAAGCTAGGTGTATAAGTTGCAAAGTCACTAACAAATTCAATGAAGGAGAACATCATGAAGCTTAGGTTAATCCGTAATTATTCCCATCGGCAAGGTCACAAAATGAAAATAAATAGTGGCTTTTGACAATGTGCTAAGACTGAAGACCATGTAGCTGTTTTTAGAGGCTTCCTCATGGGACATGCTAGCTATGCACAGGTAGGAAATAATTTATAATTTGCTGTCTATGAGCAGATGGTTCTGCCTGGCATTAGGTCATCAAATAAGTTCACTTAGTGGTGCACAGTTTACATGGAGCAAGCAAAATCTGAAAAATAATTTGACCCAATGAAGGACTGAAACTAAGCAGGATTCTCAATTACCCTTATTTCAGGGAGATATCGCTTACTGATTAAATGAAACCTTTGGTGTCTGGAGGACTTTCTGGGAGGAAGAATCAGTTACAGACAGTCTGAGTTTGGGAAATGAGACAATTTTATATCTTCAATGAGGTCATAATGGATTTAGTTCTTCTTGAATGGTTATGTGACGAGAGAAATGAAATGTAGTTGAAGCCAGGTTTCTTCTGGGTAAATGCCAGGATGGGCAAATAATAACCTATACCTGTATGGCATAATACTCTAAAAGAGTGGAATGAAATTAGATAATAACACCTAAATTATTTTCATTAATCTACCATTACTTTCATTGTTAAACTGTTACTGCTTTCACTTATTCTAATGTGTGTATATATATATATATATATATAATATATATCTTAGTATATAACAACATAAACAATACATGAAACAAACCAACAAGCAAAGAAACAGTCATTATTAAAACATAGTTATGTTACCCTAGCTATTGCTAGAAAGGCATGAGCATTCTTTGTAAATTGATGGCTAGGGCTGCCATTGACAGAGCTGTTGCTACGTGGTATTTCTATTTGTTGGGATATGTGGCATCTGGGCATCAAAATGGCTAGCCC
The DNA here is from genome assembly GCF_902686455.1 of Sciurus vulgaris. Taxonomy (NCBI): domain Eukaryota; kingdom Metazoa; phylum Chordata; class Mammalia; order Rodentia; family Sciuridae; genus Sciurus; species Sciurus vulgaris. The sequence goes on from NC_136469.1 coordinate 79,116,623, forward strand.
ATCTCTGGTTACTGAACACAAGGATGTGCAGTGAGTTAAAGTATTTCCCAGCATTCCAGAGTAAAGTTGCATTCTGGTTGGAAGCTATGGTTGAACAGTTTTTTTTTTTTTTTTTTTTTTAACATCATTGTTTTATTCATGGATATTCACTGAGTAATTACCATGAAGAAAAGGTCATATCTGCTGCAAGGAGTTTGCAGTTTAATATGGTTATGTATATGCACATCAGATTTTAAAACCCCTTGATAAAAATTGTGATATAGGTAAAGACACCACCATGCTCTAACACTGTGGAAAAAGGCCTGAGGCAGGGCCACAGCTGTGTGAGGAGTGTCTGGAGCTCAAGCATCTATCTGTCTTCTTTCTCTTCCTGAAACTCACCAAGCTCCTTTCTGCTATTGCACTTGCTAATTCATCTGCTCTCTGCTGGCATGATCCTCCCCTATATCATCCTGTGGTGGCTTTGCATCATTTTTGCAGGGTTAAACAATATCTTGTGCTTATTTTGTATCTTTTAATTTGTGTGTTTATCTATCTATCTATCTATCTATCTATCTATCTATCTATCTATGTATCTATCCGTCCATCCATTTATTTTTGCAGTATTGGGAATGGAACTTTCCCAGTACTGGGGTGTTTTTCCACCAAACTACGACCCCTATTTATTTATTTATTTATTTATTTATTTATTTATTTATTTATTTATTGCAAGAGTGTCTCTCTAAATTGTCAGGCTGGCCTTTGAACTTGCAATCATCCTGGGTAAGTCTCCTGAGCTACTGTGATTACAGATGTGTGCCACCATACCAGGCTTTTTGTATGTGTTATTGAGAAATGAGTATTGATGTACTTTACACACAGTTGTTTTAATTAACGCAAAGGATATTGTGTCATATAGGCATATCTCATTGTATACATGTATCCATATATTTATCTTCGCTACTAAGGGTTGAACCCAGTGGTGCTTTATCACTGAGCCACATCCCTAGCTCTTTTTACTTATTTATTTTTTTAAAACAGGGTTTTGTTAAGTTGCTGAAGGTAGCCTCAAACTTGCAATCTTCCTGTCTCAGCCTCCAGGGTAGCTGGGCTTACAGGAGTGCCAGCTGCACCTGGTTTAGACACTATATTTTTTAAGATATATAATTTTGCTTTTAAAATAAAATATCTAATCTGTTATTTCTGAGTTTTATATAATTTTCTATGACATATATCCGCCAATAATGTGTATATTCATCCTTTTAGAGATGTGCACCCAGGTGGCCTATTTCCCTAATCCTAACAAAAAAGAAGTTGCAATAGTTGCAAGGACAATGTCCTTGTCCATGTCCCTCTATGGACCTGCATGAGAATTATTCTAGAATACACAGTATATTCAGAAGAAGAAGTGCCAATAGACTGTATACATTTTTAGTAAATCCTGCCAAATGGCTTTCTAGAATGGCTTTATCAGTCTAATCCACAACCCTTGACACAGAATTAAGTTAATGATCAAGGGGCCTACATTCACCTTGTCTAAATATCAGAAAGAGAAGGTGTGCAGCAGACTTTCCCAGGATGAGTGCTGCATCTAGCTGCTAGAAGACATATGACCAGGGCAAGTTACCAAGAGAGTAAAATAATGTACTGCATAATAAACTGTAAAGGAGCAAAGACAGGGAGGAAGTGAATAGAGGGTTAAGGAACTAAAGGTCCCTATAAGGTCAGAAACATATGAAAAGAAAGTGACTGAGCAAATAAGCTTGAAGAATGCAAGGCTGAAGTCACAGCACAAAAGATCTTATCTTAGCTTGGGTTCTCTAGATTATGAGTCTGAGCTCACATGCTAAAACTCTATTTCGGATATTATCCTAGGGCTGCAGGGGCAAGTGAAAAAAGGGAAACGAGAGAGAAGAGAAAAAGCAGATTTAGGGTGGTGCCTTACCGGTCTGCAGTTTCTCTAGAAAACAAAGCTGCTGAGTCACGGTAGAGCAGCCATAAGTGCAGAACCATTGCGTCTTTGAGCAGCTTCTGGGTGGGCAGGAAGGGTGAACAATTTACCTGTTGTCTTCGTCCTGGCTCCTGTCATTCAGTGGTCAAAGTCAACTCTACAGGGCATAATTTCACTGCATTTCTGGGTTGTGTTTTGGGCCCTTCCAGGTGGCAGTTAGGGAAAACCAAGGATTCTGTGGGTTTAGTCTGTTCAGCTCAGAGGCTGGAACTACTGAGGCTCCCTTAACCATGGGTATTACAAAAGCCCTGCAGGCCTGACCCTCAATCCAAAGGAGGTTGAGGTTCATCTTAGTGTTAGCCTAGGCTTTACAACCATGGGGAGAGCATGAACCATTGCCAGGGTCATTGTGGCTGAGAAGCTGAGCAAAGGGCTGAAATCTCGTGGGCAGGCAGGGCCAAGCTGATCTGGGGTGCATAAACACCATTACTATCAGTAATGTTAATGGAAAGTCCAGGCATGATAGTGAAAGTGGTTGGCTGAAAGCTGAGTGAGATGTAGGATATTGGATATGGGAAGACTAAAGGGCTGAGAGGCCAAAGTGTTTTATGGGTGGTCCATGTTACTTTGAAATAGCACAGAATGGTGGGATGCCAGAGATGATAAGCCTGGTGCATAGGTAATATACACTGGCCGTATTACTTAATGAACATCTGTAACTAGAAAGAAAATCATTATTTAGGAAAGTCAATGCAAATAAAACCAAAAAAACAAATGTGTTTATACTTGGTGTTTTATAGTAAAATTTACTATTATCTTATTATTAGTTATAAAGATTATTAACATAAATTAAGTATAATTATTTCAAATAAATTGTCTTTATTCCAGAAGAAAAATTAAGAATATTCTCCAAATTTTATAGAATTTCAGAAACATAATTCTTCTGGGGTAATAAGTCATGGCTCTCTATGGACTCCAGGACTGAACTTGCTGTGGGTGATGGGAGAGATGAAACAAAGATGAAAAGAGAACCATACCACCCTGATGTGTAGAGTCTGGCAGGGGAGATAGGAAATTTAGATGGATAACAACAACATAAAAGTAGAAAGTGATAAATAACCATAAGACTGGCTGAAATAAATGCAGAGCTGGGAGAGGGCAGGTTCTGGATAAAGAACACATAAAAGTAATGAATGGAGCTACAAGAAAGGGACAGGAAGAGAAAAAGGAAGAGCAGAAGAGGAGAAAAAGGAAAAATGGGAAGACCACCTGTGAAAATTTAGATTGAGTGGGAGTAGAATTAGAGGAGGGAGGACCTTCAAGATGAGCATGGGAGAGAGACTGATCAATTCAAAATGGGGGACAGATGGCAGCTCTGAAAGCTGCCTGGAAAGGCTAAGGAACAGCTCCAATGTGCCAGGAGTTAATGCTCAGGATGCTCGCCCTCCTTCACTGGGGAGAATTTGGCAAATGAACAATCATTGGCCCTTGGGAAGAGAAGAGAGGAATAGAGAACAATCCCAGTGCTGAGCCTGGGAAATTGTATGACATTAGTAATAAACTTTCATGGAGGAAACACACATATAGATGGTTTTCTTTCAAGTCTCTAGTATCTTGGTAAACAGTTTTCAAATAAGAAAAAAGAGTAGAACAAAGAGTTCTCTCTCTCTCTCTCTCTCTCTCTCTCTCTCTCTATATATATATATATATATATATATATTTTTTTTTTTTTTTTTTTTTTCATGAAATGGGGTCTTGCTATGTTGCCTGGGCATGTACTGGAGAATTAGCATAACAAAGTCCCTGCTCTGAAGCCTAAGAAGGAAGACAGACTAGTTAACAAGTATTTGTATTTTGGAGCAGCATGTTACATTGGGATCATAGAGGAAAGAACCACTATCCTGCACAGTCTGTGGACATCAAGGAAAACATAAATGGCATTGAAGTGAATAAAGGGACTGTGGGTTGAAGGGAAGTAAGATAATGAGGGAACTGCAGTGGATCAGTTGGTCCAAGTTCATAATCATGTCAAATGTTGCCAGACCCTGGATAGCAGAAGCACTAAAAGGCAAATGGAATTTTTTTTTCTGTGCTAGAATTTGACAAAGTCAACCAGAAAGAGGAACACAAGGACCAAAGACTTGAGCCTTTGCAGTTGAAATGGCTGCTCATGGGGTCAGATACCAAGTCTGTAAAGAAGTGAAAGAGTGCAGGTGAGAAGGGAACAAAGCCCAAGAGATGGTGAGAAAACATGTGACTCACCAGGATGATGGTTTTGTCTCTCTTATATTCCCAGGAAATCTGCTGATACATAGACGGGAGCTTAGCTTGGAAGGCTCTGAGCTGGAGGGCAAACGCTATGAGCCCAAGGCTGATCTGATGGGCAAGGAGGCTAACAGCAATCATGTAGCCCCTTGTGTGGAACTTTATCTGGAGAAAATAGGGTTATGGTAGATGAGCTCAAACAGAAATAAGTAGTTCATGGGCTTAAAAAAAAAGTCTAAATTCAGCAGGGAAGCATTGTGGAATCTGTTCCCAGCTCAACTCCATGGATGCAGTTCCTTGTGAAAAAAGCAATGTAGACAAAACAAGTATTTTTGTGAAACCCAGGAGCTGCTTGAGGACTTCTCTAACTGTTGTAAAACAGAAAAGATGATCCTTTCATCCTCCCCATCTCTCTGAGCTTAGACATCATGAGAAACTTAGTTTTCTGGTAGAATGGCTTAGTAGAGAAACAGGACAACAAGCAGAGCAGAGGAACACCCAATGGGAGAAGGTTTATTCTTGAACACATGTCCTGCACTGCCAGAGGTCCAAAGACATCCTAGAGGGAGCTGGGAGGGGGGCTGCTCAGTCAATGGCAGAGAAAGGTCAGCAGAGTATGGCTTCTCAGTCTCTTCAGTAGAGGCAGAAGAGCTCAAGCTTTTAGGCTCTGGAATGACATAGTTTGGCTCTCCAACTTATTAGCCATGTGAACTTGGTCAATATATTTTAACTCTTTGGGCATGCTTCCTGAAGTCCGCTAGCTTCCTCTAGTGGATGGAGTAAATGAGAAACTGCATGCAGTCCTTTACCCCAGAGTCAGGAGTCAGTCTTCTCCGGAGGAATTCCCTCTCTTTGATGGTGCCTCCTCATTCCTTGTCTGCCTCTCACTCACCTTAAGTTTAAATGCAATTTTCCCACCTGCACCCCTGTAGCAGACTCTAGACTGCCTAGCCAATATCTAACTACACATTCTCCTCTTGGTTTGGGTATTTATTTCTCAAAGAATACAATCCTGAAGAGCTCAGGGGAAAATTCTGAAGAACTTAAACCAACCCATCACAGTAAGCCCTTCTCTACTCCTATCCTTCAGGGGTGGGTGCACAAATCAGTTTTGACTCTTGTCAGATGAGAAGTCTCAAAGAAGTTCCTGAGAAAGATTTCCCCACTCTTGTGAACAGATACTCTCTGCTACATTCAGGCACTATTCAGTGTTGCTCCAGTCACTCTGAGACCCTGGGTGGCTGGCTCTGGACAGAGACAAAGCTGACAGGAAGGGGATCACAGGGGGGATAACGGAAACAGCCTGGGGCACACCCTGACACTGCTGAATTGCTGAACTCACCAGGGAGAGCCTCCTGACCTTAGGACTTCTGGTCCCTATGAAACAATAAATTTCTTTATCATTTATGACATTTTAAATTGGGTTAATTATTAATGGTGACCTCCCATATTTAAATTATGACCCCATATTTTTTCTCACATATTTTCCCTCAGAGTGTTTATCACATGTATGGTTATTTTTATATTTGTTTAATGTCTGCTTCCCCCACAAGATAGTAGACTCTAAATTAACAGAGATGACAGTTAATTTTGTTATTACCGAATCCCCACAGGGCCTGAGATGGAGAAAAGCATTTTGTTGAAAAACTGAATAAAAGACTTAAACAAAGGGTCACTAGCCCTCCTCCTCCTTTGTGTGGTAGGGCTGGGATGACAGTATAGAATTGCTGGGGGAGAAGTGAGTTCCCATATTCTGAGGGGGGTGACCATGGGCAGCAATGTGTACCCCATCAGTGGCCTTCAAGTTTTATCTCAATTAACAATAAGAAAGTACATACTACATGGCTGACCCAGTGCACACACATATAATATTTCACTAAATTAAAAGATTTATAAAACATATTTGCTCTTCCTATGAGTGAAATACTGTTATTTTATTCTACTGTGTCTTTTTTTAAAAAATGGTAGCTTTGACTTAATACATCAAGTTTATGGCTCATTAATTAGCAACCCACAATTCAAAAACAACCTGGATTAAATGAAAGGTAAGGGCTTCAAAAATTCTATTTTTTCCTTTGTCATTAAATTTTTCACAAAACTTCAGTCCATTGACTAAATGTCCTTTATTGCAGTGACACAGCAATGACTTAATTAGTTCCCCTTTCCTTGTGGAATTCTCCTTCATCCTTCCGTCTCCTGAGGTTGGGCTTTCTTGGAAGCCAGCATGAACATACAGATTCTGGCTTAAACTCAGGAAAAAGTAGTTTGTACTTTTGCTTATTTTTCTCCAGTCTGCATAAATACAGGACTACATTCTTCTTCCTCTTAAACTTAATGGTCCCATTCAACACATTTCCCCAGGCCTCATTTCTATATAAGTTTATGTATGTAATAGTGCATGCTGGTGTTACATGAGCCCCACTGCCACCGTGTGGTTTGACACCCAAGGGAGTCAGGTTCTAACACTCTGGATGCACACGAAGAATAGACTTCACTGTACTTCACGTTCCTCAACACAGAAACTGCCCTTGTCCTCCGTGGATCTGCCAGTTGAATTCCTCTGGGGGCAGGAGGAAAGGGAGAAAACCACATGGAGATCGCACAACTCCAGGCACGACAAATAATGCGGTGGGTGTATGTATATATTTAGAAAACCACAATGCACGCCTCAGGAAAAAACATGTACTCAAAAGGCGACGGGAGAGTATTAAATTAACCGCCTGAGTGATCAAGAAAGCTCCCTGTTAAAGACCAGCAGATGCAATTCCGGAGGTACAATCTCTGTCCCTTGAAACTCCGTTCAACCGCTGCCCCCAGCGTCACGTGACCTGGCAAACTAGACGCAAGTTAAGGCTCCAGAGTTTGGGGAAAGCGCGTCGCCAATCTGCTCCGGGGTCACACGTCTTCTAGAAGGGCACTGGTGTGACAGAAGAGAACAGGTCCAATGTGTGCGCCTGTTTGCGCGCTGGGAGGGAAGGCGAGATAGGGGAGCCTGCGGTGAAAAGACTGGTGGGATGGAGGATAGGGAGGGAAGGAAGAGATGAACCCCTCCCCCCGAACTTTCCTCTCTCCTCGTCCCACACACTTGAAATAGAAATATAATAACAAAAATATGCTACAACCACGATGTTATCGCCCTACTTAAGTCGCCTCGCTGGAGGCTCTGGGGTATAAAGTGCAGACTGCGGCGGTTTCCACTGGCTTGTCTAGGGAGTAAAGGTGCGGGCGCGCGCGCGGTGACCCCACCTTTAGGGAAGCGTGCTCCTGCTGCTCAGCGCAATAGCCCCGACTGACCCCCGCCCTCCTGCGTCCCTCCTCTCGCGCTTCCTCCCCCTCCTCCCTCCCCGCGCGCCGCCTCTGCACCGGCCCCCGCAGAGGAGCCGGGCGGCAGCACCGACGCCGCCGCAGCTCCTGCCCGCAGCGCGCTCGCCGCGTCCCCGGCTCACACGCAGTCCGAGCGGCGGCGCCGGCGGCCCTGTGCCCTCGCTGCGCAGGGTGCGCACCACTCGTGCTGGCTGAGCTGACCTGCGCTCGGCTCGGGCGCCGCAGGCGGCTGGGGAGGGCGGCGTGGGAGAGGACGCGGAGACGCAGGGGTGGCCGCGCAGAGGTGACCAGCTGCGCACCTGGAAAGTTACCCGGCTGTCTGGTGAGGTTCTGTGGCTGGGGGGATTGGGCACCTGGACTCGTGCGGAGATAACGCGTGTGCATGTTATGCGTGCGCTGCGCGGTGTGCGCCTCGTTCCACACCCAACCGGTTTCTTGCTCGTGCTGTTTGCGTGTGGACGTGTGCACGCGTTGCGTTCACTCGGTGTGGCAGCGGTCGTTCTGTGTGGCAGCTCGGTGTGGAGCTCGGTGTGGCAATAACAGCCTTCGCTGTTGCTTGAGGCTGGGGGCTTGCGGTGCTGTCAGGTTGCTTTGCTTTCCTGAGCTCTTGGTAGCTCCTAGGAGACAAGCACTCAGGCAAGGACTTTTTTCCAAGTCCTTGTAAACTTGTGTGGGTGTCCTGTGTCACTCTCGCCACCGGCGCCGTGAGGCACTTCCACATCTCTGTATTTCCTGGTGAAGGAAAAACAAGAGCAAACAGAAGAAAGGTTCAAGTATGAGAAGAACCATAGTGCAAATGCATAGCAGGTTGGGTCCAGAGTTGAGAATAGAAACAAGGCAGGCAGAATAGTTAGGTAGGAAGGAACAAGATGCCTTGTTTCCTGAGCATCATGTTGTTCCTAGGGACATTTTTTGTTCTTAAATAAAGGACGAGAGCAACATACACCTGCTCCCCGCCACACCCCCATACATACTGTTCCTTAGGAATTGTGTCTTCTCTTTGCAAGTTTCTATTTAACTCATGGAGAAGGCGATCATCCCACATAACATGCAGCAGCTGTTGCCAGTATTCCTGTTTAGTTTTGCACAGGAAGGTATGAGCTGATATGGTGGAGAATTCTCTTTAGAAAATTAGGGACTGTCCTGTCCTTTGGAATGCTGTGTAACTAAGAATAAGTGATATTCAAAGATGATGCTCAGGAACTGTATCCCATTTCCACAGCCCTTTTGTTTTTTCTTTTGGTACTAGAGTTTGAACCCAGGGACACTTAACCACTGAGCCACATCCGCAGCCCTTTTTTATTTTTTATTTTGAAACTGTTTCTGACTAAGTTGCTTAGGGTCTTGTTAATCCCTGGGGTTACAGGCATTCACCACTGAGCCTGACAGGAATGTTCCCCTTTTACATGAAATGTTGAACTCCAATACTCTGAAATCACTAGAAGAGAGACTAATGGGAATTCACATCACAGTGAAGGCATGTGTTGCCTAGATATTGCGCAAGTACTATTAATCCCATATTATCTGGCTTCCTTTGAATTATTTTCCTATCAGTTATCCCTTCTTCTCCTATGTTTTAATTTTTTTCTGATTTCAGTGATTTGTTATCCTGGGCTTATAAGTAATCTCATTTCTAAAAATCCTACATATGAACCGTGATACCATCTTTAAGTCCCTACTCAGCATCAGCTGTTTCTCTGGTCCTTTGTAACAGTGTCTATCCTCACTATTCTGATAAAGGCTAAATTCAGTACTTTCCCCTCTGATCTCATTTCCTTTGACATGGATGGGGTTTGAGTGGCAGGCTGCTCAACTCTTGAAAATCTTATTTCCCTGTCCTCCATGATCCTTCACTTGGCTCTCTTACTTGCATAGATGTTTCTTCTCCTTCACTGTTGTTTGCTTCACTTTCTCTCCCACAAATAATATTCATAGGTTTTACTAATGTGTTCAGACACAGCAGTAGAGGCCATCCTTTCTTTTTCCCCTGGGTGATTTCATCTGCTACTAGAACTTCAAGTGTTCTATGGAACAGTCTCTTACCTTGACTTTCATCTTTGCATCTTGGTAGACATCCCCACCTTGACAACCCACGGGCATCTCAATTTCAACATCTATAAATACAGATCTGTTACTGTCTCCGTAAGGCGTGTTCATTCTCCTGCCTGTGGTCAGTGTCATGGTGGTTTGCCCACAGATGTACTCTATATGTCATGTTTGAATGAGGGAATGAAAGATGTAGGGGAAAGTGCTACCTTCGTTCAAAATTTCCAAGATCAAAACATTGGAATCATATTGTCTTCCTTTAGGTGCACATCCATTTATTTACCACTCCAGAGCCTCAACCCTGCAGTGTTCCTTCTATCCTCTTCTTTGGATATTAAATCCTCTAGATCCTTTCCCACTTTAACCAAAGCAAGAGCTGCTTCTTACATATCTCATAGTTTTCTTTCCAACCTCATATAGACTCAGACACTCTTCCTGTCCTCATTACCAAGTCTCCAGGGCACTTCGTCAGCTTCAGCTTCCACATGTGTCAATTGCTACATAATTTTAGCTTCTCCATTTAAAAGTTTTTTTCTAGTTTATATTTATTACTGCTTACTGAACTTCTCTACCTTAAATTTCAGTAGGTCCCTGAAACTGAGCATGGCTAAAATTAAACTAGAGTCACATTCCTGAACACTGCACCTCATTTTGGTTAATGACATCACCTCTAACTAACCCAGATACCACAATATGAACTTGCAAATCCTTCTTGTCTTTCTTTCTACCATCACTCAAATTCCATGAGCTATCTCTGACCCACTCCTATAGAACTACATTTCTGTGTGTTTCCTATTTATCTGTCAGTGTAGCTCCTCAGAATAACTGAATGGAATGCTACCAAATTTGGCAGGCAAAATGTAGGATATGTGACATTCATAAAACTCACTGTGAACATTCTGCTGGGAGGACACTTCAAAGATAACGTGGGGGCTGGCTGAAACTTTGGTACAATAAGTTCATATGTTTGTATGTCAAGAGAAAATTTTTCTCCATATCAGGATAATGTGGACAGAGGAAACAAGCACAGATTGAAAACTCAGTCTCAGGTCAGTCACAAGTCATATGGACAGATGATTTTAATTGTGGCATTGATATAGAATTTAGATGTTTTACAAGGACAACTGTTTTCATTTCAGTTTTGAGTCAGGGATTTATAAGTTCAATGATGATTAATTATTTTCTAAAAGAACTGTGGTGAGACAAACTAATGCTAATACCACACTGATATACATTAGTTTCATATGTGCTTAGAATCTTATTTAGAAAGATGGTATAATTCACTCCTCCAATTTCAAGCTAAACAGCTCACATCACAAAGAAGGATCTAATCTGCTTTATGATTTATTGGGAAGAGGAAACTGCAGTGACCTGTAGCCATAACTTGAAATGAACATGAAATCCTTCTGATTACAATGGAGATGGTCCTTGTTTCCCCAGTTCAGGATGATCGAGTCATTAGAATAGGGTTAAGACTCTGAACTGGTCTTAGTCCTGTACTTATCACCTCTTCCTTCATTGGTACAATGGCCTCACAGTCTACCTTATTTCCTCTAAGCTATTTGACTCCATTCCATAATTATTTCCAAGAAAATTATCTTCTAAAGGGCAGATCTGACCATATAATTTGAAAAAAAGAAACTTGGCTTACACTAAAATCCAGATCTCATAACATGGCATATGAAGTTTTAGTGTCTCACTCCAGTGTCTTGCTTTTTTAGCTTCATTACTCATCACTTTCCTTCCAACCATCGTGTATTTTACCCTGTTCCCTGAATGTGCCATCAGCTTTCTTACACTCATTTTTTAGTACATGTTCTTTTTTTAATTAATAGACTTTCTATTTTAAAGTAGTCTTAGTTTTATAAAAAATTTTGCTGAAAAGTACATAGAGTACATATATTCTCCCTCCATCAGTTTCCCCTGTTCTTAACATCTTGTAACAATGTGGTATATTTGTTATGATTGGTGAACCAGTGTTGACATATTATTATTATTAACTAAAGTGCACAGTTTATATTAGAGTTTATTCCTTGTAATGTATTCCATGGAGTTTTGACAAGCATGCAATGACATATGGTTACCTTCACAGTGTTACACAGAAGAAGTTCGCTGCCCTGAACATGCATTTTTTTCCATCTATTCATTCCTCCTTCCCTTTCCCAGCCTTTTGGCAACTTGTGATGTTTTTACTGCTTCTTAAATTTTATATTTCCCAGAATGCCATATAGTTGGAATCAGACAGTATGGAGGGTTTCAAATTGGTCTTTAAATTTCTAGTTATTGGCATTTAAATTTCCTTCCTATCTTCTCATTGGTTGATATACTTTTTATTATTATATAATATTCCACTGTATGGATGTACCACTGTTTGTTTATTCCTTAACCCAAATGAAGGTCATGGTTGCTTCCAAGTGTCAGCAATTATGAATGAAACTGTTATAAACATTCATATGCGGGTTTTGGTGAAGACATGCACTTATTATCAATTGAATAAAAACCAAGAAGCAGGATTAGCTTTGTAAGAAGCTGCCATCTTGCCTTTTGAAGTGGCTTTATCATTTTACATTCCCATTAGCAGTGAATGAGAGTTTCTGCTGCTGCATATCCTTGCCAGCATTTGATGCTGTTGGTGTTTGGGATTGTAACCATTCTAATCTGTGTATAGTAGTATCTCATTGTTCATTTAATTTTCAAATTCCTTCATGGCATATGATGTTGAGCATCTTTTCATATGCTTATTTGCCATCTGTGAAGCTTTGGTGAAGTGTCTGCTCAGATAATTTGTCCATTTATCAGTTGAGTTTTAATTGTTGAGTGTTTAGGATTTCTCTTACGTTAGATATGTGTTTTCCAAGTGCTTTCTTCCAGTCTGTAGCTTCTTGTTTTATCTTCTTAATTAATTTTTTGCTGAAGAGAAATTTTTAATTTTAGTGAATTCCAAATTATTAATTCCTCTTTTTCTGAATTATTCTTTTAGTTTTTTTTTTTTTTTTTAACCTAAAACATCATCACCAAACCCAAACTCATCTAGATTTTGTCCTATGTCTTCTAGGACTCTTATAGCTTTGTGTGTTAGGTTTAGGTCTATAATCTACTTTTACAAAATTTTTGTGAAAGATGTAAAACCTCCCTCTAGATTTTTTTTTGGGGGGTGCAATATGGATGTCTAGTTTTTCCAGTACCACTTCTTAAAGACTACCCTTTCTTCACTGATTTGCTTTTGCTTCTTTGTCGGGTCACTGTATAGTTTGAGTCTGTTTCTGGGCCTTGGTTCTGTCTGATTGATGTACTTACCTGCTTCACCAGATCCTTTACAGTCACTTTCACTTTTCATACTGTTTTGGCTATTGTAGTCTATACTAAGTATCAAAGTTAGGTAGAGTGGGTTCTTTGACTTTGTTCTCCTGTAAAGTTGTGTTCATGTAGTATATTTTTGATCAACAAGTTTTTCTACTAAGATACATTATTTTGGAGGGTACATCATATTATTAATAATGATAGCAGTGTCCAATATTAATTAAACAAATACCATATGCCAGATGTTGTGCTCAATTCTTATAACCCTCTAACAACCCTAAATGATTTGCAACATTATTTTATCTGTCTGTGCATCTACTTGTGTGTCTCTCTTCTGTTACTGGCATGAAGCCCAGTATCCTGCCCCAGTGTATAGGAACATGAAGTGAAAGTGCCTGCCTGCACTGGGTGCTGGCTCCATAGGCTTAGTCAGCACTGTACCAACTCCCGTATTTACAGATAAACAAGTAGCTACATGCATACATAAACCAGTGTGTGCATATGAGTGTATTTATATCAGACTCCAGATGGGTAGAGAAAAAAAACAGATATTATTTAAATCGGAGCCAGGATTGTGGTTTCAAACTACTTTAGTGCTGGAGGAAAAACAGACATGGAAACTCAGTTCCTCCCCCATCTACTGTCAGGCATGAATGGGAGGGCAAAGGTCTTCCACAGGTGCTGTGACTTTCCATGTGTCTCCTTTTACCACTTGGTGGATGGCATGTGCTAAGTGGTGAGCAAATTAATGTGATAATGAAATTTTGCAATACTACACAGTTTTGGTCTGTTCAGGCTACATGTCACTACTCACTCTATTCCCCTCTCTCATTTCTGCAGAAGACTACTCCCTTCCCAGTGAACCAAGTTTCTTTGTTACCTCCAAAGATGATTAGGTGGAACTGGGCATGGTGGAGCACACCTCTAAGCCCAGTGACTCTGGAGTCCGAGGCAGGATAGCAAGTTCCAGTCCAGCCTGAGCAACTTAGCAAGACCATGTCTCAAACTAAAAATTAAAAAAAGTGCTGGGGATTTGGCTGAGTGGTTAAGTGCTCCTGGATTCAATGCCCAGTACCAGAAAGAAAGAAAAAGGGAAAAAGATAATTAGATGGGTCTTTTTGATTTAAGAAGTTCACAGCACTGTATGAAAATAAGTAGAGGCTGTTCCATGAAGGAATGCAAAGCCCATGGAGTTCTTGCAGTTCTAGAACTGGCTCTGTGTCATTCAAAATGTTTTTTAGACTCTGTTTTTCGATTGGTCTTGTTTCCTAGGCTGTTGATATAGAATGGCTTCTTTTCACAATGGAAGACGCAATCCAGCCAGAGTCAAATTCCTCCTCCCCTAAAAGGGTGTTTGAATCGTTAATGATTTCTTGGTTGGAAGGCATCTAGTTTATTAGACTTCTGCCCCACCCGGAAATGATCACCATGGTCTCTTCTCACACCAGGGCATTAATGCCCATCTAGAGAACTGTTCTTTTCTTGATGTCTACTAGCTGTCAGGATTTGCACCAAGAGCTTTACAAATGCAATCTTCATAATAACTCTATGAGATGGATTCAAGTATATCCATATTATAGAAAAGAAGACTATATCAAAGATTCCAAATAATATATAGAAGATTGGGAAAGGGCAGATTGTTTTCTAACTCTGAGTAGCCCGACTCTGTTCTCATATTGAATTTGAATCTTCATCTCTAAAGCCATTTCTTGTTACATCATATACTGCTTTCTGAATGTAAGAATGATTTTAATAATCTGTAGTTGCTAGATTGATGAAGCAGCATGCTGACGTTCAATTCACCTTGTGGCTAGCAATCCATATTTGAGAAATATCTTATGTGAGTGACTGATACAGGAAACAGAGTGAATCTAATTAGATTTTATGAAGCCAGAGACTTGAAACCTTGGCTTCAGGGACAACAGAATTTTAAGCAGGTAGACTAAATAAGAACTCAGACTAGTATTGAGCCACTTAGTAATTTACTTATCTCTAATTAGTGACTGGAAAGATGAGTTAGCTACTCTCATTTCACCCCTCTTTGAAATTCTAAATAGCTTGAAAGATTTGTACAGCTTCCAAACTGACTTCATTAAAACCAGAGAATAGTTGGTGTTTGGGGAGAATTTAACACCCTCTACCTAATTGTGCTTCAGGTTTGTAAAGTTATTGGATTGGCACAGATTGTTTTTAATGTTATTCATAGAGAAAAAATGATTCTAAGCCTTTTCATATTTAGAATGCTAGAATTGTTTTCTCTGTCAAGTTTGACTGTAACTCCATAAAAGGATATGCCCTGATACAGCATATGACACTTAGTTAGATCTTAGTAAACAATTGTGCCATGAATAAAGAATGAGTTGTTAGTTTAATATTATATTTAAATGTGTTTATGCTTGCTTTCGTTTTTTACACAGCATTTCCATTGTCTTCCTGTCCCTCCTTGATCTAAGAATGCTCATCTAAAAGATGGCTCACTGCTGCATATTCAGAATTTGTGCAAATGTTAATGTAAGATACCTTTGAGAGCACCTTTTCTATGTCTGTAATTTAGAATCTCAATTAAGTTTATTCTCATGTCCCAGTCTCACATCTTCTGATTGCTTATTCAAGATTCAAGTATATTCAGGGCCATTTCTTTGAATTCTGGTTTCCTCAACCTTCTTATATATTTTTTAATACATAAGAGTAGTAAATTCTGCCAAGCGAACAAAAAGTTAAAGGTTGAACTTGTCACATCTCTACAACATATTGAGGCAAGTCTCTGCAAGTTAATGTTTTCAATAACTATTTGAAACCCAGATTGTATGAGGAGTATCCCAGTGTTGCACTATTACTTTTATAAATACATTTATTTTTGGTTAGTACCATCTATCTTACGAAACTTGCATTGGTTATTTGATTGTATCTGTTTGAAACTTAGAGGCTGTGTTATATCTTTACATCTATATTTTTCTAGGGCAGGAAGTCTAAGCATTTCATTTCTATTGAAATTTGAAATTTGGAGGGGGAGAGAGGCAAGAATATGTAGAAAGCTTCAAAGTTTTATTTGTCTTCTTATTTTAGATAACCAACAGTAATTCAGGTTTAGTTTATAAGTGTTACAATGCTTCTTGGGTACGGCTAACAAAAATTTCAGAGACAGAAAGTATGAAGTTAACAGGTAAAGGTTCAAACCTAAAAATGTTTAAACTTATGGTAATTCATCAGAGCATTATTTCCTGAACTTCATCTGTTTGCATTATATTTTTTGATTTTGTTCATATGTGCTTATTACCTACAGATGATTTATTTTTGTTTTCATTGAATTGGCTCAGCAAACCTAAAATAACTAATTTAGCCTCCACTGAAGTAACATAAATTTGTAATGCCAATAGTTTATATTTCTAATAACTGGTAAAATAAATACATAGTTACTGAACTAAAAAAAAAAAATCTCAAGCAATTAAAATCATCCCTCATAACCCCTGATCTTCCTATCATATTGAGATTCACTGGATTAGTGCTTGCTTTGGGGCCCACACTGAGCACATTCTTGGTGATAGAAGAAGAGAACTTGGCACCATAGGTCATCATTTTTTGGACAACCCAACTTCAGGACAGAAAGTAAAGGATATAGAAGAATCTTCATGCCTCTGTTTCCTTCTAGGGATCACAATCCAGAAGTTGTTAACAGTGATCATTATTATTATTACTATTATTATTACTACTACTATTTTGTACTAGGGATTGAACCCAAGGACACTTAACCACTGAGCCACATCCCCAACCCTTTTTTGTATCTTGTTTAGAGATAGGGTATCACTGAGTTGCTTGGGGTCTTGCTAAGTAGCTGAGACTGGCTTTGCTTTTGCAATCCTCCTGCCTCAGCCTCCTAGCTGCTGATTATAGGTGTGTGCCATTATCACTAACAAATTCTCCCCTTGTGAGGAAAGCAGATGCATTGTATTCTAAATTAAGGGAAATCTTTTTACTATAGCCACTTAGGGAGCTTCCAGACTTGTGACATTCCTAAGCCTCTGTCTCTGTGGCTGCTTCTTTGCATCTTATCTTTGCCATGCTGACATCCAAATTACAGCATTGTTGTGAGGCTTTTGACAACTGTGCAGAGAGAAAACCCAAAGAGAACAGCAGGTAATCCAAGTTGCTTGTTTAAAATGCTTAGATGCCATACTTGTGCTTGCAAAGGAATGGGGAAGAATGAAACCAAATGTCAACTCCTCTTCACAGAAGGATAAAGGAAATCAATTACTAGCTTCTCTTCTGGATGCATGGGTACATTTATTGCTCATCGAATGATGATGACTGCTGTGTGTTTCTATTTATGAAACAGAGTGAGATGGGGTGGTGGGGACTGTTGGAAAATGAAACCCCACTTGGTCATTCCTGATTCTGTGTCTCGTCTCAGGTCCCTGAGCAACATGGGAAATGGTTCAGTGAAACCCAAACATTCAAAGCATCCAGATGGCCACTCTGGGAACCTCAGCACTGATGCCCTGCGGAGCAAGGTGACAGAACTGGAGAGAGAGCTGAGGAGGAAGGATGCTGAGATTCAAGAGCGGGAGTACCATTTGAAGGAACTACGGGAACAGCTGTCGAAACAGACCGTGGCCATTGCTGAGCTCACGGAGGAGCTCCAGAACAAGTGCATCCAGCTGAACAAGCTTCAGGATGTGGTACATATGCAGGGAGGAAGCCCACTGCAGGCATCTCTGGATAAAGTGCCTCTTGAGGTCCACCGAAAGACCTCGGGACTGGTCTCTCTCCATAGCAGAAGGGGAGCAAAGGCCGGGGTGTCTGCTGAGCCAACAACCCGAACCTATGACCTCAACAAGCCCCCTGAGTTTTCCTTTGAGAAAGCAAGAGTAAGAAAAGACTCCAGGTAAGAAGTCCCATGCCCTTTTAACTTGGATGGCCTTAATGTTAAGAGAGACTAGAGTGGTGAGTATGAAGGCTCCTGAATGGTGACGATCATGTAAACTCTCAGATATGGGGATACAAGGGATTCTCAAATGGTTTTGTTTTGCAAAAGCATCTCTCATTAAGCGGAACTTTTCTTTGAAGCAGAAATTGCACTTTATGTGGACTTCGTGTGTACATATAGGAATACAGACATAATGAGTTTCTGAGTTTACTAAAAGTGCTGTCCATTATCTTGCAAACCCTGGAGGATTAAGTAGGTAGGTTTAAGATGTCTACACTTCTTCTTTTTCTAGAGTAGACATACAAATGTACACAAATCAAAATGAAATATGAATATGTATAGCAAAAACCACTTCTTAAGTACTTAGTTAGTCCGCAGCATCATGCTGGAGGCTCAAAGGAGGCTTGACTTCATTCGCTCCAGTTTATGTTGAGCACTGTTCTCTGCCAGCCACTGTGTTGACTGCTTACAATAAATATTTCCAGATCCTTTTTTGTGGGGGAGATCGTACACCCAGAAACAAATAAGAGATGTATAATGATTAATTAGGATAAATGATATAATGAAAGTCAGCAGTATAATGGCTGGTGTAAAGGATGAGAGGGAAAGAAGGGAAGGAGGAAAGAGGAGCAGGATTATCATGAAGGCCTGGCTGAGGCAATGACCTTGAGCTGAGATCTGAAGGTCAAAAACAAGCCGAGACAAAGTGGAAAGACCATTTAGGAAGAGGGAACAATTAAAATCTAGAATTCATTTTAAAATTTAGAATTTTTTCACTTTAAAAATTTTTTATTGGGGGGTGGCAGGGGAAAGAGAAGAATGAAGGAACTTTGGATGGTGTAGAGGAAAATGGGGTGGGGGTGGTAGGGGACAGATCAATAGTAGAATGAAACAGACAGTATTACCCTATATATATGTATGATTACATGAATGGCATGAATATACATCTGTACAGCTATAGAAATGAAAGGCTGTACCCCATTTGTGTACAATGAATCAAAATGTGTCTGTAAAAATAAAAAACATTTTAATAAAAAAAGTAAAAAATAAAAATTTTTAATTAACATAATTATACATACTTATGGGATACAGTGTGATATTTCAACACGCATACAGCATGTATACGTGATTAGCATTTTGATTTCTTTATCATTTATTTATGTTTGGAACAAAAATTAGAAGTTTTAAAAGAGCATATAAATATTTATCACAACAATCTTATGTGTATATGAATATTTATATGTGTGTATATATTTTTTTTCTGGCTTAATTTTGGTTTTCCTGACCAGGAGAGATTGATTACAGATATGAGTTAGGAATCCCTTTTTTCATGATTTTTAAAAAAGTAAATATTTATTAATTGAAATGAGATCTTTTGCCTTGATATTGCCTTGACTTAGCCTGCATCACTGCTGCAAAATGCAAGAGCTGTGAAATTAAATCAAATTTTAATTTATTCATAGACACATAATATAAATCAGGGTAAAGCTTTCAGCTTAAGCAAATAAAAGATTAATTTTGACAACAAAATTACAAAGGGAGGTTTAACTCATCAGTTTGTTGACAGTAGTATGTGGCATATATGAAATGATTGATAAATATTTGTTAAGGAAACTAGTCACACTGGATTATTAATCATAATATTCTGTGGCCAAAAGAAATATGATTAATATAAGGTTTCTGGAAAGTTTTATTAAGTCAAATATTTTATTATTCATTTGTTTAGAAAGATCTTATGTACTCTTCTTTAAAAGTAATATTTATTTTTAATGATATGAATTCAGAAATTTGAGCTGTCACAAACTTGTACTTGTTTTTCAAAATTGACTATCATCCAGTGTTATTTTTTGATATATCAGAGACATATTAATATATAGTAATATTGTATATTATGTATTATGTAACTATATATATGTATGTAAATACTTTATCCCATCAAATATTTTTGAGTAGAAATATGCTTTCATATGTAGGACAATGTGTCAGAGAGTTTAGTAGCAATTCATCTTCTTTGACCCTAATCCTACATAGGCCAATAGATCTCTTCTCTTAGAAAGATTTTGTTCAATTACTTTGTTCAAAGAGTTATGCTCATTTTGAAGCAAAATACCATTTTCCTGGTGCTAAATAATCTGAGATAAGCATATTTTTTTGAACTTATTTATTAGCTCTTTTATAACCAGGCAAAGAAAATCAGTAGTTTTGTGCTGTCAATTTTGGAGACAAGTGGCATTCCTTTTCTTCTCTCCAGTGAGTGGGACGCAGGAAAACCAACATAACTCCTGAATAAAGATTATCGATGATTGTCCTCACCCTAAAGGCAGGCTACATGGGTACAAGTCTATGATGAGGTCAGGGGGAGGAAATGAATTAATTCGTTCCTTAATGATTGAACCTAAAAAAAGCAGACTAGATCATTCATGCCCTAAAATGTCTCATCTGCTTTCTCAGAGCCTTGTGCTTCTAAATTAAAAAAATAGAATATGGAGCCATTCTTTTTTCATTAACTGGTGTATGCCTCAGTTTCTCTTTGAAAAATACAACTATATCTCTCCTTAGGTTAAGAAATGAATGCTTAAATACAACTAACTTCACCAATTCAGAAACTTAATTTTTCAGTTTTTATTTCCAATAATTTATGTTCCATTTCCAAGAAGTTCTAGTTTGGGAGAAGAACCAAAAGTAAACCTTGAATCTTTTCATTATCTGTTTTATGCAAAATTTTGTAAGTAACAGTTTTCTAGAAGTTAGAGCATTAAGAAGATGGGAGTATCTTCCCCTGATAAAAGAATTATGCACAGTATCTATTGGTTTGGCTACTCTATCAAGCAGGGCTTGCTAGATATTAGAGAATTTAAGAGCCTCAGTCAAAATGACTTCTCTGTTTATTCTTACTTCTTATGATTTATTTGTCAAACTTTTATAAAGTTTCCTGACTGAATCTAAGGTTAAACTTATTCCTACTACAGATGTATAAACTACATTTTGAATAAAGTTTACCCTTCACACTGGAACAGAAAGCCATTGGATAGAGTTTCAGTAATTTTGTCAAAAGGAATGAAAGTCTCTGATAAGAATTTAAGTGAGGAAGAAACTGAGGGGAGACTATTACTAACAATATTAGGAAGATATGAAGCACTAACAGATACCAGAGGATGCAATTTGATAGAATGATAGATTGCAAATTTGAGAATTTAGATTCAACAATTCACAAGAGACTCTAACTCATGAACATCAGTCTGTGAGTCCTCTGTTCTCAAATGTATTGTGAATGGTGAGTGACATGCTTCAACTTCAGGAGAAACCCAGCTCATACCAGCTTTGTTGTCCTGTACCCATCAAGTAGACATTTAGTGTCCAAGAGCATAAACTATGTACTTGCTCCTCCATGCTTTATATGGAGGAATATATAATGGCACTCTAATGGTACTGGGAAATGTGGACATTTGTCTCACAAAATTCTCAAGTCTGCTTTTTAAGATCATGTTCTAAAGTAATTCAGTGCTGTGTAGTTGAACCTTCTGCAGTTAGTTGCAGAAATTTTTTATAATCTATATTCAACAAGATGGTAGCCAAAAGCTAAATGTAGCTTCTAGGCAATTAAAATGTGTCTGCCGTAACTGGAGGACTGGATTTTTAATTTTAATTCATTGTAAAATTAAATACCCACATGTCTAATGGCTGCTGAAATAGATATTGCAATTCTAGACTATGTGGTTTAGATTATAACTGCTATGGCAGGAAATGAGAATTATGACCTAGTGAAGTTTAAGAACACTTTATAGACAAAGTTAGACCAGTGTGAAGCCACTGAAAATAAGAATGTGACTATTAGATTGAGGTGGACCCTAAATGGAATTGCTGGGAAGCTGCACTGGACCTTCATAACCCTTTGTAGTGGCTTGGCTTTGTGCCTGCAGACCATTTTAGATCTCCAAAAGCTTATAGCTATGCAGACATATAGCCTGTTTCTATTATAGACACTCAACGTTTTTGAAGTATCATAAATCACATGACAAGTCAGAGTACTATCAAATATTCTGATCTCTGATTTAAATGTAATTTGGTGAACATCAAAAGATCTTAGAACTGGAAGGACCTTAAATATGATTTCATGCTATCCTCCTTCCTGGAGAATGCAGAGATAGGTGCAGGGGAGTTACAGAAGATACCATGAAAGGCCAGAGAGCTAGGACTGGAATACAAGACTCCTGACCTTGAAACCACTTCTTCTCTGCAGTCCTGCTCAGTGTTTTAAGGTCTGCCCACAAAGATGAAAGGCCTCCAGTCAGACCAGTTTGGGCACCAGTCTTCTTTTTGATGATACCCCTCCATTGATTGGTAGTAAGAACAATGGTGCTTCCTGCTTCTTTCATGTGGAACTGGGATGAACTGCATCCTCAGAGCTCGGGCCTGAGAGAAAAGGATGTGGAGAATGTTTTTGATCCATCTGATGACCCAAACTGTGGTGTGTATGGAAGATCACATATGCATCACATAGAGTACTTAAGACTGAAGACTGGATATCAGTGGCAAAGGAGGGCAGAGAGAAGAGCAGATAGCTTTTCTATCTGTCTCTGACCCCTCTTGAGCATTGAGACAACCATGCATCCAGAGGTCAGACCTTTTACTGAAATTAAGTTTTCTGTTTATGTAGAGACGTCATTTAACAAACTTCAGCACTGGCAGAGCAAAATTACAAGCTCATGCTGAATGTCTGGTGGAACACAGGCAAATTAATCAGAGACATCTGGCAAGTAGCTGTATGACTGTTTTTTTGCTAAGAATGCTTAAACTATCATTTGAAACTATTGTTCTTTCATGAAAAGGAAAGATAAAACAACGACTTGCCATCTAACTTCAGATGTTGGCTCCGGTTTTAGGAAGGACAATTAGTTGTATTTATCATTCCCGCCCCAGGAGCAGGATAGGTAAAAGTAGAAAATGCAAGTGAGTCACACGTTTTAAGTAAGATGTGGAAAACGAGTGAGGGAGAGTATGTTGTTATTATTTGTGCTTCTTTCTAAAGCAGTACTGGGAAATCGAATGTGAATTCAAGAAATGTGTTTCCTTTATTAAATAAGAAAGTTTCTATGGACAGAAACAATATTTATACATCACTAATCTGTGCTAGCCCATTCTGAATACCTCATGGATATTGAATCATGTAATCCTCATGACAAACATATAAGATAGATATCATCATCCCCCCTTTAAAAAAATTTTTTTTGTAGTTGTAGACAGATGGCATGCCTTTATTTTGTTTGTTTATTTTTGTGTGTGGTGCTGAGGATCAAACCCACCCTCACTCATGCTAGGCGAGTGCTCTACCACTGAGCCCTAGCCTCAGCACCATCACCCCGTCTTCATATATGAGAAAGCTGAGATGTGGAATTACATAACTTGTTTAAGGTTACACAGGTTTTAATTTTGGAACCAGAATTCAAAACTTGAAAACCTGCTATCAGGTTCTACTCTAACCACTCTTAGGTAATTTTTCAGAGATGAAAATTAGAGGAGGACTTTTCACATTTTAGTGGGGAAGACTTGGCACAAAAAATTAAATATATAATCAGAAACAGATTTTTTTAAATGCTATGATTAGAAACAACTGCCTACTATTGTTATTTCTCCCTGAAAACTATGCTTCCAGAAATGCTGCTGTGGTCTGTTTCCAGGTAGAGGAAATTTTGCTGGAGGGAAGCCCTGTGATTTTTTGCTCATGAATTAGTAACTTACATGGTGCTGTATGAAAGTTTCTGTATCTTGTTTTGATGGATTTTTAAGAGTATATGTGCAGACTTACCATTCATCAAAAAATTGGTGCATGTGCTTATAAACATTATGACCTTAACCTCCTAAGTATTTATTCATTTATTTGTTTACTTATTTATTTATGGGTACTGGGGATTAAACCCAGGGGCACTTGCCCACTGAGCTACACTCCCAGCCTTTTTTTCTTTTCTTTTTCTTTTTAGTGAGACAGTGTCTTACTAAGTTGCTGAGGGTCTCACTAAGTTACCAAGATGGGCCTTGAACTGGCAGTCCTCCTGCCCCAACCTCCTAGGTCTCTGGGATTATGGGTGTGCGCCACCATGCCTGGCTTAACCTAAGTTTTGGAAAACAAAAAACAAACAAACAAACAAACAAAAAAACCAATGAAGCTCTCTGTAAAAAGCATGAAAGAAGAAAAAAATCCAGTCTTGTGGTAATCTGATAGCTAGAAGCTATGGGTAAAGGCAGCCAGGTTATGTGTTTAGTGAAGGATAGATGTTTGAAAACAAAAGGTCATACTGTATGACAATAATGTGTGTGTAGACACCCAGATCAGAACTAGCTATTGAGGGATGGCTTGAGAAACCTAAGTTATCAGTTAACTATTAGATGTTGGTTGTTTACCATCCATCATTTCCTGAGGCTTTAGACTTGTGAAATGAGATGGTGTTAATTTTTCCTGTTATCTAAAAGGAAGTAAAACCTTAGAGTCATTAGTCAACTTGTAATGTTCATAGTACTAGGTTTCCAGTGAGTCTCCCTGATATCAAGTGTGTGTTCTCTACCACAGTGCACACATTTCCAGACTCTGTAGCCTCCAGTGTGAATGGCTGCACTTGGGGTTATACAGCCAGGCTTGGTGCATTTTTGGGGGGTGGGGTGGGTGAGAGTTGTTGTTAAACTTCAAAGTAAAGAAGTAAAAAGCAGGGAGAAGTTAACAGAGTGACTGCAGTTAAGTGGCACCTGCCTTGCCATCTAGATGCAGTCCATTAAGCTTTAGAAGCCTTTGCAAGTGCTGGCAGCTGGCCCCTCTAACTTCCTGCCTCTGACCTTTCTTTTCTCAAGTAGTCAAAGGACTCACTCAGCCTGCCCACCTCTGCCCTCTCTCAAACCTCAGATGATCTGCTTTGCTTATATCTGCCCTTTACTCCTCAGTTCATCCTCAAAACTTCCAGTCTGTTAGTCACTAGGTGTTAGGAGAAATGTTAAAGAAGCCTCAGAAAACATTCAGGATTGATGCCTTACTGTTATGAATAGTCAGAAGTGCAGTTCTCATTGTGGGCTGCATTCCTAAGAGGGTGTTGTATGCTATTTTTATGCTTCAGGCAACTCATAGCAATTTTTGACCCCGATAGATTTGACTAGTAGCTAGAAAGTTCAAGGTTCCCTTTATTTCTTCAGACTAACACATTCAGGTCAACATTTATCAAATATTGAATCAGTAAAGCTCATTTTGTAATCTTGTCTTCTTTCCCTTCTTCCCTTTTCTTTGTCTCCCTTCTCCCATTTTTTCACAGACACTTTTATTTTGTTCCTAATCTTCCCCCATTCTCAGTATCAGAGCAACTCTGAAACTGATATTTCTTTTATTTTGCTTGCTATCTTCTTAACTTTTAGGACATTAACAGCGATTTTTGGATCTGCTTGGCTCCACAGAAGTTTGGAATTGAACGGTGCTGGCTTTGTACCACTGTCTTGGAGGCCTGGGCAGGAGCTGCCAGCTCTCCTCATTTGTATCTTCTAAGTGTCCTCTGAGATGGGCTGCTCTTTTCTGACCCAATTTTTCACTCAAAAACCTTCGATGCTATTCCAGATACTGCCTATTTCATTGCTAGATACCCAGAAAACACCATAATAGAAATAGTTGAGTTGAGAAGACAGCAGCCTTTATTCTCCTTGCTGGTTGGGTCAAAGGGAAGCAGGGCCCCTGGCCTTTGCCTGCTCATAAGCTCTGTGGTTGTTTCCAGAGAACTTCCCTTCTTTCAATAAGTCAGAGCATCTCAGCTCCTGTCATCTGACTTTTTCTAGAGTTTAAACTGCAATGGAATTCTCACAAAAGGGAAAAGACCTGAAGATCAGGATAAAACCTTTCAGGTTTTTAGTCCCTTCGGGAGGGTCTAAAGACCTTCATTGTGGAAGATTCATTTCTTCCATTTATCCTTTAAAACTGTTGCTTTTCTTTAAAGTTTTACTCTAAACTATTTTGTCTTTGAAGTGCTTGTTAGTTCTAAGTTTTCCAGTGCAGTCTTGACAGTGTTTAATTTAAAAAAAATTTTTTTTTGAGATCTATAGCCTGGAATAGAATGACCAGACGATACATAATTTATACTACAGCATGAGTGATCAAGCACACATTATATCCATTTAATCTTTCCAGAGTGATTTTATTGTTGTTATACCAAATCAATTTTGGTAAATTTCAAGCAGAAGCTTTGATGGTCCCTTTGAGATTTATAGATCAAATTCTAGGAAATATGAGGAAAATAAAAAGCTGGAGCTTCCAGTTCCCTCTCTCCAGAGGAGAGGAGGAAAGGGAAATTGAATATGAGCAGAACAAGATACTATTTGAAAGTTCCTGGGAATAGAAACTCAGGGAAATCCAGATATAATTTTTATTGCTGTGTAGTAAATTACCACATAATTAGTAGCTTAAACAATAGACACCTGCTATCTTGGAGTGTCTGTAGATTGGGAGTCCAGGTATGCCTTATTTAGGTCACCTGCTCAGTCTCACACGGCTGCAGTCAAGGGTTCAGCTGGCTATGTTCCTTTCTAGAGCTTTCTAGAGGAAGAGATCCTCTTCCTAGCTTATGTGATTGTTGTATGGATTCAGTTCCTGTGGTTGTAGGACTAAGGTCCCCATTTTCCTTGGCTGTCAGCTGGGGCTGCTCTCGACTCCTAAGGGCTACCCAGAAATCCTCCCCCAGGCCCTCTTACCACAGGGCAGCTTCCTTCTTCAGAGCCTCTTGACATTTGGCTAAGACAGGTATTGTGCTTGTGGTGGCCCTCCCATCACTGTTTTTACACTTTGTTGATGAGGACCACGTTACCAGCTCCGTCCCCACTGAAGGTGAAGAGGTTATACAAGGACGTGACTACACAGGTAGAGATCATGGGGCCATCTTGGAATTCAGCACACCATACTAGGCTCTTTGACTTCCCTGAAGTGAGATTCCCTGGTTGAGAATGCTGGCTGTGGGTATATAGAAAGTCCAGGTACGTGGACTTGATCATTCATGTTCTTAGCATTATTCTTCATAATAGCTAAAGATGGAAGCCACCCACTGTTCATCAACAGATGAAGGGAGAAGTAAAATGCAGTGTGTATGTACAATGGGGTATTACCCAACCTTAAAAAGGAAGTTCTGACCCTGGTACAACATAAATGAACCTTGAAGATGTTATATAAAATGACATAAGCCAAACTCAAAAAAGATAAATATTTGTGATTCCACATACATGAGATATGTAGAGTAGTCAAAAACATAGAGACATGAGCTTCATTCTAATGGATATTATCAGGGGCAGGAAGGAGGTAGGTAACAGAGTTTAGTTTTTAATAGGTACAGAGCTGGAAAGATGAGAAAAATTCTGGAGATGGATGGTGGTATTAGTTGCAGAACAATGAGAATATACTTAATGCTACTGAGCTATCCAATTAAAAATAAGGTATATTTTAGGTACTTCTATTTTATCACAAAATTTGCAAAAAAAATGTTTTGAGTCTGAGGGATGACTTGATAAGTGTGTTCCCAGTACCAGCCATATTTCAGGTTCTACATTAGGATTCTGGGAAGAGGAAGAGGAAAATAAGAATTTACTCATTTTTGTACTTTTTTGTCATATCATACTATGTCAAAATCCTGTAACAAACATTAATTGATTATTATTAATCAGTTATTGTTACTTAGTATTAATTGATTGATTTCATGGTGAGCCATCGATTAAAGCATTTTCCCAGTTCAGTGCTATGGAACTAGAGATGGAAGGAACAAATTCAAACTCCCTTATGTTTTCTTGTTTACAGATGTATTTCTTAATAAGTAATCACCAGGGGAATATTAAACAATACTGATGCCTGGGTCCAACCCCCAGGGAGTCTAGTTAAATTGGTTTGAGGTGAGAGCCCAGGCATATGGGTTTATAAAACTTTCCCTGATGATTCTAACAGACAGCCACCACTGATAACCCTTGTGTCATAGGGTCAGGCCTCCTCCCTGCAGCTTACTCTCAAAATATTGAATTTAATGATCTAAGAGCAGTACCAATTACTCACACACAAGGGAATGATTTACCATTTATACGAAGTTGCTGTGCCACACAATGATGATTATGCGTATCACTGAATATGTCAGATTAATTTCCTTATAACTTTTGGTTGTTTTCAACATTTCATTATTAAACCCTGTTTTTTGATGCTCACGGGAATAGGATTATCTGCATAAACTTAAGAAAGAAAGAGAGAAATTTTGTTGTGAGCATGAAGTAACAGCAAACATGATTAAATTACAACTGTGCTTGATCACATGAGCAATAGGTAAGAGAATTGACAGGAGAAAGTCATGCCTGTTTTCTGATTATCCACACAATGACCTCACTTTTCTCATGCTAGTTTCTTAATTTATAAATCTTTGCTGTTATTAGGTATTTTTTGTTGGTTTATCACGCAGAAAATTTTATTGGGGGAATAAGAAGTAGAGAGATGCTCTTCCTGTTTATCATCTATGCCTTTTTATCATGTGATTGACTTTTTGGCCCTCATTCTTGTCCATGTAACCATGATATTTAAACAAAGAGAAAGAATTCAAATGTCCTTCAGCTTTCTTGATTTTGTAGAATTCTTAATGTGTGCCAGGTACAGTTCTAGATGTTAGGTAATAAGAGGATGCAGAAAGCATAGTCATATCCAGAGTTGAACATCAGAGTTTCTTCAGGAAATTAAATTTATTTCAGGCTTGTGTGATTAATATTTTAAAATATTGGCATTGGGAGGAAGGAGGGAATACTTTTTATAAGGCAGGATCAGGGAAAGAAGAGAAAATCTTGAGCTGGGTTTCAAGGGAGGAGTACACTGCAGGGCGACTAGGTGGGCTGGCATGTTTGGGGCCAGTTGAGTTCAGTAGGCCTGTGGGTACCCTGAGCCCAGGAAGACTGGACAAGCAAAGTGGCTAAATTGTCAGAAGTTTTACCAACATTTCAAAGTGATCTCCCCCAGTGACATCAGGTTTTAAGTAGAGAGTATAGAGATTTTACAACTGTTCTAACTCTGTTCTTAAGTTACTGGTAACTTGCTGATTTATCAGTAATAGCTAACCCTCATGTAGTATATTTTATGTGCTAGGTGCTGTCTTTAGTGCTTTATGTTGTTAACTAATTTAATTCTCTGAAATCCTGTGACCTGTGGACTGTGTGTATTATTGTTTTATAACTGAGAAGACAGAAGTTAAGTGACTAGCCCAGGGTTCCATGTTAGTAAGTGTGCTTTATATTTGTATTTATAATCAAGCTGTGAAATACCATACAAGTAAAGTTGCTACATGCCCTTTGCTCACAGGAAATTCTTGATAGATATGAAAGAAGGCAGAGCCTACTGGCCCCTGGCTTTGCATTGAGCCTTATGCAAAGAAGGTTGCAAAATAACATCGTTAGACATGACAAAAACAGTGAGAACTGAGACTTGTAAGATACAGGATGGAGAACAAAGATTGAGAGCCCCACACTGTAGGAAATATGAGTGAACTTTGACATGTGAAACTTCCTGAACAACTTAGAGGATGGAAACTTATTGCTTTAAAGAATGTTGATGATGTAAGTTGGGGGTATAAAAGGATTACAAGAGGATTACTGATGTTGCTTCTGATGGTATGAATTTGAGATCTAGCTCCACTGGAGGAACTTTGAACTGAGCAGAGGGTCTTGGAAGTGCTCTTTGGAAGTGTTCTGTGTTTTTTTAAAAACTTCTCACATCCCATTCTTTCCCCCTGGGAAAAAAAAATATCCTGTAACTACTTTTTGTACCAACTACTTAATACTATTTTCATCACCCTTACTACTATTAGCATGTAGTATTTAGTACCACATTTTCTGAGTTCGAGTGCATTATATTCCTATAAAGTAGGTATGATTACTGTGCCCAAGACACAGATGAGAAATCTCGGATTCAGAAAGGTTAAGCCACTTATCCAAAATCATGAAGTTAGGAAGTAGCAGAACTGAGATTTGAGCCTAGGATTTTCTGACTCCCAAGCCATACACTTAAAAAATATTTTATAGAAGTGCACCAGTAATAAAATTAATACACCCATGTAACCACATGCCATTATCAAGAAATACATTACCAGAATCTCAGAAGTTCCGTATCCCCTTTTTAAACTCTATCCATTATTCACCCCAAAGGCTGCTTCTGTCAGTTTATTATTACCATAGACTACTTTGTGCATATTTAATATAAATATAGAGGATCTACTCTTCATACTCTGGCTTCTTTTGTTTATATACTGAGATTTATTTATATACTTGTACATAGTAATGGCTTATGAATTATCACTACTATATAATGTCAATTGTACAACTAAATACAATTTATTAATTCCATTATTGATGGACGTTTGGTTGCTTCTGGTGGTTAACATGTATGGATAATGCTGCCATGAACATTTTTGCACATCTTGCGGTGCATTTATGTATGACTTACAGCGGATATAAACTTAGAAGTGAAATAGCTGGGCAGTACATTATTTCTGAGTTCAAACTTAACATAAATTGCAAAATGTTTACTAAAGTTGTTGAACAAATATTCCTACCACCAATGGCATTTGGCATTATCAGTCTTTTTCACTGTTCTGGTGCATATGTTGTGGTATCTCATTGTGGCTTTAGTTTTCTTTTCCTTACTAGTTAACAATGATGAGTACTTTGCAGTGTATCTTCTACTGCAGCCTGTTTTTTCCCTTCTGAAGGACAACTGTTGGTCATACATAGGTATCCCTGCATGTGTAGGCTAGTTTCTGGGCCTTGAATTCTGTACCATAGGACTTTTTTTCCATTCTTGTGCCAATAATATGTCCTCTTAATTATTTAGATTTATAGAAATTCTTGATATCCACTATCTGTTTTGTGGTTGTTCTTCAATTTCATGAGGCTATTCTTGAAACTTTTTATGACTTTAAAAATTTTAGAATCATCATGTCAATTTCTGTGTTTAAAAATGTCAAGTAGAATTTCATTGAAACTGATCAATTTGAATTGAATAAGCACCATTAAAAATTTTAGTCTTTTCATCCACAACCATGGTATATTTCTCCATTTATTTAGGTTTTCTTTTATATCTCTTTTGTACTGTTCTGTGTAGAGGTCTAATACATCTTTGTTAGATATAATCCTACATAGTTGATGTTTTTGTTCTACTTTAAATTGTCATATCTAGTTTTTTATTTTTGATTGCTATAGATTTGAATATAGATCTATAATTAATTTTATATATTGACTTTTTATCCAGTGATCTTATTGCTGTCACTTCTAGATCTTGATAAGTTACCTGTACATTCTTTTGAGTTTTTCACATACATAACCACCATGTCTTTTTGAATGAATGACAGTTTTATTTTATTTCTTTTTTTCCTGTTTGCATATTTTCTTTCTTTCTTCCTTTCTTTTTCTTTTGTTTCTTTCTTTCTTACCTTATTAAATTTACTCAGACTTGCAGTTCAGGGTGGAACTGAAATGTCCCATTTCTAATATCTGTTGTGAACCTCTCAGTGTTTCACAATGTAATATGATGTTTTCTGTGTTCACGTTTTATAGATGTGTTTTATCAGATTAAGATTTCCATCTATTCTTAATTTGCTAAGAACTTTTTAAATTTAAAAATTATTACAGGTATTTAATTTTATTGACTATTTCTGCATCTAATTACTTATTTTTTCCTTCTTTATTCTCTTCATGTGGTTAATTACATTCGTTAATTTTCATTCTGATCTAGAGTATTCATTTTACATACTTTTTCTTCATTTTGCTTTTGTGTCTATATTTTTAGAGATATTAACTTTTATTTTTCTTTCTGTTAATTTTTTTTTCATTATCAGGCTATTCTGGAACTATAGTATAAGTTGAGAAAATTCCCTCTTTTCTATTTTCTAGAAACATTACGTAAGATTAGTATTATTTTTCATTAAATGTCTGGAAAATTTAATGATATAGTTTCCTGGATATAGAATCCCTTCTTGGGGTGGTTTCATTTTTATTCAATTTCTTTATTGCCAATCAGATTTTCTATTTCTTCTTGTATTCTATTTATTATGTTTTATTTTTCTAGGGATTTTTTTCATATCATATGAATTTTCAAAACAGTTGTTGATATTATTCATTCATTTTTCAAATCTGTAGTGTCTATAATGATATCTTCTCATTTCCAGTTTAAGTAATTATATATTTTCCTCTCCCCCATCTTTCCATGAATTTATCAGTTTTATTAGTCTTTTCAAAGATACTATTTTGGGACTGTGTTGAGTATCTATATTGTATTTTTTATTATTTTGTGCATCTTTTTTATTCTCCTCCTCCTCCTCCTCCTCCTCTTCCTCCTCCTGCTTGGTGTCATTTACTTTTATTTTTTTAACTTTCTAAGAGGAACAGTTAAGTCATTTTATTTATAATTTCTTTCTATTACCTGTACTTAATACTGTGTCTTTTTAATTACATTTTGCAAGTTTTGATGTTATAGTTGAGAATTTTATAATTTTTTTGATATTGATTTCTAACTCATTATACTATAGTTTAAGAATATATTCTATGTTATTTTGGTCTTAAAGTCATGGAAACATTATGGTTGTTTATGGATCACTGTATGGTCAATTTTCATGGAAGTTTATATACACTTGAAAACAGTATGTATTTTGAACATTAAATACAGACAGTATCAGTTGGATTATGGGATTAAGTAAAATTTAATAATTGTTTACATCTTCTAGTTTCTAATTTTTGTCTGCTTATTTTTAGTTATTTGGGGATATTAAAATTTCCCAAAATTATTGTGGGAGATTAATCTAGTTCTTTTGTCAATTTTGCTTTATATGTTTTGATGCCATCTAACTAGGTGTATACATAAAGACTTTATCTATTCCTGATGCTATCAATGTGAAATATCACGATATCTAGAAGTTTATTTTTTTCATTAAGGTCTACTTTCCTGTAGCAAAGGAAAATTTCTCTTCAATCTGTGCTTCATAATCTTTTTCCTTTTGCTTACTTTTGACTTTATTGTTATCCTTAAAGCATGCCTTTATAAGTAACATACACTTGGTATGTCTTTTTATCAGTCTGACAATCTTGTCTTTGAAATATTTAGTTAACTTATATTTAATATAAATATAAAATATTACATTTAAATCTAATTCTTACTCATTGTTATCTATTTGTTCCTCTTCTTCAATTGCTTTGTTGGCATTTTCTTGAATTAAGCATATATTTTCCTTCCATTTTTTTTTTTTTTTTTTTACTTTGGAGTAAAGCATTCTTTGACTTGTACATATTACTCTAATTTATTTATGTCATTACTCTATTAAAGTTCTAATATAGATTAGTACTTTTATCAATTCCTGGACTTTCTATGATATTAACTCCATTTATTTTCTCCCTCTCCCACAGGTTTTGGCTATTTTCATACATTTATTTATCATATATTTTAAATTCTACAACACATTATAATTGCTCTTTTGTAAAGACAAGCTGCCTTTGGTCACCCACATATTTACTTTTTCCATTGCTTTTTCTTCAGATATTTGCCAGTTTTCATCTGGGATCATATTCTGTCTGCCTGGAGCTCTCCACTCTTATAAGTCTATTGCCAATGGAAAAACATTTTTGATAATGTCTTCATTTTGCTCTCATTTTCGAAGGCCATTTTCACTTGATAAAGATTTTGAAATAGGCTCAGTGGGGCACTTCGAAGATATTCTCCTGTCTTTTGGCTTCCATTATTTCTGTTGAAGAGTAAATGTATTGTTGGACATTTGAAGGCCGTGTGTCTCTTCATTTCTTGATGCTTTTTTGAGTTTTCTCTTTGTATTTTGTTTTTAGCAATTTGACTATGGTGGGCTAAATATGATTTTAATTGTATTTATTTCTTTGCAGTTTATAGTACATTTTGTCTGTGGTTTGATGTCTTTCCTCTGCTTTAAAGAAATTCTAGAATATGATCCCTTACTATATTGTTTCATCCCAATTATTTTCCTACTGTCAGGGGCCCAGATTACGTATGTTTGTTTACTTTGTTGTGCCACCTATGGTCTCTTATTTTGGGGGGGGTGCTTTATTTCCATGCTATATTCTCTTCAGTCCTCCATATAGTTATATTATGCCTGTACATATTTAGTTTCTAATTCTTTCTACCTTTATCTTATTAGATTTTAAACCCATCTATTGAGTTCTAAGCACCAGATACTAAATTTTTCAGTTTTAGAATTTCCACTTGATCTTTTAAAAAGACTCATGTTTCCTGCTGACATTCTCTATTTTGTCCTTGATTTTCTTAAACATGTTGGTTATAGTTATATTGAAATTTGTTCCTAACAAGTACAATTATCTTACCTACTACCGATCTAATTCTACTATTGTTTGTTCTCCTGATCTTTAGACATTGGGTCTTTTGGTCTGCTTAGTAATTTCTGGTGTCATATCAGATATTCCCAGGGAAGAACCATAGAGAAAAGTTGAGTGTCTAGATTTTGAGAACTTCTTGAAGAAAAGATTTACCTTTACTTGGCAATTAGGCTGGGGAAAATTATTTTAACCAAAATAGTGGGTTGTTTGTTTGGGAGCTGGTTTTCAGTTTGGTACCCACCAGACTGTTTTGTTAGTCTACTTTGGCTAGTCCTTACCCCTAGGTTACAGCCGTTCATTGTCTCACCTATAATCATATATGTTTTTATCAGGTTCATCATGTGGCTCAAATGCCAGCTTTTGTTTGGTTTAGGGGGATAAGAAACTAAGTCAAATTAGAGGAGAAGATATGCTGCAAGCCTTCTGGTAAAGCTGGCAGGCTTAGAAGACTGTGAGGATACCAGCCTACTATATAAAGGATTTGTTTTGGGTACCAAGTATTAGATAGGTAAAGTGGAGCCATGTTTGGGGAAATGGTGAATACTAGATTATGGGATATTGATTTTCTCCTATGGACAAATGGGTATTTCGGTACTTCCATGAACTATTAACAGAAGTTAAGCAAAATGAAGAAATAAAAAAGACACTAAAGTTTAGAAAATATTGTTTTAAGCATATTTGTTTACTGATGGACTTGAGTTTTTTAAATGTGCCTTGTTTCTAAACTGCTTAAACTCAGCACCCTTTCCAATATGAAGCAGTATTTCTTGGGACATACTTTGGGAAATTGGAATGTGTGGGCATCAAGGAAATATATGACTGGAATATCATACTATGATGAAAAGTCCACAGAAGCATGGGCTTTTTATTTTTTGGTATTATTCACCACTCTACCACTTACACCAACAAGATGATCTAGCAAAGGTATGCACTTAGTATTTTTTAATTGAATGAATTGCTGCTTTAATGGATAAAGGAAGAATGAAACTAGGGTGAAATGAGAATGGAATTTTTGATCATTTTTTTTCC
Source organism: Sciurus vulgaris (assembly GCF_902686455.1). Lineage (NCBI taxonomy): Eukaryota > Metazoa > Chordata > Mammalia > Rodentia > Sciuridae > Sciurus > Sciurus vulgaris. Next base: position 79,151,815 of record NC_136469.1, read on the forward strand.
CTAGGAAGATGGGTCTGATGATATGGTATAAGAGGAACTGTAAGGAAAAGAGGGTAGAAACTGAAATCCCCAAAAGAGGTGTTGAAGTTGTCCAGATCTGGGATTTGGTTTTGGACTCTGGGGCATCTTTGAAGATGAAAAATGAAATAGAGACTAATGATACTTTGTTAAGGGAATCAGTGACATTTGTTGGTTCTTTAGATGAAAAGGAAAAGAAGTTCTCGAGGTCCTCAATGAGCTTGGATGGCTCTGAAGACCATGGGGTCACTGTGGGTAAGAAGGATGTCCTATGGATGAGACCTCTTCCTGTTTCCTGCACTTAGCCAAATGGTCTGCTGGTGGGGTTCTGAAGGCAGTGACTCATGCCATGGTCTTACCTTGTGATTGAGAACTCAGAAAAAGCTCACTAGTTTTCAAACAGTAAATCTAGTGTTCAAAGCATTTGGATGAAAAATACAGAAAAAAAACTGTTTTGGAAAAAAAAAACTGTTTTAGAAAATCATAGAGATAATAAATACATTGTGCAAAGATTCTGACAGTTCTAAAGCATTTTTTCTTCCAGTTCAATAATTTTGTGATATCTGCAAATACATTATTTGTGGGTTAAAACATTCCAAACTTACAGTAATTGCTATATTATGGTACATTTTTTTTCCTTGGATAGAAAGAAGAGTGTTCTAGAATTATCAGCAAGTAAGACTTGGATTTGGAGAATGAATAGGGTGTGACATTGCAAGTGTAGATTACTCAGTCTACTGAGAATCTACTCAGTCTAGATTACTTAGAGTGGAACCTAAGGAAATGAACTTTCATCAATACCCTCTATGTCTGATGAAACCTAAGGCGCTGTAAGGGAGCCAACTCTCCTCCTCAGAAGAGGCTTCATCACAGACTTAGTTTGAAAGCATTGAGGAATAAGTTGATTCTTACCTCTTAGTTTACTTCTCTATAACAAAGGAATAGCATTTACCTCCTAGGATAGTGGTGAGGATTAAATAAGATATAAATAAAGCTCTACGCATGTATGCATACATCAGTGAATGAATATTTGTTATAGTCCCTTGAATACATGTTTTCATCTTCACCAGATTTGCTTTTCATCTGAAAATTGTGTGATCATTAGTAGAGTTATTGAGAGACACCACATGTGTGGCAATAGAACTAAGAATAATGTTAAAATTGATGTGATAATAACTACTGGAAAATGTTGAAAAATTTTTACAAGTTTTACATGTAAGGTATGGTAATTGTAAGGATGAGGTATTTGGTGGGGCTAAAATTGTTTTTTTTTTTTTTTTACAAGAAAAGTTTTAAGTATGTTGGTAGCAATATCAAGAGTCAGAATGAATTAAATCTAGATAGTAAAGCTTGGTTTCAATTAATTGGAAGAAAAAAATAATTATTTGTAACTAACAATTCTTTCTCATTACACCAGTGAGAAGAAACTCATTACAGATGCCCTTAATAAAAACCAGTTCCTGAAGAGACTGGATCCTCAGCAGATCAAAGACATGGTGGAATGCATGTATGGAAGAAACTACCAGCAAGGCAGTTACATTATTAAGCAAGGAGAACCGGGAAACCATATATTTGTGCTGGCAGGTGGGTTTTGCAGATTTTTTTTTCAGATAACCTAGAGCAAATGTTTTGCTTATTGTCTTGTGATTTTTTGCAAATATTTATAAAAATATAAAACCAGTTTCTCTATTTGTAAAAATCTAATAGAGTGGGTTCATGAGATGGCAACATTGTTAACATAATCAACATAATGGTGATAGTTAACATTTACTGAATGCTTTCTATATATCTGATGTTCTATTTAACACTCAGTTGGGAGATCTTGTTTTCATTATCTTACCAACCCTATAATGCAAGTTCTGTTATATTTATGTTACTAACAGAGAATATGTCCCAGGAGGTTAAGTAAGTTATCCAAGGCCACACAGCTCATAAGTGTTGAAGGCAAAATGCAAATTTAGGCAATCTGACTTATGAATTCATATTTTTAATTACATGCCACCTGCAAAAAAGTGCTTCCATTCAAAATACAGCTGCTTATGTTTAGTTTTAGATAATTATACCAGGAAAAAATATCATGGTTTTGGAGATGATTTTGGCTATATACCCATGATTTCAAAGGATAATTTAGGTACATTTAACCAACAAACAAATATGTAGAGTGCCTTACAATAACAAGTGGTATTTTGACAACTAATTAAATGAATTCCTTATCTATGATCACTTGAACATGTGTACATGCTGGAAGGTTATATAAGATCTACTAAAAAAATTTTTAAGATATAGAAGCAAGAAATTATCTGAACAGGAATTAGGTTATTGAATGCCTTGCTATATTCTGAATTGCCCCAAGTCTTTGAGCCTAGGAAAGAAAGTTAAATTGGTTTACCCAGATGGTGTGGTAACTTGAGATATGCTGTGATCTATTTTGTGTCGTAGTGTTTGATAATCTAAGTAATTGCCTTTATTCCTATTTCTTGGTGCTTAGATGTAGGACAGAAGTTACCTTTCTAAACAAACTAATAGACATGTATTATTCTATTTATAATGTACAAAAGATTATTTTCCTATACTTTGATTCTATAAACACCCTACTTTTATGACTATTTGTATACTATTTGCCATAAATCTTTATAGGCAACTTTAAAGTCATATGGTCATTCCCAAGTAATAATTCTACCCAACCAGTGCATTATAGCATTAATTTAGCCAGTCTTTATTTTTTAAATTAAATTTTAATTTTTTAATTTTAATAATTTATTTAACCCAGTATATCTAAAATAGTCTTTAGTTTTATAGGGACAGGTGATCCTGAGCAAATTTTCCCTCATGCAACTATTCTCTTGGGCATTTAACATCTGTTTTAGCAACACTAGAGAATTCTGGAAAGAGAAGATAGGTCATTAACTCAACAAATATTTATGGAACCTGCTAGGAAAGCATGGGAAACTCTTGTCAGTCCATCTTGTTCCTTGCCAGTAACTCTGATGAAAAACTTGGAGAGGGAAGAGGTTGAACAGACGTCAGCATCAATGTAGCTATTGAGATCAGGGATATAGCATGCATGGAAATGGAAATTGGATGGTTTCTTATTTGAATTAATTATGCTGTCACCTAAGAAATGATTTTCCTGGTTTAATTATCTGGTTGAGAAAATTAATTTGATAATTAAAAATTCCCCCTTTGTAGAATATAGCATGAATAGCAAATAGTACATCATATTAACTTAGAAATTTGGTATTCCATATAATTCTTCAGCATTACTCAGGCCCCATGAGCCATAACCAATTAGGAAAAAGTCTTGAAATGCATTAAGATCTGTGTTATCAACAGGACAGTATCACTAAGTGACTTTGATAGAACAGAATTAACTGTAATGGGAAATTACTATGCTGCATATCTAATCTTTGGGATTTTGAACCAAAACAAGAGATTTGCTTTTTGTTTTTCTTACTGAATTATAAGTTTTCTTGGTCTCTTTTGTCCACTTTGTTGCTTTGACATCCAAAACAGTTCCTGGCACAATGAAGGTACTCAGATAAGATTTCTTGAATGAAAGGATGGACAGAGATGACCCAGATCTACATAGTGGTAACTTAGGAGAGAGAAATTAATACTTCAAGGGAAGGGGCATTATTCTACTATTCTCCCTTTAAGTATTTGGGTATTTTTGGCTTATGAGTGTGGTTAGATAAGATTTCATGTGAAGAGGAAGGAGATGAGAGCTGCCAGAGCAAAAGAATTGTGAATATCTTAACTCTGCCTCTCCCTTCCTTTCATCTTTGCCTAGGTACAGACAAGTGCCAAGCACTCTTGCTGGTGACTTGCTTTTATGATTAATAGTTATTGCATTTAAACAAATGAGAAGTTAGATAACAGGGAGGACCATGAAGCAACTTGTCCTGGTTAGTAGAGCCAGGACTCAGAGCCAGGCAGTCTGACTCCAGGACCAGTGCTTATCAGGTATGATAAGCATCGTCCTTCTGACACTGTGAACAGCTGATCTGTGTTTTCAAGACACACATGATTTTTGGTCTCCTAATAAGAGAAGTCATTTCATGTACTACAATTTGCATACGGTAGAATGAATTTTAAACAAAACATTTGCCACTCACCACTTCAGGGGAAGAGCTTTGTTAGAGTGGTAGCAATATTAACAATAGCCGATGTAGCATTTGCTACTAGCCATCATTTCATGTTCATTCCCTATGTTAACTTACTTAATTCTCATGACAAATATGTAAAATTATTATTATTATTATTATTATTATCCGCATTATTGATGAGGAACTTCAGGCAGAAAGGGTACCTTTCTCTTTCTCAAGGTAAGTGGCAGAGCTGGTTTGTCTGCACTTTTAACCACTGTATTATAATGAGAATCATAAGATGTCTCACCTGTTTGCTTTTCATACATTCTGGTGGCAGTTGTTTAATTTACAGAATCCAATAATAAATTATCTTTATTATTTGTGTTTTTCTTAAATTCTACTTGATAGAGGGTCGACTAGAGGTGTTCCAAGGAGAGAAATTGCTATCATCCATCCCTATGTGGACCACATTTGGGGAACTAGCTATTTTATACAACTGTACCAGGACTGCCTCTGTGAAAGGTAACAGGAGATGAAATTCTGTCTTTGAATTGTGGCATGGTGTTAAGTCACGTTTACATCTTGGCCCAATCTTTGTCTTCTACTTTTCCCCATTTGCTCTTATTCATAGAAATGCTGTGCCTATAATAGGACTTATATGGAAGCACTTATCTTAAAAATTCAAGCTAAATGAACTTTTATCTCACTTACCTGTAAACACAATTTTAAAATGGCTTTAAACTAAATGATTCCAACATTTTTTAAATTGCCACTTCACCTTTTACTACACAGACATATGTCTCTGGCTCATTCAGAACATTTGCTTTCTAGTTTCCATAAGGTTCTGAGCATATCATAAACCAGAAAAATTAATCACACCAATGAAAAATTTATAAGTCTCACAAAGGATGTGAATTAAAGACATGAAATTTTTCATTAATGACTTTTAGGATTAGTTTAATGGCTTCTCCTAAGGATTCTTATTTTTATTGATTTTATTCATGCAACCTTGGATTTTCTTCAGAATTATTTAGATGTGGTGTTTCTTAGTGTTTGGGGCTGGGTTACATTCTGAGGTATTTAATGAAAATGGAGAGTTGGGCTCCACTCCAGATGTGAAGAAAAATCTCTGGTCATGAGACCCAGGAATTTCTATTTTAGCAAGAATATCAAGGTGATTCTAATTCACTATAAAGTTAGATAAGCAGGGAATTTGGTTCCTGATCTATTTTGTAGACTCTCATCACTCTTATTTTTTTAAATCTTACAATTGTAATTTCTTTTAAATTATTTTTAGAGCTGCTACTTCTACTCTACTTCCTTTTGGGATTTTATGTTTGCCTTTAATGTCTTTCCTATTAAAAATGATTTTGTCTCAAAAACTGTCTCTTGTAACCTCTTTAAAAATTATTCGTATGTATTTCATGTGAATAACTGCAGAGATCCTTAAAATATATAGGCTGTCTTTGGCAACAAGATCTAAACCACATAAAAAGACACACAAAAAGCATACACATACACACAGAAATCCTTAACTTCCTTACCTGCTTATGAATTTTTCACTCTCTAGGTTGACCTCAGGTTGACTGGCCTTCTCTAACATGCATCCTGCTGAGGTAGTATGTAATTGGAAACTGCAAACTCATTTGAATATCATCATAACCAAAACATAATTAGAAAGGAAAATCTTCTGGTACTGAATCATGGTACACTTCAAAGTCAAAGTGATTTATAAAATTAGTATTTATTTTGATGCTTCCTCCCATTAGCATGTTTAAATAATGCATTTGAAATGCAAATTCATTGATTAACATTTTGGAAAGTTTTCTTAATATGATGCTAAACAATGTTTTGTTATTTTCTCCATTTTTCTAAAGCTATTACCAATGTTAAGACATGGGCACTAGATCGGGAGGTTTTCCAGAACATAATGAGGAGGACAGCTCAAGCTAGAGATGAACAGTACAGAAACTTCCTCAGAAGGTAAGAATAACTCATTGGGGGAAAGTGCAGTCAATGATGTAGCAATAGTGTGGAACTGATCATTTTATCACAATATTTATTTTATTATAGTTTCTCCCATTTTCCACATTATTAAACCAAGCAGCAAAAATATTCCCTTGCAATAAATGCCAGCATAAGTAAAAATATTACATTTAGTACCCATTACCTTTGTGTATTGATTTATTTCTCCTGCTCTTTTTTTCCCTTTTATTGATGGAGCCATAGCATATAGTATAGAAAAATGTACAAAAATTCTAAAAAATTCAACTGAGTGTTCACTAGACTTTGAAAGCTGTATGAAATTTGGAAGAGGATGGCAAAAAGATAACCCTTCTAATAATGCTTACTTAGAATATTATTAAAATTAACTTATTTTACTATCCCTGCTTATATGAGACATTCCTTTTTCTGTTCATATAGCCACACTATCTTCCAAATTATCATTGGGAGCAAATTATTTGTGGGAAATTAACTTGCCAAAACTGTTCCCATGCTTATCATGATGACATGGATCCTTGAAACACAGTCATTTTGTGAAATGTTCTGTACCTTGGAGACTTGAATGCATTAATTTATAGAGAAACAAATATCTATGTAATTTTTTAAAGTTCCAAATTAGAGAGTATTTTTGAAAATCTAAGTTCTTTAAACTATTTTTATATCATTTGTGAGAGTTTTGACAGTCTCTGAATCTGTAATACATACTGAAATGAAATGTTACTTACAATAAGTGTTAATAATAATAATGTATTGCATGGTTTCCAAAAATAAATTCTAAGTTCTTCTTAAGTATAGTGATTTCATCTTGTATTATAAACCTGTAAGTCAGTGATTTGGGGACTGTTCAGGGCCTAGCATATTTTGAGAGCTCAATAAATCTTGAAGGAACACATTGTTAATAAGTAGGACATTACAGGTATTAGTTCTCATGTAGAATCATACTGATTGGCCCTTCCAGAGACAGTTATGGCTCCTGGCAGAGGTGCAATAATGACAGGTAGGTGCCTTACCTGATAGCCAGCCAGTGCTTAGTCATCATTTTGTGGGATGTCCCTGAATATAGGTGATCTCCAGTCCAACAACCGAGTGACACAGGTCAGCATTTAAAGCTAATAAGCCACACTAATGCAAGGGCCAATAAAAGATACATAAATAACCAGTATCCAAAGGTTATGTTTGAAATGTCTGAGATAAAACCTGAGCTCTGCACTATATGCAGAGCAGTTAATTCCCCAAGTCCAATATGTTTTGTCTTAGTGGAAGGAGCTTAGACAGTGTACTGAGATACATTCCTTCTTTCTTTCCTTCCTTTTGACATTTAATTCACTCTTCCAACAAATATTTATTTCCAGGCAGTAAACCTTGTAGACTTGATGGTAAATATGATAAACCTGATGCCTGGATGCCTGATGCCATAGATATAAGATTTCCCCTCATATCTATTTCCTTACTATATGCCTAAGATGGTAGTTTTACTAATATTATAGATCCCAGTTTGGACCAGAAGTTAAACTTTCGTACTAAGTATGTGTTAATCAAAGATAAGTTCTGGTTATTCTTTTATCATTTTACCAATAGGAAGATAAACTATCAAAATACATTTTTTTTGTTTCATAATATACCATAAGCTTTTTCTTTTTTCATTTCCATTTTTATTATGAAGTATGTGATATATAAGATATGTGATACATATGTATCTCATGACTGGGTGTATGTATAGAAGAAATGAAATTAGTATGTCAAAAAGACATCTGCACTCCCATGTTCATTGAAGCACCATTCACAGTAGCCAAGAAATAGGTGCCACCTGAATGTCTACCAACCAATATGCAGATAAAGAAAATGTGGTACATGTACCATGCAGCCATCAAAAAAGGATGAAATCCTGTCATTTGTGACAGCATGGGTGGAAATGAGCATAATTATGTTAAGTGAAATAGAAAGGCAAGAACTGCATGATCTCACTCATGTAGAATCTAAGAAAGTTCATCTCATAAAATTGAGAGTAGAATGGTGGTTTCCAGAGGCTAGAGAGGGTAGGAGGAGGGAGGGATGGGGAGAGATGGATCAGTGTGTACTAAGTTAGAAGTAGATGAAGCAAGAAGTTCTGATATGCCATTACATTATAGATTGATTGTACATGAGAATATAATGTGTATTTCAGAAAGCTAAAAGAAAGGATTTTGAACATTTTTATTATAAAGAAATAACAAATTAGATAAATGTTTCTTCAATTTAAACATTGTACAATGTATATACATGTTAAGAAATATTACAAAGTACTCATAAATATGTATAACTTTGTTTTTATATATCAATTAAAATTTAAAATATTATAGCAGAATAAATGTTCATGAAACTATTGCCCAATGTAAGGAATAGGATATTAGCAGTGTCCTTGAATTTGCGTGTCCTTTTTCGCCTGCATCCCCTGTCCTTTGAAAGTAGTCTGCATTTGGAAGTTTAGTGATCATATCCTTGCTTTTTTCAATGTTTTGCCTATGGCTTGAACTTTATGAAAATGGTGTTATTTCTGCAACTGAATTCTTCACTCAGTATTTCTTCTAAGATTGATTGCTCCTATCATAGAGTTTTATTACTTGACTCTAACACTGTGTAAGGTGTCTGTTCTTCACTGCAGTTTTTTTCAGTGTTTTATAATTGTAAAGGATTCCGTTACAAACCTTCTTTTTCATGTGTCTTGTCCTATGCCTCCTGGTGCATGTGTGCAAAAGTCAGTCTAGAGCTGTCTGCCTTTACAAAATCAGATCCAGTTATGCATTTTTGGAGTAGCTTTATTTTTTCCTCTAGGGGGGTCACATTTTAGATTGTAAGAATAATGTATTTTTCTTATAGAAATTAACAGTCCTAAATTAAAATAGGTAAAACAGGAGAGACATTTAAAAGAACAATTGAATCATATTGATCAGTTAATCATACTTACTGAAATTTCTGATATTTCATGTTTTCAGCATTCTACTTCTCTCTATATTATTATCTATATGCCTCTGGCTACTGGCTACCATTGATTTTTAAAAGGACAGCACAGTATGACTAATAATCAAAGGTCATTTCAATGTTAATTCCCACATTCCCCCTGAATTCAGTCTTTACTTAAGCACAAGGATTTAGATGAAAATCTGATCCTCCACTGGAAGCAGAACTCCTCACCCAAACTAACAGAAGTGATATTCAAAGGTGGAGAGGAACACATTTACAAATGTAATTCACTTTCAAAATCAACAATGAATGTCAAATGATTTTTTTCCCTCCATTAGACAGAATGTGATTTTTTCCCCTTTATAGTATCTTACTATTTTCATTTATTTACTTATGAAGTTATACATATTATATAATTTCTAATGTGTATAAAATTTTGTTATTTATGTGTTTTCAGTTATTTGAAGGTTTACTTTGGAAAACTAGAGTGCATTACAATTTTTAAATGAATATAAAATTTTAGAATCTACTTAATGTATATATGTGTATTTATAGTTAAACTCAGAAAATAATTAAGTAAAGATTTCTTTTGATTTTGAAGTGTATCCTTGCTGAAGAATTTACCAGAAGATAAACTCACCAAGATCATCGACTGCTTGGAAGTGGTAAGACATTTAAAGTAAATTTCATTACATTTTCAAATCTAGTTGTGTTATTAGCACTGTGAATGAATAAAAAGGAAAAGACAGCAGATCACTATTCTGTAGAGACCAGAAATATTTTTCTATTGTGAAAACTTAGGCCAACTCATGCTGAAATAAGGGGCTGGGGAAGAGTTAGATTCTTTTGAAATGTATAAAAGGAAATTGGATTTGCATGTGTAAAGTGAAATTTGATTTACATATTTTAATCTTTTTAGTATATTTTATAAAACTAATCTGCCTTACTCAAGAGGCATTTGATTTTTCTGCAATTAACATCACAATCCCTTACAGAATTTTCATAGTAGAAAGGAGTCAGTGAGGCATAATTAGGAAATGGAGCACAGAAAGGGCATGTTGGTGCTTCTGGTGACAAGCCTCTGAATCAGATGATGAAACATTCTATACTTGAACACTCTAGGCCACGAAAATACATTTTAAGAAACTGTACTCAAGAAGCACTTTACCTATATTAATGTCTGGAGAAAAACGACTTTTTGGAATGCATTCAAAAAATCATTTTAGGTATCACCCAGATGGTTGGTTCTAGTCCAAGACTCATCACATCTTTTCGTGAATAATGCTTTAATGAAACATACCTTGGATTCTAATGATATGCATCTTATGAAAACCTCTTCAGATTTCAGAGATTAAAATTCAAAGCAAATAACCTCTCCAACTTTCTTGGGGTCAATTTCATTGAAACTAAAGTGGATTTTATGGAATTTAAAGGAGGTTGGGAATGGTAAAGGAGTCACATCTTATGACTTTAAGCTTTAATAGAGCTGTTCTCAGTGGGAGGAAAATAAAAGAGCCCCGCAAGGCTGATTGTTGACAGATTCATGCCTCTGTCAATCACAATATGCAATGTAAACTAATATCTGTTGAGAAGGGAGTAGGGACCATTTTATCCTTAAGTGTAAGTGACACCAGTAATGTTTCCATTTACAATTCATGGAACCCATCCAGCAGTTTATCTGGGACAGACCATGATGACACAATGCCTGGCCTCGTGTCCCCAGGGGGGTCAGATATGAAGTCATTTTCAAGAAGACTGCTTATCCTGCATCTCTTGGGATTTCCCCAGTGTAATATAAACCAATCACAGATGTTACAAATTAATAATTCATCCCAATTTCTGAGGGTGTTTTTTTTAAAGCTAGAAAGGCCCTATATTTTTTTGGTTAACCAAGGAAATCTGTTTTTGATATAAAACTAATGGAGTAGATTCACCAGAGGGGAATTCCATGCTGACAGCAAATATGAAAATTTAGTATCATTAAAATTAAATGGTAAATTAGACATATTTATAATAGCCACAGGCAATAGTTACAGAACATATAGATGGGGTCTCAAATCCAGTATTAATTAACACACAATTCAAGTTTGATTCTCATCTTTTAAAACACCTTAGAAAAGCTTTACCATATCTCAACATTTGCAGACAGCAGCACATTTTATAAAAGGCTCTTTATTCGTACCTGGCAAACAAATGTGTCTCTGTAATGTGTGAAAATTCTCAGATGCAAAATCTATGAACAAGGGAGTAATGGAATCTCTTTAGCACTAAGAAAAGCACATAACTTACCAGCATACTTTGGACTAATGACCCATCAACATGGTCCTGACAACAATCTACTCCTAACGCACCCAAGTTATGACAGAGTGCTTGCTGAGTTCTAGGACCAGCTGTCCCACGAACTGCCTCCATAATCCTTGAGAAAATAGAATCTGTCATGCTGTTGCAGAGTTGAAAAAGGGAGATTTTTTTTTTTCCCCTGTGTGTATGTGTGTGGGAGGGTGTTGGGTGGACACGGGGGCAGTTATCAGAATTTCCCATCACCGAGCAGTTGGCCTGATGTGTTTAAGATGTAGACTGTTGAACACTGTTGAATTTCGGGACCAAATGGCCCTGATTTTGCAGTGCTCCAATAGTATTTCGGACTAGCTTAAGTCACCCAGATCATTCAGTTCTGGAAGCAGCCGTTACCCTTAAGCTTCTTTCCATGTTCTCATGGGGGAATGAGTGGGAATAATACCAGCATACTCACTGGGGTGTGTTTAGAGTTAACTAGTGAAAATCATAAAGCATGACACAGTTTTGGGATGGAGTTTAATGATTAATGATGATGAAAATCATAGTGTGACTGTACCCCCTGCCATTGTGCAGGACAAGACAGGAGAGGAAGAGATTTCTGCTGCCACTCACGGATTAGTCTAGGAGCATGGGATTGACTGTACTGTCCTGAGTTATGAGCCCCACAAGGAATCATGAGGCTGCCTCTCTATTTGTCTGGTATTTGACCCAGTGGCCCCTGTGCACTGCCACTCTGACACCTTTCACAAAGCCACAGTTTAGTGGGAGTGAGTGGACGTGGAGTAGTCTGGAATGTCCTTGTTCTTCTTTAGACCTGGGGGCCCTTTCAAAGTTAAAACTTATTGAATCAGCAACTTTGATAGGGGCCCTCAAATTCACATTTTTAACTTTTTATGATGAGATTCTTATGCTCACTAAAGTTTGAGAAACACAGGTACGTTTATGAATAGAATATGTGTATTCCACATTCCCCAGTCTGTCTCTTGATTTAGGAATTTTCCATTTTTTATCACTTTTTTTTTTTCAAAATTTAGTCTTTCTTTCGTAAGGTCCCTAATGACGGTTGCATAAGCCAGACGGTTTTCCTCATTTTTAGGATTACATCCAGAGTCATGAGAAAGCTGAGATAATTGTGCATTTTGCCATTTTATGGACTAGTGAGTTAAAGGTGGAACTGCTAGGAGTTATGGAAAGTTCACCGGTTCAAAGTCTGGAGATGAGGGTTTGTGATCCTTCCTCTGTGACTGCCAGCTGTCTATTAATCCTAATGAGCATTAGTGTCCCCTCCTTACAAAACAAGAGGGTTGTGGGCCACATCTCCACGGGCTCTTTCATTGTTTATATTACCAAATTCTATATAATCTATTTGCCCAGAGATAATTTCTGTTGGTTTTCATTTTGTAGGATCTAGTTCCTTGGAAATGACAAGCTAGGTGCTAAATCAATGCTGAGTGGTTGACGGGGTCCACCTGATTTAGGTGTATTTCCTTTAATATTTCTAAGATAACTATTATACTTAGAAAAAATTATTAATTCTCTATGTACTCAAGTTGTTTAAAAAACTACTTAACAACCATAGGGCTTCTTGACATCTGCTTTTAACATATCTTATTCAGACTGTGGGTCACAAATCATTGCTAAGTCATGAAATCAATTTAGTGGGACTTTTAAAAAAATCAGATAGTAAGTATAAGTATCATTTTGAAAACCATAATCCAATTTCATATAAATGTATGTGAACATACTATTAAGTGTACACATAAGATGTATTTCTTACTGAAGATCAAAATAAAAAAATGCTTGAAAACCATGCTCTACAAATCAGGTCCTCTAAGGGACCCCTCTGCAGTGCAACCACAAGGACAATAACCACACTGTTTGCATTTCTCCTTTTGGTCTTGGTGACCACCCTGGCTTGACTGGCTTCTCTCCCTGGTTGACAAACACTGGGCAGTCCAGCATCACAGCCAGTACTTACCACTATATATTTTTGGCCTGACCTATTTCCACAGCCTTTTCTGATCTATGAGGTTACTGTCAACACACTGGGAGGTATTATTTATCTTCTTCCCATGGTTTGGGGTGACAAAGAGTCATCCCTGGGAAAAATACTACTAGGAAAGTTGTCCCTTAAGAAACAATGAAGCTCTTTCTTGGGTTTCCTTTCAAGCTTTCCCCCCTCAAACTTACCTAGTTGACAGGAATTAAAGCCATAACCGAAGAACAGTCTAGCAGCACCTCAGACATTCTCCATGTCCTTCTGTGCCACGTGGGCAGGGGGGACTGAGATTGGGATGAGGACAGGAGAGACTGAAGAGCAGACTATCAGAAATGAGAATGTATAACATGATTGCAACTGTTTTATTAAAGAGGTTGAACATTAATTAGATAATGAAGACAGCAGGACTGTGGGATTGTGGTCATCCATAAGGGGCATAGTCATTGCCATTTTAAATTTAAGCTTGTCTACAGCGAATGTTTGGGATAAATATAAATGAGGAAGAATGAAGAGTTGGAGTAAACAAACTGTGATGCAAAGAAATTTACAACATTATTGTTCACATAAAGTAGAATTTTGCCTCCTGTTCATTTGACATTCCAGGGAGGGTTGACCCCGTTGGCTCCATATAGTCATTCAGGAACTCAAGCTCATGGCTATGAAGTCCCTTTGGGCTATGCCATTAAAACTGGGAAAAAGTAGGAAGATACATGCATGAAAGGGTTCATGGACCTTGCTGGAAAAGGTACATATTGCCTCTGTCTTGATTCTTTTAGATAGAAATTAATTATATGACTGCAACTAACAGCAGGAGTATAATTTATTTGGATAACCATTTATTCCTGTGAAGACTTTGATGACTACCTTGCAGCCTCTTCACGAGAATTAACAGTCACCAGGTGCCTGGTGTGTCCCAAACATTCCACCAGATAATTTAAGCTACACTGTGTAGAGATGGTAGATATGCAATATTAATTTTACAGATAAGGGCACTGAGGTCCAGAAGATGTCATAACTAAGCAAACATTATTCTCCTCTTCCTTAACAGGGCAATTACTAATCAAGCATTTGCCATGTTTAAGATTATTTTAGTACCTTAGAAAATGTTGCCTTTTTTGGCTTATTGTGGTAGACAGAATGGTTCCACGAATATCCAGACTCTAATCCCTGGAATGTGTCAATATGTCACATTACGTGGCAAAAGAGATTTTACACATGTACTAAAGGTTTGAGGCTTTAAAATAGGAGATTGTTCTGGATGGGCTAGGTGGGGTGAATATAATTACATGAGCCTCAGAAAGCAGAGGATGTCTCTAACTAGAAGCAGAAGTGGAAACCAGAGGGATTTCAGGGTAAAGAACTGGACATGCCATTGCTGGTTCAGAGATGTAGGGATCCCATGCAGGGGAGAGCAGAGGCCTCCAGGAGGTAAGGGCAGCCTTCACAGGTAACCAGGAAGAAAATGGGGACCACATCCCACAAATGAATTCTGACAATGACCTGAATGAGCATGAAAGCAGATCCCCATCCCCCAATCCCACCTCCAGAAAGAACACAACTCTCCTGATAATTTGCTTTTATGCCATTTCTGATCTATCCTCTGGCTGGACCTTCTGACCCATATGAGATAATGAAAGGGTGTCATTCTAAGCCACTAAATTTGTGGTCATTTGTTTCAGCAACAGCAGAAAACTAATGTACTTTTCTTTATCTTTGAAGGTAATTGTATTTATTGTAATTTTATGGATTGATGAAAGTAAAATTCAGTGTAGAACTGGGATTTGAGTCTAGATCTGTTTGACTTCAAAGTACTTTTCTACCCTAAAATATCATGCTTTGATATCTATGAAATATTGAAATGTCTTATAAAATGTGCATTGTAGTATGTAAACAAAAGGTGTTTGTTAATATTAGTAGTACTGTCTATTCCATGAACATAAGTTGGTTTTAAGAGTAAATGACCAGAAACATACGTAAAAAACAAATACAAAAATTGTTTAGTTTGAAATTATTTTCAAGTCAAAAAGAAAAAGGGGAGAGCTATTATGTTGTTAATTATATAACTTTAAAAATTAAACAATCACATTTTTGTATAAATAATTAAGAGAGCCATTTTAGTTGTATGACTTCGAGACAAGATCCAATTAGAGCAATATAGAGGCAGACAGTTTAATCCATCTTTTGTTTTCTCAGGTACTGAATTGCTCTTTTGGTCTGACAAGTGGATAAATTACTTTTCCCTACCCAATAATTCTCTAATCACACAATCATCTATAAGTAAAGGAGGCATTAATACATAAAAAGAAATAGGTGATCATTTGAGATTTCATGAAGATGAAACTACATTTAAAAATAGTTTATGTATAAAAATCCCAGTATCTTTTTGATCTTTTATGATGATGAATCATTAGACGTAATACATAAAACAGCGATTCAGAGTATACATGCCATCTTCCCAGCAGTTGTTGCTCTCCAGGAAATTAGAAATTGAGGCTAGTATTCCTAATACCCATTAAGGGTGAAATTTTCAAATTATTATGTGGTCATTTGCTCTTTTCTAAATCCTGGACCTCATTTTCAGACTGTTGTCAGCACTGCATGGTTTATATTTGGATTATGTAGGTGAAAGTGCACCAGTGCCCAGTGATCACTGCCCGACTTTTGCTTGTCTTCATGTCATGGTCTCCATACCTGAAATTCGGTATTCCAGGTGACTTTTCTCTGTGCAAGAAAATGCACAAGTTGTTATGGAGCACAACTTAATAATAGACCAATCACCACTGAGAAGTCCAAATTTGAGAGTCTTTATTAAGCCAGCCAATTGACTGTCTGACACAATGCCCCCAAAAATGGCTATTGGGAGAACAGCCCCGACCACAGGGTTGTAGGGGTTCTTATACCAAAAATCTCATTAATCATAAGTGTCTATTGCTATGATTCAAAATTACACATTAACATCATGAGATCATCAACAGAGGGGGAAGTGGGTCATTTTACCTAGGTACAAACTAAAGAATGGTTACTAACATCCATACAATCACCAATCACATGGTACATTGGTTAAGAGCAATAGAGATCAAAAGATAACAATTTTTCTTTACATAGGAATTATCATTCTGTATTGTTAAACAAGTCACACTAAGTAACTGATGATGGGCACAGAGGCGGGGTATTCCCATGGGAGAAGCTTATTTCCTACATAACATGGAGTCTCAGAGCAAAATGGAGTCTGTTTAGTCATTTCCCTTAGAGTCTGGCCTGTAACATTCTCATGGAGTCAGATCTGTCAGCCCATCGCAAAGTGCAGATCATAAAGTAAAAGTCTTCTCTTACGCAGTTTATGATGGCAATGTAAGAAAACCTTAGATACAGTAGGCCAAAATTTAAAGAAACAGGTGCAGATACTCATTTCAGAAACACAAAGAGTCCTGTTTCCCTGAGTCTTCAGTTGTACATTTCGGCTGGACCTAACATCCTCTTTCTCTCTCATCCCAACAGGAATACTACGACAAAGGAGATTACATCATTAGAGAGGGCGAGGAAGGGAGTACCTTTTTCATTTTGGCAAAAGGAAAGGTAAATATTAATTAAAGCTTACTTAAAATAAATTTTAAAAATTTTAATTACTTTGCCATAAATGCAGCAATATTCTTCACTGCAGGGAAAAACATTCTCTACATTGAATGCAATAAGGAGCTTCCTCCAGGAGAGTCTCCTGGGGTCTGCCTGAGGGCTGGATTTTGGGGATAGGGACCTCAGGAAACTTGTGATGGGTTCCAGGAGAGTCACCTTTAAGTGACCTTATGCAGGTCACTTGACTTTCTTTGGACCTTGCTTCCTGGTGTATAATAGTTGGATGGTTTCTGAGGTTCTTTCTAGCTATGAGTGTGTGATTCTTAATTAGGCCAACGGTCCAAGAACAGAGCTGGGACATTTTTCTAACAGATGTGACAAGTGGCATGTGAAGGGGAATGAGCTTAGCATTCCCATGGGGATGGCAGTGGTCAGGCATTAAGCTATAGAACCAGTGTGGCTTAGAACTTAAATTTGTGCAAGTAGCAAAAGTTGACTTAGATGCTGATACAAATTTTATTTTTATTCACTTTTTTATTTATGTAATTGTATATTAAAATTTTTTATTTTATAATTTTATATTGTTGACTTATATTTATATAATTTTATTTAAATATTATATATAAAATAGGTATTTTTCTTTACCTAGCTGTTGAATAGATAACGTGTTGTCAGTTGTTCCTATGCTGACTCTTAATGTTCCTCAGAGACAAAAAAGCATTCATGAAATATTGAAGGAGACAAATCTTGAGCCCCTCTCAGATATTTTGCATATGTTTCTTCTTCTATGAACAAGTTTATCATCAGAGAATCAGGCACTGCCTTTTGTAAACTGGTTTGTGGGTGAACTTTTAACTAGGCCCCCAGTGAAGGAAAAACACGAGCAAAATAATTGCAAACCTCTCATTTGTCAACAAGGAGAACCACATCTTAATCAGTTCTCCCCTACCTGGACCTATGCTGTGAAAGAATTCTTGCTGATAAACATGTTGTACCTACTATCATTATTTTTAATTTTTTTAAAATTCATTGGAATATACATGAATGTCAATCAGAAATGCTAATCGGCATGAAACAACACTACCATGTTAAATTAGAATAATTGTAGCCACAAATAAGAAATGTTAAAGTTTGTTTGGCTGTGCAAGAGGGTTTTTACAGCTTTCTGGGCCATGGTTCACTTTGAGATGCCCACAGAAGTTGTGAACCATTCTCCAACCCACATTTTGTATTCAATTTTAGTAGGTACATAGGATTTGGCAAATCTGTGGACACCAGACTTAGAACTCCTGATGTTAAACCTTATTCATTTTTTTTTTGTTTGTTTGTTTTCTGTTTTTGTCGTTTTTGGGGGAGTTATTTTGGTGGTACTGGGGATTACAGAACTTTGTGCTAACATTTTAGGTAGGTGCTCTACCATTGAGCTACATACCCAGTCCTCAACTTTATTCTTGATTAATTATTCTTGATTAATTTGTCAATTCTTCTTAGGCTTTCTGAAGTAACACAAGTTCCCAGAGGACCATTACTTCCTTTGAGAATGTCTTGGGAGGAATCACTAGATTCACTTTTAAAAATTAACTTTGGGAGGTAGGGTTGAGTGGAAAGTTTTCTTACAGAAGGTAGTCATTTTTGTTAAACCACAGGCTCACTCATAACCATCAAAATGAGCTGGTGTAGTTGATTGTTTTACTACTGCAAAATTAAAGGAAAGTCTTATCTTTTTTCCTCATTTATCAAGTTTATATAGGTCTGGAGGGTTTGCTTGAACAGTTATGTGTCTCATTCTCTCCTTTTTAATTGATTAACATTACTTAGGTTAAAGTCACTCAGAGTACTGAGGGCCATGATCAACCACAGCTGATTAAAACCCTGCAGAAAGGAGAGTACTTTGGGGAAAAAGCTCTGATCAGGTGAGCTCTTGAATCTATATGCCATACCTAAATAAAATGCTTAGATTGTTTTCTATGTGAAACCACTCTTTTGGAGTTGTCCAATTGAGCCACCAAATTAATGACAACATATATTCAGGACAAAAAAAAATGTTAAACTGTCTTATAAAATAATTCACTGTTATTCAGAAATTAAATATGCTAATTTTACACAGGAAATAATGGGAAAACCTTAAGTTTGCTAGTGAAAATAAGGTTGATGTTCTTTTAGAATTTGGGTTTTAGATAGGGTCATCAAAAAAGACTTAAAAGGGGAAATTTGCAATTTAAGACTATAAAAACAAATTTCTGTATTTCTATGGTTTGAAATATTGCCCTGTTCAGAGTTTTTAAAACATGAAAAATTTTTACAAATCAAAGAATGACTTTACATATTTAGAGTGTTTTTAAATCATCTTGTCAAAAGTAACATTTTTAGGAATGTTTATCAGCTCAGTTTGCAAGTTTTAGAGCAACTCAAAATAGTGCATTTGAAATTTCTGCCTGAACCTTCTGTCTTTTGAGGCATGAGTTTGTTTACTCATGATATGATTTATGGAAGAAATATTTTTAATGGTTAATCAAATGACTTGGACACTTTACACTTCCTAAAACTCATAAAAATCTATTGACTGAAGAAATAAATTTTCCTAAATGTAAATAACTTAATAAAATATCAAATTAAAGTTTGGACAGCATGTTTTTTTGGAATTATGCATTTTTAAGTGAATACTTGGAATAACTTGGGAAATCACTTAAAATTTATGTTGTGACAATGCTTTTATTTCAAATCAGTGTGTGAAGGAATGTAATAGTTTTTCTGTTCATTTACCTTCTTAATACTGGTTTTTAAAGCCCCAGTTCTACTGATTTGTATGACAGATTTATATTATTACAGAGCAAAGAAAGGTATTCAGAGATAACCTGAAGATAAATTTGATCATTTAAAAATCATAAAGTTTTTTAAAAGAGAAATCAAGTATTAAAGCTTAATAAATTAGGTTATAGCTATTATGTAAGCAATTTAAAAGTGGAAATTAAAGCCAAGCTAAATTTTTCTTCCCATTTTCTTGCCGGTAATGAACTTGACCCACTAATAGGGAAATTATCTTTCTTTTGTGCACTCTCATAATGTATTATCATTATCTAAGACTTCAATGTATTTGTTCTCAACATTTACAGGATATTTTTCTTGTACTTCTGAGCAAAATGGCTTAAAGCTTGAAAATTCAAAGACCTTTATAAATGTAGTGCAGAGACAAAACAGTTCTTGAAAGGGAATGTATCATCTAATTTTGAAGGACCTGCAGTGATTTATGCTATATGTTGCAGCCAACCAATTATAGTGTTTTCCTATGAGCAATATGGTACTTTATGTTCACTTTGGACACACGACTTCCCAAGGTTTTGGAAAGCATAAAGATAAAACCAATGGGAAGGAAAGTTGGAGACAAATATTTTTGCATTTTTGTGGGTTGTTGCTGACTGACTTAATTTTCCTTTTATTCTGTATATTTCCACAAGTTGACATTTTAAAGTTCCAGAAGTTCTTTCAGAATATTATACACAAATGTAAATCCATGACACACAGTACTATGAAAGAAATATGTGTGTGTCTATGAACATTAGTATTTGCAGAGTATTTGCAGAGAATATTCTCAGTGACATTGATGACACCAGCTTGTGAAAGGAATGTGATATCTCTTTCTCTGAACTCAGAGCTCAAATGGCTAGTCCACAATCCAAGATCATGTCTGTGATCTACCTGGCTCAGTCTCCACCATCTCTATCTCTATCTCATCATATCTCTCTATCTCTGTCCCTATCTCTGTCTATACTACATGCGTACAAGTTGAGCAGAAGCTATCTTGCCTTTGACTCGAAAGTCCATGAAGCTGAAATGTCTTTACTGATATTTTCTTATAAGGATCTGTAAAGGGAACTGTGGTGGGATATGTCAGAATGTCTTTGGATGTCAGCTAGGCAGAGAAGTCACTTTTTTGGAATGGTAGAGATGGACTGCTAAAGTTTTCTGTGTCCTACCACTAAGTAAAGGAGCTTTGAACAATACCATATTTAATGAAGTCCCAGTAGTGATGAGTCCCAATAGTTGGTACTCCATCATTTACTGCTACTCCTAGGTCACTATATGAATCTCTGAGCACTGATTTCTATGTGGGAGAACCTGTTTTCCTTGGAAAGTGATATAAATAAATATCTTTAAAGAAGTATTTGCCTGATGCTTAACACATTGATATTCATTAGGAAATTAAACATACCATCAGGTCATATATAACAACTCATCATATCTAAGATTTGATTATAAGATACTATCATTCTATTATGCACCATTTAGAAAGACGATGCTGCTAATTATCCTACCACTCATCATCAATTTTAATACATAAATTGATTTCAGAGATTTTAATGCAAAAAATATACATTTTCATTTTATAAAATGGAAGTATTTTAGTATTTAGTTCATTGGATGATATGGTACTGAAAACAATTTCCTTGGATTTTATTCTTGATAGTTTTCCCAATAAATTCCTTTGATCAGTTCATTTCTGTTTTGCTTCCTTATTAATTAGTAAGTCTCTTTTGATCAGGGGAGAGCTCTTTTATTTTAGCTATTACAAAGCTCAGAATGACATTCCATACACAGGTCCAGTCAGTAATTCCTCTACATTCTCAGGCAGTTATCTTCTCCTCTTAATTCCTTGTGCAGATAGCCTTTATTGTGACACATTTTAAATTCTTGTGGGTTTTTTTTGGAATGGGGTTGAGTATAAATTAAAATTTTTTTTAAGTATAATTTTTGGAAGGTGCTTTCATACCAAGTAGTAGATTCCCTAATAAAAATGGAGGTTTAATTTCTAAGTGCAGTGGAAACTGACTTTCCTGCTTTTGTCTGCAGTGATGATGTCAGGTCGGCTAACATTATTGCTGAAGAAAACGATGTTGCTTGCCTGGTTATAGATCGAGAGTGAGTATCCTGATGTTGTTGGAGAAAGCAGACTACTGCCACCTTTGAAGACTTGGCCTTCCCTTACTCCCAGGGCAGATCTGTTTTCTCATTCATCACCGCTCGGAAATGCTGGCCAGTCCTCAGCTGCAAGTACATTCTATTAAAATTCATGAGAAGGAACTGGGCCTTCTGATCTGAATCTGTCTGTGGCAGTGGCAGATGCTGGCAGGCTAAATATTTTGTGTGCAAAGTTTGTGCATAAATATCAGCAATAGACTGATTTAAATTCTGCATCTTCCAAAGAAATAAGTTTATTAGTGATCCTATGGATTTTTTCATACAACATAGTGACAGTTTCATAATTTATTTCTAAAATGCCTTTAGTAGTCAAAAACAATTTTGAATAAATACTCTCTCAAAGTATAAAATAGTCATTAGCTATTTATATTTCCAAACATTTTAAAATTTTTCGTAATTTGTAAGCAATGTGCATCAATATTGATGTCTAAATAGCTTAATTTATTTTTCAGAATAAGTCATTCTGTTTCACTCACTTCAAATTTCTTGGATCTCTCATTAATCATTTAAATATTTACTGATGAATTACAAGACACACTAAAGAGAATTCAAATATACCACAGGTAGACCATTATCCAAATAAAGTCATTGTGTGGTAAAAAATAGGTCATACTCAATGAAATATTAACAAAAAGCAGTAAATTTACAAGAGGCATATGGTCAACTTCTGATGGAATATAACATTTATTGAACATAGTCATAAAGATGTAGAACTGGGAAGAACTTAAGAATGTTTAGAAAACCTTTTTATTATGGAAATTTTCAAACATTAAAAAATAGAATGGCATCATGAACTCTATAATCAAAGTTCAACAGTCATCAATTCATATTTTATCTATACCCTTCATGACTCCATGCCATCTTCACACTATTTTAAAGCAAATTCCAAATATAAAATTGTTGCAAAAATTTTTTGGCATCTCTAAAAGCCAGGTATTATTTGTAAGTCTGACTACAATGGTATTAACATGTCTAAAATACTAATTATAATACATTTGGAATTATTTTAATTCTTTCCTCTTACAGATAAGAAAAGCAAATCTATAGAAGGTTAAAGAATCATCCCAGCAATGCCATATGTGACTGAGAAGGGATTATTGCCCAGGTTTCCAGATTTATCTCAATTTTCTCCTGCACATGTGGCTCCCATAGCACCTGCTCAGAAAGAAAAGCAGCCCCTATGGCCTAAATGGTCAAGGTTTTATTTTATTTAAGTATGGAAATGGGGCATGAAGAAATAATAGGATTTTTCTAAGTAAAAAGGAAATGTAAAATTCACTCCAGGTGAAGTAAAACTCCAGAGAAAGCAAAGAGGAAGGAAGTGAAAAGTGTGTTCAAATAAAGACACTCTTTGAATACCAACTCTCAGATGGAAAATGATTTGGTACAATAGGCCGAATAGCAATGGCTGTGTGAAATAAATGTTCTAAAATGCTAGCACAACAAAATTTGATAGAAAGGAAGGACTTCTTTCCTTCATTAAAACCACATGTATCACACATGTATGTGATATAACCCATGAAAAGCATGCAATGGCTTTATATACTTTACAAATTACTTGGAAGATTATAATTTTTTTTTTTTTTTTTTTTTTTTTTTTTTTGCGGTGCTGGGGTTTGAACTGAACTCAGGGCCTTAGTGCTTGCGAGGCAAGCGCTCTACCAACTAAGCTATCTCCCCGACCCAGAAGATTATAATTTTAAGATGTTTGCTCTTACATGTATATCATCGAGAGTTTATAATGTACACTTGGCACAATGAAAGATAAAAAGTTACATAAGTTTATTCTGTGAGTGAGAGATGTTGACTGTCTGGTAGGTTCACCTATAACCTGATTTTCTTGGGACTGTTAGGGTTATCCCAACATATTTATTACTGGCATCTCATTTCACTCTGGGAAATATTTCAGTTTGGATGACAAATGACAGGATCATCTTAGCTATGATTTGGAGTAGATCAAGACCCCACGATGCTCCCATAGCCCACTGTGTACCTGAATCATGCCATGTTTTTTCACGCTTTTGTTTTATTTACCATTTTCTTCCTTCTCTTATATAAGCTTCACAAATACAGAGACAGGTAACTGTGTGTTACTGCCGCAGTGCCAGCATCTGGCATAGTCCTTGGCCTATGGGAAATGTTCCCCAGATGGTGGCTCAGTAGAGGCACCATCCTTGCAATGAAATGCAGGCACTGAAAGCCTATGGATTCTTCTTCTTTCTTTCTTAGTTCATGGTTTTAGCACATGCTTAGAATGATTATAGTGCAAGAAGAATTAGAGTTTGAGGTTTTCCTGTTTTAAAAGTTGATAAACCATGAAACAATCCTACTTCAAGAACTCTAAACAAATGGCAGTCATTATTGGTGACATCTCTGACATTGATTATTGAGACAAATCTCAAAGAGTTGATTAGTTGTTATAATATATAAATAAGTACAAACTGTTTGAAAGTTAGAGCTAGAAGGTTGCAGCTCTTGAAAGATTGGCTTAAGATTAGTTAGGAAAGAACTTCTAGGAACCCGTAACCCTGGTGTCACAACATTAAAAAATAAGATTTGTTTACAGCAATAGTTTAGTTTTGGCAAGCAAAACATTGGTGAAGGAAGAGTAAATTAAAGCAAAATGAAGTATAAGAAACATTTTCTTTTTTTAATTGGTTCTTTTTAGTTATACATGATGGTAGAGTCCATTTTGATATAAATATGCAAACATGGAATATATCTTATACTAATTAGGACCCCAGTCTTGTGGATGTACACAATGGTGAGAATCACTGTGCTGTATTTGTATGTGTACATAGGAAAGTTATGTCAGATTCTTAACATTCCCTTTTTGTTTGCAAATGTCAATGATTAAGGAAGTTAGAAATTCCATAATAAAATTGTTTTATGTTCCATTACTGGAGAGCCAACAGAGGTCACTTTATAGAAAGGGGTAGAAGAGAGTGGTGAGTACATCTGGAGGGAGGAGTGAAAAATACCCATTCCAGTGTGTAACACATATCGACAAATGGAAATATTGATTGGCTGTCAGCAAAATATGTGTAGAGGCAGTAAGTTGTGACACTGTATTATTGAGGTGTTACTGGTGTATTAGTTTTAGGTATTTTGAGGTCAATTTTTATTCTTTTCATTCTATTGTGTACCAGACACTTAAATGATATCATGATGGTTCAAGTGTGATCTCTACCCTAATAATAACAAATCAAGGCAGATTGTTAGATATGGCATGGGGAAACTTTGGAAGTATAATTAACCAAAACATCCTTCCTCTGATGAGGGAGGGGATTCATTTTTCTCACAGACAGTAGAGTATGTAAGAATTTCTAGAGACTGTGAACTGGAATGGAGAGATTAGAGCAGACACAGCACAAACCTGTGACCCATGAAGGATGAGTGAGGTCAACAGAAGATAAGACTGAGCCTTAGACAGAGAGCTATGACATTCAGGTAAAAAGAAATTATGAAGGAATGTGAAATGGGGAGAATTATCAGAGACAAAGAACAGATAAATTTTGCCTTTGATTTTAAGTCACTTAATTAAGCAAAGGTATAAAAATCTGTAACCCCTGTAAGCTGTTGATTCAATAAATAGATCCTGTTAGCTGTTTCTTCTCCACTCTCTTCTTAAAACAAACAAAAAGCTAATTGTTGACAAACCAGAACTGCAAAGCAAAAATAATAGAAATGCTGCCTCTTCTCACTGATAGCCTCTTTTTCTTTCATAATCTCAAAGGCTTAGTTAATAGCGCTTCCAGTAACCAGTTGACATATTACAGCAGCATTAATACCCCATAAATTTTTGAAAAACAGTTGACTCCACGAGTAACCATATACAGTCTTTTATGAGTTTAAGAAGAATGTCAGGTTACCTTGGTACTATTTTGTTTTATTTTATCCTATTCTATTTTATTTTGTCTTATTTAGGACATTCAACCAAACTGTTGGGACATTTGAAGAACTCCAAAAATACCTGGAAGGGTATGTGGCAAACCTGAACCGTGATGATGAAAAAAGACATGCCAAGTAAGTGGGGGAATGTCTTCCCAGGACAGGTTTGAACTGTGGCAGTAGATAAAGAAGAGGACATGGGAGCTTGCCTACATAGTAACATTTAATGTGCTTTCCCTAAACATTTCTGAGGAGTTCTTTTCAATAGTTCTTCCACAAACAAGATTCCACTTGTCACTAGAATAGAGATTAGTTAAGTCTATGAATAGTCAGCAGCTTTATTTTGTATAATGAATGGAAATTTTAGGGAGAAATTTCCTGATAAAGGGACTTCTTTAACTTATCTTAGAAGGACATTTATACTAGAATACAGGTAAAGAGTATGGTCATAGTCTAAATTTTTCAAAACATGAGGGAGCTAATGCCTAGATAATTTTATGAGTGGAGGAGGGGTTGGGTAGAGTTCTAAATGTGGTAATAGGGATGAATTAATATTATTTAATAGAAAATCTGTAGATGAATTTCTTTTGTAGATGAAATTCTTTTGCTGAAACACTTCTTATTTTTGTTTATTTCATTTTTTGAACCCAGGGTATCATGTATGCTAGGCAAGCGCTCTACCATTGAACTGTATCCTCACCCCTTAAAACATTTTTTGAGTGAAAGCTTAGGCATATGTTCACCAGATAGTACTATTGAAGCTATATATTCAAAATTTCTAGAACACTAAAGTTTGAGTTAAATTAGAACATTCAATCAGTACCAAACAAGATTTTTTGCATGGAATGCATTTGCAATTTTTATACCAAAGGTTTATTGTACTAACAGTTTATGAATATATAACTCAGAGCAGTAAGTCTTAATTGAAGGAGAAAATGATTGTTTCCACAATTCTTAGACATAAAGTGAGAAATGTTCTTTTCATATTTCACAAAACAATTTTTCTGGGTAAGACATGGGAAACTTCAATATCTGACAGAAGGACAAAACTGTGACCAAGATTCTCAGTGTTTCGTTGTTCTATATATGCAGCAAAGGAATGTCTCTCTGGTTTTATTGCCTTCCATTCACTCCTTTTCTGGGTTGTTGATTAATAGTTTTATTGTGGTATATTTTAAATGCTACAAGATTCACTTTTTTCATTTTCTTTTTTCTTTCTTTTTATTTATTATTATTATTATTATTTTGGTACTGGGAATTGAACTTGGGGGCATTTAAACTCTGAGCCACATACCAGTATTTTTTACTTTTTATGAGACAGGGTCTCATGGAGTTGCTGAGGCTGGCCTGGAACTAGGGATTCTCCTGCCTCTAGCTCCCTGGGATTGCAGACGTGTGCTGCCATGTCTGGCTAAAATTTATCAATTTTATCTCAAAGATTCAATTTGATTTTTGTCTATTTCTTGTTTTGTGCATGTGAGGGTTTTTGCTTTGTGTATTCCATTGTTTTTCTTCCCAGATGTGCCTGAATCTGATCCTATCAAAGTTGAGATAGCCTTCGAGGCAACCATAGGCAGTGTTGCAGGCAGATGTAAGACTATTTAAGAGTGGAATTTATGAAAGTCATGCGCCTGCTTGACTAAGGGGGTATGTGTGTAAAACTTCACTTCTTTTATTCAGGCGGTCCATGTCTAACTGGAAGCTGTCCAAAGCACTCTCTCTGGAGATGATTCAGCTGAAGGAGAAGGTGGCCAGATTTTCCTCATCATCCCCCTTCCAGAACCTTGAGATTATTGCAACACTGGGCGTTGGTGGGTTCGGAAGAGTTGAGCTTGTAAGGGGTTTACGTTTCAAGCATCTGAGAGAAGCCTGTTGACTTTTTTTGTTTTATATTCCAGCTTATATTGGAGGAATATATGAATTATTATTGCTATCTTAAATGTTGCTTTAAACTGAACTTGAGGAAGTAAACTTTTCAATGCGAATATGGTATAGTGACAGGTCTGTGTTAGTAACTTGTAGTAATTAGCTGTTATTTCCAGCTTCTTACATCACATCCCCTTTGGTGAAATTTTTCTTGATGGTAATTATTGGAGAATGTACTAAGTAAGCATTCTCAAAGACTGTAAAATGTAAAGCTATTTCCTAATGCAAAATACATACATATATATACATATATATATGTATATATATATATCTCCAACACATGAACTCTCTATACACTAAAGAAAAGAAGAATGTGTTCTACAGAAATGCTATAGAAATGGGATCTTTACTATTATAGTTATATCCCTTAGACAACTCCACTACTATTCTGTATTTGGCTTTCATCATCCTATTTTGGGTTGCTCAGAATTTTGCATCAGAAAAAAAAGGAAATTAGATGAACACAAATCGATATCTGAAGAGCAGCCTTCTGCAGTGCTGAACAAACAGCTGGAAACTTACAGCCTGATTTCAGTTGTATCTTCCAAATAACCACCTGTTTGTGCTAAATAATCATTCCCCAAGTCGTACAATAACAACAGATCTGATATTCTGAGAAAACTCTAGAATGGAAATCTGTGATCTCCTTTGGTTACAAAGTATCCTGAGCCCTTGGCAATTACCAAGCCTATCAGAATTTTAGCGATTCGCTATGTATTGACCTCTGGGAACTGTGCTGATGTCTCTGCTGGTTGGCCGTGGGCGTGAACAGATCTGAAATGCTGCCGGGGAAACTGGATAGCACCCCTCACACCCAGTTCATCTTTGATGAGTGAGGGGGAAAGGTTTCTAAATAGAGCAAACAATATTCACGATATCTCTTATGCCGTATGAAGAGACAAGGGCAGCATCCATCTGCAGTGTATTTTCCACCAAAGATCATGGCAAAAGGATTAAATTAGAAATGCTGAGATCTGCTTTCTCAGATAACAATTATCCAAGCAGTAAGTTCCCCTGATTTAAAAGTCATAGGCAGCACCGATGGTAAACGGGAGAAAATATGGGAAGCAGTCATTTCTGAACAACCTAGTTACTAGTACAGTATAGTCCATTTATGGAGTGTTAAACTTATCAGGGAAAATACTTATTTTAAAATTTACTTTCCTCTTAAAGGAAAGGACTTCTTTTACACCTAGAGCAGCACTTTCCAATAGACATTTCTGTGCTGATGGAAATGTGCTATATCTGTGCCAACCAGTCAGGGAGTGAGTAGGTGCATCTGGCTGTTGAACTTTTGAAATGTGGCCACTGCAACTGTAGAGCTGAATTTTAAATTTTAATTAATTTAAATTTAAATAATCTCATAATAATATTAGCTACTGTGCTGAATAGTGGAGACATAGAGCTTGATTTAATATGTTTTGCTTTTAAAATCAAAGAAGTGAATACTACGAAATAAGAATTTTTGGCCGTTCTAGTCTGGGTTTTTTATGTTACATGATCAAAACTAAATTGATTTCTAAAGATTAACTCTTCTAGTCAGATATTTTCTTATTTCAGTACAAATTTTTAGAATCAGATATATGAATTACTTGGGAAATAGTGATGAAACTCAATCCTAGAGACCTAAGTGGCTGAAGAGCTTACTATTTAAATGTGAAACAGGTTTAACTCTCAGTAATTAGCATGTTTTAAGCAGATATTGCAAATTGTTCATACTAAGTTAATGTTCAGGGTCTTTTTATTTATTACATAGGTTAAAGTAAAAAATGAGAATGTTGCTTTTGCTATGAAGTGTATAAGGAAAAAGCATATAGTTGACACTAAGCAACAGGAGCACATCTACTCAGAAAAGAGAATCCTGGAAGAGCTGTGTTCTCCGTTCATTGTGAAGTAAGTGAGCTTTTGGTTGCCCAGAACTTGGGAGTTTTAAGCTCTTCTTTTGAATGTTTCCATGTAAGAGGATAGAAAGAAGAAAAGGAGGAGACTCCATTCTCAATTATCCTTTGAAATCTTAGATCAGAGTTTTCAGCTGTTTTTATTCTTACAAAAGTGTGTTGTGTGTATGTGTGAATACAAAATTATTGCAGAATAATTTGAACTGATTATGTTATCCAGACCTAATGTAGAATTTGGAAATAGGGAAGCAAGATTCTATAAGAAACCTGTCAGAGGGTATTCTGATGTTGAATTTCTATAAGAAGTAGTTGTGGGACACAAGGAGGTTACCAAAGGGGAGCATACCTCAGCTCTTGCAATATCTGTGTACCAAAGGAACCATCTTCTAATAGTTATTCTTTTTTGTAGCTATCCCCAGTGTTTGGAGGAGAAGTAAAATTATTCTAGGCCATATCTCTCTTTACTTGTGAATTCATGGGTTAGTGGTGTAAGCTAATTTATATTTTTCTCTTAATGCTCCAGAGTATAGTTTTAATGATTTCTGGGTGATAGACAGTGTCCCCACAATGAAGAGAATTTATACGTTTTGATCAAATGCCTTGAGATCTTTATACTTATCCATATTCCTAGACCCATTTCTGCACAATTAAAAATTAAGTCTGAACCCAGGTAGTGCTAGCAAAAATCATCCAATTACCTTTTATTAATTATGCTCCCAGTATGCCCTTTTGAAATTAATATTTCACTAATGAACTATGATGACCAGCTTCAGAGTATGGATTAAGTTGTATTCATTTTTGCATTTCTAGCTCTTTGCAATGTGCCTGGCATATAGCAGGGCAATAATATGTTCAGAACAAATATAAATGACAACATTTTTTATATTGAGAAATTAACATGCACCAGGCACTCTTCTAAGCCAAAAATATAGATGGAGGGAATGAGGAGAATCATACCATTTACCTCACTGGTCCTTTAGGAGGATCAAATGAATATGAACATATATATTTTTAGTAAATATGTATCATCAATAATATCTATGAATAATATATAATCAAATGAATATATGATATATTTTTTTTTCACTGAAACACAGAAAACTGAGATTGCATAACTAAAATGTGTCTTATCTGGGATTTGAGCCTGGGCTGCTTGCTTGAGCCCACTGTCTGAACCACTTTACTAGGTAGTCAGAATAATGAGCTACTTTATTAAGAGGTGTAGTCTTGCAGAGTAGATAAAACTTTTACAGTGAAATGGAAGATGTTTCCTCTGTGGGCAGAGGGAAAGCAGTCTGAGTAAAGGGATCCATGAGCAAAAGCACAGCAGTCGGAAAGATGAAAGAACATTTGGCAAGAAGCCCAGTGTAGCTGTAGGATATTTGTATGGATGAGGGTCATCATTCAAAATGCTATTGAAGATAGTCCTAAGCAACTTTAAAGAGCTTTAAAAGCTATATTTCTAATAATAACCATGTTTTTCTCTGTCTTTACAGATTATATCGTACTTTTAAGGACAATAAATATGTGTACATGCTTCTGGAGGCCTGCTTAGGTGGGGAGCTTTGGAGTATATTAAGGGACAGGTAATAAATAAGTATTATAAACAGGAGCTTTCTTTACTCACATCAGTCTACAGGATGTTGTATTTATGAACATTTAAAAAGGCATGGAGGAAATAAATTAAGAAATGATTATAAGAAAATGTTATCACTTGATAAAGTGCAGTAGTGATCCGATAGTCTATTAGCTAACGCTGCAATAATGACATATGCACCCTGTAAAGTAGTCATCGTCACTCCTATTTTAGGGAGTAAAGAACCCCAGGCTTATGGAGAGGGTGAACTAGCCAAGGTCTCATGGTAAGTACAGGGCAGAGTCAGGGCATAAACTCAGATGTTTCTAATTCCCAATCTTAAAGAAATGGGGCCCAGTAGGGAGTGAGTAAGACCTCACAGGAAAACAGAGTAAGATGTCAACAAAGGTTCAATTTTACCAAAGAGGTGGTTTCCATGCACTGAAAACCACAAGTACATACTAAGCAGCAGCAGACAGTATGGAGCTGTTCTAGATGATATAGAGTTTCTGTCACAAAGAATAAAAAGTATAAATGTTTTTCCTGGTACATCTAGAGTTCACTTGGGGAAATTATATGATTTTGAAACATTTCATTAATATGAACACTAAATAGTAACAAATGTGTTTGGCAATTTGTAATTAAATAGCTAATGAGTTTTGTAGACGGTAAACCCAGAGGAGGGGAGGGAGAGATGCATGATGACAGAGGAAGGATTTGAACTAAAACTGACAAAACCTCGGAAAACCAGAGAGGCAGGAAAAAACAAAGCAGAAAAGTTGATATAGCACTGGGTCTCTTTATCGGTAATGAGCAAAATGTGAATAGGAGATAAGGGCAGTGAAAGAGAAAATGGAAAGGTAGGCTGGCATTAGATTGTGGGGGTTATTGCCTGGTAAACATTTTGACAGCCTTACCTGGGGCAGTGGATCTCAACCCTGGCTACACCCACAGTCACATGGGGGGACTTTTACAAAGTGAATGCTGGGCCATCATGCCAGGAATTATGATTTCATTTCATCTGGGATGGTATCCAGTAAATGTTTTTTTTTTTTTTTTTTTTTGTTTTTCATGCTTCTTAGGCAATTCTAGTGTACATTCATGACAGAGAATCGCTGATCTAGAAACATATTGTTGGATGGATTCAAATAGGGAAAATCTGGAAGGATAAGGGAACTTTAATGATGCTAATGCAAAAACATCATTCTCTTCCATCTTTGCTTCAGCAATGGAATATATTTAGAAACTCTAAATCTACTTAGAAAAGAGAGTTTCTACAACCTGTTAAATACTGTGCTCAATTCTGAAAACAACCTTGCTAATTAAATAGTAAACCCATTTTACAGCATGGATCCTGAGGCTTAGAACAGTTAAACAACATGCTCAAGGTTATAGCGAACAAAGAAAGCAGGAATCAAACCCAGTTTCTCTTACCCCAAAGTCACACTCCTCTGATATACCGTGTGTAAATCACCACCACATTTTAAAAGATTCAGAGTATAAAGCTTCTCACCATGCTGGCACAGGGCAGCTCTACTAAGAGAACAAGAGACATCGAAGAAGAAAAGTCATGGCCCTTTCTTCCTGGGTTACTGTTGTGTGCTGTACAAACAGGAAATGAAAGTGACCACTTGAGTCATTCTTTAGTCAAGCAATAAATTGTTGAAGTCTGTTTCAAGCTCTCCACTGAAATAGTCATATTTTCTCCAGTGTTCCACAGACATCTGAAGAACTCTTTGTTTTCTTTCTTTTCTATTTTATATGTTCATGTGTAATTATCAGAAACAAGTCCTTGGATAAAGATATTTTAACTTTAGTGAAGTTATCCTAGTTTGCCTTAAGTAACTTTCTCAATTTTTTTATCACCAGCAAACAGCCTAATCTGTTGGCAGTGTATTGAAATACTGCCATTTTGATATTGATACAAAATATTTATATTATGTAATATTTATATTGCATAAATGTACTAATATGATAATTGACACCTAGAACAGTACCAAGGACATGTGTCCAGGATATTAAGAATGAAAATTATTACATTGCAGAGGCAGCTTTGATGAACCCACCTCCAAATTCTGTGTCGCTTGTGTGACAGAAGCATTTGATTACCTGCATCGACTAGGTATTATCTACAGAGACCTGAAGCCAGAAAACTTAATTCTAGACGCTGAGGGATACCTTAAATTGGTAAGACAAGTTCTGTCATTTATAGTGTAATATGATATATTTTCAGAACGAAGTTGTGTTATAGTTGCAATTTTCTTTTTAATTTTGGTACAGCTGTTATTTTCACTATGGGGGATATAGCCTTTGAAGCTGGCACACTTAATACTGGGAACTCTGTTATGAGTACATTCTTTTTGGCCTGGAAACTTAATGTTTAACCATATTTATGACTCCTACTGAAGATTCTCATAATAGAATGCTTTTAACATTGTATTTTGTTAGTGTTTTTGTGTGATAATTTAACTAGCTCTTAATTGATTCATGGTACATATAGGGTCAGGTTATAAGGAATAAGGAAAGAAGATAGTATATATGACTTCTACCCCAGAACACCCATTGTCTATATAAGGAGAGAAGATAAATGTAACTATTGGTAGTTGTTTTAAAATCTTTCCAGACAATTCTAATGGACAACCAAGATCGAAATCATATTAAACAGGCTCCTGAGGACAGAGACTCACTTGTTGTCCATATTTGTGGTCCACTGATGTCTAACAGGAATTCTCTTGCATGTTACAGTAAAGAATAAAAGATTACCAGTCAGGCAAAACTGCTTTCAGTGAGAAACTACAACACAACTGGATAGTGCTACCTGAGGAGAAGCCAAGGCACTTGGATCTCAGGAGGAAACCCCACAGGATAGGGAATCAAGACTGAGATTTTCTTGGTCCATTGTGATAATGTCTTAAAGACAATAAAACCATCTCTGAATACTTAAAAAAGTATCAAAAGTTACCCACTTCAGCCCTTTTATATAAGTAAATAATAATATTATTTACTGAGCAGTTACTATGCATAAAGATACTATACTAACCTTTGACAGTTAATCTGTTAACAATCTGTAACACAGATTTTATCGCCAACATGTTATAGTTGTGAAATTTAGCCATAGGAATTGATTTTGTTATGTGTGGCTGCTACATTCTCTCCCCATGGTAAAGAAGGAAAATAGAAGCCCTTTCATGTGAAATTTGGCTGACTTCCAAGAAACATTTTGATCCATTCAGGCTTTATTTTATCCATGAAAGATAGCTTTGAGAACTGGTGAGGTAGTACCAGAAGGCTTCAATCACTCCACTTATTCATAATTCCTTCATTGGTTATGCCTCCTACAGCTCTTGAGGGAAACCCTTTGGAGTATCCTAGAAGTAAAACCATCACAGGGGATGATGTCTATCTATTAGATTAATCTCTTCCTTCTCAGAGCTGTTTTTCAACAAAAGTTAGGACATAATCAGTATTTATAGCCATAGAAGTCAATGACTCCTGTATGCCATTGTGTCCATCTGCTAATTCATTTGCCAACCACCTAAATGAAGAGTAAGAACTAAAGCCTGTAGAGATTAAATAGTAAATGTTGAATATTTTCATTCTAGCTTTCTATTAAGCTAAATATCCTGAAATCCTCTTTCTATAAAATGTCTGAAAATACTAGGTGAGACATGGAAAGCAGTGTTACAAATGCATGGTTGTTATAAGACAGCAAGGGAGTTCCTCTAGGACTTGCAATAGTGGGTGGTAGAGAGATCAAACACCGAAGCTGCCATCTTGTGTGCACTAGAAGCCTTAGATTGTCTAGGGGTTTGATTTCAGTAGCTGTGTCTTTTGGGACCAGCAGACCAAGCTTTGGACCTGGGCAGTGTGGGAAATTTGAATCAGAGAACATTGTATAGAGCCAGGAATCACAGGGATTAAATTCTAAGAGAAAAACAACAACAACAACAAGAAACATATCAAATTTATAAAGACAGAGAACATGCAAGGAAACATGCTTTTCCCTGGCTCTTGGTGGAAGCACAGAAAAGGTCTCCTCTAAGAGTTCTTGGCCACAGGCTGGTTTTAATGGAGAGGTTGGTGTCCAGTCTTCAGGAATGGAAAAATCCAAGCCAGAATCCAAAAGGATCCATACTGGTGGCATGCCTAAGTTTCCAAGAACCAGTTTGTATTCTCTCTGGAAGAATATACTCTTAATTCTGCACACAAAGAACTCCTGAAGATAAAGTTCCAGGGAATGTGAGCTCACATTTTAAAAATAATAAAATAAATGTATGAAAAGAAAAAAGCTACCATGAGCATTAGTTTTCAGAAACAAAAAGAGGAGAAGCAGACACATAAACTCCTCATATATTGGATTAACTAGGTACAGAATATACAATGAACATATCTGATGTTTTTTAAAAAACAAAAGAGGATTAAAAATTGAGTGAGGAACAGAGGTTTTCAAAAATTATCTAACAGGTTTGGGAGAAAAACCTAACAGGTAAAGCATCTATTAATTAAGAATATAATAATTGAAATTAAATGTGCAATGGAAATTTTCATTAATGGTGGAGTAGTTTGCACTGAACTGTCCTCTTGGTGAGATTAGTTACGTGTGTAAATATGTGTAAAGACATTGGAAAACAATAAGAAATTGCTATGTAAAAGGGCACCACACTAGGTGAGAGCCACAGTTAAACAGCCATTACACAGCTCTTTTCTTGAGGACACTCCTCAGTATATTAGGAATGGGGAGTAAATCTTTATTGACAGCATACCTGATGATGAGGTAGTGGACATTCTTCTGATAGATTGTGAACAAGGCAAGAATATCTGATCTTATAACTTGTATTTAACATTTTCACAGAGTCTCATCAAGTGAAATAAATCAAGTTTGGGAGAAGAAATGTCAAATTTTAGAAAGGATGAGATTATCTGACTTTATTTGCAGACAACATGAATTTTTATGTAGGAAAGTCTAAAGAATCTATAAAAGATGTACTAGAATGAATAAATAAGTTAAGCATGATTGTAAATATAAAATCAATATACAAAACTATTTTCATATGTAGCAATAAAAATTAATAATGAGATAAAATAGCATTTATATCAATAATTATGAAATATATTAAGATAATATTAATTAAATTATAAAATAAATCTAATGTGTGAAGATACATAAAAATCTTACATTGAAAACCAAAAAATGTGACTGAGAAAAAATAACTAAATGGCAGTATATATTATGTTCATGGACTGTGTGACTAAATATTTGAGAAGGTATTCATTCTTCCCATATTGATCTGTGGATTCAATGTCATTGCAATCAAAATCTGAGAAGCTGGTTTTCAGAAATGATGTTTTTTCTGATATTTCCATGAAAATTCAGAATGTTCAAAAGTATCAATAACCAATTTGTAAAATAACAAAAGTGAAGAATTTGTATTATCTGATATGAAAGACTTACTATAAATATAAAACTTAAGTAATCAAAGCAGTTTGGCATTGGTATAAAGATAGACAAATAACTCAGTCTAGTAGAATAAAATCCAGAGATAGATATGCATAGTCAGCAAA
The DNA here is from genome assembly GCF_902686455.1 of Sciurus vulgaris. Lineage (NCBI taxonomy): Eukaryota > Metazoa > Chordata > Mammalia > Rodentia > Sciuridae > Sciurus > Sciurus vulgaris. Next base: position 79,188,565 of record NC_136469.1, read on the forward strand.
AGAGAAGGTGCTAGTTTCTTCAGAAGGTATTGCTGAAACAACTCTATATCCGTAATTGCAAAAAAAGAGACCAGAATCTATACTCACATGGTATGCAAAAATTATTTCAAGATGGATCATAGACTTATAAACCATTTAGAAGTAAACATAATATATATATTCAAAACTTGGGGTAGGCAGAGATTTCCTAGAATACAAATAATACTGATCTTAAAAGAAAAAATGATGAATTGAATTTCATCAAAATTAAAAATTTCTAACTGGGTGCAATGGCACACACCTATAATCCCAGTGACTTGCAAGACTGAGGCAGGAGGATCACAAGTTCAAAACCAGCCTCAGCAACTTAGCAAGGTCCTAAACAACTTAGTGAGATCCTTGATCAAAATAAAATATAAAATGAGCTGGGGATGTGGCTCAGTGGTTAAGGGCCCCTGGGTTCAATCTCTGGTGCCCCCCCCCCCCCATGTAAACAATATTAAAATTTTCTGATTTTGAAAATATATGACCAAAGAAATGAAGAGTCATGCCATAAACTGGAAGAAAATATTTGTATTATTTATTTAATTGTCAGAGGGCTCATAGCTAGAATATATAAAGAACACCTAAAAATCAATAATAAAAACTTGAGCTACTGTATTTTTAAAATTGTCATAAACCTTGAAGAAACACTTTACAAATGAAAGTATAAGAATGATCACTTAGCCATATCACTAATTATCAAGGAAATATAAATTAAGACCACAAAGAAATACCATTTCATACCTAGTAGAATTATTATAGATTGAGAATGTCAAGTGTTGGTAAGGATGGTCCCCTACGCTTCTGATGGGAAAAGAAAACTGAAAATCATTTTAAAGAACAGTTAGTTTCTCATGGAGCCTAGCATACCTATTCTATGACAGGACATTGCACTTCTTGATATTTGCCCAGGAAAACTAAAATCACAGATTTAAATATATTAGGAACCAATGTCCATAACAACCTTATTTCTAACAGGCCCCAAACAAGAAATAACTTAGATATCCATCATCAATTGCATGTATTTACATATAGTAGTACTTACAGCAACAGAATGCTGTTTAGTAATAAAAAAGGAATGAATTACCATAGACAATAGCATGAATTAATTTTAAAAACCTTTAACAAAAAAAGCCACACATATGCATTATTACAGTGATAAAAATTGTATAGTATGTGATAGAAAGCAATATAATGAATGTCTGTGGGAGGAGCATTTGATTGGGAAAGAGCATGGAGAAATTTTCTGAGATAATGGGGATGCCTATATCCTGACCGTGTGGTGGTTGTGGTTACATGAATATAATCTGCATGAATTGTACACCAGAGATTTGTGCATTTTATTACCTGCAAATTATATGTCAATTTGCAAAATGTCAGGGAAAGGTTAAACAGTAGATGATTAACACAAACAGAAAAATCACGGAACTGAAAGAAAAAGTGATTTATATAGAATGTAGCATACAGCCATAAAATAAAAAAAGAAAGAGCAATGAAGACACTTAGAAAATAATGAGCAGTTCTTTAAAAGTTTAATAGTACTCCCAGACAAAAATACTATAGAGAACAAGGGAAAAGCAAGATTTCAATATACCATGACTGAGATTTTTCCAGAAATCATAAAAAGACACCAATCAGGTAAAGGAACTCCAAATTCAAATTATATTTATTAAAACTCTTCTTTATGTTTAACAAGTCACTCCAAAACATAATGACCTACAGCAGCAATAGATTGTAAAAGCTATTTTCTGTTTCTGCAGTTTGGGAATTTGGAAATGGTTCAGCTAGATGATTCTGACTCCAGATCCCTCATGGAGTCTTGGTTAGATGTTGGCTGGGGCCGCTGTCACCTGGAGACTGGCACATATGCTAGGGCTGGAGTATCAGTCCCAATGTGACTCATTCATATGGCTGGCAAGGTGGTGCTGGATGTTGGCTGGAGGCCTTAATTCTCTACATAGGCCTCTTCACAGGACTGGCTGAATGTTCTCATGGCATGGCAGTTGCTTTCTCTTGGAGTAAGTCTTCCAAGCACTGAGAACTTTTACCTGCCTTTAAGACCTACTCTCTGAGGTCACATACCAGCACTTGCACTGTTTTCTGTTGAACTGATGGGGGAGGGTATACAACTCAATACCAGGGGAAGTGGCTCATGGGGGTTTCTTTGGATGTTGGCTATTGTAGTAGTGAAAGTATGGAACTAAAACAGAGAATACCTTAAAAGTCATCAAAAGGAAAGGGAAGTTTATGTAAACTGAAAGGAACAAAGGAATAAAAAACCAGACTTTTAGCAGACATCTCACCAGCAACAATAGAAGTCAGAAGGTAGTAGACTGTCTTAAACATTTTAAGAGAAATAACTACAAACTTCATTTGTAAGCCCAGAAAACAAAGTTCAAAGATGTTTACTCCTATGCACAAAAGTTACGCTTATAGGGGGAGAAAAATAATCCCTCTTGAAGGCTCTGGGATGCCACAAGGAGTGATGGCCATAGAGAAATGGTAAACACGTCAAGTCATTTAAAAATCATGGTAAAAATTAATAATCATCATTGCAATTTATAGTATTAAAATGAGAAAATACTAAATACTTGAAAACCAGTGTCATATAAACTGAGTGTGAGAGTAATTAAAATTAAAGTAGGAAGAGAAAATGTCATTTTAAAAGAAGGCAGCAAAGAAGAAACAAATCCAGAAAACAGAGAGAAAGTACAAATTGAGGAAGTGGAAAGAAATCTAATATATGTAAATATACTTAACTCTCCAGAGAAAAATGATTGTCAGATAGATTTATAAAATAAAGGTCAGCTTGATGGGGCTTGTAAGAGAAACACCTAAAATAGGAGGAAGCAGAAAGGTTGAAATTAAGATGGGAAAAGATGTGCCTGGGAAATATTAAACCAATTAAAATACAGGTTTCATCATGTTAATATCAGGGAAGGTGTGTTCCTAGAGATAAAGAAGTTATGATAGGATAATGAAAGGCCCCTTTTAGCAAGATGATGTAAATATTCCAGCCTTTTATTTACCTAATAAAATGCTTTAAAAATAAACAGCAGGATATTGCAGAATAAAGAGATATGAACAATTGTAGACATTTTAATACACCTCTCTCAGAAATTGCTAGGACATTTAGACCCCCACTTAAGCGATAGAAGATGTATATAACACAATTAATAAATTTGATCTAATAGGGCTTGTAAAATACTTAATTTAATGAGTGACTCAGCTGTCACTCATAAATAGGTGGAGAATACACATGAACAATTTGATCATCTCTTAGGTCATTAAGCACGTTTCAGCAAATAACAAAAATAGGAACTGACTGTTAGCTGGAAGCCCAGCAGAGTGGCCTTGGTTGAGAGTTCCTGAGGGTGCTGCAGTAGGGGTGGGGTGCCTTGTGACAGCTCAGTAGGAATGCTCTCTGGATGATGGGCCCTGAGTAGTCCAACTTCGGACAGAAGTGTCTTTAAGGATGGAAGGCTCCTTCTGAGAGTTCCTGTAGTCTCATCCTACAAACTCTAACAAGTACATTTTCATCCTCCTTCTTCAGTTTCCTGCAGTGTCTAGGAGGGGTGAGACACCTAATGAAAGTAAGGAAAAGTAAATTTTTTTCCAGTTAGTGATAAAACAGGAATAACTTGGGGGAAATTTTTCCTAAATAAGAGAAAAACCTGGATTTTGTAAGTGTGTCTCTAGAAGGCTATAGAAGTGTACCCTTTTGTGATAATTACAACAATGATCTTATGGGAAGGGCTGAAGACCTCATTCCACTCTTCCTGCCCAAGTCATGACTGAGATTGGCTGGCTTACTCCTAAATGAATCTCCCCTGGAACCAAGCTGTCTTCATCAGAAAATGCAGGGGTGCAGATTAAGGATTAAAGAACTACAGGAACATGAATACTCTCACATCATTGTCCTTCACCTCCTGTCCTGTCATTTCTTACATCATCTTTTTCCACTTCCTAGGCCAACGACAGCTGATAAAGGCAATAGCATTTTCAAACCCTTTTTCTGGCTAAAATGAATGAATCAAGAACAACATTAAGATGCAGGACAATACATAAAATGTTTAAAGAATACCTGCCTTGTTCTCAGCCCAAGCAGAGTTTATGTAATAGTTAACCATTTGGGGGTTGTTCAGGAGCAGTCTTCATTGTAGTCAAATAAATCTCAGTTGTCACTCATCAAGTGAACATTTGACGTGATTGTGGAATTAACTGCTGTGTACAATGCACCTCAGCCAAAATTCAGTCTTCCCAGATGCTTTTGCACAGGGTACAGTAACACAGCAGCTTAATTTTAGTTATATTGAATTTTATTACATAATAAAAGGGTAGTATAGAACATATTAAATATTGATATCATTGCTCATCTTTATGATCTATCTGCTTCCTTCTACCAATAGCCCCATGACAACAACCATGCTTGGAGTGTTTGCTGCTGAACTGATCGTATTGATTAGCATGTAAAGAATGAAGGAGCAGCCAAGAGGCAGTGCTGCTCTCACTCTCAAAATAGGCACATGTAGTTCTTGTTCACTGATCTTAATGTATTTAAAGAAAAACTCAGTAACAACAACAAACAGGAAGAAGCCACTAACAAAAATCGTAACTGGTCTTGGTGGAGTTTTAAAGATACTGCACAATGACTCAACAAGCAGTGAAGAAAACTTTAATGAATATTGAAGAACGGTGCACAATAGAGGGTGCACTACATATCAGCATAGGTGGGCTGCAACAGCTAGGCTTATATTTAAAGCCTTATCTGTTTCAGCTAGGAAATAAAAAAAGGTTAAAAATTAATGAGCTAAGGGTTGAGGATTTAGCTCAGCGGCAGAGTGCTTGCTTATCACACACAATGCCCAGGTTTGATCCCCTGGTGGTGGGGGGCAGTGGAGGATCGGGGATTGGGAGGGAAATCAGGGACCTAAATATCCAACTTAAGAAGATAAGAAAAAGAAAAACAAAGGAAAAAATAAAGAACATGAACTAGTAAAACAAAATTAAAAAGGATAGTCGCTAAGTTGGTTTTCTGAAAAGTTAGATAAAATTTTAAAAATTTGTGTGAATACTGTTCAAAAGAAGAGGATGTATAAATAAATACTCTTATGAATGAACATAATTAGGTAAAGCAGAGATTTATGTGGATCAGCAAGTACTATGTATGAAATCTTAAATGAAATGGAAAAGATTCACAAGACACCTAATCAAACAAGCAGAAATAGAAAATCTGAGTGATCTTACACCTTTGAAAAAGTAGTGACTTCAAAGATCTTTAATGTTAAAATTATGGATATCTTTCCAAAATTGGTAAGAGATGACTCTTATTTTATGGAATTAGTTAATGTGAACATAGTTCTCCCAAAAAAATGCCCTAAAAAGGATAAATTAATATCCAGTCTTACTCATGAATCCAGAGCAAAATCAGGAGAATATTATAAAACTGACTGATGCTGTGAATACGAATTCATAACAATGCATCATAACCAGGTTGGATGCATCTCAGGAATGTAAACACACAGCCAGCCATTGGGCTTCCAATTCCACGTGTAAAGAACTTGATGTTGCCACCTAGTAAGTAAAGAGTTGAACAGACTGGAAGAACAACTCTTCCTGGATCTGTAAGAGAGAGGGGAGAACACAGGGAAAACTAATGCCCCCACGTCTGAAGAGAGAGACATGGGAATACAGGGAGTGAAAACACTCACAGGAGCAGAGACTCACCAGGGGAAACCTCCTCCATGTGCTGTGGAAGGAGACCGTAACTGTAACTGATGAGTTACTCTGCAGAGTTCAAAACTCCAGAAACTCCAGAAGGCCTAGACATTGGCGGAAGGGGACACTTATTAGTCCTCCAGGAGTTCTACTGTATTCTCATGGTAGATATCACAGGAAGGATAAATGGTTTTGATGGGCTCATTAGTAGATTAGACAAAATTAATAAAATAATTTCTAAGTTTGAAGATATCTAAATAGAAATCTCTAAAACTGAAAATCAGAGAGATAAAAAGATTGGGTTGTGGGGGACACCAGAATATCCAAGGACTGTGGAACAACTATTGAAGGGATAATACAAACTTGATGGAATGGGGACAGAAGCAGTATTTGAAAGAATAATGACTGAGAGTTACTCCAAATTAATGTCAGGTACCGCTTACAGATGCAGGAAGTGCAGAGCATATTATGCCTCTATATGTAGGTGAAAAGAATGAAAACAGTAATCCACCAAGGGATGGAGAGTAATTAGGACTATTTTGTTAGCAAATCTGTGAAGTGGAATAATGTCATTTGGATACTTGAATGTGGACATTACCATGTCTGCTTGGAACACATGGAATGAACCTACATGGAATGAACCTAGAAATTGATAACAGAAAGATAACTGGAAAATTCCAAAACACATGGACATTAAGCAACACACTAACAGATAACACATGGGTCTATAAAGAAATCTGAACAGAAATTTTAAAATATTTTGAACTAAATGAAAACGAAACACAACTTACCAAAATTTATGGAATGCAACCAAAGTAGAACTTGTAGAGAAATCTCTAACATTCAGTGATATATTAGGAAAGAATCTAAAATAATCATCTTCGCTTCTACCTTAGGAAACTAGAAAAAAAGAAAGTGAAATTCAAAGTAAGCAGAAGAGAATAATTAATAATTTGTGCAGAAATTATTGAAGTAGGTAACAAGAAATCAACAAAGAAAGTCAACGAAACCAACAGCCAATTCTTTGAAAAGATCAATAAAATCAGTACATCTCTAGCCTTAGAACTAAGAAAAGAGAGAGACGTCAGGGAAGGAACAAATTACTAATATCAGAAATGAAAAAGGGGTACAATGACAGAATTTAGGGATATTTACAGGATAATGTAGGACTACTGTGAAAGATGTATTTCCACAAATTTGGTAAACTGCATGTAGTTAACTGATTCCTTGAAAGATAAGATCAGTTGAAAGTCAAAAAAGAAAACAATCTGAAGAGTTCTATATCTATTTAAGAAATAGAATAAATAATCAATAACCTTTCAAATTAGGAAGCACCAGCCTCAGTTGGGTTCACTGGTGAATTCCAGCCCACATTTGAAGAAAAAAATTATACCAATTCTCTATGGTGCCTTTCAGAAGTTAAAGCAGAGGAAATTCTTCCTAATTCATTCTTTCTTATTGGTGGATTATAATTATATATAATAGTGGGATTCATTGTTACATGTTTGTACATGTGTAGCCTTGCCCTACTATCAAAAGTAGACAAAGGCATTACAGGAAAAGAAAACTACAGGGAAGATCTCTCATATACATAGATGTAGAAGTTCACAACAAAATATTAGCAAGTTGAATTCAACAATGCATAAAAAATAATTATACACCAAAGTAAAATTAACTTTACCCCAGGGATGCAAGGCTAGTTCAACCTTTGAAAATCAATTAATGTAATCCATCACATCAACAGGCTAAAATAAAAATCATACTCATATCAATAATTATAGAAAAGGCATTAGACAAAATCTGTCACCACTCATGATTTTAAAAAAAAAAATCTTTCAGTAAACTAGGAAAAGAAAGACATTTTCTCAACTCAATATAACAAATATCTACAAAAACCCTACTTCTAATATTATATTTAATGGTGAGCAACTAGAAGCCTTTCCTCTATGGTCAGAAAAAGTAAGGATGTTCCTTTTCATCATGCTTTTTCAACATCATACTATAAGTCCTAGTTAATGTAATAAGAGAAGGAAATAGAAGGTATGCAGAGTGGGAGGAAGGAAATAAAATTTTCTTTATTCACGGACAATACTATCATCCATGCATAAAATCAAAAAGAATGAGCAAAAAAAAAAAAAAAATATCTCTTGGAACCAGTAAGCAATTACAGCAAGGTCACAGAATATAAGGTTTACATATAAAAGTCAGTTGCTTTCCTAGATGCTAGCAATTACTAAGTGGAATTTGAAATAAAAACACCATTATATTTACATTAGCACTCCTACAGTGAAATATTTGGGTTTAAACATAAGAAAATGTGTAAATAACCTATATAAGCAAAACAACAAAACCTTGCTGAAAGGAATAAAAAAACCTAAATATTGGAGAGCTACTTGTTGTTCATGAATAGGAATACTCTATAGCCTCACAATGCCAGTTCTTCCCAACTTGATATTAGATTCTCTGCAATCCTAATCAGAATCCCATCAAGTTACCTGATGGATAATGACACACTGATTCTAAAGTTTATATGGGGAGGCAAAGACCCAGAGGAGTCAGCACAACATTGAAGAACAAAGTCAGAGGACTGACACTACCTGATGTAGCTACAGTAATGAAGACAGAGGGATATTGACTAAACAATGGCCCAGAGGTAGATCCACATAGGCAGAGTCAACTTTGGCAAAGGAGCAAAGGCATATATAAAGCGGAGTCAGTTTTTTCAACAAATGGTGCTGGAGTAGCTGTATATCCACATACGAAAATGGAATCTAGGCACATGACCTTACACCCTTCTACCCCCTTCACAAAAATTAACTCACAATGGATCATAGACATAAATATAAGATTCAAAGCCATACAAATCCTAGAAAATAATATGAGAGAACAACTACTTGACTTTGGGTATTGTGATGACTTTTAAAATATGTATCAAAGGCCTTGGTACAGGAGAGAAATAATTGGTTAGCTAGACTTCATTTAAATTAAAAACTTGCTCTGTGAAAGACAATGCCAAGAGAAGGAAAATATAAACCTCAAAGTAGGAGAAAATATTTTTAAAAGACACATCTAATAAAGGACTATTATTGAAGTGTATAAAGTACACTTAAAATAAGAAGAAGAAAATTAAGAACTTTATTAAATAATGGACAAAATACCTGTGCAGACATCTCACTTCAGGAGATATACAGATGTCTAATAAGCATATGAAAAGATATCTAAAATCATAGATCATTAGGGGTTTAAACATTAAAACAGCAAAATATCACTCCACACCTTCTAGAGTGATTACATCTAGAACATGACAACACCAAGTGCTGGCGAGGATGTGGAGCCATGGTGGAAATGCAACACCACACACACTTTGGTGGACAGTTTTCTGGTTTCTCAACCATATTAAACATACACTAACTATATGATTTAGCAATCCTAATCCTTGACATTTAGCCAAAGAAGTTGAAAACTGATGTTCACTTAAACACCTTCATGCAGCTGTTCATGGTAGTTTAATTCATAATTGCCAAATCTTAGAAGCAACCGAGATGCCCTTCAGTAGGTGAATGGATAGACTGGTAAATCCAGAAAATGGAATATTATTCAATGCTAAAAGGCAATGAACTATCGAAGCCATGACAACTCATGGAGGAACCTTAAATGTATGTTACAAAGTGAAAAAAAGTCCAATCTGGAAAGGCTACTATATACTGTTTCATTTCAAATGCATCACCTTTTGTGAAAAGCAAAACTACTAGAGACTGTGAAAAGACCAGTGGTTGCCAAGCTTTGGGGTGTGGGAGAAGAATGAGTACAACATATTTTTAGGGAAGTAAAAATACTCGTATGATATATAATGATGGATACATGAAATCATGTTTGTTGAATATGAAGTATGGACTTTGGGTGGTGTGTTGAATGTACCACTCAGGTGGGGGACATTGATGATTGGAAGACTATATGTGTGGGGGAGCAACAAGTACATGAGAAATTTCTGCACTATTCCCCTTAATCTCACTGACTGTTCTAAAAGTATTAAAAATTTTGAAAAATCCTATTAAACTATCACCTTAACAGATTAGAGTAGAAAAAAATATAATCATGTCATAGTTGCAGAGAAAATTTTGATACATTCAGTTATAATAAAATTTCTTAGCTAACCAGAAATAGAAATAAATTTAATTGATCCATTGAAATATACCTAACAAAATTTAGAATAAGCACTGTACATAATGCTTAAACACTAGAAGTCTTCTCTTGAAATTAGGACCCCAATTCAGCATTTCATTTACCAATGAAGTAAGGTAGAGATAAACTTAAAAAACAGATTGAAAACTAAAGGACAAAACCTACTAGTTGATAACAATTAATGCTATAGAAATCCAAAGAGGACAGATATTAGAATTGAGGAGAGAGTTTAAATGTGGTTACAGCATGTAAAACTATTAGTATAAAAATTCAACCAGAAACATAGTTGATAGAGATAAAAATGCCATTTATGAAAAAAAAGTGTCTATAACCAAGTACAGCAAAAATGTTCAACAACTTTATTGAGAAATTCATAAAAATATATTTAAAAGATACTAAAAGACCTAAATTAATAGGTAATGTTGTTCATTCTCTCTTCTGGGCACAGAGCTAGACAGTTCCATTCAGCCCTTTTTCTGGTTAGTTGTGACCATGTGACACAGTTCTGTTTAGTGAAATGTTAGCAAAAATGATGTGTACTTCTCACACACCTGGCCTATAAAAATTCTGCAATGGGTCTCTGTACTCTTTCTGACTTGTTGCCAACAAACATGGCTGATTTGAAGTTAGCAGAGTCCTGAGATAGAAGGAGCCTGTCTTCCTGAATGACTGTTTAGTGGAGATCCACTTGCTACTCAGGAAAGCACAGAATGCAAGAAAGAAGTACATTAACATAGAGTTTAAGCTTTTATACCTTCTTGGATGTATTTGTTGCAGCAACTAGCATTATTTACCCTAACTTAGAAAGATATATTATGTTTCAAAACAGACAGAATCAACATCCTAAAGATATCAATACTGTGCATGTTGATCTACAGAATTGATACACTTCCAGTGGAAATCCCAGCAGAGATTTTCATGAAAGTTTGAAAAGCTGATTCTAAAATTTATGAAGAACACCCAAGGGTCAAGAATAGTGAGACATTTTTGAAGACAAAGAGAACAGGTTGGGAGGAAATTGCTTTCTCAGATATGAAGAGATAATTATAATGCTATAGCTCAAACTAATTACTAATGGAGGAAGTATAAGTTAAATCCACTGTAATTTTGTACTCACAGATGGCAAAAGGGAAATGTTTATATTATTAAATCATTGTGAGAATGTAGGGCAATTAGAATTTTTATGCACTTCTGGTAAAGAGAGTACCAATATAGTATGATCTCTTTGGAAAGTAAAGTTGGCAGTAGCTAATAAATTTGAAGATGCCATATCTTTGACCCATCCTTTCTACTCTCTTATACACATCTGCTAGATAACATGGAAAACAATGCTATTAGAAGAATTTTGGAGTAGCCTATAGTTGGAAATAACACAGGTGTTCACCAACAGTAGAATGGACAAAAATCATAGTGTGTTAATTAAATGGTGTTATGATACAGCAGTGAAAATGGACTTAAGGATGGCTTAAATTCACAAATATAATTTTGAATAATAAAATAGGCAATTTGCCCCTAATAGATAAGATCTCCCTAAAGTTTATAATATAAAATTTTATCACTTATAGGGATCCTAGATATGTGGCAAAAGTAAAAATGAATGCAAGCAAGTGATAAGTGCAGATGTCAGGGGAACAGAGATCTCTTGGCACTGAGCAAGAAGACATTCTGCAAAAAGCACAGGGATCTTCCATTGTTGGCTTTCCTCTAGTTATTTAACTGGCTGGTGGCTTTCCTCTAGTTATTTACAGGGGAATTCATTCTCATGCTTTATAACTTGTATACATGTCACATTGTGTGTGTGTGTGTGTGTGTGTGTGTGTGTGTATAAAATTTTCTAACTTAAAAGTAAAACTAATCATCAGCTCCAACAATATTCTATTGCCAGGTCATTAAGCTAGACTTAGTAAGTGACAGTTTTTCCCATCAGTGTGCTACTACTTCTCTCTTAAATACTTTCTACCTCTTCATCAACTTACCTCTACAGACAAGGTTCCTGTAGAGCCTGGTTCAAGCTTCAGCTCATACAAGTGCCCATGACCTTCCTAGACTTCAGTATATCTTATTGAAACCCATATTAGCAGTTACCTCTTCAATTTTTTTTTCACTAAACATGTTGAAAATCTGTGTTACAAATTCTGTAAGGTACAAAATAAGTAGATATAAGGTCTCTTCTTAAGGAACTAGATTTACTCACGCCCAATTAGATAATACTACCATTACAGATGTAATTGTGGAATATAAGCAGTGTTAGAGACCCTTATAAGAGAGGAATTGGTTCTTTGATTCAAAGAAATTTTCAGAGACGGTGGCATGAGATGAGCCTCAAAGGATTTTTCCAGTTTGCCTTTGTACACGCAAATTATCCCTTCATCTTGCCCATCTTCTTCCACTAAATACTCTGATCATTTTACCTGAGTCTCCATACCCCATAAGGAGCAGGCCATGTGTGAAAGGGTCATCCACACATACCTTACTTAGCCCTCCTCCTCTCTCTCTCACTTGATGGGAGTCACTGATTGTTGCCTGTTTAGAGGATGGACAGAAGTATCTGAAGGACAACTTTGGTTGTTGGCAGACAGGATGAACAGATTCCATTTTACCCTTGTCTAGACTTGGGTAAAGAAAGTGCCCTAAAAATGCCACATAAATACTATTTTGGAATGTTATGTCTCCATGAATCATCTGGCTTAATTAGACTGGTCATTTTGTGTTCATATTTATGTGACTGAGAGAACCAATATCTGACAAATTTTCTGACCTAGAGAGAAACTTCTGGGAAAAAGCTCATACTTCTCGGACACAGCTCCAGCAAGCCACAGTGCTAATTTTTCTATTTCTCAATGATGCAGTCATGACTACAGAGGTGGAAGTATCTTAAAACCTTCTTAAATTTATTAAAATCTTTGAAAACTTAATGATTTTAAGCTTTTAGCTTAATTTAAGCCATTTTTAATAATGGAAATTTAATAGAAACAAAGGAGAATCTGTAGTAAGTTTCTCCAGAGATCTTTCTTGAAAGCTAGTACAATGTGAGGGAAAAGAAGCAGGGGTCTATTTTCTTATCTCCTAGAATGATCCTTTTAAGACATAAGTCAGGCCATACCATGGTACATCTTTCTCTTATCCTATGATGACTTCTTAGAAGAAAAATCCAAAGTTCTTTCTGTGGCTTACAAACCCACTCCAGAATCTGCCCTTACTTCCTGCATCTCTCCCCCTCCCATATTATGACCCAACCACACTGGCCTTCCCAGGCCTTGAACTTAACCACGCATGTTCCCATCTCAGACCTTTCCTCCTGGCAGAATCACTTTTTACAGAACTCCACTCAGATTTCTACTCAAATCTGCTCAAATGCTTCCTTCTCATGGGTTGGTTTTTCCTGGTCACCTTATTTCAGGTACAATTCTTACTGCTCTCTGTGCCTCATTCTGCTGTATGTTTCTTTATACATATGCCACCTCTGACATAATGACATTATAATTATAAGCTTGTTATCTTTCTCTTTTTCTCAGTGTAAACTCTGCCAGGACTGGGGCTTTGTCTGCATCCTGGTGCTTGGTGTATAGTAATGTTCAATAAATATTCATTAAATAAACAAATGAAGTAACTTGTCATTGCCCAGAGGGGATAGGGTAAAGAAAAGATGGAGGCTTTGTTTAGTATCCATGGTGATGCGTGACAGAAAGAACCTGATTTTATAGAAAACTTAAAGAACTTGACATAGAAGATGTGGAGTCTTCTCTATTAAGCACATGACTGGGTAGGTCTGAATGTCAGTTTTCTCTCACTAAATGGAGTAAACCAAAGTTGAAATGATTTAAGAAGATAAAGTGATAAGATTTCATAAATTCCAAAAATTTTATATAATTATTACCATCTATGGGCCAATATGCAAATATAAGAGCAGAACTAGCAATTCAAATTAAAATATTACCACTTTAAAGCTGGAAAATCTCTTTTAAATAGCTAATAAATGTTCAGTCATTCTTAAAGGGGAAATTAAATGCAATTAAAAAATGAGTTGAGAAGCAGTTATAAACCAACAAAATATACTATTTCCACTATTTGTGAGTACAAATGCATCTATAAGTGTTGCTTTATTGTCTCTTAAAATTCAGTCTTTATAAAATTAACTGCAATTTTCATATTGGTTTCTTCTCTGAGGAGTAAGTAGATGTGTTAATCTCAGCAGGTTACAGATTTTAATTTTATAATATCCCCAGTGATCTCCTAGATATAATCTTTGTGAATTGTTCTGTTTGGATGAAAGAAAACAGTAAAAGCCTACTTTGAATTAGGTTATGTAGATTCCCTTTTCCTAGTATGGAAATTCTTGCTATTGTGTGATAAGAACAAATCATCTATAAGATGGTAACTTTCTAAGAAATTTAAGGTAAAATAAGGTTTTTAAATATTTGAATAAATAATGGGGCATGGATTTTATAACTCACTGGGATTACACTTTTTTAAGTTAAGGCTTACTTTGATATGTTAACTTTGTTAATTTAATTCTTTAGCCAAGATTATTGCCATATTGTTGAGATCATTCATGTGTAATGACGTTGTTAAATGTGCATGTTGAAGCCTGGGCACAATTTGTGTGCCTGTTTACTCGAGGGAACTGGAACCATGGTTTTGTTAAAATAGTATCTGTATATATTAGAGATGAAAAATATGTGCTAAACACCCCTGCACAGGGCTGACCAACTGTTGGTTGTGCAGGGTGGGTTACAGTTAGATACACTGCCTCAATTCAGTGAAGGGGCCTCTATAGCTCCGGCTTTCTTTCCTGTCTATTCTGTGCACAGAGTTCATTGAGCAGAGGCCCAGAGAGGTGGGAGAACCCATTCTGAAAAGATAGAGAAGAGGGTCACTGATTATTTACCCTAGGAGAGTCCCTAGTTCCCTCCAGGACAACCTCAGAGTCATGTCCCAGTAATATCCCTCCAACCCTATTCCCCCAACCACGTGGTTTTACATGATGGAGCTTTATACACCCAGGGCTGCATCACTTCCCCTTTCTCATTTCTTACCATTGAATACCACCAACACACTGAAATTTGCTTTCAGTACTGTTGGTTGGGAGCATATTAACAAATTTGAATTGTTATCTAAGGTTGACGGGAATAGAGGTGAGTGCCACTAGATTTATATATGATTCTGCAGATGTATGTAAGACAGAGAGAGGCAGAGACCGTGTATGTGGTGCATGTGCACATGTGTGCACTTAAGAAAGGGTGGGAGTGTAGAAAGATTTAGGAAGTCAGTGGCAGACTTAAAGAGGAACATAAGTTTTAATCTCTGACATTTTCTTTGACATTCTTTTCCAGGTTGACTTTGGATTTGCTAAAAAAATAGGTTCTGGGCAGAAAACGTGGACATTTTGTGGGACTCCAGAGTATGTAGCTCCTGAGGTCATTCTCAACAAAGGACATGACTTCAGTGTGGACTTTTGGTCCCTGGGAATTCTAGTGTATGAGCTCCTAACCGGCAAGTAAGTGCATACCTTCCAGTATTGTTCAGACGCTTCTTTAGAGAAGTGTAGGAATCACTCACTAATGATGAAAATGTATAATTCAGAAATTTAAAATATTTTTGAAATACTTTTATTAAGTATGTTGCCTTTTTCTCTTTACACTGTTTCAAATACGGTGAGCTTGTAAGTTTATGGCATGCCAGAAAAGATTCAGGAATTTGAAAGAAAGAAGTACAGAATTGCCATGTTTTAACTAACATTTCAAGTTACCTTATTGATGGTGATATATTGAATACGTGAAGGCTTACTTTGATGATCCAGCAAAATAAGAGAAGGAGTGAATGTTTTTGATGAAAGTTTTGAGTGATGTTATCACTTCCTCATTTTTAAATTTGTTAATAAGCTATTTTCCTAGTTCAGTTAAATTCATTGATCAATCAAACTACATTTATTCATATTCTTCCATCCTCCCAACATATCATTAACCAGAAATGCAAGAGAAAGCCATACTGCTGTATTTAAGTTCTCATCTTCTTGCCAACTCCTTTCTAGAGGTGTTAATGAACACAGACAAGACTCAACAGGGGTTTTAGCAGTTAAAATTGAATTGTAATTTCCAAAGAGATGAAAAGACTATATTAATGAATCCAGGATCCCAAATATTTAACACACATACACATGTACAGACACATGCATATGCACATATATCATAGAATCTATGTAGTATTTGCTCACATTTGTAAAACACTTCACAGTTTACAAAGCACTTATGTAAGCATTATATCTAGTTTAGTCTTCATAAACTGGTGTGGAAGATAAGGCAGGAATTTTTATTATTATTTTATGATTCAAGTTTTATTATGATTATTTTATGACTTAAATTTTATAGATTAGAAAACCAGTGAGAAAGCTACCTACAAAGATCAGCAAATTAATCTCAAGTCTTCTGGTTCTAAATGAGATGCACTTCTCATCACACCCGTGACTTTGTATCTGTTTACGATACAACACATGGACACACACAGAACTCAAATCAATCTTCTACCTCTTTTTCTCATTAACTGATTAGATCTTCCTTACAACAATTTATAACCAAATATTCTCAGTCTTAATTTCAGAGAGAATTTACATATGGAATCATTTAAGAAGTACTGGGATGGGTCCATGGGAGGGGGATAGAAATCTCAAACACATACTTGAGAAAAAGAGAGCCTTGTGGAATCACATAGAACCTTCTTGAATTTTTTTTTGTTGTTGTTGTTTTTCTTTTCACTGCTCTACCACTGAGTTACCCCTGCATCTCTTCTTGAACTTTTTATACGAAAAGCTTCAATATTAGTTTACATGTGTCTACATTCAACATCTTTGTACATGTTGGGCAGATAGATATGAAAGATTGTTCTATATTATCTGTAATCATTTCCAAATATTTATTGCTTAAGATTATGAAGGAAAGAAGGGAAATTTTCCAGGGAGTCACTCAGAGAACATTGTTTAAGATTTTGGGCACAAGGAATTCTATTTTGAGAATTTGTTTCATCATTTTAGAAATTTCAGCTGCATTTCTGGGAGATGAACAACGGTACCTGTAGGTGACTGGAGAATATACATCTCAATCTTCATCACACAGACTAAATTGTTATGAGAAATAGGGAAATAAAATGAGAAAATAAGGAAGGGGGAAAATCCCAACCCTTTGGAATTGCTAAAGTAGCCTTGAACTGTCATAAAGAAGTTGGGGAATTGTTTTTGCAAACATTTTCAGGGTAGGGCAGGAGAAAAGTTAATTTTAAATGCCCTGAACTCTAGAGAGGCAGGAGGTAAATGAAAATGAAAAAAGACCTAAAGAATAATATGAAACAAAATAATATAGTTTAAAGTATATCTATGTGTGTGTGTTTAAAATATCTTACCAGTTTTTTTGTTTCCTACCTTCTCATTACAAGTGAAACCTAGATTGTTAAAAAGTCAGTACATTGCCTTTGTTTCAAGTTTATTACCAAGGGTGGGAACTCTCAGTATCAAAAGATCTCTAGCATGGCTAAAATACAGAAGAGTAGTAGAAATCATCTTTATTGATGGCATAATAGAATATATCTGAAATTGTTTTCAGAGCAAAGTGTATGAAATGTTATCCAATATCAGTGGTCAATTCTCAATTCTTTTTTACTCATCTCAGGTGTACTTTCCTTGAAATATTCACTGCACATAGATTCTAGGACCTTCCTCTTTCTTCTGATCCCACACTATGGTTCCTTCTCAGTCTCATTGCTAGATGCCTCCCATCTTCCTGACATCTCAACATTGGACCATTTCAGTCCTTAACCTCTTTTCTATCTACCACTCCCGGGTGACATCATCAAGTTCCATGGCCATAAATGCTATCTGACGTCCACAAATCATACTTTCATCCCTAACTTCTGTCCTGAATGCTAGGCTCATAAATTCAACTGCCTGATTAGCATCTCCATGTGGATGTTCAAAACTTAACCTTTGATTCCCTTCCTCATAACTTGCTCTGGATTCTCACTGTTAGTCAGTTTTCCATTGCGTGTCAAAATACATACAGTAAACAATTTATAAGGAAGAAAGTTTTATTTTGGCTTATGTTTTCAGAGGTTTCAATTCATGGGCACTTGGACCTATTGCTTTTGACCTGTGGTGACACAGTACATCATGGCAGGTACATGTAGCTGAAGAGGCCTATTCACCTCATGAGGGCTAGGAAGCAAAGAAAGAAGAGAACAACTTTCCAATATTCATCCCTTCCAAGAACTTGCCTCCAATGACCTCCCTTCCTTCCAAAAGGCTCCACCTTCCAGAGTTTCCATCACCTTCCAGTTGCACTACAGGCCAACAACTAATCCTTTAGCACATAGGCCTTTGGGAATGCATTCCAGTTCCAAATTACCAACTACCACCCCAGCCTTTCTTCTTTTAGTGATGATGGCTCCATTCTATAGACATTTAAACCAAAGCACTTCAGCATCATTCTTGAATCCTTTTTTTTCTCCCACACATCACCTTTGTTCATATTAGCAAAACTTATTGTTTTTACCATCTGTCATAGTTCAGGATGTTATAACAAGATACCATAAACTGGGTGGCTTAAACAGAAAATATTCATTTCTTATTGTTTTGGAGGCCTGAAGTACAAGATCAGTATGCCAGCATGCCAGAGAGTTCTGGTAAGGGACTCTCTTTCCAGGTACAGGTGTCCAATTTCTCCTTTGATCCTCACATGGTGAAAAAATGGCCAACCAGAATTCTGTTCTCTTCTCAGAAGGGCACTAATCTCATTTGTGAGGGCTTCACCCTTATGATTTAATTTCCTTCCTTAGTGCC
The DNA here is from genome assembly GCF_902686455.1 of Sciurus vulgaris. Lineage (NCBI taxonomy): Eukaryota > Metazoa > Chordata > Mammalia > Rodentia > Sciuridae > Sciurus > Sciurus vulgaris. The sequence continues at coordinate 79,207,310 of NC_136469.1, forward strand.
CACCTCTACCTACCATCATTGTGACTAGAGTTTCAACATATGAATTTTGGAGGGGTCACAGATAATCAGTTCATTTCACAGTATAGATAGATGCAGAATCCAACCAAGTCTCACACCTTCAATACTATTGTCCTCTACCAAGCTAGCAGACCTTCTTACTGACCCCAGCCCACCCCCATCATAGTTTATTCTCTATTCATTGAAGAAATTGACTTGTTTCTGTAAATTAGATCACCAACTCAGAATACATTTCCAGATCCTTACCATAGCCCACTGGATGTACATGATGTTGCCTTCATCTCTTACATTCCTCTGCTGCTGACTCACTTCACCAGCCACACTGCCCACCTCACAGCTCCAGAGCACCAGGCCCACTCCTGACACACGGTCTTTGTTCTTCCTGTCTCAGAAAATTCTACCCACAGATAACAGCATAGCTCATGCACTTCCTCTCTTCACTCATACTTCCAGCCCAACTTTAGCTCAGAGGAGAGGCTTTTCCTATTCACTGTCTAAAAAAAAAAATCACATAACTCTCTCTTCTCCCTTCCTTTAGTTTTCTTTTTAATGATCATCACTAACTGACAATTTACCTCTATCTCTCTCTGTGTGTGTGTGTGTGTGTGTGTGTGTGTGTGTGTGTGTGTGTGTGTGATTTAAGTGATGTGAAATATGTTACAAAATGACTGACGAAGAGTGGGGAGGAAGGAGAAGGAGAGAGAGAGAGGAGGGAAGGAAGGAAAGAATGGTAGGAGGGAAGAAAAAGTAAGAAAAAAAGAAAGAAAAAAGAATCCCTGGAATCTGGTCTTAGTGTGTCCCTATTTTGGATTTTCCCTAGCCCACCCTTTTCTGGAGTTGATCAAATGATGACCTACAATCTGATTCTCAAAGGAATCGAAAAAATGGATTTTCCCAGAAAGATAACAAGGAGACCTGAGGATTTGATTCGTAGGCTTTGCAGGTGAGAATGATCATTCGTAACCCCTTGTTTTGGATTAAGTATGAAGGCTTCCAGGTTCTCTCTATATACATTTTTAAATTAGGTATACACTTACTTTTTTTAATGTTGCTGAATTACATTTCAAGAAAGATGTTTCCTGTTATGCAGACTAAGTTAGGAGTTTGAGTTTACCTCATGCATTGTATAACCACAGTACCAGTGTATACTTTTAAAAGATCCAGATTTCACAGATTATCTTTAGATATCATCTTCATCTGATATAGGGAAAAATAGAACAACAAACCTTGGATTAAAATTAAAATAATGTATTTATAACCTTGTTAGTTTGAGAGAAAATCAGTAATGTTGATAAAATACTACCATATGTCTTTTGTCAACCTTTAATTTTTAAAAGATACTCTTCTGATCTTATTTTAAATTACCCCAAATTTCTACTTAATACTAAAAATCATTTATCAGAAATAGTAGGCTTCAGATTTTTTGGTTAAGTTCCACTTTGTTGCTACTTTTTTTTCTTCCTTTTTGTTTTGTGCACTTGAACTTTTTCTGAATCATTAAAATTTAGTAAATTTAGAACATGAAACCTAGCTGTGGTTGCCAGCAGGAATTCTTGCCTGCATCTAAGAAGATTCCAGCTTAGATGTAAATGATTCTCTAAAGCTTTCCCTGGTTTTCTCAGTCAAGTTGGCAAGCTAGTACTCACTAAGTATTCATTTAGAGTTCATTTTAAGAATTCATACAAATATATTCCTAACTAATTCAACTATGCCTCTTCCAGGGAGCCATGTCCTTTTCATCTCCCTAAACTCAGATGTCTTATACACAGTGGGAACTTGATGGATGTTGGTGAATGAATGAATGAATTATAATTGATTCATTTATAATTATTATAAACTGCCTTTTTAAAAAATTATTCTTTCAGGCAAAATCCAACAGAAAGACTGGGAAATCTGAAGAATGGAATCAATGATATTAAGAAACACAGGTAGGTAGTTACTTAGTTACTTTTTTGCCCAGAAAAAATAATTTATAGAAATTGTGGGAATTTTGACAACTTCACCCCATGTATATTTTCAGTTTTTCCATTTTTTTATTTTTTGCTTCAGTTTTGTTTTATTTTGCTTTTCCTCCTTTGTTTTACTGTATGTGGTTACCATAATCAATCTTAAGAAGATTTTTCTACTGTTTGGAAATTCATATTGAGAATAGACAAAATTATAAAACAGATAACAAAATCACATTTTTAGGTATAGAAACTTAACTTTTTATTCACTGCTATTTTCATTGCTTTTTATTATTAATTTAGATTCTGTAAAGAAATTAAATGTTTTTGGCACTGACTTTTTAAATAAAATAGACTACAATCATTGCTGTCAATATTCAGGAGAATATTCAATATTCAGCTAGATCAATAGTTAAATAGCATCAACTTATGATTTTTAACTTTATGGTTGTGCAAAAGTAATACACATTCAGTAGAAACCATATGATGAATTTTGATCTTTTTGGGATTACAGATCTGTGGTGCAATACTATAGTGATTCCTAGCAGCTGCCAGGCATAGCTCCTGTGCAGCCACATGATCATGGAGGCAAACAACCAATACTCTCTATATAAAGGACAGTGTTGTTAAGCTATGATGTTCAGTAGTGTAGGTATATTTTGATTTAGGATATTTTCAACATATAATGAGCTTATCAGTATGTGACTATTGTAAGTTATCTGTATTCTCTTTAAGTTTTAATATGTTGAAATATAATTTTCCTTTGAATATTTCTCCAAATTCTGAAGCCTCATATTGATTTTATTTATTTTGGTGAAGAACCTTGATTTACACAGATCCTCAGGCATCAAGTTCTCTTTGTGCTGTAATCTAACGTGCAGTTAGATTTCCAGTTCTGTGAATTTCTAAAAATGGCCTTCAGAGCCATTGATAACTTCCTTAAGACATCCTCTCTGATTTGATTACATATTCAAATGTGGCCCTTTAAGCCTTTAGGATTTCTGTTTATTAAGTCAGTGCCTGACTGAGTCCTGCAAGTTTCAAGATATTTTCACTTTGCTTATGATTTATAGATAGAAAATATCACTTAAAAAAAAAACATTGAAAGTACTAAAATAAATTTGAGAATTTCATTATTGAAAACCTTTGAATTCACTGATGTGGTCACTGTTAGAAAGGGAAACAACTGTCAATAGTTTATTATTCTGTGGATTTTTCTTTCTTTTTCTTTTCTTTCTTTTTTTCTGATGCTGGGGATTGAACCCAGGGCCTTGTGCATGCTAAGCACACACTCCACACCCCCAGACGTCTATAGATATTTTTGCTGAAGAACTGGGCACACATCAACACAGTGTGAAAATAAAGGGAGAGATGTGGCTGCCGACAAATAGTAACACTATTCATTTTCCTAAATAGTAGCAGAACTTAAAAAAAAAAAAAAAAAAATCCCCAAGCTGCCAGCTCTGCTCTATGTATTCATGAACTTACTTGAAATAAAGCCATGTATTCAACATTGTAAACTGATATCAAGCTCTGCCTTAGGGGTGTTTGGGGAGGAAAGGGGAGAGGGAGAAAAAAAAGCAGAAAGAGGGAGAAATAAGACAGATAAATCTGCATATTTTATAGACACCAAAATGCTCGTAGTATTTTAATGTTCTTTGTTGTCCTTTGGATTGCCTTCAGTTGTAAAGCTCATTATTTGTCTTAGATTCCAATTTATCTTCTTCCTGACTACATGCTGTTATCACAGTTTCTTTTCTCATTATAAAATGACACATCAACACACCATTCACATTGAGGAAACAAGTGTTCCGCCAATTAAATTGATTCTTCCAATGTATTTTCCCCCTTTCTCTCATTAAAGAGTCTTCATGTTTGGCTCTGGGGTAGTTGAGAAACAGAAATGATATAATTGTTAACAGCCTGCAGCTTTATTTTTTACTTATTATTTACCCAAGTCTATTTAAATGTAGGTACCAAATTATGATTGGATGCACAATGCAAATCGATGGTAAAGAACTTCCGCCCCTGGGTATCCTAATAAAGAATTCTGAATTTCCTTCCTTGTAGGGATTAATTTGCCTGTTCCTCTTAAGAGGCAGGGTGGTCTTTGCTATGGGTAGATGCGAAGTCAAAATATAATGCATAGGACAGAGTTGACCAAAGAGGTACACCAGGTTTACACCGTACCTTCCGGTGAGATCAAAGAACTCGAAACCATGATTTCATTCTCTATTTCTGTTTTCATGGTGTTTTTAAAGAAAGTTTGGGAAGGGAAAGAAACAAAACAAAACTGTATTTCTCACCAAACAGAAGTGTTTTTCAATCTTCCTCAATTCTCCAAGGTATATAGTGTTTCTCCCCAGCATATTCTTAGAATATTTTTTTTTTTAAATCTAAGGTTTGGCATTAGATTTTCCTACTCTTCTGAAAGCTTTAATATTCTTAGAGACATATTCCTATTAGCTTTTCACTTAAACACAATACAGGTTAACATGGCATATTTTTTATTCATTCTGTGTTTAATCGTCTTTCCTAAAAATAAAAATCATTATAGAACGCCTCTTTCTCCTCTTTATGAGCTAACTTATATACTAGACCTCAATCACATCTATTTTTAAAAGAAGACTAGTGGACTTGTAGGGTACAATTAAATTTTTTCTGATAGGAAGAGGAGTAGTTTGTTTCAAGTATTTTAAATATTGGTTTTACTTTTAAGAAAAGCTTCTACAAGCCTTCTAAAAACAGAGAAGCAATTTATGTGCTGTTGATGCTAACATTTCCTTGGTGAATGTTTTTCACCCATGAGTACATGCTGACACTTGTATTGCTTAAAATGTGGTCAATACCAAAAGGCCAAGTATGAAGTGAATGGCCACTCATGTTAAGTAAATAGTACTGTAAGTCAAATTGTAGCAAGTACTCTATAGGAGATATACAGTCTCTTTGATTGAGTAGAATCATTGTAATGATACAGTCTCTGTGAGTAGAGAAATGGTCATGATTTTTATTAATGTTTGTGAAGTACTTCTGGGTAGAGAGCAAATAAAATACATTAAATGTATTGTTACCGTATTTAGTGGCAAAAAAAAAAGCAATCTACAGAACTGTGTACCTAGAAATATCTAAAAATGGAGACTCAGTCTGTGGGAAGCAGCGATAGGTGGATCAAGGAAAGGATGAGGACTGTGGTTTCACAGCAGGGCAGCAGCGTAGGGAGATTGAACTCCAGGTGCTGCTCCCTGGCCCTCAGTCTTTGACTAGTTTTTGACTCAAGTTCCAGTAGCTTCTACTAAAATGGCATTTGGGTCAGGAATGGCATCTGAAATGGAATGTACTAGCACTTGCCATCTCTGTTTTTAATTCCTTCTCTTTTGCTAAACTTAGACTTGGATTAGGAAATGTTGTCAAGGAGGGAACCAAAATCAACTTTGGGGTGAAGAGAGACTGAGGCAGCTAGAAGTGCTGATTTGGCTGATAGAAGAATGTAACAGCATCCTAAGAATCCCCCTGCCTTCACCCCCATGGTTGCTGCCTGCCCAGCCTGGTCCCCTGTGGTTGTTCCCCACCTAGCCAGAATTATCTTTTGAAAACTGGATGCATCATTCCCTCAGAATTTTGTACTGGCTTCCCATCACACTGAAAAATCGATTCCTTACTGTACCCTAAAGCACACTAATATGATCTGGCCTCTTGTTATTTCTCAAATACCATTTTTTCCTTTTTTTTTTTTTTTTTTTTTTCCAGTTTTCTCTGTACTCACCACATTTCAGCTCATTCCTGCCACTTCCTTCCACCTAGAAGGCCCTTGCTGCAGATCTTCCTGTGGCTTCTTCTCCCTTCTGTTCATTCTGGTCTTAATTTTAACATTGCTTCTTTAAATACCACCCCAGATAAAAGCCACCCCTCCTATTATTCCCATTCCTGCCATCATCTCACACTTTATTCTCTTATAGCATGCTAGTAATTATTAGAATCTAAAATTTGTTTAAGAATTTTTATTGTTTGGTTTTTGTCTGTCACTTCCCATGAAAATAGAAACATCTTAAAAGTAGTGTCTTGGCCCTCCATAAATATCTCTTGTCTGGCTACCCTGACCTCAGGGTCCCAGTAGAAAACATCAAAGGATATAGAATAATATTCTTCCATGTTTTTTTATAAGATCCTGAGAGATACAACAGATTGTGTTCAAGAGAAGCAAGAACCTGACTTCTAGTTTTAGATTTCTAGTCCACCAAGCATGGCATACATGCTAGAGACCACTTTTTAGATTAGCAAAACATAAGCAATAAATGAAAGAACTTTATCTGGACATCAGCTTAATCCCTTATTTTCACAGATGACTGTAAAACATTTCCTTATCTTAGAGCTTTTTAGATACATGTCACTAGGAACATCATCACCCTGAGAGAGTGATGTTATAATACACAATAGTACCTCCTGCTTTAGAGTGTTCTCTTGCATTCATTTGATAAACACTTATTGAGCCCATATTTTGTCCCAAGCACTGCCTGAATTATTAGGTGCACAAAAGGAAAGGAAATAATGAAAACTCCTGCCCTCATGGGGCTCCTGTTCTAGAGGAGGATGTAGAAATTAAGATGACTAAGTCAAGTGGTTTATCTGATAGTAGCAAATGCTAAAGAGGAAAAATAAAGCAGTGAAAGAAAATAAGTGTTGATTGGGGAGAATTGAGAGGGGCTGCCGTTTTAGACGGGGAGACCAAAGAAGGCTTTACTGAGAAGATGGCCTTTGAGAAAAGACCTGAAGACATTGAGGGAATGAGCCACGTGAAGATCTGGAGAAAAAACAATCCAGCATTGCATGTAGAGATCTTAAAAAGTGAGAGCATCCCTGGCTGGTTGGAAGAAGGATAGGGAGATAAATGAGCAGGAGAGAGACAAAGAGAAAAGTGGGACAGCAATAATATAGTGGAAGGACAGTGGTGTAAAGGGGGATTTTGTAAGGTCTTACAGGTGACAGTAAAGACATGATAAAGACTGCCTTTCACACCAAGTGAGAGGGAAGGCACTGAAGAATTTTAAGCAAAGGTGTGATATGACCTGGCATGTGTTAAGTGATCTCTCTTGCGGCTGGTTGTTTCATAAACAAAAGTAGAACTTCATCCGCTCTAGTCTAGTGAAGGTTTGGAGGATAGGGAATAGTCCTAATACAGATAGATTTGGAAGGTAGCACTAACTAGATTTGCTCATGAACATAAGTAGGATGTGTGAAAGAATAACTTTCACACATAAAGAATAACCAATGTCTTTGATTTGAGTAACTAAAGCATTCAGGCAAGTTTAGTGGAGAAAATTTGGACCCCGATGAGGTTTAGATATAAGGTATCCCCTGAAAGCTCATGTGTGAGACAATGCAAGAAAGTTTAGAGGTGAAATGCTTGGGTTATGAAAGACTTGCTGTAATCAGTGCATTAATCCAGATGAATGTATTAACTAGGTGGTAACTGTAAGCCATGGGGTGTGGCTAGCGGAGGTGGGTCACTGGAGGCATGCCTTTGGGGTATGTATTTTGTGTTTGGTAAGTGGAGTGGTCTCTTTGCTACCTGATTTTTATGTTGTTTCCTCCATGACAGTTTCTGCCATGATGTCCTACCTTATCTCAGGCCCATGGAGTTGGCTGTCTATGGACTGAAGTCTCTGAAGCCAAGAGCACCAAATAAACTTTTCCTCTTCTAAAATTGTTCTTCTCAGGTCTTTTGGTTACAGCAATGAAAAACCTGACTAAGACACCTAATTTGGTCCTGATCTGTGTTAGATGCTTATTTGACATCCAAATGGGAGGTGATAAATAGCAGTTGTAGATGATAGCCTATTAAACCAATGGGGAGGTAGAGTCTTTGCTGGTAATAGAAATTTGTGAGAAACCAATATATAAATATCATTTAAAGCCATGAGGCTGAATGGGAGGATTATCTGGGAAGTGAGAATGAGAATAACTAAAACGAGCAAAGGTCCAAGAACTGAGCCCTGGAGCTTACCAGCTTCACGAGGAAAACTCTGGAAGAGGAGGGAAAGTGCCCAAGAAGGTAGAAAGAAATCCTGGATAGTATGTTCTGGAATCCAAGTGAACAGGCACAGGGTTGAGTCTGATGAATAATGGCAAAGTCTACTAGGAGATCAAGTAAGAGGAAAACTGAGAATCCAGGTGATTCAATGGAGTGGAGGGAGTGAAACCAGATTCTTGTGTGGTCAGAAGAAAAATAGGTAGAGAGGGTAATTGAATAACTCTTTCTAGAGGTTTTCCTCCAATGATAGCAGAGGAATGGAATGGGAGTTGAAGGGGAACTGAAGTCAAGAGAGGGTCTTGCATTCTAGGAAATAAAATGTTTGATGATCTAACAGAGAAGAAGATTCAGGAAGGAGGAAGATTGTAGGAGTATATCTTTGATTAGAGAAGAGGCAATGAGATCCAGTATACATACAGTGGAAACACTAAACTTAGCTGCAAGCAAAGGCAATCTTTTCATAGTACAGGAAAGAAGAAAACACAGAACATGGGCACATAGACTGGTGGGCATTGTGGAAGGGGTTTTTTGTTTTTTGCTTCAATTTTCTCATTGAAATAAGAAGCAAGGACCTCGGGAGAATGGAGGATTCTGAAAACTCGGAGGGAGTGTAAAGGGAAATCTGGGCGATTGTTGGGTAGCATAAAGTTCCCACATGCATTTAATGCAAGACCAGACAACCAGCATGGTGGTGTGATTTTCCTCTCGCTTCTTGTAGCTGCACTGTTGCAGGGAGAAAGCTGGAAACAAAAGGATGTGATAAGTAATGTTCCCCTTCTCTTTTCTCAGGTGGTTAAATGGTTTTAATTGGGAAGGATTGAAAGCACGGAATCTTCCATCACCCTTACGAAGGGAGGTATGATATTTACTGTATTACTTTCTTAATTTTTTTTCCTGAGGACTTATTTTTGTGAACAGATTTTGGGGCAGGAGTGCACGCACACACACATTCACATGGATGCATAACTCATTCACATGGGTGCAGATGGTTTTTTGACAGTTTTAAAAAATTTAGTGAAAATATCATAGTAATTTTGATCTCAATACTGTTTCCTATTTGACAAGCATTAGCTGTCCTCTCAGGAACTATTTACATGTCAGTGCCACCCAAGACCCAAGGTATTCAGTGTTCATCAGGCTAACAGATGAAATATCACTTATTTAATAGTAACCTTTAAAAATCTGTAATATATTTATATCATCTGGCACTGCATGTTATTAAAAATGTAATTATAATGGAATCCAGAAGGAACATTTGTGCTATCACAGAATTTTACATTGTCACAGAAATTGAAAAAATAAAATAAAATTTAAAGCACCTAATGATAAAGAAAGAATAAATAATAAATTTTAATAGCATGAAACCATTTTATATTAAGATGAATTTTATAGGGAAATGGTAACAGGGGAGACAAAAGTGATGTAATGTTTCTGACTTTTTAAAATGGTTTATGGGTATCAAATCACAATGGTCTTTAGAGTACAGTAGACATGGTTAAAAGAGTAAAGTAACAATAACAGTTATCTTAAAATGACAATATTTACAACATTCTAGAAATTTCTTTCTCCACAACTATTAAAACTTACATGAAAAATTTAGTGGTCAATCTGCAAATGTGCAAAGAGAGACATAGGCTTTAACAGTTGTTTCAGAGACAATACTAGCAAAAACATAACGGCGCATTGACCTGGATATGTCTTTCTTCCACTCAGGTCAGCTTATATTCTGCTTCCTTTAGGGCTGCCTTGTACAAAAAGGGAACCACTAGCCATTGAATGATTCCCCCACCTTGCCCCCAAGCTCCAACACATGATCATAAACAGTATTTTTGATGATATTGTAACCTGATTCATCAGATAGGTATTATATAATTTGTTTGAAAGCAAAGAATTAGAAACTACCTGATTTGCAAACTAATTTAATACCAGAGACATTTTATTCTTTCAACAGGGTCACTAATATTTTGAATTGTCCCTTTGGCATTCTTGATACTTCATAGGGATGAATTACTCACATAAAAATTCCAAATTGGCAAGAAACTTACAAAGTAGAAGAAAGGCTCTGACAAACTTTGACTTTTACATATTTGCTTTTAAAATATTTTTCAATTTGATAAAATCGTAGACATTATTTCTGTTACCTTTTCTTTAGAAAGTAACTCCTCATGCCAGGTAGCTCCTAATGAACATAATCCAGTGACCAGATCACTTGCTTCTTAAGGAGAAATCACAGAAACCTAGGACTGTGTCTCAATAATGACTTTTAGCCCATATTTTCCTAATGTGTTATTTACAAGTGGTTGTGGCATAGAATCAGTGTTCAGGTAGAAAAAGGATTAACAGCTTGCTTAATCAACATTATTCTCACCTTTGTCTTAAAACTTTCTACATTAGCTCAGTGGACCCATAGATCACAGCTACTTTGACAAGTATCCTCCAGAAAAGGGAGTTCCTCCAGATGAGCTGTCCGGCTGGGATAAGGACTTCTAACAGAAGACAAGATGATTACTGCCTATGCACTATGGAAGAGGACAATAAGGATCAATAATTCGACACTGATTATTTCTCTCTTCGAAGCATTACAGTATCTTTTGGAAGACCATTAGGGAAAATAAATTCCTGCACAGGAGGTGGAGAAAAGCGGGACAGATATGGTTCTGAATGATAATGTCTCATTTAGATGCTGTGAATTATTCATGTATTCCTTCTATGCTTGTGTCATATGTTGAAGGCCATTGCCTCCCCGGTTTCCACCATCAAACCATTTTTGTTGAAGCAGCATAGTTTTCTCTGAAATCTACTGCTCCTTCCCAATCATACTCTTCTCTTTCGAGTCATAATAAGGTTTAACAAGGGCCTTGCCCTTGAGCAACTAAGTTCTGTGCAAGTAGGAGGAAGAATATGAGGGAATTTTGGAAGATTCCCCTGGCACTCAATAACTCCATGTAGGCTGGAAGACATCTTAAAATGGTGTTTTACAGAAATCTTGGTAATCAATAGCTCTCGACTGTTTTCAGCCTAGAAATATACGAATATGCTTCTGATACTAGTCTGGGGAAAGGTGAGTTTGAGTATTAGTGAGTGATCTTTCTTTCTAAAGAGTTAATTTGTCCAACCAGGGAATTATATTCTGTTGAGAAACTTAGAAAAAATAAAGTCAAAACTATTTTATTTCTCCTGTGACCCGCTGTGATACCTCAGAGATTTTCAAAAACCCTGCTAAAAGTGGTTATAGTGTATGGTTAAATGAGGGCCTTTGGAAAGGTTCTATCTGCTAAAATGTTTTCACTAGCAAAATAGAAAATATACTAGAATGAAATCATGAAAGATTTTCCTCCCTGTTAGAGATAAAGGAGAATAAATTTCAATAGGTAAGGTTGCAGACTCTTGAAACTCTGTGAGCTATTTTGATCAATTCTGTCAGTGTTGCTATTAATAAACCAAAAAGGGATAGAGTGGCTACCATTAATTTTTAATGAGGAGCCTATTAGCAAATGTTGATGCTTTGCAGTCTCTGAGGAGTTAATGACTCTTTTTAAAGACATCTGAGTCCTGGATATGTTTATAATTACATGCCATTGGAGAAGTCATAGGATTTTAGAAGTAAAAAAATACCCAGGTGTGATGGTTGTGATGGTTCCTACCTATAACCCCAGTGACTCGTGAAGCTGAGGCTGAAGGATCGCAAGTTCGAGGCCAGCCTCAACAACTTAGCAAGATCCTGTCCCCACCAATTAAAAAAAAAAAAAAAAGTATGTCTCAAAATAAAATAGAAATAGACTAGGAATGGGGATATAGCTCAGTGGTAGAGCACCCCTGTATTCTATCCCCAGTACTGCAAAAACAAAGCAAAGTGAAACAAAAGGACACCTAGCATCTGGCCTCTTCCTGCCTCCTTCTGGCAATCTTCCAAATAATTAATAGAATGTTTTTGATATTTTTGAATACTAGTACCTAAGAACATCACTAGTAATGAATGTTTAAAGGTATTGACCATATTCACTTTACTCCCTGTTTCCAAAATGGATGGGAAGCAGAACTTTCTCTGTAATTTTTTTTTTTTTTTCAGTCTGGCAGAGTAAAAATGACACGCAAATTCCAGCATTATTCAAGCTTCTGGTTATATTTTTATATGATAATAGTCTATGTGAAAAGCAACCTCCATCTGTTCTGCACACCAGTTTCATCATCTAGAGAAAGTCAGTTATGTGCTTCCTGAAGACTTCAACCTGAAGATTTCAATTTGATAAATGAGGCCCAAACCAAGAAAGTGCATCCTTAACAAATCAGATATCCACACTTAGAGTCCTTTTGCTGAACCAAAGAGTTTTTGTTTCCTGGAGTAGTATTTTTAAAGATTATGTATTGTACATAGAAGAACCATTTTTAATAGGATTGACATAACCTGCTTAAAGAATTTCTAAAATTTTTAAAAATATTTTTATTTGCATTTGGTTTGTATGTACTATATGTTTTTCCATGTATATATTTTAAAATTACCAACATATACAGGTAGGAAATTTATGTATTGGATGGGTATTAAAACTGTACAGTTATAATAGCAATGATATTCTCAAAAAGAGATCATATAGTTGTGACTTTAAAAACCCTACATATAGAGAGATAAAAACCTGTAAGACTACTACAGGTTTATTTTGCCTATGATTGGCCATATCATATGTAATTCCCACATGCAATTTTATTATGTTTCCTTTAGAATACTTTATAAAGATGAGAATGTGAGAGATTGAACCATCCTATAATTCCAACTCCACTATTTCCTAGCTGGGTGACTTTGGGAAAATGATTTACTTTTCTGAGTACTATCTTTCTCACTTGTAGAAAAAGGCAAAATAATATTTACTCTAGAAGCTTGCCCTGGGGATTTTAAAAAGGTATGTAGAGTCCTTTGCCGGTTATCTGTGAAATAATCAATGTTGCATTGGTGAGAGCTGTGGTTACTATCTCTGTGAAAATTAAAGGGGCCTTAATAACCAGTTAACCCTGAACCTTGTGCATCATTGGTGTCTGTATGCAAAATTGTACTAATTAAATCCAGTATCTGTCTTTTCTTTTTCTTTGAAATCATGAAGTAAAGATGATTATCAAACCCTAGTGTATAAAATGAAGGCTTAATCCTCACCAAAGTGAAATGCTTTGTTAAGATGACCTAAATTTTAATTTTTATGAATTAAAGACACTTAAACACGAACAGGGAAATGCAGAAAATTATCCCCATATACAAACTTATTATATTCCTAACCACTAAATCATCCCTCACCTCTCTTTTCTAGGGTGTAAGTTAGCTTTTCATTCTGAAACTTCTTTGATGGGAACAACTTTTCATAAGTGTAGTTTCTTAATCTCTAGATATTAAAATGTGTGGAAGGAAAAGAATGTGTTAATGAAAAATAAGATTTATAGTCAAAAAAGATCTGGATTTGAATTCCAGCTCTGCCCATATTTGTATGATTTGAACAATAAACCACATGTTTATTCATCTGCAATTTGGAAATATACCTTTAAAGTTTTGGAACATTGAACCAGAAGATTCTTACTAGTAGGTCACTGATAGTGATCAATCAGAAGTATGTCTACACATGTATTTCTTTTGGCACAAGAATAAATACTTGCTTTCTTTTGGAAGACATGGTAATAAAAGCACTTATATACATTATCTGATTTACATAAGATCCTTAAATAATTACAAACACACTGTCAGTTGAGTGCTCCAAAGCTAAATTTTGGCCTCATTTCATTTCATTCATAGTTTAGCTATGATATTTTTGCCTGGCTTAGTCCCAGATACTATCACTGCACTTCAAGCTACCCCACACTTTAGTTTCTTATTTTCCTATATTCTTTGGGTCAGGAATTTGGACAGCAAACGTCAAAGATGGTTTTTCCACACTGTACCACAAGACCTGGGGCATCAGGTGGAAAGACTTAAAGACGGGGAAGGAGCGTGACTCAATGACTGGGAGCTCGAACAATCCAAAGGCGTGTTCAGGTACATATTTGGTACCTGACTGGAACTGTGACCTAGTTGCCTACACATCTCCATGGTTTTGACTGCACATCATGGCCTCCTTTAGAATAGTCAGACTCCTTTCCTGGCAGCATAGGGCTCCGGGAGCAAGTATTCTAACCAACAAAGGAGAAGTAGTATCCCATAGGAATTACCCTTTGTGCCATATAAAGGTCATATAACATCACTTCTGCCATACTTTATTGGGGAAAATATAAGCCAACCCAGATTAGAGAGGAGAGAACACAGACTGAATTTCTTAGTGAAGAGTATGTCAAAGAACTTGCAATCAAGTGGTAAAACTGTGGCAGTCTACTTTCTCACATTCTTATGATCTGCAAAACAAATTCATTCCATCCCAAGAATCTCCCTAAAAGCATCAGCAGGCTCAAACCAGAGAGGTGCAGGATCTTTTCTCCTAAATCCAATTCAGATGTGAATGATGCTCCTTGGGTGTCATTCCTTGGTTATATTCTTTTAGGTCTGAAGGCCTATGAAATAAGTAAGCAACTCACCTGCCCTGCCACTCCCAAGACTGGTGAAAGGAGTAAAGGATAAATACAACAGACACTTGCATTCGGAGCCGGGGAAAGGGAGGCACAAAGCAGCCACTAGTCTGCTGTAATTTTGAAATCTGCCTAACACATGTTACCATTTCTCTGCTTAAGGTTCATCCCAGCTCACTGTGGATTGTTCTTCAGAGCTCTTGGCTCCATCACCTAGTCTTGATTCCAGATTCTGAACCATTCTTTCTTTTCCATAAGATATAAACCAGTGTTTGCAACCGAGTAGACGTCTTTGTCACTCCTGCCTGTAAAAATTGAATGATAGAAATGCTTCTTTCTAGTTTGCCTGTCCCTGGGTCCTTATTCCACATTAATTCATTTTTTTTTAAATGTTGTGAGTTTCCCATGAATTAATTCATAATCCACTCCATTAGTCGTAAGTCACAGTCACAAATCTTTTCCATTAAAAATGCTGTGAGAAAATTCTCCTAAGATTCTTAGAAGTTCTACCTTTTTTTTCTTTTTTTTAAGAGAGCGTTTGCACAGCACTTACTTAAGCTTCAAAAGGTCTGTTTGGGAGGATGTGGTAGACAAGATGACTTCTAATGATCCCTGCCTATGGTATCCATGCCCTTTATAATTCCCCTTCCTTGAATGCTAGCTGAACCTAATAACTTCTGAAAGGTAGAATATAATAAAAATGGTGGGGTGTCACTTTCCAGATAGGTTATGAAGTCACTCTGTTTCTGTCCTTCACTAAATTGTGAAGGAAAAAAGAACATAAAGTTTGGGGAAATAAGAACCAAGTAGACACAAGAGAATTTGTGAATTCTTAAGGCAAAAACTGGTCTGTAGTGACAAATCAGAACCTATCAGTTCAAACTGGAATGCACATTTGTCTTTCAGGTTTGCCAACTTTACTCATATAGGTGATCTGCAGGATAAGCTGGTACCTTCACACATGCCTTAGTTAGAATTTGAAGATGCTGAAGGAGCAACTTGGCTGGAGCCGGAAGAGCCATAGGTCTGGTTGTTGTTCTCCACCAACAAGAGGAACCCACAGATCAGCAACAATGTGTATGATCTATAGCAGTGTTTGGTCTTATACCAACCTCCAGAGCACAAATACAGCTGCTTTTGCAGGGCACAGTGGTGCATACCTGTAATCCCAGGTACTCTACCCTAGAGGTTGAGGCAGGAAGATCACAAGTTGGGAGGCCAGACTCAGCAATTTAGCAAGACCCTGCCTCAAAATAAAAAATAATATTAACAACAAAGGAAACATATCTGGCTTAACTAAATTGACACTGTACAATTTGCTCTGTTTCAAAACTAGTAAAACATAATAATTCTTATGTAGTTATTTAGTTTGTATTTTTAATTAATAAGATTCGTCTTTTCTCTTTCTACCCAATATTTATCAAAATGTATTTAGGACACAAGCCACATAACTCAGTAGAAAGTAGTAATAATAATTTGTCTCAGGTACAATAATTTGTCTTTAGCACTTACAGGTAAAGTGCTAAATTGAATTAGAGTAGGAGCATTTTCGACCGTAGAAGATTATAAAACCAATATTTTGAAAAATGTAATTGTTTAATTGTTAAATTAAAAATGAATAATGAATGAAAAGTAACATGAAATTTGCTTTGGTAAGTATAAACATCCTCAGTGAGGGAAAAATTAGATATGCATTAAGGTAAGGGAAAGGAAAAGAAAATATGATGAGATAAAGAAAGAACACTGGCAATTCACCAACCCTGCAACCCAAGCACAGCAAATGGGGCTTCCTTTCTAGATAGGTGGGAGAAAGCTAGGTGTCACCCTGGAACAGGAGTTGATAAGGAACCAACTCTCTAATCCTGCTATTTAAAATTCAAGGAGATCCTCAGATTGTAAATGGACCATAAAATGCAAGATCTGGAACATTGCCCTCGTCTATATTCTGCTTCAACATCCCTTTTAATGTCTTGTGTTCAGTTTTGCATTTAGGAAGGATAGTCAAAATATTAAAGTGTGCCAAGAAATACACAAAAATTA
The DNA here is from genome assembly GCF_902686455.1 of Sciurus vulgaris. NCBI lineage: Eukaryota > Metazoa > Chordata > Mammalia > Rodentia > Sciuridae > Sciurus > Sciurus vulgaris. The sequence goes on from NC_136469.1 coordinate 79,223,876, forward strand.
GATCCATGGGTCAAAGATAAATAAAGTAAAAAAATATTTTAAATATCTTTTTTCTTTTGGGGGGCCCTTGGGATCAAAAAGAATAAGGGGAACCTCTTATTAAAATGGGTAATGAATGTGAAGAAAAATATGAAATGCATGTCTTAATTGATTCACTCAATAGTTATTAATTGAGCGTTTATATTCCAGCCCTTGTTTCAGGGTCTTATAATTTAGCAGAAACAAAAAAACAGTCCTAATATATACTCATATTTTTAGACAACTGTGTTAACAGTGATGATCTCCATGTACTATGATCATGAATACTTTTTTCTATCTCTATTTTCTAAGTTTTATGCATTGAATTTATATTTTGCAAAGAAGAACGAAACCTGCTTTAAAAAATACATTTGAATCAGAGGAGTAGCTTCACTATCAGAAAGATCATTGGGAAAAATAAAAGGACTGTTGAACAGTTATAAATTTCACTGCATCAAATTAGTTCATAGGCTTCTGACTGCTGTGATCTCTCTCCAGCCTCTATAGCAGTAAGCACATTTACTTGAATCTTTGAGTTAAATTTTTATAGAATTTCTGATGACTCTCTTTACATGTAAGAATGCAAATTAAGTCTTCCACTTGATAGCAGCAGATGATTTGCTTCCTTAGGTACTTTTTTTTTTTTTTAATTAGTTTCGCTTCTGCCAGACTTCCTATGCCTAGTTCCTCCACTTTCTCCCTCATTCCTAGGCAGATTATCTTCTTAAAGCAAATTCTCTCTGCTAAATACATGTGAATAGATTAGTTAATTATTTAACTGATTGAGTCTCTCAACTAATATTTGTGCAACTAGTCTGTACCAGCACAGTTTCAGATACTGGTGCTTAGCAGTGACTAAAATGTGCATCTACAATAAAGCATATATTCTAATTGTTAGAGATTTACAGTAAATCCTTAAACAAATGAAGGTTAACTCAACATAAAATATGTGCATAGAAAAGAATTGAATATTGTGTTATTGCACATTCCTGTGTTAATGCAGGAGTGTTCAGAGGTGAAATGCTTGTGAGAGTCGTAACCTGATCAGTTCATCCTAGGTTGAATGGATTGATTGGGTGGTAACTAAGCAGGTAGGGCATGACTGGAAGGTCACTGGGGAGTGTGCCCTGGAAGGGTGCATCTTCCCTGTGGCCCCTTCTCTCTCTCTCCCCACCCAACCCTCTTTCTCACCACCATGAGGTAAGCAGTGTTCCTCCACTGTGCCCTTCTGCCCCGATGTTCTTCTTTACCTTGAGCCCAGAGTGATGGACTTCACTGATCATAAACTAAACACCTGAAACTGAGCCAAAATAACTTTTCTAACTCTTAAGTTGATCATCATTTGCTTTCTGGTTGGAACAGGGCCTAACTTTTTTTTAAATTTTAATTTATTTTAATTATAAACAAATGGGATACATGTTCTTTCTGTTTGTACATGTAGTAAAGGCATACCATTTGTGTAATCATACATTTACATAGGGTAATGATGTTTGAATCATTCTGTTATTTTTTACATCCCCCCACCCCTCCCACCCCTCTTTTCCCTCTATACAGTCCTTCTGTCCTCCATTCTTGCCTGCCCCCGTTAAGTGTCATCATCCACTTATCAGCGAGATCATTTGTCCTTTGGTTTTTTGAGATTGGCTTATCTCACTTAGCATGATATTCTCCAATTTCATCCATTTGCCTGCAAATGCCATAATTTTATTATTTATAGCTGAGTAATATACCATTGTATATATATACCGAAGTTTCTTTATCCATTCATCAATTGAAGGACATCTAGGTTGGTTCCACAATCTGGCTATTGTGAATTGAGCAGCTATGAACATTGATGTGGCTGTATCTCTGTAGTATGCTGATTTTAAGTCCTTTGGGTATAGGCCGAGGAGTGGGATAGATGGGTTAAATGGTGGTTCCATTCCAAGCTTTCTGAGGAATCTCCACACTGCTTTCAAGAGTAGCTGCACTAATTTGCAACCCCACCAGCAATGTGTGAGTGTATCTTTTCCCCCACATCCTCACCAATACCTATTGTTGCTAGAATTCTTGATAATCGCCATTCTAATTGGGGTGAGATGAAATCTTAGGGTAGTTTTGATTTGCATTTCTCTTATTACTAGAGATGTTGAACATTTTTTCATGTTTGTTAATTGCTTGTAGATCTTTTGTGAAGCATCTGTTCATATCCTTAGCCCATTTGTTGATTGGGTTACTCGTATTCTTGGTGTAGAGTTCCTTGAGTTCTTTATATATTCTGGAAATTAGTGCTCTATCTGAAGTATGAGTGGCAAAGATATTCTCCCACTCTGTAGGCTCTCTCTTCGAATTGCTGATAGTTTCCTTTGCTGAGAGAAAGCTATTTAGTTTGAATCTATCCCAGTTATTGATTCTTGCTTTTATTTCTTCTTTTATGGAAGTCCTGTTAAGGAAGTCTGATCCTAAGCCAACAAGTTGAAGATTTGGACCTACTTTTTCTTCTATAAGATGCAGGGTCTCTGGTCTGATTTCAAGGTCCTTGATTCATTGTGAGTTGACTTTTGTGCAGGATGAGAGATAGGGTTCTAGTTTCATTCTGTTGCATATGGATTTCCAGTTTTCCTAGCATCATTTGTTGAAGAGGCTATCTTTTCTCCATTGCATTTTTTGGCACCTTTGTCTAGTAGGAGAAAATTGTATTTATTTAGGTTTGTGTCTGTGTCTTCTATTCTGTACCATTGATCTTCCTGTCTATTTTGGTGCCAATACCATGCCGTTTTTGTTACTATTGCTTTGTAGTATAGTTGAAGTTCTGGTATTGCGATACCCCCTGTTTCATTCTTCCTGCTAAGGATTGCTTTAGCTATTCTGGGTTTCTTATTCTTCCAGATGAATTTCATGATTGCTTGCTCTATTTCCATAAGGTACGTCATTGGGATTTTAATTGGAATTGCATTGAATCTGTATAGCACTTTAGGTAATGTGGCCATTTTGACAATATTAATTCTGCCTATCCAAGAACATGGGAGATCTTTCCATCTTCTAAGGTCTTCCTCAATTTCTTTCTTCAATGTTTTGAAGTTTTCATTGTAGAGATCTTTTACCTCTTTGGTTAGATTGATTCCCAAGTATTTTATTTTTTTTTTGAGGCTATTGCAAATGGAGTTGTTTTCCTCATTTCCCTTTCAGCTGTTTCATTGCTTGTGTATAAGAATGCTTTAGATTTATGCATGTTGATTTTTATAGCCTGCTATTTTGCTGAATTCATTGATGAGGTCTAGAAGTTTTCTGGAGGAGATTTTTGGATCCTCTATATATAGAATCATGTCATCAGCAATTAACAACAACTTAAGTTCCTTTTTTCCTATTTGTATCCCTTTAAATTCTTTAGTCTGCCTAATTGCTCTGGCTAGAATTTCGAGGACAATGTTGAATAGATGTGGTGAAAGAGGACATCCCTGTCTTGTTCCCACTTTTAAAGGGAATGGTTTCAGTTTTTCTCCATTAAGAATGATGTTGGCCGTGGGCTTAGTATAAATAGCCTTTACAATGTTCAGGTATGTTCCTACTATCCCTATTTTTTCTAGTGTTTTGAGCTTAAAGGGGTGTTGTATTTTGTCAAATGCTTTTTCTGCATCAATTGAAATAACCATATGATTCTTATCCTTAAGTCTATTGACATGATGGATTATGTTTATTGATTTATGGATGTTAAACCATCCTTGCATTCCAGGGATGAACCCCACTTGATCGTGGTGCACAATTTTCTTAATATGTTTTTGGATACGGTTTGCCAATATTTTGTTAAGGATCTGTGCACCTATATTCATCAAGGATATTGGTCTAAAATTTTCTTTCCTTGATGTGTCTTTGCCTGGTTTGGTATGAGGGTGATATTAGCTTCATAGAATGAGTTTGGTAGGGTACCCTCCTTTTCTATTTCCTGGAATACTTTGAGAAGTATTGGAATGAGTTCTTCTTTGAAGGTCTTGTAGAACTCGGCTGAGAATCTGTCTGGTCCTGGGCTTTTCTTGGATGGTAGATTTTTAATGGCTTCTTCTACTTCATTGCTTGATATTGAAATTATCTGTTTAAACTGCATATGTCCTCCTGGTTCAGTTTGGGAGGAGCATATGTCTCTAGAAATTTGTCAATGTCTTCAGTAGTTTCTATTTTGTTGGAATACAGATTTTCAAAGTAGCTTCTCATTATGTTCTGTATCTCAGTGGTGTCTGTTGTGATATTACCTTTTTCATCACGAATTTTAGTAATTTGAGTTTTCTCTCTCCTTCTCTTTGTTAGTGTGGCTAAGGATTTGTCTGTTTTGTTTACTTTCTCAAAGAACCAACTTTTTGTTTTGTCAATTTTTTTAATTGTTTCTTTTGTTTCAATTTCATTGATTTCAGCTCTGATTTTAATTATTTCCTGTCTTCTACTACTTTTGCTGTTATTCTGTTCTTCTTTTGCTAGGGCTTTGAGCTATAATGTTAGGTCATTTCATTTAGTTGTTGACTTTTCATTCTTTTCTGGAATGCACTCCATGCAATGAATTTTCCTCTTAGTACCACTTTCATAGTGTCCCAGAGATTTTGATATGTTGTATCATTGTTCTCATTGACCTCTAAGAATTTTTTTTATCTCTTCCCTGATGTTTTCTGCTATCCATGTTTCATTCAATAGCATATTATTTAGCCTCCAGGTGTTGGAGTAATTTCAGTTTTTTATTTTGTCATTGATTTCTACTCCCAATCCATTATGATCTGATAGAACACAAGGCAGTGTCTCTATTTTTTTTTGCATTTCCTAAGGGCTGTTTTCTGGCATAACATGTGGTCTATTTTTTAGAAGATTCCATGTGCTTCTGAGAAGAAAGTGAATCTGCTCGTTGATGGATGGAATATTCTATATATGTCTTTTAAGTCTAGGTTATTGATTGTGTTATTGAGTTCTAGTTTCTTTGTTCAGTTTTTGTTTGGGAGATCTATCTAGTGGTGACAGTGGTGCATTAAAGTCACCCAGAATTATTGTATTGTGGTCTATGTGATTCCTGAAATTGAGAAGGATTTGTTTGATGTACAGGTATGTACCATTGTTTGGGGCATAAATATTTACTATTGTTATGTCTTCCTGATTTATGGTTCCTTTAAGCAGTATGAAATGTACTTCTTTATCCCTTCTGACTAACTTTGGCTTGAAGTGCACTTTACCTGATATAAGGATGGAATCCCCTGCTTTTTTACTGAGTCCATGTGCATGGTAGGTTTTTTCCCATCCTTTCACCTTTAGTCTGTGGATGTCTTTTTCTATCAGATGAGTCTCTTGCAGGCAGCATATTGTTAGGTCTTTCTTTTTAATCCATTCTGCCAGTCTACATCTTTTGATTGATGAGTTTAGGCCATTAACATTCAGGGTTATTATTGAGATATGATTTGTATTCCCAGCCATTTGGCTTAATTTTTGTTTTTAAGTTGGCTTGGTTTCTCCTTTGAGTGGTTTTTCTCTAAGGTAGTTCCTCCCTTTGCTGACCTCCATTGTTGTTTTTCATTTCCTCCTCATGGAATATTTTGTTGAGAACATTCTGTAGTGCAGGCTTTCTATTTGTAAATTCTTTTAACTTTTGTTTATCATAGAAGGATTTTATTTCATCTTCAAATCTGAAGGTTAGTTTTGCTGGGTATAGGATTCTTGGTTGGCAACCATGTTCTTTCAGAGCTTGAAATATGTTGGTTCAGGCCCTTTTAGCTTTCAGAGTCTGGGTTGAGAAGTCATCTGCTATCTGTATTGGTCTCCCCCTATATGTAATGTGATGCTTTTCTCTCGCCAGCCTTCAAAATTCTATCTTTATTTTGAATGTTAGGCATTTTCATTATAATGTGTCTTGGTGTGGACCTGTTGTGATTTTGTGCATTTGGTATTCTGTAAGCCTCTTGTATTTGATTTTCCATTTCATTCTTCGGGTTTGGGTACCTTTCTGATATTATTTCATTGAATAGGTTGTTCATTCCTTTGGTTTGTAACTCTGTGCCTTCCTCAATCCCAATAATTCTTAAATTTGGTCTTTTCATGATGTCCCATAGTTCTTGGAGATTCTGTTCATGATTTCTTACCATCTTCTCTGTTTCGGCAACTTTATTTTCAAGATTAAATATTTTGTCTTCATTGTCTGACGTTCTGTCTTCCAAGTGGTCTAGTCTGTTGGTGATGCTTTCCACTTTCCATTGAGTTTTTTATTTGGTCTATTATTTCCTTCATTTCAAGGATTTCCGTTTGGTTTTTTTTTTTTTTTTTTTTTGAGAATCTCTATCTCTCTGTTGAAATGATCTTTTGCTTCCTGCAGGTGCTCTTTTAGCTTATTGGTATTATCATTCATTGCCTGCATTTGCTCTCTTATCTCATCCTTTGCTTCGCGAATCATCTTAATCATGTATAATCTGAAGTCCTTTTCTGACATTTCTTCTAACATACTGTCATTGGGTTCTATTAATATGGAATCTAGATTTGTTTGGATCATTTTCTTCCCTTGTTTTTTCATGTTGTTCATGTGTCTTCCCCTCTAGCAGTGCAGATCTGGGGTATTGCAGATTTTCCCCTATAGGCTTATAGTGGCCCTATAGGTTTCCCAAACCCTTTCTTTAAGGGGAGATCAATATTAGCAGTTCCCAATTCAGACACTATGCAATCCTAGACCAAATAGCCCCTATGAGGACAATAACGAAATTATCATAATAAACAGAATGAGTTCAAATATTATCTTCAGTAAAACAAACAGATTTGCAATAAGGTCTGCAGTTTCAAATGGAAGACAAAGAGGATGCAGAGGGATGTAGAATGTAGCTGTTAAGGGAATAAGAAAAGAATATACAGAAGTTCTAGATAATAGAAAGGGTGAGAGTGTAATCAAAAGAAATTGGATGTTAGCATGCAAAAAAGGGAGAAAGAGACTGAAGGAACAGATAAACAAAAGGAAAGAGAGCAAGAAAAGTAAAGAAATAAAATCTTAAAATTTTTCAATAAGAAGAAAAAAGAAAATCTACAGTGTAATAGTCATAGTAATGAAACCTCCCAGTTTTCAGTAGCCTGATGCATGAGAGGTACCTGACAATGAGCTTCAAGCCTCCAGCAGGCGTTTCAGGATGGGATTTGCCCCACCGGAAGATTGGAGCTCTGGCTTCCAGGATTATCCAAGATGGCCACTCTGGCTTCGAAATGTGTTGGCAAATGCGGAGCTGCAGCTCAGGGGTGGACGTGGTCAGCTGGAGGTCCTAGAGGCGCGGTGCTGTTGGTCAGGCAGGGGTCCTGGAGTTTGGGTGTGTTTGGTGAGGTTGCGGGATTCTGGAGGCCGGGTGTAATCAGTTGGTCTGGGTTCCCGGTGATAGGGCACAGTCAGTGGGTCTGGGGGTCCTGGCAGCAGGGAGCAGTCAGTCAATGTGAGGGCCCCAGAGGCAGGGAGTGATCAGTCGGGCTGAGGGATCCTGGAGATGGGGCTCAGTCAGTCCGGCCAGGGCTCCTATGGGGCCTGGCTGTTGTCTCAAAATGGTAGCAGCCATGTGTAATCGAACCTGCAAGTACTGTCACAGTGAACTTCAAGGCAACAGCAGGCAGCTGGTGCTCCACTGGCAGTCAGCGATCAGTTTGCTGACTGTTGTCAGATGATTGGGAGGTGAACCTTGTTCGTTGGGTGATGGATAGGTGAAAGGTAGGCGATGGACAGTCGAGAGGCAGGCAAATGGCAGATGATAGGCGCCTGACTGTGAGCCCTAATGTTTTTCTTGACGGCTCAGTTTCCTCTTGGATTTTGCTTGCACTAGAGACATTTAGGGTTTGACTATGGTCCCTTTCAGCTCTAGATTTGCTTTGCAGAATCCACTTAAAAGCTATCTGCTCCGTACTAAGGTAATCTCCTGTGATCATCTCCTACTAGAACCTCTGAGATTTACAGGTTCTGTTTTCATTATATAACAGCTAAGGGGATTTAGGATAATTACAACTCAAGTTCCTACTGCCCAGTGGTGCAGTGACCCTCAGGTTACTATGCTGCTATCTGCTTCAGGGAAGCCTGTGAGGAGCCACAAAATAGGAAAGAGGCTATTTCTTTCCCTCACGGTTTCTTTCCACAGTTCCTTGAAAGGGAAGTTTCTCCTCTTTCTGTTCTGTCTGGACTTCCCTTAAAACCTAAAACTCTATGGTCTTTTCCAGAAAGCATCATCATCTAAAAGCTAAATGAGGAGATACAGGAATTTAGATAATACTTTCTCAGGACAAATCTTGGCCTTTGAATTTCAAAAACTTAATATTACCAAAGGCTTTCTCAGGGCAAGCACACTGCAATTGATCCTAGCTGGCAGGTAGATGATCTGAAAAAGAACCAAGATTTATTCCCAGAGAGAAAAAACCAAGATCATATTAATGACTTAAAGGCAATTATTTCTCTTTTGCACAAATAAATAAATGAGAGACTTTCATCACAGTGATAAATGCTATAATGCAATTAAACAGGATTTTTAAGACAGAGTGTGACCAAGGAGCAGTGAACACTTTGAATAAATGGTAAGGAAATGCCTTCCCGAGTAGGTGACATTTGAGCTGAGAGCTGAATAGTAAGAAGGAAACAGGCTTGAGAAGGTCTAGGAAAAAATATTCCATGCAGAAAAATCAAATGCAAAAGCAGCAGGGTATTAATGAATTTGACATGTTGCAGGAAGAGAAAACAGTCTTTTAAGTTTCCTGAATAGTGAGAGTTCAGAAAGGTAGACAGGTCCTGATTGTGTGAATCTTGAAGACCACAGTAAAGAGTTTGGTTTTTGTCCTAAGTGAAATATGAAGACATTTGATTTTTTTTTTTTTTCCTTTTGGACCAGAGGAACTTGATCTGATTCACATTTTTGAATGATTACTCTGGTGGCTCCACTTTGATGCACAGATCAGGGAATAAAGGAAACAGGCAGACCAGTTAGCAAGCAGCTCAGTTACTTAATTCAGGGAAAAACTAATGGGGGCAGGCTCAGCCTGGAGCAATGAGTGGGTCTTGGACAAAGCATAGTGGGTATACTAGGGCTGAGCTTAGAGAGAGAGGAGATAGGATTGGAAATGAGAGAGAGGATACAAGCAAGGATGATTCTTAGGGATCTCAAATGTTTAGGTGAGTAATTTTATGTATATGTATATACACACACACATAAACATGCACAAATATATGTATATGTGATGTATATGTGTGTCTGTGTGCATTTATAAAATACCCTTTCCTCTTCTAATAACAGTTTGCAGACTGTGGTTTCATCTGTTTTCAGTTAGGATTGCCAGATATCTATGATTTCAACTGCATAAACTGGCTAAAAAAAAGGAAGAGAATTCTGCTTTTAAGCACTTACTTGGCAGGCAGCCTGCTAAGTGCTTTATATGTCTTCAAATTTGTACAGTTATTGTTCCTACCAGTTAATAGATGAGGAAACTTGACCCAGGAGGAAAAACCAACTAACACACTTCAAAATGTATTGAACTAATGTTTTAAAAGACAACTATGTGTGCTATGTTCGCTGTTGATGCTGAGAATGGGTAATAGCATTACCTATGGCAATTTAAGATGGGGTAAGAATTTTAAATTCTCATTGTTGTCTACTTGCTGGATCAAAACTACATTAAAAAAGGGCTTGCCTTTCATGCATTAATGAATCAGATCTATCAGCTATCAGCTATGGCTAAAAAAAATCTCTAATAAACAATGTACCAGATTGTCAGCCAAAGTATTTATGTTATGTACAAGTGACATTATAAAAGTTTCAGATGGTGGAGTGTGACCAACATGGGAATTACTCAGACTTAGCTTTTTATCTCTCTTTAGGTCAAATTCAATTTCTGCTACCTATTAAGTGTTCATTTGAACAAAACAGTTGGGGACACCAACTTGTGTGTTCTTTATTATTTTTTGCATTGAAGTCTGGCATTCATTTAATAAACATTTTAAATTACTTTTACATACAATGATCCATAAAGCAACAAATCAAATACCAAGAATTTATTGGTTGTAGTTGTTTCCTAATATATAATATATATTAATGACGACATTATTTCAGAATACTTTTTAAATTATAGAGGAATAATGGATAGCATGTAAAAAGAATCATTGCATAAGGCTAACGGAAATAAAAAAAGAGTTAAAATTTTAGGGTTTCTGCAAATGTTTTAAATGTATTTGTGTAAAAAGAGAGAGAAAAGCAAAAGAACATAGCAATGAATGTTGACCTCTGAGAGGCAGAAGTATATGTTCTTTTCAATGTCTACTCCCTTCATTATATTTTTCTAAATTAACCAAAATTCCTGCAATAAACATTTTGGTAATGAGCAGTGTTTCTATTTTTTTTATTGTGGTAAGGACATGTGGAGGGTAGAACATGAGATCTGCCCTTTCAAATCTTTTAAGTGGATAATGGTATTTGCTAGCTATAGGCTGAATGTTGCATAGCAGATATCCAGAACTTACTCACTTTACATAATTGAAACTTTGCACCCCTTGAACAGCAAATCCCCATTTCCCTGTCAGCCCAGACCCAAGCAACCATCATTCTGTTCTTTGTTTCTATAAATAAAACTGCTAGAGTTTGAATAAATGAGTAATATGAGTGGAAACAGGCAGTACTTGTCCTTTTGTGACTGGCTTATTTCATTTAGCATAATGTCTTCCAGGTTGGCACCTGTTGTCACATATGGCAATATTTTCTCCTCTTATAAGTCTGAGTAATATTCCACTGAATGTACACAATGTATTTTCTTTATCCATTCTCCCACTGAAAGACATTTGTTTCCATATCTTTATTACTGTGAATAGTAATACACAATATTCCTACAATAGTAAGAATGTAGGTATCTTTTTGAGATTCTGATTTTAATTCTTTTGTATATATATCTAGAAGAGGATGCCTGGATCCTATGGTAATTCTATTTTTAATTTTTTGAGAAATTTTTGTACAATTTTCCAGGGCAGTTGCACCATTTTACATCTATCAACAGTGTACCAGGGTTCACATTTTTCCATATCCTCACACCTGTGATTTGATTTGATTTTACTTTATTTAATTTTACTTGTAATAGCCATCCTAGCTGGTTTGAGGTGATATCTCTTTGAGGTTTTGATTTCCATTTCCTGGTGATTAGTGAGATTGAACATTTTTCACAAACCTGTTGATCATTTGTACGTCTTATTTGAAGAAATGACTATTCAAGTCTTTGGCCCATTTCTTCAATGGGTTACTAGTTTTGTTTTCTATCAAGTTATAGGATTCAAATAACTAAAATCAGAAATGAAAAATCAGATGATGCAACATGCCACAGAAATTGCGAAGATCAGCCTGCTGAGGTGGTGCACACCTGTAATCCCAGCAATTTGGGAGGCTGAGGGAGGAGGATCATGAGCTTAAAGCCAACCACAGCAAAAACAACTAAGCAACTCAGTGAAACCCTGTCTCTGAGTAAAATACAAAATAGGGCTGGGGATGTGGCTTAGTGGTCAAGTAACCCTGAGTTCAATCCCTGGTATGGGGAAAGAAAGAAAGAAAGAAAGAGAGAGAGAGAGAGAGAGAGAGAGAGAGAGAGAGAGAGAGAGAGAGAGAGAGAGAGAGAGAGAGAGAGAGAAACTTAAAAAAAATCACAAGAGACCATTGTGAATAATTATGCACCAACAACTTGGTAATCAAGAAAAATGGATAAATTACTAGAATCATACAACTTGCCAAGACTGAATTATGAAGGAATATAAAATTTGAGCAGATCAATAATGAAAAAGGGAATGAATCAGTAATCAAAACCTCCTAACAAGGAAAGCCCAGAACCAATGGCTTCACTGGTGATGCTACCAAATATTTGAAGAAGTATTAACACCATTCTTTTTCAAACTCTTCCTAAAATATTGAAGAATATGGAATACTTCCAAACTAATTTTATTAGTCCAGCATTACTCTGATGTCAAAACGAAGCATGCTACAAGAAAAGACAAATAGAGCCCAATACCTTGGTGAACATAAATGCAAAAATCCTCAAAAAAATATTAACAAACCAAATTCAGCATCACATTAAAGGACCATGCAACATGACCAGTTAGCATTTATTAGCATTTATCCCTGGAATGCAAGGATGGATCAACCCACCCAAGTCAATTAATGTGAAACACCATGTCAATAGAACAAGGGATGAAAATTACATGATCATCTCAATAGATGCATAAAAAGAATTAGGCAAAATTTGAACCCCTTCTTAGTGATAAAAAAAAAATAGAAGGAATGTACCTAAACATAATAGAAGACTCAAAGGACAATCCTGTAGCTTACATCAGACTCTATGTTGAAAAACCAAAAATCTTTTCCTCTAAGATCAGAAACAAGGCTCACTCTTACCACTTTGATTTAATATAGTATTGGAAGTCCAGTCAGAGCAATTAGGTGAGAAAAGTAAATGAATGGCACTCAGATTGAAAAGGAAGAAGTAAAATTGTAACTGTTTGCAGATGACTTTACCTTATATTTAGAAAACCCTGGAAATTTCATAAAAACAGAAAAAGATCTATTACAATGAACAAATTCAACAAAGTTGCTGTATACAAAATCAAAATATAAAAAGCATTTTTGTTTCTATACATTAAAGCAAACTATTAAAAAATAAATTAATAAAACAATCCCATTTTCAATAGTATCATAAAGAATAAAATATTTTGGAACAAACTTAACTAATAAAGTGAAAGTTTTGAACACCAAACATACAGAATATTGATGAAAAATTTGAAGAAGACAAATGGAAATATATCCCATATTCATTAATGGGAAGGTTTATTGTTAAAATGTTCATAATGTCTGAAGCAGTTTACAGAATTAGTGCAGTCTCTAACAAATTAACAATGGTATTTCTTTCATAGAAATAGAAAAATAATAATCCTAAAATTTATGTGAAGCTAAAGAACTAACTAGCCAAGTAATCTTAAGAAAGAAGAAAGACTGAAAGAAACACACTGCCTTTTTTAAAATATATTACAAAACTGCAATAAGTACAACATTATTGCTGACACAAAACAGACTTATTAACCAATAGAGCAAAGTAGAGTGCCCAGAAATAAACTCATGCCTAAAAGGGCAACTGATACGTAGTAAGGGTTCCAACAATGTATAATAGGGAAAGAGACTCTTCAACAAATTGTGTTGGAAAAACTAGATATCTACATGCAAAAAGAAAAAAAAAAGAAAGTAGTTACTTATTTCAAGCACAAAAATAAACTCAAAATGAATTAAGGGTTTCAACATAAGATCTGAAGTCATAAAACTCCTAGAAGAAAACAGGCCTTAATTTCTGGGATTTCTATTCTGTTCCATTGGTTAATATGTCTGTTTTTATGTCAGTGCCATACTGTTTACTTGTTGTAGCTTTGTAATATATCTGAAATAAGGACATGTGTTGCTTCCAGCTTTTCTTCTTTTTCAAGATTACTTTGAATGTTTGAGTGTTTGCTAGTTTCATATGAATTTTAGGACTGTTATTTTTTTTTATTTCTGTAATGCTGACTTTGGCAATAATTTCTTGGATATGATCCCAAAAGCACAGGCAACAAAAGCAAAAATTAACAAGGGAAGCAACAGCAAACCACAAAGCTTCTGCCCAGCAAGTGAACAATCAACAGAGTGAAAAAGCAACTTGCAGACTGGGAAAATATTCCAGCTGTATAACTGACAAGGGGATACTATTCAGAATAGTTAAGGGATACCAGCACTTCTCTGCAGCTACTCTAACACTCCTCTTCAGTTGCTAGTTACATCATGTCTTTCTTATACAGGAGTCTAGGATACCTCCCACTTATGAAATAGATCTAGTACACAGAATCCAGTGAAGCTCACAGAGTCCTCCTTTACTAACTTTTCTGCACCTTTTCAAACTCAAATTTAATTCTGGTCATTCCCAGCAAGGTTGGACCAGCAAAGTCCTTTACCAATTTTTACATAGGGTTTATTGATATTTTTGTTCCTGCAGCTTGCCTTCATGGTGCACAAGTATGAAAATAAATAAAAATGATTGTTTTTATTGTTTAAAGGAATGTTAGCTACTTGGGAAATTATCTACTGAATCATGTGCCATGTTCTTCCTGTAATAACTCTCTACAAATGGAAAGAGTGACCTAAGGATATGTGGTCAAAAATTCATAGAAGCCAACTCTGACAATATCAATGAGTAGGAAAGATAAGCAATGCCATTTTGTTTTAAAATAATGTGCTGCTGTCAACAGAAGAAATATATTTTCTTATAAGGTAGAGGAATGCAAAATCTTCAGAGTAATTATGCAACCTCTACAAGGATATTACTTCAAGCAAGGATGGTGGCACTCATATATGCTTGTGAAATACTGGTTCATTTTACTCTATTTACAACTTCCTCCATCATTTGCAGGAGTTGACTCAGCTTTCATTTTTAACAACCACATTGAAGTTTACCTCTACTGTTACTATTTAATCAAATTCTGGGTATTCATATTTTCAACTTCTAGTATATTAGAAGTTTTTGCACATCTAAAACCCATTTCCTCATTTTCCATCCCCTAAATCCTGTTCTTCTTCCTACTTCTGTGGGAGAGTTAAAGAGCTACCAAACTCAACCTCCCTGGTCTATAAGGCCAAATAGCCCATATAAAGATATAAATACAGGGCAAATTCATTGAAGGGGAGTAGGTTAGTGTTAGCAGTCATTCAAGAGTGCTTAAGTTTTCCCTTTCCTCAAGGCTATTGAATTTTCCCCTTTCCATGATTCCATAAATAGATGAGTATGAAGATGGAAGCTAAATTGAAAGATTCTGTGTATTATATAATATTATTAGAACTTGAATATGGATTGGATACAGGATAACAGGGTAGGAGGAAATTCAGGAATGATTCATGTTTCTGACTTGGACCACTGGGTACAACATGCATGGTTCCCTAGTACAAGGAACAGAAAGAGGAGCAGATTTGGGGGAAAGAGAAGACTTAGTCTTATGTGTGTTGTGTTGAAGTTGTTGTGAAAAACAAATGGGTGTCCATTGTGTGTGGGATTTTAAATCTGGAGTTCAAAGAAAAGACTTATTTTCTACTTAGGTCTTTAACTTTACCGCTTTTATCCTTCATCCCCTTTGAATCACCAGTCCATCAACCTCTTCTTGTTTCACTTTTTTCCCATAACTTGATTATTCACTTACACTCATTTTTTTTTTTTACATTTATCACATTTATCATTTGAACTTTCTTCTGTACCAACCCAGCAGAATCCTAGAGTTGTAACAGTATAATTGTGTACTCAAGACTTGCACTTCAGTGACCACACACACTAGAGAAAAACACACCGTATGCAAATTATTGCCAGCACCAATTCCAAACCTAGCTGGGTTTTCAACACTTTCAGTTCAGTATTCAGGACACTAGTAGTCATTCTCTGTGTGTTTCTCTATTTTTCACAATCGTTCTATCAACTCCACTACTCCTCTCAAGGACTTTGACACATCACCCTCACAAATGACTTCACTTCCTATTTTATTTTTCGTATTGCCTGTATCACTGTAGCTCCAAATTTCCAACCTCCAGATCACAGGTCTCTGAATGTACTCAGCTGAATTTTCTGATTAACACAAGCTAGGTTCAAAACAATGTGGAAAATAAAACAAACAAACAAAAACCCTTAATGTCTTCATCTGTATCTCTTACACTGACCAATATCTCTGTTCAGGTTAACACCATCTCTTGCATGAATTAAGTACTATTAAGATTTTTACTCCTTGCCTCCAGCTCAGATTTCTATCACTTGTCATTTGTAATTCTGTTAGAATATTTTTTCCAAAACACAAATTTAATGGGACAAAGCCATATTACTGCAATACATTTTTCTTAAAAGTACTTTATCCAAAGTAAAATTTTTATGTTAAATTAAATTTAGGATAAAGTATTTTTAATTTATCAGAGAAGTATCTAGAGTTCTCAGAAGTACCAGGAAAAAAAAAAAAAAAAAGCACACAATGAAATAAAACTAGGGCCAATAATAGAATAGCCCCCAAACAACTCGTCAATAGGAAATTAGGTAATTTTTCTTAAATGATTGTGTTTTAACAGGAAAAATAGCACAAAAATTATATGCCCAATTATGCACATTTTAGACTCTACAATGTACAATTTCATGATAGAAATAAACAAGAATATGAGAAAATAATTTCAAAAATCCATGGAATTTAGTCAAATAGGATTCAGAGGAAAACAGTTATTCTTTTTTATGTGCATTTATTAAAACCCTAGAAGAACTGAAAATTAGTGAACTCCATATTTATTTAACTCAAGATGCTAGAAAAAAAAATAGAAATAAAATACATCCGAAAATTGGGAGAAAATATTTTATTGATTAAGACATAACTTAAGGAAATAAATCTCACTTCAGAAAAAAAAAACTGATTTAAAAAAATAAAAATAATCATGACAGAAAAATTACATAAGGCCAATCAAGGAGAAAGAAGACAAAACATAAATAAATGATACTAGAAATAAGAATAGGAAAACTACAGATTTAGAATAATTTAAATGAGAAAACAAGTTACTAATGCAGATTGGTAAAATCACTAAGAGCATGTAAATCACTAAAACCTCAACTCATGTAGAGGGGAGAATATCTAAATTAACCCAAGTGGAGTGGTAACTGCCCATCTCTGAGACAGTTAACCCACATAATATAATAGGGTTCAGATAATCCCTATGAAACTCTTCCTATTCAAAGAGAGAAAACATTTTTCCAAATTCATTCTCTATAGCTAGTGTAAACTTGATACCCAAGTATAATATGACCAAAAACTGAACCAATTTTATTTATAAATAAGATAATAACAAATAAAATCCAAAACTACATGTTTTTGCCATATATATGTTTGCCATGACCAGGTAAAATTAACCTTGAACTATTTAAACATATACTAATATAATTTTTAAGATAAGTAGATTAATGGAAAATGTAAAATTATATTGACAGGTCATTTTAAAACAATAAAATTTAAGATCCATCCTGGAAATTTTTATTTGAAAACTGGATAGTTTTCAAATGAATTTGATAATTTGTTTCTAAAATTGATCTAGAATAGCATATGCCTAAGAATAGTAAAAAACTTTAAAAACAAAAAATGATATTACTATGTCATATTTGTGAAAAAATGTACAACTTTCAAATCATTCTTATCTGAACTATCAAATTTGATTTGAGATGTAGAAAGGAACTGTATTGTTACCTCATGTTTAAGCCACCATTAAGTTTTCCCTGCATTGTTGAAATTGTCACCTAGCCGGTTTCTACTTCTGTTTTCTTTCCATCTATTCTCATTACAACAGACCAAGCAATCCAGAAAATGTCACTTCCTTCCACAAAATCCTGAGAAAAAGCCAAAAGCATTCATTAACTATAATGCAATGGGCTTCTGTCCAGAGCTCTGTTCTCTCTCAGGCTTCAAGTCCTATTCCTCTCCCTCTTCCTCCTCTCCAACTACATTGCCCTCCTTGCTCTTAAACAGATCTCACCTCAGGATCTGTGCCAGGAACTTGGGTATTTACCTCCAGATATTGACCTTCTTTGGATTTTGACTTAAATCTCCCCATTACAGTGTGGTTTTTCTGGAGTACCCTATTTAAAATTGAAAGTGTCCTGGTACTCAACCACTCTTCCTCATATTATTTTATTTCATATTGCTTATCTCTAATATGATATACATTTTATATATTCTATTTATTTCTCTCTCCTGAATGAAAGCAAAAATAACCAAAATGAGAACAGACCTCGGCGGATCAGCAAGCTTTCTTTGTTAAGCAGCGGAATGGCACATTTTCAGGGGAGAAAATGGCAACTGGTTACAAGGGAGGTCTGAGTTTTATAGGGTTAAGTGAGACTTAATCATCACAGCAGAATATATAGTGAGACTTAATCATATACACTTAATCATAGCAGAATGTGTCAGTTGGGCAGTCAGGAAAATAGTTGCAGAATGGAAAATTGTGAAAGTTCAGAGTCCATTGTCCTCCTTCCTCCCTGGGGGTTGTTGTTCCCCTTTTTCCTTGGGATTGTTGTTTTCCATATTCTTCACTGTCCATAGAACATAATTTTGGTGAAGTCAATGTGTAATATCTCCAGTGTCTAGAATAATGTTTGGCATATCATAGGCACTCAGCAAATATTTCTTGGATGAATGAATGAATGCATGCATGGATTACAGGTGTGGTGAACAAATTCAAAAGAATTAATAGCCTCACCCAATTTTAATAAAACTTCATTAGACACCCCCAGCTTTTGATTCTGTAGTGCCATATGCTTTTGTAGCAGACAGTCTCACGCCTAGATGCCCATATAGTGGATTAAATTTTGGTTTTCTATAACTTCTAAATATAGACTTAAAACTTAAAAATGAACAGATGTTGTTTTCCCATGCAAGAACCACAGAATTTAGAGTATAGCTTGGATCTGTTGAGTTCACAAATAATCTCTTTTTGGGGTTTGATTGCTTTAAAAAAAAATCAAAGGTCTAACCCAAAACAAACCTTAAAATGTTTAAATTAGCATGTTAAAGTGCACATTCAATTCAGTGAAACAATATTCAAAATTCCATTTTCTGAATGTAATGGAATGCCAATAAATGGAGTATCCAAAAATACCCCATGTATAGAAAACTCAGGAATTATTAGTTTAAATTTTTATGAGACCATTAACAGTATTCAATAGGACTAATATTCACTTATAGCTGCAAGGTCCACTCTGTCTTCATACATTATTGCCTGAGAATTTTAGTATTTACCAGGGAATTAGGAGGAGAAAAAAACAAATCAATTAGATGATTTTTCCACCTGAACTGTATACATTAAAAGGAAACATACAGAGATAGGTTACAACATCATACATATTTTAAGATATAAAATATATCTCCAGGAGACTTTCCTTTTACCCTGAGACCTTATTTTGGTTTGCAGATCACACTTATAGGATTCTATTACTAATTTGTTAAATGGTTGGTCATTTTTCCAAGCTTATAAAGTCTCAATCATTCTCAAGTTAAGTTAGATGACAGTTGATTCAAGGGAGGCCTAGAACATTTGTTACGAACTTGAGCTCTTTGGTGAGGGTGATATTTAGACATGTTATACATCTGAAAAATGATATCTTCTCTTTTTCAAATGAGGATTAAGTTAACGTGACTAATGGAGAACCTCCTGGAGAAGCTTAGGAAATTCATTTTTTTACGAGTGAAGCATAATGTTCTTGTATTAGAAAAAGCATGACTACTCAGGGTTATAATTGCTATTTCTGGTTCCATCTTATTTTTAGCCACATTTCACTTGTGTTTATATCTGGTGGCTTTTCATGGGTCTTTCTCTTTGTTCTGAACTAATTATCCCTTTATTAAGTTATTTAGTAGAATTTTGAAGTTGCATTTAAACATTTATAGAATATACTTCTTTCTTCTCTCTGTCTCTTTCTTATCTTTATTAGTTTTAAAGAAACAAAGTATTTTGTATATCTATACATCAAATAGTTCTGGATTCAATGGGTTTGTTACAAATGGTGCAAATTTTAAAAACCTTCAAAGCACAGAAAAAGATAGCAATTGGTAAACTTGCTGTGTTCTCCGTGAAAATAGATGGAACATTGAATCATGTGCCAAAATGTATCCTGAATCTTCTTTACTGAAAAACATTTCAACTGAACATAAGATGAAGTGAAATTTCATTCTAGATCCATTTGGCATTTAATCCTCTAGATTAAATTAAAAAGTGAAACTATTTTGATGTTTTCTGTTTCAGTGTAGCAACATCCCTCCAGAGGCAAAGGTGATAACTCAGAATATGTTTTAGGCTGAAATATCTGACTGAGGACAGGGATGTACAGAATGTTCTTTCTTTGTAAAAACAAGAGATAATGGAGAAAGACAGGTTCAATGAACATCTAAAAGCATGTTTCAAAATTCCACTGAAGAGTCTCACAAATAAATAATTAGCTCATAACAAAGAGAAAGACAATGTTCTGGATTTCCTGATTTCCTGTCTGGAATTGTACTCACGGAAAGGACTAAGCAGTGTGCCACACACTAATGGGGCCACATTCAGTTAGTCTCAGGCTCTTGGGATCCACGCAGCAGTCAGGATTGATTTGATAAATGAGCCAGCTTGCCTCTCTTCAGGCGAAGAGCTGGACTCCCTCTAGTGGTCATGTTAGCAAACAGGGGTCTGGCTACTTGACTAAAGACAACCAAAGCAATGGACTGGGACGGATCTTGAGATGTGGTTGCTGTCAAAGAATCTGAGAGTGATTAAATAAAACATCAAAATGCAGAGCTTCAGGTACCTTCCATATCAGGTGCTCTAATTCCTCCCTTTGGCCAGGACTGTTGGGGCTGAGCCCTTGACAGGCTGAAGTGCTTTTGTTCAAAACCAGTCCCTGAGGGATGGTTGTGTGTGGTGCATTTTATTGTTATTGGAATCAAGGGAGGATAGTGAAAAGAGTTCTGGGGAGAGTGTCAGGAGAACTGTCTCTGCTATGTGACTTTGAGCAGGTCCTCAGGACTTCAGCTTGATGGGACAGTGTCCTCCTGAGTTGAGAGGATGAGACATGAAGCGCTCCTCCTGAATCACTTAATACCTGCCAGGAACTAGACTGGGTGCTTTGTGGGGCTCCAGTTTTTTCAAGTTCAAAGGAAGCAATAAAATTTTAGTGAAAACATATAAAATACATAAAGTGCTGAATTTCATAACCAGACGTCATAAGGGATTTAAAGAATTCTTATAAATGAGCAACAAATATACCAACTCCATAGTGGCAAAAAAAAAAAAAAAAACTACAGATAACCAAAATATGTAACAAGTACATTTATTAGCAATTATACAAATTAAATTAACTCTTAATTAATTAAATTAATATTAATCACTAATTATTCAATTCACTAAATCTAATTATTAAAGGTTGATCATCACTAGTACTCAATGGGCCACATAGAAAATGAGCTATTAGAAGGGAATATTTTTTGGTTACCCTTCTGGAGAAGCTTGGCAAAAGAATGTAAAAAGTCTGATTTCTTGGAATGTTTAAAATAAACTCCCAAATGAGCAACTATGGAGTATTAACTCTATAATAATCTTCATAGCATTTTGCATTATAGCAAAAGAAACAGCAAAATACAACCAACCAACACTAGATATCTTGCCATGTTAGTTGTTATACTTAGGAGATAGACACATGGAGTATGGCACTAAAAAGAAAATTTATATAGATCCACATTTATAACAAAATATTTATAATGTTACAGATGAAACGCCTCACAAAAGAACACATTCTGTGTACCATAGTTTTATTAAAATAGTAAACTGTACATGTGAATTAACATGAAATGTGCACAAAAATACAAATTGAAACATTACTGGTGGTTATTTGCTGAAATTAAAGGTAATTTTCACTTTCATTTTGTACCTTTTCCTGTTATCTATATGTCCAATGCTTATGATAAATTATTTTATTGGCAGATAAACCAACTAAGAAATTTTTATTGAGGATGGGAAAGCCTGAGCAAGTAGGGCACATTCCCATGAAAATCTCTAATGCATCCCCCATGATGTTTCCTATCTTAAAGTATAATTTCCTGCTTCAGTTTATAGTACTGCAGAGGTAAATAAAGGGACTAACAAAAGAGAGGCTTCTTTTCACAGACCATAAAAGTTCTATCTCGCTGGTGAAAAATTCCCTTTTCATATCCCTTAGGCACTATATTAAGTCTCCACGTGGAAGGAGGTAAAAAGGAAACTTACTAAGACACCAGGACCCCCTCTCTCAAAGGAGTTTGCCAACAGAGAACTTATATGGTCAGCACACACCCCTTCTGCTAGCAGTGAACCTTCTAGGGGCCTGCATAGGCTGCGGACAAGTGTGAGAGCTGGAGAAATGGTTAGCAATAGTTAGGGCCAGACAAGGAGAGCTTGGGAATGATGGAGAAATACAGGATGAAGGACTCAGTGATATCCAGGAACCTCCTGTGTTTACACGTGTAATCAAGGTCCTGATTGTGTCCCACCAGAAGTTAGCATATTAACCTCAGCCTCCCTGAGGGTAGTTTTCTTCCTATTCTTCAATAGTGTTGTTAAACTCACTCCGTCTGCTGCTCCAGTGGAGCCACACAGACTTGTGCTTGAACCCTAGTGTTACCATTAGTATTATGTGATTTTAGTTGGGCAAGTAAAGGAACTCTTGAAAATTTCGATTTTAGCTATGGAGCAAGGATAATACCATTACATTTAATTCTTGTGAAGGATGAGATGACATAAGTATAATGCCTAGCATATAGTCAGTGTTCAGGAAATGAAAATTCAGCCATAGCCTGTATATCCAAGCAGAGCAGGTAATAGACTCCATTAGTCATAGGTTGACTGACCATATAATTTACTAAACAAAATGACATCATTTTTGATGGTGAAAAGGCATTGTTTTAGTTATGGCAGATCAAAATGTAATCTGCAAGTAGTCCTCAGAAAATTTGAGATGGGTGATCATTCTCCTGATAAGGTTCTTAATGTGATATCTTCAAGTGTATGTTTACTATGGTTAGTGCATTATTAGTAGTTCTGAATATGGATGATTTATTTAGGGTACATGGGATGGGAGAATCTGATAATTCCCTGAGCACATAACCACTGTGTACATATGTTACATTGCTATTATTTGCATGGTGGAGTTCTTATGGTATTTTATTTACATCCCTGGTGCCTAACATATTGTACATGCTCTATAAATGTTTAGTGAATTCATGACTAGATGCCCTGAAACTATTAGTTTCAGCTGCTAGGAAATGGCCCCTGGGCTTTCTGTGTGGTTCCTGGCACTGAGCCCAGCTTTCTAGCCATTGGATAATTGCACTCTGATGGTCAGCCTAAGGCAGCAACAATCATCTGTGCTGCCTATTGGGTCAAGAATAGAAATTGGGGGCTGTTCACAATAGCCAAGTTATGGAACAAACCTAGGTGTCTGTCAACAGATGAATGGAGAAAGAAAATGTGGGAGTTTATCTATCTATCTATCTATCTATCTATCTATCTATCTATGAAGTTAGAAGATCAGTATTTCAGTATTGGAGAGAAAGGGCATCAGGGGAGGGAGAAGAGGAGAGAAAAGGAAAGGTCCAGGAGAATAAAATAGACCAATTTATGCTATATGTATGAATATATCACAATGAATCCCATTTTATGGATAATTATAATGAACCAGTAAAAACATATTTTAAAAAATAGAGTAAAGGTTGCTGATTGTTGCTCTCCATATGAGGTCCTGGGAATTTCTGAGGAAATATGATAACACCTGGCTTTCTTCATGTCCTATAGAGTCACTCTGCTTTGCCTGGTCAGTGATATGTTGGATCTACTAGGCTGCTGAGCCCTTTGAACACAACAAGAAGACGGGCTTGTTTATGGTTGTAGTCCCAGTCTTTACAAAGTGCCCAGCACAGAACTTGATAAATATTTGTGGAATGAATGAATGATAATAATGAGATAATTATGCAGTAAAGAAAAATAATAAATGGGAAGAGCATTTTAACTTGCTATGTAAATTTAGAAATTTTACTTTTTTTGCTCTTATTTTCTGTAGCTATGGAATGAGAATGATAATAATACCTTATAACAGTATGGCATCATGCACTTTAGATATCACCATAATGCATAAAGCACTAAGTAAGTCTGTAAATCATAGTGGCTGTGCTATTAGCTTTGGGTTTGGAAGGCCTGGAGTTTGAATTCAACTTTTATTAACTGTTAGATCTTGAAAAAGTTGGTTTGCTTCTCCAAGTCTCAGATACTGATACTCTAATGATGAAACTAAAGGTTGTGAAAAGAAATTTGTATTGTCTATTGTTCAATAAATGAAAGATATTATTAGTATCATTACTTATATCTAAGTTATCTTAAGGTTTTGGAATTTTACGATTATTTTGTTTTTATTATGTATAAAACACCAATAAAATAAGAGTACCATTGGCATTCTTATTTACAATTAGAAAACAAGGAAGATTTTTTTTGGTTTGGATCATTGGGAATTGAGAATGAGTTGATAGACACAATATGTAGAAGGAACCAATGCCAACCAAATGTTGCATGGTATTTTATGATGCACAAAGTATTTTCACAATCACAAGATTCACAAAGCTTAGAATAAACCATGGGTTGTTAGTATGTTTCCATGCATTACTGTGGATTGCATTTGTACCTTGCCATATTATTTGGGAGTTCCTGTGAACACTAAAAGCCATGTGCAACTCATTTACCTGGTTGATTTAAGAGGAGTTTGATAGCTTCCAAAAGTTTCCACTCTCTCTTTCCTCACCAGAAAAACAGAATGCAGGTGCATCCGAGTGATTGAAGGGAGTTGAGTGTAGATTTGTTGGGTGTGGGGAATGTATTTGGAGAAATGCTGAAGTGCTTTCTGTAGCTGTGTGTGTATGTGTGTGTGTGTGTGTGTGTGTGTGTGAGGGGGGGGCCACAGGCACGTCTGTGTGTCCCATACCACATGGAAGTGAGATAAGGGGGTGATTCAAGGAGAAAGAAACTGAACAAAGACAATCACACCATTCTGTACCGGAGGAGAATTTTATAGCAAGTGCTTAGAATTCTGCACTTTCTTTAGAAGTCTCTCATGTATTCATTTACTGGTTTCTCAAACAGAATTTATGAACATTTATCAACTTCAGCACTCTATATCTACAAGCAATTATGTCATTTTCTTCATGATCACATGTCATTGCTCACAATTTCAAATTCAAAAATCTTCAGTTATTAAATTCTCACTTGAAACTGTGTTAGAAGCAACAATGAATGATTCAATACTCCTTTTCATTTGTCCATTCATCTCTGCGCATGGAATACCAAGAAAAAGTATCCTAGAGAAGCCTACACGTTTTGAGAAACATTACCAAAATACATTTCATGATCTGTGAGTCCCCTTCTACATGTCAGACACATTAACATTTCCAGTCAGTTGACAAAAATGTTTGCACCTTGTAAAGCTGAAGAACTGTTTTTAAAAGGTTAAAAGGGACATGAGTCCTTCAGGGAAAGGGGAAAGAAAAATCCAGCAAGAATATTTTCTAGGCTATGGAGGCTGAAGATTTCCCTCTGAAAACTGTGGCTTTCCTGGGCAAACACCCAGCTTCAAATGGAGAAGCAGCTGGAGAGTCAAAAACTGACTTCTTTTGTCTAGTTTATATCCACAATTTTCTATTTTAGCTTGTGAAATAACTACCTTCCTGACCTAGTTATTTTAAAATGTTTATTAATTATTTTGATAGTCATTTATGTATTTCAAAGTAAGTGGAGGCTGAGAAATTTGAAGGAACATTTTATCTTTTTATAAAATATAAACTTGTGCTATAATTTTAATCATACTACTGTATAACATTATGACTTTCTTCTATAATATTTTAAGTGGCTGTAACTAATGTCTTTGCCTGTAGAAGAATTATTGAACTGAGTTACTGAAAAGAAATTGAAATAACTGCTGATGAAAAACAGGGCAAAATGATTTGATGATATTTAGTTAATTTGTTATTTGCTTTATCTTTTTGTCCATCTATCTGTCTCCCTATCCGTCCCTCTACACATATTCTAGATGTTAATAAAGAGCAGATTAGTTTCTTGCAAAAGTGGCCCCAAGTGGGTGAATTAGTAATAACTACAGGCAGATTTAGTGTCATCATAATAAGTTGTTTAGAATCAAAGAAAAGATGTGTTGGGAGCTTTCTTCATCATGTAATGCTGGAATGAGCAGCACAGCTGTGTTTGAATGGTAATGAACATCTGTATTATAAACCACAGTTGAGTAAAAACTGGTCCCAGTGCCAGAAGAAATGACCTGAGGCAGCTTATACATCAGAGAGTGATTAACATATAATCTCAAAAAGTATGAGTTATAAATCTGTAATAGTTTTTCAATTTTAGTCTGCCAGAAGGACGCTGAGACTTTTATCATCTTTCAGGGGTCATCGACTGGCCAAGGATCTCCCTTTCATGGAATTCACCTTGTTCAGATAAAGGACACAAAACAGAAAACATGTTGTGCCAAGAGTCAAAGTGAAACTGCTTCCTGCTTACCCCTTAGCAGTGTTGTGCCAAACTCTTTCTGTAGCAATGGAAATGTTTTATACCTGAGCAATCCAATAAAGGTATTTATGAGTCACATGTGCTCTTGAGTGCTTGAAATGTGTGATTAGTTGCACTGAGAAACTGAGTTTTTTATTTTATTCCTTTTAACTAATTTGCAGTTAAATAGTCACATATTGCTAGTGGCTATAGTATTAGTACAGATCTTAGATTCAAACCTAACATTTTATCCACTGAGAGAATTTTTCTGAGTTATTAGCATTATCAGATGCTAAATATTTAAATGCTAGGCCAAAACTAAAGCTCAAACTCTCTGCCATTGGAACTACTAAAGAACTAATTATTTAACATTCTTCTACTTTCAGCCACTGCTGTTCATGTCCACTCAGGAATAAATTACCATTTAGGACCTCTTGTCTCTGCTGGCAGTCATGGTAACACTCTTAGAATTCTCAGTGGTTCAGATATTTTCTTTTCTTTCTTTCTTTTCTTTTTCTTTTTTAAGAAAGACAATCTCAGTCAAAATAATTATCTGACATGAGTTATAAAAGAATAGGACTTGGCCTAAAAGAATAGGACTGGGCCTGGTGACACTCACCTGTAATCTCAATGACTTGGGAGGCTGAGGCAGGAGCATCACAAGTTTCAAGCCAGTCTCAGCAACTTAACAAGGCCCTAAGCAACTTAGTGAGTCCCTGTCTCAAAATAAAAAATAAAAAGGGTTGGAGATGTGGCTCAGTGTTTGATTACCCCTGGGTTCAATCCCTGGTACAAAAAAAAAAAAAAAAAAAGTATAGGATTTGGGTCTGTCACTTTCTCATAAATTCAATAAACAAAAAATCTTTTCAATAAATCAATCTGCAATGATGCTGTGGTTTGTATGAATGCCACTCAAAGGCCTACATGTTAAAGTCTTGGTCCCCAGAGTAGCACTATTGGGTGGTATGGTCTAGTGAAAGGTCCTTAGGTGGTATGGTCCAGTGAAAGGTACTTAGTTCATTGGGAACAGGCCCTTGAAGGGATCCCATTTTTTTCCTCTTTGCTTCTACTTTTTGGCTCATGGGATTAGGAGTTGGCTTCATCAGGCAATCCCATTATCATGTACTGCTTTGTCAGAGGCCAAAAGCAATGGGTCCATTCAATCTTGAATTGGAAATCCCAGAACTGTGAGCCAAAATAACCCTTTTCTCTTTATAAGTTAACTATTTCAGCTATTTTATTTTAGGAACAGGAAACTGATACAAATGGGTAGTACTTTCAGTCATTCCTTTTTCCACTTACTGTATTTTTTTCTCTATATTCTCATTTGTAGACTATCATCCTTTTGTGTCTGATAACCACACTAGACGCTAATGGGGTTTCTCTCAAACTCAAATTTCATTTCAGAAAGCTGCAAGAGAAAGATTAACAAAGTTTAAGATTCTTTAAGATTTTTAATTTAAAGGAAATTCACTTTTAAAATATAAATCAATATATGTTACTTATATTTGTGTGACTTCTTTGTTCTTAAGACATGAGGTCATTTCTTATGTGCCTGATTGGCCATTCAAAATTAGGATGCAATAGAGGACTCTGCCAGCTATAAGACAGAAATATTGCATCTAATGATAAATTCTAGATCTCAGTTCTGTAGTTGGAGTGAGATAGAATTTAAAAACATCCACTATGACACCCTGAAAAAGGAACTGGAAACCACTGTGACATTGGAAGCAACTAACTTCAAAGTGCTCTAATCTTAGCCTACTAAAACCGAAGTCTCTCTTTCTGATATGCTGTTATCTCTTAAAAATGTTAGGTGAACTTCAAATCAAAGGCAGAAAGCACAGCCCCACAGAGCCTAGCCAGCTCTTGATGCACTCCTGCCCACAGCCAGGCATGCCATCTACCTCTGCATTGTAAAATCATCCAACGATCACCAGCAGACCTAAGTCTTCTTATTCTCGCTATGGACAGCAGCATATGGGCTCCGGCTTCCATCCAACATTTGTCTACATGACTGTTTGAGTTTCCAAAATGTTCATATTGTGTCACTAAATTCTTCCATTTGCAATAAATAGGATGATTTAATGAAATTACGTACACTGGACTCATTTATTGAAATCCATATTTATTCATGCATCTATATGTAAATGTTTAAAGTGATGGGAATTCTCCAGAAAGCAGGGGAAACGTCCTATAAACACCAAAATATTTCTCCTAAATAAGTCCATTTTGGGGAAAGTTCTGTCACATGATTCTTGTGCATAATCACCTCTTCTCTAGACCTCTGCATTCCCATCTGGCCTGAGCCCCCATGAGATAGGGGCTGATTTTGACTATGAACTCAGAGCAGTTTGCCAGTGTGCTAAGTCTGGCAATGCAGTTGGCTGATATTCTGAGCAAGGGGTTAGATCATGACCACACTTCCATCTCTGCTGCAGTAATGCTGTGGCAGAGGGTGCCCCCCCCCACTTCTTTCCCTCCCAATCCTCCATCCCCTGTTTGTGTGTGTAGTGGAGAGAGCTGAGAGGAAGAATGTGAGGGAGAAAATACCTGCTACTCTCTGATTTAACTTTTTCTGGAACTGGAGTAGTTACTGCCTTCAGGGCATTTTTTTTAGTGTCTCAGAAAAAAAATGTGGACTAAACCCAAGTTGTCACCAATTAAAATTGACAACATTGACCAGAGGGGGAAAGTAAAGATTCACATTCTGACCTAGTTCATTATCAACAGCCTCTGATCCTCTCTTAGAGTTTTTTTTTTTTTTTTTTTTTTTTTTTTTTTTTTTAATAGACTGTAGCTCAAAACCCCAGACACTAAAGGATTTGGAGTTGAGGAAAACTAATGATGGATTTTCTTCCCACATTTTCTAATGGGCCTGGAGAAAATAGGCAGAATAAAAGGAGAAGGAAATTCTTAGGAAAAAAAAAAAAAAAAAAAAGATAAAGTAAACAGCAACTACCCAAAATGATTACTCATAGTGTTTGCTCTTTGGGGTTCATAATAAATGTTCATTTTACATTAAAAAGTGATAGGAGGTAGTTTATATCAGAATATGTTATCAACATCACTTTTACCCCATTCCTTCCTGTTCCATAAAGAGGGCTCAACTTCTAACCTATTCACTATGAGGGTAAGTAGATGCTTTCTTTTTCTTTTCTCACAGTTCTTCCTTGTGGGAGAAAGAGCAATAATGCTGTTGGTGATAAGTGAAAATTGGTCATTTCTCCACTGACACATCTCTCAAGAGGGAATGATGACATTTAAAATTGTGATACTCATGTTCTTGTTCTGTGGGGCTTTCTGGTCTTAAAGAGGTGTAGGGAAGACCAGGATTTCCCATATGGCAGGATTACAGGTAGTATGAATCCATTTTCCATCTCTAAAACAAAATAACCAAGGTTGGATAATGTTCAAAGAAAAAAGGCTTATTCAGTTCACAGTTTTGGAGGTTTCAAGTCCAAAAAACAACATAGTGCTGCTCTGGAAAGATCCCTCCTGGCTGCATCACATCATGGCAAGATGGCATTATAGTGAGAATGCATGCAAGAGAGAGATCAGGAGGGAAGAAAGGAAGTCAGAGAGAGCAAGGAGGAGCCAGTCTTGCTTTTAATAACAATCTCTTCATAAGAATTAACAAAGATCCCAGGAGAACTACCTTAATCCCCTCCTCAGGCAACGTCCTCAATAACTAATCATCTTGTGTGAGGCTTTGCCTCTCCAAGGTTCTTCCCCCTCGCAATGTAACCATACACACTGAAGACCAGGCTTCCCAAACATGGGCCTTAGCAAGGGGCAAGGAGGAGGATCTTAGTAATAACCTACTTTTAGTCTCCCCAGATAGGAACAGGAGTCTCCTGCACTCTAGCAGGAAACAGTATTGGAGCAACATTCTGTGCCGTTGGCCCCATGCTTTCTTTTTTCCTGATTAGGGACGTTAGGAAATGGCAACTGGGAGTACACAGGTTAGCTCTTCTTTGGCTTTCTCCTTTTCAGAACTTTTCTATTCAAAACATACATTTTTTCCATCTTCCAAGAACTTAGCCTAGTAGTACAGGCTTCTCTACCACCCAAAGTCATCCTAAAAATTAGCAGGGAAGTTCAGCTCAGGAGGAAAGCCCTCAGATCCAAACATCAATCAAGCATTGCCATTATTCAAGATTTCTTTTTGCCTCTTCTCTGACACCTTTGTCTGTTTTCCAAAACTTCTAAGAACTCTGAGGGAAGATGAGATAATAACTCTCATTATTTTTTTTTATTTGTTCTTTTTAGATCTATATGACAGTAGAGTGTATTTTGACATACATACGTGGAGTATTTTTATTTGTTCTTTTTAGATCTATATGACAATAGAGTGTATTTTGACATTATACATACATGGAGTATAACTTATTCTAATTAGGATCCCATTCTTGTGGTTATACAGGATGTGAAGTTACACTGGTCATGTATTCATGTATGAACATCAGAAAGTTATGTCTGATTATCCTACTGTCTTTCCTATTCCCTTCCCCTTTCCCTTCCCTTCCTTCCCCTTTGTCTAATCCAATGAGTTTCTATTCTTCTCTCCCCACCCCCTTATTGTGTATCAGCATCCATATATCAGAGAGAACTTTCGGCCTTAAACCAAAAACTGAATGTTCTTTCTGATGACTTTCTTTAAGCAGAGGCATCTGAGGAAAAATGGAAATGAATAGGTCCAATCAGGGCAAATCTACCACTGAACTCCAGTCAGACAAATCTAACATGGCTCTGACCCAGAATGGGTCAGTTATTCTCCTGGATAAGTAATAGGAACATAATGCTCACCACGACTCAGAGTCCAGTGAAGACATTTTCAGATTATAAGTGTATTTAATGAATCAGAAAACTAACTTTATGGAACATTTGCTTTGTGCTTACAGTTATGTGCTTCATGTGTGATAACTAAAGTAGCCCTCAAAAGACTGTAGGGTAGGTTCTGCATTTTGTTCTATTTTACACAGGAGGACAGGACAGGGAAAGAGAGAGAGGTTGAATATGATACAGCTTGCAGACAACAGAATTTGAACTCTAATGCAAATTGTTTGACTACAAGCCTGAGTGTCTAACTCCCATGATATACTATCTGATTAATATGTAAAACTCAGATAAAGTATTTTCACAATTAAAATGAAAGGGTGAAAGTTTTCAATAGAGGTATAAATAGTGGAAGAGTCTCACAAATCTCATGATAGAAGTGAGATAAAACCTACACTTTCCTTCTCGACTGAGGTGATCCATTCTGCTGGACTTCTCTTCAGCTATTATCACTTTCCCTTTTATCATGATTAATGTTGTTATTTTCTTCCCCTAAGACATGATTAGGTGAAAAGTGCTCTGCGTTGTGATTTAATATGGACGTTTGGATCACTTGGATCACAGAATCTGATATGTTAGAGCAAGAAGTTATTTTAAAGATCACCTAAGTGAAAATAAAGACTGACAGGAGGCAAAAGATCTTAGAAAAGTACACAAGCCCAGAACTTAGTGTTGGAATGGCTGGTATCTGGAGTTGTACCAAATACCATTGAAAAAGTAGCTATAACTCAAACTCGATTTTAAAGATCATACCATAAGTCATGCATGCTTGTGTGTGTGTGTGTGTGTGTGTGTGTGTGTACAAAAGAGCAGCAGATAAAGATTCACATTCTTAAATTTTGAGTGTTGTAGATCTAAATATATAGGCCTATTAAATTGTGTCTTTTCCTGTTATATGTGTTCATTTTTCTGGTCAATGCTCGCTTATTTTTAGTTATAAACATCTAACTTCCAGTTCTGAAACTGTGGAGAGATTAGCTTTTGATACTTTAATCATCAAGCTCATCTTCATCAATAAAAGCAGATGTTTGTACAATGTGAAAAATTCTTGTTAATACTAAATAAATTCTAGAGTGATGTGGATGTGTGCTCAAAGTTCCAGATCTCAACCCTGAGCTGCACCATGCTTTCCAATAGCTATAGAGACCAATCAAAAGACGTATTCCAGGGCAATCCACTGGCATGAGAAATGAGGCACTTATTGCAACATTTACTCCTTTGGAAGTGTTCATTCATTACAGAATTGACCACTTGATAAAATGATGCTCCTATCATATTCCTCAAAGGTACACATCACTCTGGTGGTAACCAACAAAGCCAGGATTGAAACTCAAGACTGATCTCAAAGACCATGCTGTCTCCCGAATGTTCCAAAGGGTTCCAATACCATAGTTTCGGTAGGTAGTCCTATGGCACTGGGCATACTTAACAGTTGAATCAAGGACTTTTGTGTCTATGAGTGGTTTTCGGTTTGGTTGGTTGCAAATTACAGACAATGTTTCAAACCAATTTTAATAAGAGTGGATAATTTGCTTTTATGAATAACTCATGGAATAATCCAAGGTAGTAGAATTTATAAGACAGTATAAAAATTGGAATACTATTGTGAAAAAAGGCAGCTACTCTTTTTTACTTTTCAAGGCCAAAACTTTATCTATGCCCAATTCATTCTTCTCTCCGCAACTGGCTTTGAACTGTTCCATGTGCCTCGTGAAAAAGTTATGGCTCCTGTCACCATTCCTGATTCTAAATAACCTCCGAGCTTCATCAGCACTGGCCCAGATTCTGTCAGGTGCCCATCTTTTTTATGTGCCAAGGAGCCCTTTCCTCCTGGTAGGGGAACCAATTTCTGAAGAGGACATAATAAGAAGACATCCAAACAGATGTATATACCACAGCAGGTCTGCATTTCCTCAGTTGGAGAATGGAAACACTAGATAAGATAGTAACAACAATAAAAGGAAGGATTAATATTAACAAAGCTGCCATTCTGTTTAAGGCATTTGTCTAAGTCATGCACATGTGTTATCTCATTCAATCTTGTAAGCACCATACGAGGCAGGAATTTTATTGCCTCATTTTATATGTGAAATAAGTGAAGCAATGAGAGATTAAGGAATTTGCTCAAAATCACTTTTAAAAGCATCATGTAGTTTTGAAATGTTATGATTTTTAATTAAACACCACAGTTTGATAAAGATAAAGAGATTAAAATAATATAAAAGCATATTTTATTTTTTAGTCTGTTCATCTTTTCCTTAAAGCCTGAACAATGCTCAGTGATCAGATTAGCGACATTCAGATCCTTAGTCTAAAATAGGATGTAGTAATAAACACCAATGAAATAAAATTATTGTTAATTTAGTGAGTCCAACATCCAGAAAAAAAAAAATTTTTTAAACCCAGATCTCCACGTACAAAACATGGAATTTGTGGGTAAGAAAAGAAAACATGAGACAATTCCAGTTACATTTCTCAAATTAGGAAGACATAAGATATTTCTTGTTATGGGTATATTTCAGTATTGTTCCACAGGGTTAATCATGTCATGCTGGTAGTAGGCTACTAGTCCTCATTCATGATACCATCTCAATAGGTTCAACTCTGTGCCCAAGCCAATGACCTGTTTTCAAATGCAGCACAGTTGAAAGCATTTAAGAAACAGTTGTTCTCCATAAGAGAAAGAAAAGAAGAAATATTCAATTAAGCAATTTTATTTCCATACAGTATAATGAAAAGCTCTTCAGTACTAGAGAAAAGTGATACAAATTCAGCAAAGCTTAGTACATCAGTAGTGAAGTGTCCTTCACAGTTTCACTGCAATACACCCTTTAAATGGATTTGACTAAACCAAATTTCATGTTGCATCTAGGAACTATTGTAAAATTCTTTTTTTCTTATTTTCTAATGATGAAAATTATAACCATTATAGGAAGGCAACAGTCATTAAATAAATTAAAAGCATCTTTAAAGTTTTTCCATATACATATATAATATATATATATTTAAATTGCCATTTACTGTACAAGCGTTTCTCATCTAAAACATTTACAGAAAGTAGCGTGAAAAGCTGAAGGGAAGGCTTAGCTTTTAGAAAAAAGGATTATTTATCACTTATAAACTACATTAAAATACAGCTCTCAGAAGAAGAAAAGCTATACAGAGAAATCAGAATTACCCAAGACTTCTTATTTAATCATTTAATCTTATTCATTAACTGTGCTGAAGCTGTTCTTTAACCCAACCTTGATTCAACAAGAAGCCAATATCCAAACATTACTTGTTAGCACAGAGAAAAGTGAAAGTAGCAAGACTAAATGGAAAAGTATAGTTATATTTTTAAAATTATAAGTCAGACTGATGAAAGTATTACTGACATATGATGATCTATGAAAATATTAAATGGACAATGAGTCTTACAGAAATATTAAGGTAAGAATTTTTCTTACTGAATAAATGATCCTCAGTTCATATATAGATAGGTGAGTGTAAAAATTAACCTGGAATACTGTAGTCCTGAGATCTGAGGAGTCCAATCTTCCAGTTTAAGTTCTACGACCCTAATCCTGTAAGTTGTATGTTATTTACATAGGTTACAATAAAGTATTCTTAAAATACTGTATTAACATTGGCTGTCCCTTAATTGGAATTCCAGAGAACAGTTATTAAAAAAAGAACTCCTTTTTAAAATGACTGTGCATGTGTATCCCACATTGAGGAATAGCTAGGGGAGTGAGTGATTGGGAGTGTGAGGGTTGGAGGCAAGAAGGAAAGGAGGGAAAGAGAGAGAGATGCATGATTTATGACATGGCATTTATAAATGTAGTTTCTCTTCTTATCCATGCCAATTTAAATCAGGAAATTTCTGAAAAGACTGTAGCAATCATATAGAAATTAATACTCAACAAATTACAAAGTAGGCACTTACTTAATTTTCTATTTTAATTTTTTTTTTAAAAGTTAGCTCGTTTATTTTAATCTCTACTAATGAAAGTTAATCTTTCTTTTTTATTTTATTGATTTTTATTTTTTGGTACTAGAGATTGAACTCAGGGACACTTAACCACTGAGTCACATCCCAGCCCATGTTTTTGTTTTGTTTTGTTTAAATTTTTAACAGGTTTCGCTAAACTGATCAGGGTCTTGCTAAATTGCTGAGTCTGGCTTTGAACTTCCATTCCTCTGGCTTCAGGCTCTCAAGCCACTGGGATTGCAGGTGTGTGCCACCATGCCCCGCAATCTTTCTTTATTCTTTAGAAATAGAACTTTTTCCATAAGTATCATAGCATGTCCTCAGTTCAGTAGAGGTTGAATGATGGTGATAAAGTCACCTGGAAAAATTTACTGGTGAAATCTATTTCCATTGCTAAGAGACTTTCCAAGATCTTTCATTGTGTAGTAATTTCATCATATCAATTTTTACTTAAAATAAATTGTAATTAGTTGATACTTGGAAATTTGTATTACTTAGAGTGTTTTTTGATTACCGTTGGATTTAATCTGTATTAACTACACATTGCTTCACAGTACAAAAAGCAACAGACTTTGATTTGTATATAAAAGGCTGAGAAGTGATACTAAAAAATGGCCAGCCATTTTCTTTGATGCATCTCTAAGAAAAACTGTTAATAACTTAATCAAATCTACAAGGAACAAGAAATTTTTCTTTGTCAAAAGACAGTATGTCCAAGATGTATGGTAGACACACTCTGGTTGATTGCTGTCTTTAAAATTTGACTTTCAACTTTGTAAGAACATTTTATGGGGGGTGAGGCATACTGGGGATTGAACCCAGAGGTACTTAACCACTGAGACACATCACCAGCCTGTTTTATATTTTATTTTGAGTCAGGGTCTCACTAAATTGCTGAAGTTGGCTTTGAACTTGGCATCCTCTTGCCTCAGCCTCCTGATCCACTGGGATTACAGGTGTGCACCATCATGCCCAGCTGTAAGGACATTTTTGAGAAAGGAATTCCATCCCACATCTTGGTTTGAATCTTTAACTTCATGGTACCAGAACAACAACAAAAAAGTGAACTAGAGGAAACAGGATAACTTAGGGACAACAACTTAATTCATTTTGTAGACCTAGTATGTCTCATTCAGGGTTAACAGACACCCACACCAACTTTTGTATGTTTCTAAAGTGGCAAAGAGCTTCTTTTCATGGCCATAACCTCTTAATAGGTTTCCAATAAAATACCACTTAGACTACAGAGAATGACACACTGGTTTGCCAACACTGAAGTGTGGGATTTTCCTGCATCTGGCTGATGTACAGAGGTAACTTGTAGTTTTTTCCCATCTATCACTCTAGTCCCTTCAAGAAAGATGCGTATAAAATAGTTTATATTAAAAACCCAAACTTTCAGTGCCAAAAGGGCTTCCAGCTCAAGCGATCAGTCTCCTCATTTTACCAGGAAGGACACAAGACACACAGTTAACTTGTATCTTCCACAAAATAGTTGCTCAGTAAATACTTATTAGATGACTGAACCACCATAGATAGCTAAAGACAGAGACACAGCAAAATGCCATGTCTAGTAATCCTGCACGGTCTCTGCAATATCCTAGTTATTTCTAATCAACAGGTAAGACTCAACTAAGACAAGGACAAACCACGGATAAAACACTAACAACCACCTGTGGCCTGAAATGGCTTCTTGTCTCTCAAGCACAAAATAGTGAGTGAAAGATTTTTGAAACAATTTTCAAGGTCAAAAAGTAAGACCAGGTTATATGATAAATGAAAATGAAACAAAAGTGAAATAGTGTCTACCTTTGAGTCCCTTTCCTGGTGGATAAACTTGGTGAGCTTTGCTAAAGTGTAGATTCCATGACTGAGGCAAAGGCCCTAATATATGTGAAAAGTGCCCTTGCTCTAGATGTGGTTAATGAATGATATTCAATCAGTGATTGTGATCAAACTGGCCACTTAAAGAGAGTTCCACTGTTCATGAGTTTTGAGCTTCAATGTCTATGGGCAATTCCACAGAAAATAAAGGCATTATCAAGCGAACTAAAATTTAAATGGCCTCAGGAAGAATTGTTGTTGTTGTGTTTTGCAGGGGGGATTCTTTTTCTTTTTTTGAGACAAGGTCTCACTAAATTGCCCAGACTGGCCTCAAGCCTGCCATTTTCCTGCCTTAGCCACACTCTTGAGTGTCTGGGATTCTCAGTGCATGCCACAGCATCTAGCAGTAAGGACTTTTAAATTCATTTAAAAAAATACTTGTAAGAAAGAAGTGAAGAGGAATTACCTCTGGGATTTTTAAAAACTGGACTGCTGACTCCCCTTTCGTTTTCAGGCAGTGAACTGAAAACGGTGGTATTTCCAATATAATGGAGGGTCCAGTGGCAACTCTATATATGCTCTTGAATGGTTCTATTATTTTGGTAAAGTTCTCATACTAAATGGTGCTTGCCAGAAATGAAACTGAAAAACAAGGAATACTGTGTAGACTGAGTTACAGAGTCATATTAAGTACACTTCCTGTAGAGGACACGGGCACCAGGCATATGTATACACACACACACACACACACACACACATACACTCAGCATAGGCTTACTTCAACTCACACAATGACTTATATCAAAAATAGGGGTAAATAAGCCAAGAACTTCTACCATAAACATTAACATTGATGGGATATTTAGCACATGTGGGGTTTCTCAGAAATCTAAGGCAACAAGCCTACTTAAAAATACGAAATTACTCTGTTTCCCCTAAGTTGTTAGAATGAGTAGAGATAAATGATAAGCTATTGTTGTTTCTCCATTCTATTTTTTAAGCCCCTTACAAAAATAAATCAGTATGTTCTTCAACAGTTCTAAAAACAGTTCGATAATTTTTCTCATGTGATTTTTTAAAAGAAAGAAATAGGTGTCCACATTTACTAAAATTTTGCTTTTAGTTACATTCAGAAACAAATACAGTCCAGTTCTGCATGGTGGAAATCTTCGGTCTATTTGCTTATTCTCTTTTGACTATAAAACAATCTTTTGGAACAAAATGCATTGGCAGTGCAAAAAAAAAAAAAAAAAAAAAAAAAGTCCATAAAAATAAACTAATGATTGAATGAAGCATTCAAATGAGTTCTTTGCCAGGTTATCTGCAAGCACAAGACTCTACTGTCATGTTAGGATAAACCTTAAGCACTACATTCTTATTTTCATCAAAGAATAAGATGCTGAGTGAGGACATCTTTTCTGGCACACAGCAAGGCTCAGGAATCCCAGGAACAACCCCTACAGCTCTCACTATGCTCTGGATGGTAGCATGATTTGATGGTTTCAAAGACTAGAAAAAGAAATGAGAGAACATGTTAGGTGGAATGGCTTTTCCGCTCCTCATCACACAAAATGCCCTATATAATAAATTTGTTTCAATGATTTAGTAAAACCCTGACATCATTGTATACCAGCCCAACCTCTGTTTCCCACCATCCCAAAGTAATAGTCATTTTCTAAGAACCTGCTATGTACATTTTGTAAATACCACCTCCAATCTTTAACAAAAGCCCCATTTCTTACATTTTGCAGACTCAAAAAGCTTAAATGACCTGTATAAAGTCAAATAGCTTGTAAGTGGTAAGAATTTGAACCCAGTTCTTTCAGCAGGAATTATTTAACTTCAAAGAACTTAATCCACAACCATAAAATCAATATATCATTGATATTTTCAACAACAGGATTGCAACCAAAAAAATTTGGGGAGGTTGTTGTTCTTGACCCTGCGTTAATCATAAAGAACCCTAAAAAATAACTCTATTTAACAGAGATACCTTATTGCCACTGCTATGGTGATATTTATGCATTGTTGTCAAAATAAAACAGAGGAGCATTGATTTCTTTAATAGTTACCAGGAGGATTATTTGGATGGTGACTATTTCATTAGTGTAATTATTCAAGTGCAAATTGAGGTTAAAAAAAGAACACACCATTGGCCACTGGGGGTCACTGTTGCTCCACAGTTTTAGACTTGGTAGAGTTGTGTTCTTAGGAACGGACCATGTCCTGTGGGAATAAACTAGAAGGTCTAAGGTTATCCCATGGATGTTAGACATTTGACCAATGAAGCCTGGGTTAAATCTCTTCCCCTGGAAAACGCCAAATGAGACCATTAACATCCATGTGAAACGTGGTTTTATTTAGAAAGCCCCATACAGCTCTGCTCTATCTAAAAGCATTAAAGGGAGGAGTCAGTTTTGCAAACCCAGACTGTTAGGTCCTGCCAGGATGGCTAGCACACCTCCATAAGTGATGCCACACTTTTCAACAGCACTTCTCCCCATGGTCTCCTTTGGGTTGGTGAAACTAGTTTTGTTTCAATCATATTTAAAAACAGAAATTTGGGCACTAGGAATGTAGCTCAGTGGTAGCATGCTTGCCTAGCATGTGTGAGGCCCTGGGTTTGATTCCCAGCAACACACACACACACACACACACACACACACACACACACACACACGGGGGAGGAAGGAGCAGAGAGACTTCTGGTAATTTGCTAACCATCAAGGCAGGAATAGGATTTAAACCAAAATTCTCACTGTATAATTTCAAGATTTTGAGCCATATTTCTCACCGCTCAGAGGAACCTCTGCCCCAGTGAATTGGGATTTTAAATTCAAACTCCTAACTCTAACATGGGAAACTCAGACAAGTTAAAAATTTAAGGCTACATAAAAGTCAAAGGTGAAGAAAATAATACTGAAAATTGGCATATTGTGGGGAAATAAAAATAATTCCTTGTGGCAGAAACAGGGAAAATTTGCTTTGTGTCATCGCACCTTTCAATTTCAATGTAAAAAAAAAAAAAATCCATACATTTGACTTCAACTTATTTGGAATAAATACAAATAATTAAAATATTGGTCTTAATGACAGGCAACTGCTTTTACTCTTTCTTCCTAGAGACTCCAACTATAAGTTTAAAAGAGTAGTCAAGTTTCAATTAATGAGCTTTGACTGATTGCAAAGCCTAGTTTCACCCCTTAAGTGGGGAAAAAAAAAAAAAAAAAGTCCAAGCTGTTCTACTCTGCATGTTGGGTGCCCTGCATCATCAATAAAATATGTGAGCCTCACCCAAATTGTAACCAGCATTGAACCCGAGATGTCAAGAGGCTTTACTTGTTATCTTAGCAGTATCAGTAATTTCTAAAAAGAACTTTTACAGCCATACAATTTTCTCTATTGATTTAAAGTTATTCTGAAGACTCAATCATCCATGAACCCCCATAAGACTTTTAAAACCAGATTTTCTAACATAATTCTATTATTGTTAATGTCTAACCACTCACAATATTTACATTTCATACAAAGTTGATCTAATTAATTAGCCTTTGGGCAATAAATACTGCTGCACATTGCTGTCCTCAGTGCCTACAACACTGTATACTCTGGACGCTGAAGAAATATTTGGTAAATAGATGAAATACTTAGAGGGAACAGCATACCCTCCACTTTACCTATTTTTGTGGGGGTGGGGAATCCCACAACAAAAATGAAAGGTTCTGGGCTGGGGTCATGGCTCAGTGGTAGAGCGCTTGCCTAGCACATGGGAGGCACTGGGTTTGATCCTCAGCACCACATAAAAAATAAATAAAATAAAGGTATTATGTCCACCTACAACTAAAAATATATATATATTTTTTTAAATGAAAGGTTCTGTGCAAATGACCTACCAGAGATACAGAAAATATTCATGGGTGTTTCCCAGGAAAATTCCTATCCTATTTCCCCCCTTAAACTCCAACTCAGAAATGATGGAGTCAGAAACTGTGAGTATATGAGTAGTCTCTAGTGAGCTCACTGGAATTCAGCACAAGCCATTGATGGTGGGTTAGTGTTTTCTTATCAGGAACCTCTCAGATTACTAGGGAGTTTCCCCTTTTTTCTCACTATGGAATCTTCTGATCAAGCTGCCCTTACCAGGAATAATTATGTCATGCACAAATGATCCATGTTGCAATTTTCTGGTGTGAAGCATGTTTCCAGTGCACAGTTTTTGTTTCTTAGTTCAAACTGTGTTTCTCATGACTCTCTTTACTGAGCTTAAGAAATATTTCAGTCATAAATGCAAACCTGTGCTCTTTCCCTCACCAGTCTCTCTTTTAAATGAGGGTGAAGCATGTCTTCAACATCAGTTCAGATAACTTTTTGCTAAGGAAACTCAGTACATCATAATTCAATGTTTATAGTGCTCATCTTCATGACCAGAGATTAGAATTGGAAAATTCAGGAAATTCACTGAGGATGTATGGTTTTGAACTAATTAATGTGAATTTCTTTATATAGGATATTTGGTGCAAAGTATTTGGATTATTTGCTGCCTAATTCTCTCTTTGCTATTCCTAGTTGTTTGGCATAATTCCTTGCAAAAGTAACTTCATTCCTTTAATCCTTGTTGGTTTCTTGGCTCTCTGTCAACAACAATGGCTCAATCATTTTCATTTGAAATTTCTGTTTTCCATCTCGGCTAAGGTGGTGAGGGAGGCAAAGAACTCAGCCTTGGCTATGTGGGTATTTTTCATCTCATGGCAGAATTCCAAGAATCTCTCCCTGGGAGAACAGATTGACTGTAAGGGCTAGAAATCTGAAAAATCCAAATTGCCCTGTCTGCGAATGAAATCTACAGTGGTCAGGGCTGCACCTGCCCAGCTGTGTGTGATGTCCTCAAGTTGAATATGATTACAAATACATTAGCAGGGGAGAGTATGTTATCGGCTACGAGCCTTCATTCCTGACCTGGGCCATGAGGTTTTGCTCTATACTCTTCCAGACCAGCCCACATGGGTGTGAGGGCCCAGAAACTATCTAATTGGAATCAGTGAAAGGGCAAAGCCTGGAATTTGGGAAAGGCAGAGCACAGCTGTTCTGAATTATAGAGCAGGTTGTCGACTTTAGCAGATGAAGAGACCCGCCATATAGAGACGGTTTTTGCTCAGGAGGCCTGAAAAGAAGGGCAGCTGAGCAGTCTGGCCTGGGAGAACTTTTCTTTGGGTCAAAATGAATATCTAATGTCTAAAGATTCTCTGGTGCCTCGATTACTGCACGTGTCATGCTGACCTAGTTACAGCTCCTCATTTTGTTCTGCTGGTCAGGAAGCTTTGCTATTTAAGTAGTTCACTCTGGTTGCCATATTAGACACTGTGCTGACAAGGGCATGCTCACCCCTTGCCTCCTCTTTCAGCTTCATGTTTCCCATCCCTTGGTTACTGTACCCCTGGAAGACTTAAAGGGAACCACTGGAAAGCTTTAAAAGTTAAGCAGATCCATACAAGGTGACGAGAGATTGAGGACTCTTTGTAACAGCCAAACTTCCACTCTCCACTTGGCAGGAGGAAATCTCAAGCTCAGAAGGAAAGCTCCACACTTATCCCTGTTATGTCTCCCTAGAGCTCTGATGCCACGCCAAGTTTGGACAAATATTTTGATGAGTCCAATTGCTGCAATGGATGCTCTCCTCATTCTACTACTCTCCAAAGGAACCTCACTGGAAGAGCTCACAGGCTGTTAAACCCGCAGGGAGAATCCTATTTTCAACCTTGTGATATTTGAAAATGAACTAGAAACACAAAACTTTTTCTTGCTTTACAACTTTTATTTTCTTGCTCCCTTTCCCTATCTAGTCTTTTTCCAGCTGCTCACACTTAATTTCCTATTCTCCTCAGACTCTGCAAGGGCCATTAATAATAACGTCAATAACAAATATTTATTGAGCACCTACTGCATGCAAGTTGCTCTACTATTTCATTTTCCCCTTGTTTTGTTATGAAGTGTTATTATTCTATTGGAGGGGTTACTGTGGATTGAACTCAGGGGCACTAGACCACTGGGCCACATCCCCAGCTCTACTTTGTATTTTATTTAGAGACAGAGTCTCACTGAGTTGCTTAGCACCTCCCTTTTGCTGAGGCTGACTTTTAACCCGCAATCCTCCTGCCTCAGTCTCCCAAGCTGCTGGGATTATAGGCGTGTGCCACTGCAACTGGTTCTTATAACTATTTTTACCCATTTCAAAGATGATAAACTAACAAGGAGAGAGTTTGAGTAACTTATCCAAAGAACCATAGTTGGTAAATGGTAGAATCAAGATTCAAACCAAAAGCATTTGATAATCAATGTCACTCCTCCAAGTACAATTTGGGGGAATCAGCAGTATTAGTATCACCTTGAAGCGTGTTAGATGTGCAGAGTCATGGGCTCTATCCCCAAACTCACTGGACCAGGGCACACATATTAACAAATACCAGGCAGTTTGTAGGCACATTAAGGTTTAAGAAGGCCTGGATGATCAAGCATGTGTATTTAATTATTCTGCTATATTGCCATACTTCTCTCCTTAAATTTGTTTCTTTTCTTAACTTATCCCTTATTAGCTTTTAAATTATAATTCTTTAGATCACTGAGGAACATGGTGAAGTTCTTCCAGAGCAATAGCAGTTTTATGAA
The DNA here is from genome assembly GCF_902686455.1 of Sciurus vulgaris. Lineage (NCBI taxonomy): Eukaryota > Metazoa > Chordata > Mammalia > Rodentia > Sciuridae > Sciurus > Sciurus vulgaris. The sequence continues at coordinate 79,267,289 of NC_136469.1, forward strand.
GAGTCAAAGCAAGTGGCACCAACAGGAGAGACAGTCAGTGAGGAACCATGGTGGAAGCCTGGAGACTAAACCACTTATCCAGTTAGGGGATGAAAGCAAACTAACAGAACATCTCCACATTAGTATGGCTTTCTAGAACCTGTCAGGAGGGAAGAGGGAAGCTTCTTTTCTGGGTCACCCAAATGAAATTACAGCTTATGAGAATGAGAAAGATTATTTAGAAAACCCCCAGCCCACCTAAAATCAGTCATCCTGAATTTATCAATAGAGGAATCCATTCTCATCTCTGGAGACAAGTCACAAGCCACAAGCCACAGTGTATGATAGAGTCTTCCCTGCCTGTGGCCTTGTATCATCTTTGCTGTGTTTCCGAATGTCATCCCTGGTGAATGAGTTCTGTCTGATCAGTGAAATGTACTTTATGAATCTTTAGAGAATATAAGGCTCTTTTTATCACTGTAAGTATAGATAATATTTACTTTGTGTTGGGTTTACAAAACTCAGTATCATTCAATATCCTTGGGAAAGATTAGGTCTTGGAAAATGTGAAAAGCTGAGACATCGTAACATGAAAAACAGAATGTCAGTCAGCCCTTTTGTTTTTATGTGTGTGGTACCCAACGATCACAGGACTAGAAACGTAAAAATGCTACCATAAAGACTTACATGCAAAAATAAGTCACTCTTTGAGGTAAAGGGGCTTCTGCCCTCATTATTAAACTATAACAAAAATTGATAATTGATTCAAGCTTTGAAAAAAATGAACATACTTCTTCCTCTGAATTCTATTCCTTGAGTCACTTCTCATCGTTTAAGAGAGAATCAAACTGTTTCAAGACAAGAATGAAAGCATGGCAACAAACTTAACTGAGCTTGGAGGGCACCACTCTAGTTCAATATTTATACTCTACGTTAAAAGAGAACTTTCACTCAGACTTGCTGTGCAAAAAGAGGTGGGCGTTGGAGAGACTTCTGAAAATATATTTGCCATGATACTGAGTAGTGATATGATAAAACACAGCCCTGATTGAGTTTGGAAGAGTCAGGTAATTTCTGAGAGGTTAAAATAGGTCTTGGAAGAAGTTTACGAAGTCATCATATTCTATTTTGCCTTCCTTTTTGACATTTAGCAGAGAAGCAAATGAAATAAACATCTGGAAGATTTAATGAGGCCAGTTTACCTAGCCAAACCCTGATCCTAACCTCTATGGGGACAACTCTTTTCATGAGTCATTACTTATCAAAAAAATGTTCTGCATCAGGGCATCAATCCCATTAGCCTGTCCTTTTGCTTCCATGGTCTCCATGCATTCCCTGAATATTCCTCAAAAATCAGCTTCTACCACCTGGGGTTTGCTTATCATAAATAGGTATAGATGCATAACTAGTTGACTATGCACCATGTTTGGAACCAACACAAAAGACATTTTTACGGGTACATTTTTTCATATTTCTCATACCACTGTTGACCTCATATTACTTTAACACCATTAAAGAAAAACCATGCATAACCATATTACCTGTTACATAGGTACCTATTACCTAAAGGTCCAGATGGATTCAGTAAATGAAAACACACACTAACGCTCATGCACATTCAACTTAGTGTGCCTTTCTACTCTGTGGAAAAAAAGAAGAAAGAACAGGGCTAAAACAATGGCTACCTTTGGCATGGGGAACTGGCAGGCTCCAGAGCAATAATAAGCATCAAAAGACTTGGGGGAGATAATCCATTCACTCCAGCCAATATCAGCAAAGTCCACTTTAAGGTATCTCTTGGCACAATTTCGAGGTTCAACCCATTGCTTTCTTCTTGCCTTCTTCAAGGTCTGTTCATCAAACTGAAGTGTCTGGCTCTTTTGGTGAGGTCCTTTTCTCTGTTTCTTTTTGTTCTTACTCTTCTCAGGAGGCTGAGTCTGAAGGGTTTTGTAGGGCTTCCTCTCTTCCCATACTCCCTCCTCCTGGTACTGATACTCTGCCCCAGGAAGCTCATTGTTCTGCAGAGGCAACAAGATACCTGTAGAGCGCTTCTTCCTTCGTTCCATAGAAAGGGCAGCTCTGATGTGACTATCCAGTTTGGGGACAGCTCCAGTGGGGAAATTCCAATGTCCCTGTAAGCTTGATACCACACTTTCTGGTTCTGAAATGGCAACATCATTGGCATACACCAAGATATAAGGCTCCAGAAAAGGTACCATCCTTTTTGGCAGTAGTTGTGCTTTGGAGGTCATGTTAAATCCTATTAGGAAGTCCTCATTTTCCTTGGCCTTCTTCAAGAGCTGAGTGATATCTTTAGATAGCCAGGACATGATGTCTCGATGAGGTTTGGCTATATCTACTGACAGATGACCCAGGAGTTGGCTTTGGTTTAGGTTAGCTTTGAGGCTCCATGCATAGAGTTCTATCTGTATGTGTTTCCTCTGAGCATGATGTGAGCAGCCCTGGGGCACTGGACAATTCCAGCTGATGTTTACTAGCTCTCCAATATAGAAATACAGTGTGGCAAACAAAATGTTTTCAGATTTGGTTAGAGAAGTCAGATTAAAAATATGTAGTCCCTTGCTTTTAAGGTCTCCTAGGAAAAAAAAAAAAAAAAAAAAGAGAGAGAGAGAGAGAGAGAGAGTAAACATAATAAGACCTCAATCATGTGAAAAAATTAATTCAAAATAAATCAGAGCCCTAAATATATGAGCTAAAAGCCATAAAATTCTTCAAAGAAAACACAGGACTAATTCTTCCTGATCTTGGATTTGACATTGAATTATTAGATATGACACTCAAAGTGCAAACAACAAAAGAAAAAATAGACATATCAATAAAATATATTTATAAATCAGATAAATGGAAATTCATCAAAATTAATAACCTGTGCATCAAGTGACATAAGCAAGTGAGAAGACAATCTTCAGAATGTTAACCGTATATCTGATAAATCTAGTATCCAGAACACAGTACATAAATGACAGCTATAACTCAACAACGGTTATAATGCCTTATAATGCCATAATAAACCCACAAAACATGAGCAAAGGACTTGAATAGACACATCTCCAAAGAAGATACACTAATGGCCAACAGGCAGATAAAAGGATACTCAAAAACATTAGTCATTAAGGAAATAGAAATCAAAAGCACAATGATGTACTGGTTGACACATACTAGTATGACTACAACAAATCAAACCCCAAACACCAGAAAGTTAGTGAGGATGTGGAGAAATTGCAACTCTTTCACCTTGTCAGTAGGGAGGCAAAATGGTTTAGTCGCTATGGAACACAATTTGATAGTTTTCCCAAAATTTAACATAGAATTTCCATATGCTCCAGCAATTACTCCTAGACATATGCCCCCAAAATTGAAGATAGGGACTCAAATGAGTATCTGATTATAGCAGCACTATTCACAATAGCTAAAAGGTGGGTACTGCTCAAGAGATCATCAGTGGATGAATGGATAAACAAAGTGTGGCATATATAAAAGATACAATATTACTGTCATGAAAGAGAACAAATACCAATACATGTCAATGTAAATGGACCTTGAAACATATAATGCTAAATGAAAGAAACCACATGCTAAAGGTCACAAGTTGTTTCATTTCATTTTCATGATATATCCAGAATAGTTAAGTCCATAGAGACTAAAGTGGTAGGTGTTTGCCAGGGGCTGGAGCAAGGGCTGACTAAGGAGAAACTCCTTAAGAAGTTTGAAATCATAGAGATATTTTGGAACTAGATGGAGTTAGTGTTTGCACAACATTTTGAAGGTATCAATTGCCACTTTATTGATTTCTTAAATAGTTAATTTCCTCTTTTGTGAATTTTACCTCAATTTGTTTTTAAAAAAGAAAATATAAACCAAAAAAATTATGCAACCCCTTTCCTTTTGAGGATTCTGGTGGGAGTGAGAGTAAACAGGAGTAATTTTAAAAGCCAGAAAAAAGTTTAAAGTAAAGATTAGCCAGTTTTATGACTTGCTCTTTCCTTTACTGAAGCATCATAAATGTGTGAAAATTATAACAGCAGTAAACTTAGTGTGGGGGATGGGGTGGGGCAGAGCATTCTAGAGATGACCAAGATCTGAACTTATAAATTTGGCAAAATATTCTAACAGCCTCCTATATGAGGCACACATGGCCTAATGGTGATAAGCACAGGGTTTAGAATTAGACTCACCTTGACTTAAGTACTGGTTCAGTCACTTAATTAACAGGGGGAGCTAATGTTCTCATTCATTAAATGGAGATAATTTCTACTTCCATGTCATCAGAATTAAATAACTGTAAAGCATTTCATAAAGGCTCTAGTTAAGTGTTTCTTAAATATAAATTGTCAGTGTAATTAATGCCAGGATTCACAGTATTATGGGCACTTTATCTCCTACCTGCCTCACAAATTATAGGGTGCAGGATATGGGTTGAATATGCAGGGTGAAATATCTCAATATTCAGAAAATATATCCAAAAATGAGAAACCATTCAAAGTGCTTTTTAAAAATTTTCTGGTACACTTTGTCTGAACTTGAACAGTCCTTAAATTTAAAAGTTATATTGCTAGATAGCTTAACAAAAAAGATTGAAATTGTTTGATTGTACTTCTAGTTCTTCAAATCCAGAAACAAAAGACAGTGAGAGGAAGGAGAATGATTTTCAAGGGCAGAACATGGCTCCTTCTAACAAGTTACTGGTAAGGCTGAGGTTAAAGAATGTCCAGTCCTGGGATTGGTCACCAAAGTCCAGGCTTTCCTTCATGCACTTGTTCCATATACATACTTGTTTCAGAAACACACGCAATCATGAAATTATGTTCTTGATCAAAAACATGTTTCTGTAAAAACAAAACATTTTTATAAAGAGTGGAAACTTAAAATGAGTTCACTGAGTCCCCAAGCACAGGGGAAGTGCAATGGGAAACACATTTTATTCATTTTTAACATTGTGTGAAGCAAAAGGAGGAAACTGCCATTTGTGCACATTTGTATAATCCATGACACCAGGATAATATTTTGCAGACCTTTATAACAAAGCCATGGCATCAGGGTTGTTCAGAGACTCTGACCTTAATTCATCCCAGTTACCATAATATATACTTTTACTCATACTTTGTGTAGCAGATGGAAGTTTAAAATGGAGGAAGAGGAGTCACTCTGTTCTAAGTATGTGGCAATAGAATGACTGCCAAACAGACTGGCAGTGAATGAACTCTGAGGGACAGGGGTGGCAGGGTGTCACTGGGTAAATTAATCCTGCTCCTTTCCCCCACATTTTACTTCAAAATATTTCCTTCTTTCAAACAAGTTTCCCATCACCTTGTGACCTGCTGCTGGTAAGCCTCCACCACTGGGTCTAATCTTTAACATCTTCTCATAAAAAGTCTCAGAATCTGTCACACCACCTGGTGCCACCACTCTCATTCTAATTCAGGGTATGATTTTGAAGTTTAAGGCCTGTGACCCAGTCCCAGGTCCACTACACCCAATAGGGATTATTAGACAAATTACCTAAACAAAATCCCCGATTGCTCCTCTGTAAAATGAGACCAGTAGTATCAACTGCAGAGTTGTCATGAGGGTTAATTGAATGAATGTAGGTAAAATGCACCTGGGAAAGACTCCCTAAATGCTAGCTAACTAGAACTGCACTGTCCAGTATGATAGTGACAGGCCACATCAGTTCAAAGTGAAACATGCTGTACACATATAAAATACACACTGAATTTCAAAGACTTGCTCCAAAAATAAATGGACATTACAGAAATATATTTTATATTGAGTATGTATTGAAATGATAATATTTGAGAATTTGGGGTTAAATGTAATACATTATTAAAATTAATTGCTTTAGTTACATTTTGCATTTTCAAATGTAGCTACTAAAATTTTTAAATTATACATGTGGTTCACATTTGTGGCTCATATTAAATCTCTACTGGATGGTGGTGGTCTAGAATAACCACTGGTTTTACAGTCATATGGCCCAAAAGGAAATTTTGAAAAGGTTTTATTTCCAAATGCAGTAAAGAATGAGGATTTTGCTCAACATAAATAAGCAAATAAAAAAGTAAATTGGGCAAAAGCTTCCTTTCTTGAAATGCAACATTCTTTTTTATGAAGGACATATTAGATAAAGATAATCTTGGTGATTACTTTAAAATTTTCCCTCCAGCTGCAGTTAATCATTTCAATCTGCAATCGAAAGTCTAAGACCAACAAACTACTCTTTTCTAGAGCTAAATGGGCCTTATATCACAGAGATTATGTACATAGTTTCCACTGTATTATTTGTGTATTACACACATAAACATAATACAACCAGCAATGAATGAGAGACCAAAGCAAAATAAATGGTTTACTTTAACCAACATGAATTGAACACCCATCAGGTGCTAGAGCTCCGACTAGGTCATAGGGCTGCACAAACAGATGCTTCTATTCACACACCGTGGTCGGGGAGAGGATACGTGAGCAATGTATAGGTAGTTCTACCACTTTAACACTAGCTGTCCAAGGTGTTAATGATCTTGGAACAGAAAAGGAAGCAATTAACTTTGTCCAGATAGGGGACAGAGGGACACATGGGGAAAAGGTGACCTTTGAACCAGACTTTAAAGATGAAGGCAGAAGGGAATATTGGGGAGGGGAAGGAAGGAAGGAACACGTTACAGCAGTGTTACAGCTGTTGTTACAGCAGCTCAGGATCTGGAAGCTTTTCCATGAGGACTATTGGCATGTTTTAAATAGAAATTATAAGAATACTTCAAATTAACCTAGTTATTGAAATCCTAGCAAACATCTAAACCTGCCAAGTTCAGACAAGAAATGGCCAATTCACATCTAGCTTCTAACCAAAGATGTTAAGTTACGCCCAGCACTTGATGTCTTTGCACTTATTTCTACCCAGCCAGAGGAAAGTTCTCTCTCTGCCTGTTCTAAATTCCTGCTCTCCTCTCTCTTCTTTTAAAAATAAACTTGAAGTAGCCACTCTTCTATAAATCATTCCTTCTCTGATCCGTACTTACTTTTTGTCTTCTCTGATCTGAGGTTATTTAATTTCTGTAGAAGTCAATGCTCTTCCCTCAAAGCAACCATTTAGTGTGCATTTACAATGGACAAATATGGCACTAAGACAGGTGCATGGAATTCAGCAAGCTGGGTACCAGAAATAATTAAGAATGGGGTAAATGCCTCCCTGCTATAGAGACACATGGTAATAACATTCATGCATTTTACATTTTTTTAGATTTTTATATTAATCTAGCTTTTCAAACAAGCATCTTCCTGTACTTAATAATGGTAATTTTGCATTAGAGTTCTCTCTCTTCTCCCATCAATTACTGCCCAGATTTATCTATGCACACCAATAACTAAGTTTAAAGAACAGAGAAGGAAAATGCCTTAATGTTCATCTTTTTCTATTCATTTGAAGTATTCAGATATTTATTTGGAATGACTGAATGAAAAATCAGGTACATTTTCTGATTAATAAAAAATGGATAATAATAATATTTAAAAAGATGATATAAACACAAGTAGTTTATGTATTACTTTTAGGCTGTGGATAGTATTTGAATACAAGAAATACTAATTATATGCTATACCAATCTAAATATATCTAGAGCAGCGTGCCCAGTTCTGGGTGTTCTCATCTTAACTAGTTTACATACGTCAAAAACAACTAGGGAAGTAACCACGATGTTTAAGGGTCTAGAAACCCCTAAGTTTGAGTTGAATAAACAAGAATAAGTGACCAGGAGGAGGAGAATGGTTTAGCAAAAACGTAAGAATTATTGCCAATTATTGGAGGGGCTGCAGAGGGATCAGGGTTTTCAGTGATCTCTCTAGTGTCAAAGAGGAGAATAAACCAAAAGTTACAGTTGAAAGGAGGCCACATCCAGGCCAATGTAAATCATGAGTTTTGATTGTTTGACTCAACTTGGTGAGACTGGGAAAAAGTCCAGACTATTACAGGAGGAATCCCCTATGGTAGAATGCGGTGTGGAAGGTGAGATTCAGAACCGCTCAGCTTCCTTGCATTAACAAGGGGGTGTTCGCAGATCTTCCCCAAGAAATATTTGTGATGCCAAAATATAGCTACCAATAAGTGGTGCTATTTTCTTACTGTTTGTTGGCACTAGAACAAGGCCAATTTTCTTTCTGGGAGGATATCTACTGCAATCTAGTTAAGGTTTGCCACTGTCATTATAATCTTACGTCCTGAATTTTCAGAGTCATAATACCTGAGAATTGAAAGTCAGGTGAGTTTCTAAACAAGCCACATTCTCTCTTGCTTGTTGGATCTCTGCACCTGCTGCTTCTCTGTGGAATGCCTTTTCCTAACCCTTTCCAATTTGATAATCCGGATTTGTTTTTTAAGGTGAACCGAAGGCACCACCTCCAGAGGCAGGGTGGTCTTGACAATCTACTCCCTTGATTAGGACCCTGCCTCTATTATTTTAATACCATGTTGCTTCTTTCTAAAACCATAAAAACAGTTCAAAGATGAGGACCCCTGGACTCTGCTGCTTGGGCTGGTCCCCGGCACTTCAGTCCCTAGCATAGGTCCTAACCCTTGAACAATATTCAGTAAATGCTTCTTTTATGAATAAGCAGATTTAGTTCAAACTACGCATTACAGAAATGTGAAAATGAAAAACCACAGAAGTTAGTCAGCTGGTTACCATTGATTTCAGAGAGGAACCCAGGTCATCTTCTACCTATGTAGATTTATGTAAGGAGTTTGTTAAATAAAGGTAGAAGATTTATTTCTGTTTTTATCTGAAAACAGAGCACCTGCACCTGATGAGGGTTAGGATCAGCTTGGGCAGCTGGGATTTGTCCTGAGGACTCAGGGCTGGCCATGCTATGCAACAGTTCAGCTTCTCTCCAAGAGTAGCTAAGGCGGTGTCCAGGGAGTGGTGAGGGGAAGTTCACCTTCGTGCTGGCCCACACAGAATGAATTCAAAGGGAATTAGAACATACAATGGAAAGCTTTCTATGTAAAAGTCTGATTTTAAAGCAAATAGATTAATGAATCTTGATGATTAGTTAAATCCCCAGGAAGCAGGGAAAACATTTTAGTCATACAGAAAATATGTAGCTAAGAACAATTCCTTACCACCCCCCCACCCCAACTCCTTTGTCCAAGTTTAGCTGCTAGAACTGCCAGGCATGCCTAGGACGAGGTTACATATACCCTATACCCACAGCCACTGACTGAATATTGCTCTGGATTTCTTAGCCAAGACTGCAGTTTCTCTCTGCTACCATCCACTTTCAGGAGGAGACAAGATGGAAGGTCACAATTTTTTTTTTTTTTTTGCAGAGTCTGAATCAAAATGTCTGAGTTTTATGAGAACTCAAAACAACCACTTTCTATGTCCAAAGTAAAAACCTGGCCAAAGATGATATAATGTATGTTTTTCTAGAATAGTCAAATGCTCATTAATCAGTTTATCTGCTCTTAGCCTCTGCCTGGGGCATTCCTAGACTGTGAGCTCTTGGAGGGCAGACTGGAGTCCTATAATCTTTGAACTCCTAGTACTTCACACAGTCTGGAGCATGCACATCCTGAAATAGGTGTGTATGTCTGTTTGTTGAATGAACAACTGTGCAAACTTACCAGATTCAAAAGTGTTGCCTTCTTAACACCAGAGTGGAAAAAAACTTTCAAATAGGTTCAAGTTCCCTAAGTTGGCAAAAACCTTTCTTGGGTTGTTTCCTTCAGTTCATTAGAGATGAAGCATTATTTGAACAGTTGTATATGAAGTTTAATACCATCATCATTTAATATATAAATGATAATATGCCTCATGGGAAATTCTTTTAAGGCAAGTTTGTTTTTAAAGGACATTTTGCCTGAACTGACAGCCTCTCTACTATCTCTTCTTATTTCATCTCTTGAACACTGAATTCAACACAACTGAGTTTAAACTGTAGGTCAGAGGTGCCAGGTCCTCAGAATACAACCATGAAATGAGATAGACTTCCTGGCCTCCAAGGACTTTCTTTGGAGGCCCCAACTCACATCACTCTTCTAGCAAATCTATTAGGTCACAGACTCTGCAGCTGTGAGTAAGGGCAAGCAGTCTTGATTAACATACTTTGAAGCCTTCTCCAGGGCAAGAACTGTCATAAAGATAGCAATATACCTTGCAAAGCAAAAGAAAGCTTACCATTATGTAAGTTAACAAACCATTTGTCCATGGAGATGCCCACTAAAGGCCAGATGAAAACAGGAATAGCACACTAATCAATCCTAGATTTCAAGTATTGGTTATGATACAAAGTACTCAAAACTCTAGGGACAGAAGCTTAGAGCAATGTTTTTCAAATGTGGATCAGAATCACTCTGCTGGCATGTTAAAACACAGATTTCTAAGCTCTACTCCAGAGTTGACTCTGAATTTTAGTGTGGGTTGGAGAATTTCAAACAAGATTCGAGGTGATTTTTTATGCTGCTGATCCAGGGATCATACTATGACACTAACTAATTTCAAGAAATCTCCACAAAACAGTGTAACCCTACCCCACTCAGCCCCTGGGGTCAGGAAAGACATAGTAACTTGTTGAAGGTAGGTTTGGAAAATCATAGATTGTTTTACAAAATGACTACCACCTCTTCATGTTTACATTATCACTGCAAACAAACACAGAATCAACATTAGAGATGTGTTTAAGACTTTGTGGGAAGCTAGAGGGAGTTAGTCTCTCAAAATATTAAGAATATGAAAAATACCTGCCTTATTTAGGGTTTCTAAACTTTTAATGTATCTTTCTATGTACTTTTTCAAATGGGTTTTCACCATTTTTCTATGCAATAGACACAGTAGGTGTGATTTAACCCACTTGATAGATGAAGAAGCTGATAATGCAAATATTCAAGGACTTTATCAATCAGCAGTTCAGCTAAGATTGGGATTTAAATCTCACAATGCTTAGCCTTAGGTAACAGAAAAATAAACCTCTAATGATCTTTTTTCTACTTGAAAACTATTCGTCTTAGCCTATACCTACCTGTAACAATCACACTCAATCCAGTCTTTAGGATGAATTTCATGCAATTAAATTTTTAAAAATTAAAGGAAAAGTAAATAAGAGTGTGTTGGACCTCAGCTGCTTTAATTATACAATGAAAGTGTTGGATAAAGAACCTTGCATTTCTAAAGTTACTGGATATAATTATTACATAGAAGGTATATTTGACAGTACCTTATTTAGTAAAGTGGGATAATTTTGCCCAAACACTTTCATTTATAGTGTTCCCAAATATAATCAAGGCATTTACTGTGCTTCTGTTAACAAAAGAAGATGAATCTTAAAGGAAGATCATTGAAGAAGTCAGTAAACACACCATGGTCATTTCACTTTATGATCTACATGCAGATGTTTTAGATAAAGAGAAATCCTTGCCTTTAAAAATATCACCACTGAAAGTTTGTGTTACCAGGGCACTTATCTGTGGCTTTATATGCCATATGCCAAGACATAGCTACTACTAACATGTGAATAGTAATTTTATTGGTTGCTAAATATTTCTCTCTTATATTGCAGCACAAAAATCCTGACTAGTTAATAGAACGTATATGCCAAGTTGCTCAACAAGTTTTGTGAGGATTTTGGTAGGTATGATTTTATTGTATCATTAAATACAGCTAATTCAGGGGATTTTATAATGGATTTGATAGATGTCTTGAGTAAATGTGTCTTTCATGAAGGTATTAATGATGGTAAAATATTAAAAAATATGTATAATCTCCAAATGTATTTTCTGCATATAAAATAGCTTTTGTTTTAAAGCATAATACCTGCTGTGAAACAATAGGTACTAATCATGAAGAAGAAGACAATAAAGGAAAATTCATAAAGAAACAGGAAAAATAGAATTTGGTGACAGAGAGACTCTAAAATGACATGCAGAGAAATTTACAACATAAAAGCAGGAAGATGGTACAATGGCAATTTTACCCAAGTTCAAAAACTAGCAATATACATAAGTCTCATGAGATAGGTGTTGAATGGGAAATAAGAAAGTGTGCCACTCTTAAGGAGGCTTATTTGCATCTAAAGATCCCACAACAAAGAAAACATCCCTTTTTCCAACTTGACCATGGAATTCAAAGTTATGTAGCACCTGTTAAGATCTTCTAGAGATCTCTTTTGTGAAATTTTCTCTTAGAAATTTAGATCAGACCAATAGAAATAATAGATTTTGAGATGAGCTTAGTATGTTTGGAAATTGTCTAGCAAATATATCATGATGTCCATTTGTGCTTCCATTGAAGGGGATGGACTTACTTCTTCAATGACTCTTCCAAACACAAATTCTACAATGAAAATACTTACAAGTAGTCTTGACATTTATGTGCCTATTTGATTATTGCAAAATCTGAACTCATTCAATTACTTGTGAACTTCTATTGCTTAGGTGAAATGTATATAAACTTCTTAATACTTTTAATTTTGCATTTATTTTAACGTACAAATTTTGAGCAAATTATTTGCTTGCATGAATTATCTGCTTAGGGGTTTTTTTTTTTTTTTTCATTGACCTTCATGGTCTCTTGGTTTCTCCAAGTGTGTCTAACAGTACTACAAAGTTAAATTTGAATTAACTTGGATTTTTAAATGTCAGAGATTATAAAGCTGTCTTGCCTATTACAGTAAAATCTTCATTAAAGACTATCATGTATTCAAAGTGGTGTGTAATTCAAAGCAGCTGCACATCCAACTCCTCCACTTGTACTATTGTCTTTAAATAAAAACATCAGATAAAGTACTCTTTAGTTTCAAGTCTCATTTCTAAGTGCCTGGGCATTTCAAGGTAAGTATATTTTGATAAAGTAATTATAGTCCTTTACCATTAAAAATTTGATGCTTTGTCCCTGGTCCACGTATTTTACAGAACAGCTCCTATTGAAGTGATGATCATTTTATCATATACTATCTTTCCAAAGTCTTATATTTTCACCTTGCACCCAGAAACATGTCAAAATCATGATTTTTCATTTTTAAAGTTTTTGGTTCCTAATAGGAAAGCATCTTCCTTTCCTCATTGAAGGAGATTATTCATTTGTGAATCTGGTCTACTTCAATATTGTTCTCTTTTATTCATAAAATATGTGAGGTTTTTTTAAAAAGATAATGCATAACCAATGAAATGTAGACTTTTTGTACTTGTATATCACAGATAGTGATAGTATCCTAATAAGAACATGTGTGCTTTAATTGGTTTTCCTGAAGAGGTTACATTTATGACTAAGAAAAATGAAATTAAGTTACTATGGGAATAATAAGAAAGTGAGGGACATAAATTATCTTGAAGGATCACTATAGAAGAAAACCTCATGTAAAATATCATTCTTTTATCCTGTGGTAGCCAAGGAAAAACTTAAGTCAAGATTAAAACAAAGGTTAATTTAATATCCTTCTGTCTTCTTTCAAGATGATGTGTTTTATCAGGCCAAATGTCTCAGTCATCAATAATTTTGTAAATCACCTTTTACAAAGGGAAAGATAAAACCTCTCTTTGTGTAAACCCTTACACGTCACAAAAAAAGCTTATAAGAGCTCCAAACTTATGGTTTTGGCACACAAGCTGCCTTGAGTTGAGGGAGGAGAACAGGGGTTAGCAGAAAGTGTATTTAGGATGGATGCCACCCACCATCAAGTAATGGTTTAAGTAGAAAGTAATCAGAGGGAGACCACAGCAGCTAAATTTCAACCAAAGATATTCTAGGTTTAGAACAATAAATAATTTTAATCAGGTATGTTCCAAAGAGCAAATAGGTCTCTAAGGCTATAACTCAGCCTGAATAAGCACTTGGAAAGTCTGCCGGATCAGCAGCCACTCCGTGTACACAGCACACCACCTGACTTTCCATTAAAATCTGGAACATCTTTGGGTACAGAGAAGCCCATATATTGTGAAACACTTTGAACTGGAAAAACACATCTAATTTATTAATGCAGACAGCATCTTTCACCCACATCAGACAGAACACAGGTCACAGGGTAAAGGGTGTCATGCAAACGCTCATATGGATGAAGCGAGAGGGACACACACAAAAACCTTAGCACTTTCCTGGAGTCCTGCCTCATTACAGCCAGAACTGCCTTATAATAAAGTCTTTTCAGTGTGCTAGTAACTAAACACTCTTGGAAGGGGTCCAACATGCACCACCTCTCCAGGAGTCTCCAACCAGGTAACATGACACTTAAGCTTCCACAAAAACCAATGTCTACTTATGATGAATAAGTCATTAAGACAAGTCTCTAGGATGCTAAAGGGATTACCCTTCTTATCAGGGCAACACAGCCTTGTATATATGCTTCAAGCTGCAATTCATCATTTCAAGGGAATGTCTGGCATCTGCATCAGAGTTTATCATTTGATGCTGAAAGACCACAGTGAAGCTGATAAGGGACCCTGAAATTATAATGAACAGAATGATTTGAAGCCACAAAGTATATGGCGCCTGAGCTATTCAAATTCTTATATATAGTTCACCCAGCCTAAAGCAAAAAAACTATACAGCGTGTGAATGAAACAAACTCATATTTCACCTCCAAACTTTAAGATTCATACTAAAAATGAAATTTGTCAATACAAAAACAAATATTGATTGTCTCTCTAGTCTCAGTTTTTCCCTGGGTAATAACCAAGGAACAATTATCAAGGTAAGTTACTTGAGTATCTTCTGTATTGCCTCCTGCCTGGCCACCCAACTTCCTTCTAATCCTTGTTACTTCCACACTGCTCCTTCATTGAGCTCTGCCCCCAGACATACACTAAAGTAAAACCCATCATTCACTGGCATGGCTGGCTGTCAGGACAGCTTCCTCAAGCGGAGGGGGATGCTGTGGATAATGCAGGGCAGGTTTCTGTTTCCTTAGTGGTGGTCAGCTCCTTACAGGTCATGCTTATGGTTCTAAGAAGAAAGTAAAACCTGGTCAGCTCAAGCTGTATCTAAAGACTTCTGCATTACAAAGCACAATTCACATTTATTGTAAATGTCATCATGCTATAAGACCTAGAGTTTATTCACAGTTTCAACCTAGGACTTTCCTTTATGGATGTGTTAGTTTTCCTCTTTTCCAGGAGTCCTACATATCAAAGTTTGGGGAAATGTTTCACTAGTGGCTCCGACAGAATTGATTGAGCAGTGAGGCATAACCTCCTTTCTTGAAGATTCTTGGCTTTTTTTTTTTTTTTTTTTTTTTTTTTTTTTTTTTGATGGTTTTCACTAAAACAGCTTTGCAATCCCGTTCTCTTTACCATGAATGTAGTGAAGGAAAAAGCCTAGTTCATTCTCAAAGCATATAAACAGGGTCTGGAAACTTTCCTTCAAGCCATTAGCACAGGGAGGGAGGCTGTTAGCATGTAAGTTATTTGCTTCACCGCAGGGGCTAAGCGAAGAAACCTTGTTAAGCCATGAATTTCAGTCCGCAGTGATCTGTGTTGAAAAATGGGATGAGCAGATTTTCGTGGGCAGATTCAAAGAGGTATTTAGGATCCAGTGCTGCTCCACTCCCCAACCCCCAACTCCTCCCAGGGTGGATGGTACAACCCCTATTTGCCCAGATGGGTTTTAAATAATCTAAACACTCAAGCACCTGGTTTTGTTTGGGTGTTTGTTACCAAGGGACTATCAAGTAGAAAGTGGCAAATATAATAACACAGAGGGCGTGAGTTAAGAGCCGGTGCAAGACCTGGAGAAGCCACTACCTAAAAGGCGAGGAGAAGGCATCTAGTTCAAGGGTGTTTTCTCCCTGGGACCCCTTGGGCTGGTATAAAATGGCATCTGCTTCTGGGTAAACACGAGTCGAGCCTAGTCCCAGGGAATTATGGCTGACCAATTTAGGAATCAGCGGGGTAAGGTCCGGTAGAAGTACTCCACGCACCCTAGAGCAGGAGGGCTCCGCTGAGCATAAAGTGTAGTCCACCCCCACCCGCATTGCTCTAAGCTCTTCTCTCTACTTTTCCCGCTCACTTGGGACTCTGAAACTGGGCTCATCTGGACCGCAGCTGGAGAAATGAGGAGTGTGACGGGACTGAGGGACCCAAAGGGCAAATGCGAAGGGCGGAGAAAGGTCCCTTGGTAGCACCACCAAGCCAAGGGCTGACAAGGAATGTGGGGGGTCCTGGGAGAAACCGCCGAGCCACACAGCAGGAAGGGACTCCCCGAGCGCACTCACCTGCTGCTCCCGCACGAAAGCTGCGAACTGTGTTGCCTTCGCGCAGGGGCTGAGGGCGCAGGGGCTGCGAGCCTCGTTCTCGGGAGCCTGGCATCCGTGCCGCCTGGACTCTGCCACTGTCGCTGTACCTGTCATAGAGCCGGAGCATATGCTCCGACACCTTGTCACGAGGCTGCAGCTCTGGGCCGGGGCCACTACCTGCCGAGAGGACTCCTGGCACAGCTTTGTGGAGCTCGGGCAAATGGTGCTTCTGTCTCTCTCCCTGCACCAGGCTCACGCTGAAGCAGCCCAGCCACAGGTAGAGCAGGATGCGCATCCCAGACATGGCTATGTCCAGGTGCCGCGCGTCCGCTCTCTGCATCGCTGGGAAACACTCCCAAGGCGTGAGGGGTCGGCGACAGAGCCGAGGGTTGAACTTCTAAGCAGCTGCGGTAAGGGCGCTCAGAGCCCAGAGCACAGCTGGAAGAGGACAGCGACAAGCCCCACTTTCTGCGCCGATGAAGCGCGGACCCGCAGGTGGGCTCTTCTTGGGCAGCACAGGCGCAAGGCGCTGCAGGCGTTGTCTCCACTCCGACGTTGAGGAAGAGCTGTAGGTCGCTGCGTGTGTGGCCCGAGTGTTTTCAGGAGCTGTCTCTACCCTCCCTCCCCAGTTTATTTTCGGGAACACCCGGTCGAAGCGGCTGCGCTGGGGAAACGGACTAGAGGTGCCTTGGGCGCGTGCCGGAGCCGGGGTGGGCGCAGTGGTCCGGAGAGTGCTCACTAGCTCGCCTTTTCCAGTGACTGGAGGAGCCGCGGAGTCGACAGTCCGAGTTTTGAGTGTACGAGTGTACGTGCGAGCTGTGTGTGTGTGTGTGTGTGTGTGTGCACTGTGACATTGGAAGCAACTAACTTCAAAGTGCTCTAATCTTAGCCTACTAAAACCAAAGTCTCTCTTTCTGATATGCTGTTATCTCTTAAAAATGTTAGGTGAACTTCAAATCAAAGGCAGAAAGCACAGCCCCACAGAGCCTAGCCAGCTCTTGATGCACTCCTGCCCACAGCCAGGCATGCCATCTACTTCTGCATTGTAAAATCATCCAACGATCACCAGCAAACCTAAGTCTTCTTATTCTCGCTATGGACAGCAGCATATGGGCTCCGGCTTCCATCCAACATTTGTCTACATGACTGTTTGAGTTTCCAAAATGTTCATATTGTGTCACTAAATTCTTCCATTTGTAATAAATAGGATGATTTAATGAAATTACGTACACTGGACTCATTTATTGAAATCCATATTTATTCATGCATCTATATGTAAATGTTTAAAGTGATGGGAATTCTCCAGAAAGCAGGGGAAACGTCCTATAACCACCAAAATATTTCTCCTAAATAAGTCCATTTTGGGGAAAGTTCTGTCACATGATTCTTGTGCATAATCACCTCTTCTCTAGACCTCTGCATTCCCATCTGGCCTGAGCCCCCATAAGATAGGGGCTGATTTTGACTATGAACTCAGAGCAGTTTGCCAGTGTGCTAAGTCTGGCAATGCAGTTGGCTGATATTCTGAGCAAGGGGTTAGATCATGACCACACTTCCATCTCTGCTGCAGTAATGCTGTGGCAGAGGGTGCCCCCCCCCACTTCTCTCCCTCCCAATCCTCCATCCCCTGTTTGTGTGTGTAGTGGAGAGAGCTGAGAGGAAGAATGTGAGGGAGAAAATACCTGCTACTCTCTGATTTAACTTTTTCTGGAACTGGAGTAGTTACTGCCTTCAGGGCATTTTTTTTAGTGTCTCAGAAAAAAAATGTGGACTAAACCCAAGTTGTCACCAATTAAAATTGACAACATTGACCAGAGGGGGAAAGTAAAGATTCACATTCTGACCTAGTTCATTATCAACAGCCTCTGATCCTCTCTTAGAGTTTGTTTTTTTTTTTTTTTTTTAATAGACTGTAGCTCAAAACCCCAGACACTAAAGGATTTGGAGTTGAGGAAAACTAATGATGGATTTTCTTCCCACATTTTCTAATGGGCCTGGAGAAAATAGGCAGAATAAAAGGAGAAGGAAATTCTTAGGAAAAAAAAAAAAAAAAAGATAAAGTAAACAGCAACTACCCAAAATGATTACTCATAGTGTTTGCTCTTTGGGGTTCATAATAAATGTTCATTTTACATTAAAAAGTGATAGGAGGTAGTTTATATCAGAATATGTTATCAACATCACTTTACCCCATTCCTTCCTGTTCCATAAAGAGGGCTCAACTTCTAACCTATTCACTATGAGGGTAAGTAGATGCTTTCTTTTCTTTTCTCACAGTTCTTCCTTGTGGGAGAAAGAGCAATAATGCTGTTGGTGATAAGTGAAAATTGGTCATTTCTCCACTGACACATCTCTCAAGAGGGAATGATGACATTTAAAATTGTGATACTCATGTTCTTGTTCTGTGGGGCTTTCTGGTCTTAAAGAGGTGTAGGGAAGACCAGGATTTCCCATATGGCAGGATTACAGGTAGTATGAATCCATTTTCCATCTCTAAAACAAAATAACCAAGGTTGGATAATGTTCAAAGAAAAAAGGCTTATTCAGTTCACAGTTTTGGAGGTTTCAAGTCCAAAAAACAACATAGTGCGTCTGGAAAGATCCCTCCTGGCTGCATCACATCATGGCAAGATGGCATTATAGTGAGAATGCATGCAAGAGAGAGATCAGGAGGGAAGAAAGGAAGTCAGAGAGAGCAAGGAGGAGCCAGTCTTGCTTTTAATAACAATCTCTTCATAAGAATTAACAAAGATCCCAGGAGAACTACCTTAATCCCCTCCTCAGGCAACGTCCTCAAAACTAATCATCTTGTGTGAGGCTTTGCCTCTCCAAGGTTCTTCCCCCTCGCAATGTAACCATACACACTGAAGACCAGGCTTCCCAAACATGGGCCTTAGCAAGGGGCAAGGAGGAGGATCTTAGTAATAACCTACTTTTAGTCTCCCCAGATAGGAACAGGAGTCTCCTGCACTCTAGCAGGAAACAGTATTGGAGCAACATTCTGTGCCGTTGGCCCCATGCTTTCTTTTTTCCTGATTAAGGACGTTAGGAAATGGCAACTGGGAGTACACAGGTTAGCTCTCTTTGGCTTTCTCCTTTTCAGAACTTTTCTATTCAAAACATACATTTTTTCCATCTTCCAAGAACTTAGCCTAGTAGTACAGGCTTCTCTACCACCCAAAGTCATCCTAAAAATTAGCAGGAAGTTCAGCTCAGGAGGAAAGCCCTCAGATCCAAACATCAATCAAGCATTGCCATTATTCAAGATTTCTTTTTGCCTCTTCTCTGACACCTTTGTCTGTTTTCCAAAACTTCTAAGAACTCTGAGGGAAGATGAGATAATAACTCTCATTATTTTTTTTTATTTGTTCTTTTTAGATCTATATGACAGTAGAGTGTATTTTGACATTATACATACATGGAGTATAACTTATTCTAATTAGGATCCCATTCTTGTGGTTATACAGGATGTGAAGTTACACTGGTCATGTATTCATGTATGAACATCAGAAAGTTATGTCTGATTATCCTACTGTCTTTCCTATTCCCTTCCCCTTTCCCTTCCCTTCCTTCCCCTTTGTCTAATCCAATGAGTTTCTATTCTTCTCTCCCCACCCCCTTATTGTGTATCAGCATCCATATATCAGAGAGAACTTTCGGCCTTAAACCAAAAACTGAATGTTCTTTCTGATGACTTTCTTTAAGCAGAGGCATCTGAGGAAAAATGGAAATGAATAGGTCCAATCAGGGCAAATCTACCACTGAACTCCAGTCAGACAAATCTAACATGGCTCTGACCCAGAATGGGTCAGTTATTCTCCTGGATAAGTAATAGGAACATAATGCTCACCACGACTCAGAGTCCAGTGAAGACATTTTCAGATTATAAGTGTATTTAATGAATCAGAAAACTAACTTTATGGAACATTTGCTTTGTGCTTACAGTTATGTGCTTCATGTGTGATAACTAAAGTAGCCCTCAAAAGACTGTAGGGTAGGTTCTGCATTTTGTTCTATTTTACACAGGAGGACAGGACAGGGAAAGAGAGAGAGGTTGAATATGATACAGCTTGCAGACAACAGAATTTGAACTCTAATGCAAATTGTTTGACTACAAGCCTGAGTGTCTAACTCCCATGATATACTATCTGATTAATATGTAAAACTCAGATAAAGTATTTTCACAATTAAAATGAAAGGGTGAAAGTTTTCAATAGAGGTATAAATAGTGGAAGAGTCTCACAAATCTCATGATAGAAGTGAGATAAAACCTACACTTTCCTTCTCGACTGAGGTGATCCATTCTGCTGGACTTCTCTTCAGCTATTATCACTTTCCCTTTTATCATGATTAATGTTGTTATTTTCTTCCCCTAAGACATGATCAGGTGAAAAGTGCTCTGCGTTGTGATTTAATATGGACGTTTGGATCACTTGGATCACAGAATCTGATATGTTAGAGCAAGAAGTTATTTTAAAGATCACCTAAGTGAAAATAAAGACTGACAGGAGGCAAAAGATCTTAGAAAAGTACACAAGCCCAGAACTTAGTGTTGGAATGGCTGGTATCTGGAGTTGTACCAAATACCATTGAAAAAGTAGCTATAACTCAAACTCGATTTTAAAGATCATACCATAAGTCATGCATGCTTGTGTGTGTGTGTGTGTGTGTGTGTGTGTACAAAAGAGCAGCAGATAAAGATTCACATTCTTAAATTTTGAGTGTTGTAGATCTAAATATATAGGCCTATTAAATTGTGTCTTTTCCTGTTATATGTGTTCATTTTCTGGTCAATGCTCGCTTATTTTTAGTTATAAACATCTAACTTCCAGTTCTGAAATTGTGGAGAGATTAGCTTTTGATACTTTAATCATCAAGCTCATCTTCATCAATAAAAGCAGATGTTTGTACAATGTGAAAAATTCTTGTTAATACTAAATAAATTCTAGAGTGATGTGGATGTGTGCTCAAAGTTCCAGATCTCAACCCTGAGCTGCACCATGCTTTCCAATAGCTATAGAGACCAATCAAAAGACGTATTCCAGGGCAATCCACTGGCATGAGAAATGAGGCACTTATTGCAACATTTACTCCTTTGGAAGTGTTCATTCATTACAGAATTGACCACTTGATAAAATGATGCTCCTATCATATTCCTCAAAGGTACACATCACTCTGGTGGTAACCAACAAAGCCAGGATTGAAACTCAAGACTGATCTCAAAGACCATGCTGTCTCCCGAATGTTCCAAAGGGTTCCAATACCATAGTTTCGGTAGGTAGTCCTATGGCACTGGGCATACTTAACAGTTGAATCAAGGACTTTTGTGTCTATGAGTGGTTTTCGGTTTGGTTGGTTGCAAATTACAGACAATGTTTCAAACCAATTTTAATAAGAGTGGATAATTTGCTTTTATGAATAACTCATGGAATAATCCAAGGTAGTAGAATTTATAAGACAGTATAAAAATTGGAATACTATTGTGAAAAAAGGCAGCTACTCTTTTTTACTTTTCAAGGCCAAAACTTTATCTATGCCCAATTCATTCTTCTCTCCGCAACTGGCTTTGAACTGTTCCATGTGCCTCGTGAAAAAGTTATGGCTCCTGTCACCATTCCTGATTCTAAATAACCTCCGAGCTTCATCAGCACTGGCCCAGATTCTGTCAGGTGCCCATCTTTTTTATGTGCCAAGGAGCCCTTTCCTCCTGGTAGGGGAACCAGTTTCTGAAGAGGACATAATGAGAAGACATCCAAACAGATGTATATACCACAGCAGGTCTGCATTTCCTCAGTTGGAGAATGGAAACACTAGATAAGATAGTAACAACAATAAAAGGAAGGATTAATATTAACAAAGCTGCCATTCTGTTTAAGGCATTTGTCTAAGTCATGCACATGTGTTATCTCATTCAATCTTGTAAGCACCATACGAGGCAGGAATTTTATTGCCTCATTTTATATGTGAAATAAGTGAAACAATGAGAGATTAAGGAATTTGCTCAAAATCACTTTTAAAAGCATCATGTAGTTTTGAAATGTTATGATTTTTAATTAAACACCACAGTTTGATAAAGATAAAGAGATTAAAATAATATAAAAGCATATTTTATTTTTTAGTCTGTTCATCTTTTCCTTAAAGCCTGAACAATGCTCAGTGATCAGATTAGTGACATTCAGATCCTTAGTCTAAAATAGGATGTAGTAATAAACACCAATGAAATAAAATTATTGTTAATTTAGTGAGTCCAACATCCAGAAAAAAAAAATTTTTTTAAACCCAGATCTCCACGTACAAAACATGGAATTTGTGGGTAAGAAAAGAAAACATGAGACAATTCCAGTTACATTTCTCAAATTAGGAAGACATAAGATATTTCTTGTTATGGGTATATTTCAGTATTGTTCCACAGGGTTAATCATGTCATGCTGGTAGTAGGCTACTAGTCCTCATTCATGATACCATCTCAATAGGTTCAACTCTGTGCCCAAGCCAATGACCTGTTTTCAAATGCAGCACAGTTGAAAGCATTTAAGAAACAGTTGTTCTCCATAAGAGAAAGAAAAGAAGAAATATTCAATTAAGCAATTTTATTTCCATACAGTATAATGAAAAGCTCTTCATTACTAGAGAAAAGTGATACAAATTCAGCAAAGCTTAGTACATCAGTAGTGAAGTGTCCTTCACAGTTTCACTGCAATACACCCTTTAAATGGATTTGACTAAACCAAATTTCATGTTGCATCTAGGAACTATTGTAAAATTCTTTTTTTCTTATTTTCTAATGATGAAAATTATAACCATTATAGGAAGGCAACAGTCATTAAATAAATTAAAAGCATCTTTAAAGTTTTTCCATATACATATATAATATATAATATTTAAATTGCCATTTACTGTACAAGCGTTTCTCATCTAAAACATTTACAGAAAGTAGCGTGAAAAGCTGAAGGGAAGGCTTAGCTTTTAGAAAAAAGGATTATTTATCACTTATAAACTACATTAAAATACAGCTCTCAGAAGAAGAAAAGCTATACAGAGAAATCAGAATTACCCAAGACTTCTTATTTAATCATTTAATCTTATTCATTAACTGTGCTGAAGCTGTTCTTTAACCCAACCTTGATTCAACAAGAAGCCAATATCCAAACATTACTTGTTAGCACAGAGAAAAGTGAAAGTAGCAAGACTAAATGGAAAAGTATAGTTATATTTTTAAAATTATAAGTCAGACTGATGAAAGTATTACTGACATATGATGATCTATGAAAATATTAAATGGACAATGAGTCTTACAGAAATATTAAGGTAAGAATTTTTCTTACTGAATAAATGATCCTCATTCATATATAGATAGGTGAGTGTAAAAATTAACCTGGAATACTGTAGTCCTGAGATCTGAGGAGTCCAATCTTCCAGTTTAAGTTCTACGACCCTAATCCTGTAAGTTGTATGTTATTTACATAGGTTACAATAAAGTATTCTTAAAATACTGTATTAACATTGCTGTCCCTTAATTGGAATTCCAGAGAACAGTTATTAAAAAAAGAACTCCTTTTTAAAATGACTGTGCATGTGTATCCCACATTGAGGAATAGCTAGGGGAGTGAGTGATTGGGAGTGTGAGGGTTGGAGGCAAGAAGGAAAGGAGGGAAAGAGAGAGAGATGCATGATTTATGACATGGCATTTATAAATGTAGTTTCTCTTCTTATCCATGCCAATTTAAATCAGGAAATTTCTGAAAAGACTGTAGCAATCATATAGAAATTAATACTCAACAAATTACAAAGTAGGCACTTACTTAATTTTCTATTTTAATTTTTTTTTTTAAAAGTTAGCTCGTTTATTTTAATCTCTACTAATGAAAGTTAATCTTTCTTTTTTATTTTATTGATTTTTATTTTTTGGTACTAGAGATTGAACTCAGGGACACTTAACCACTGAGTCACATCCCAGCCCATATTTTTGTTTTGTTTTGTTTAAATTTTTAACAGGTTTCGCTAAACTGATCAGGGTCTTGCTAAATTGCTGAGTCTGGCTTTGAACTTCCATTCCTCTGGCTTCAGGCTCTCAAGCCACTGGGATTGCAGGTGTGTGCCACCATGCCCCGCAATCTTTCTTTATTCTTTAGAAATAGAACTTTTTCCATAAGTATCATAGCATGTCCTCAGTTCAGTAGAGGTTGAATGATGGTGATAAAGTCACCTGGAAAAATTTACTGGTGAAATCTATTTCCATTGCTAAGAGACTTTCCAAGATCTTTCATTGTGTAGTAATTTCATCATATCAATTTTTACTTAAAATAAATTGTAATTAGTTGATACTTGGAAATTTGTATTACTTAGAGTGTTTTTTGATTACCGTTGGATTTAATCTGTATTAACTACACATTGCTTCACAGTACAAAAAGCAACAGACTTTGATTTGTATATAAAAGGCTGAGAAGTGATACTAAAAAATGGCCAGCCATTTTCTTTGATGCATCTCTAAGAAAAACTGTTAATAACTTAATCAAATCTACAAGGAACAAGAAATTTTTCTTTGTCAAAAGACAGTATGTCCAAGATGTATGGTAGACACACTCTGGTTGATTGCTGTCTTTAAAATTTGACTTTCAACTTTGTAAGAACATTTTATGGGGGGTGAGGCATACTGGGGATTGAACCCAGAGGTACTTAACCACTGAGACACATCACCAGCCTGTTTTATATTTTATTTTGAGTCAGGGTCTCACTAAATTGCTGAAGTTGGCTTTGAACTTGGCATCCTCTTGCCTCAGCCTCCTGATCCACTGGGATTACAGGTGTGCACCATCATGCCCAGCTGTAAGGACATTTTTGAGAAAGGAATTCCATCCCACATCTTGGTTTGAATCTTTAACTTCATGGTACCAGAACAACAACAAAAAAGTGAACTAGAGGAAACAGGATAACTTAGGGACAACAACTTAATTCATTTTGTGTAGACCTAGTATGTCTCATTCAGGGTTAACAGACACCCACACCAACTTTTGTATGTTTCTAAAGTGGCAAAGAGCTTCTTCATGGCCATAACCTCTTAATAGGTTTCCAATAAAATACCACTTAGACTACAGAGAATGACACACTGGTTTGCCAACACTGAAGTGTGGGATTTTCCTGCATCTGGCTGATGTACAGAGGTAACTTGTAGTTTTCCCATCTATCACTCTAGTCCCTTCAAGAAAGATGCGTATAAAATAGTTTATATTAAAAACCCAAACTTTCAGTGCCAAAAGGGCTTCCAGCTCAAGCGATCAGTCTCCTCATTTTACCAGGAAGGACACAAGACACACAGTTAACTTGTATCTTCCACAAAATAGTTGCTCAGTAAATACTTATTAGATGACTGAACCACCATAGATAGCTAAAGACAGAGACACAGCAAAATGCCATGTCTAGTAATCCTGCACGGTCTCTGCAATATCCTAGTTATTTCTAATCAACAGGTAAGACTCAACTAAGACAAGGACAAACCACGGATAAAACACTAACAACCACCTGTGGCCTGAAATGGCTTCTTGTCTCTCAAGCACAAAATAGTGAGTGAAAGATTTTTGAAACAATTTTCAAGGTCAAAAAGTAAGACCAGGTTATATGATAAATGAAAATGAAACAAAAGTGAAATAGTGTCTACCTTTGAGTCCCTTTCCTGGTGGATAAACTTGGTGAGCTTTGCTAAAGTGTAGATTCCATGACTGAGGCAAAGGCCCTAATATATGTGAAAAAGTGCCCTTGCTCTAGATGTGGTTAATGAATGATATTCAATCAGTGATTGTGATCAAACTGGCCACTTAAAGAGAGTTCCACTGTTCATGAGTTTTGAGCTTCAATGTCTATGGGCAATTCCACAGAAAATAAAGGCATTATCAAGCGAACTAAAATTTAAATGGCCTCAGGAAGAATTGTTGTTGTTGTGTTTTGCAGGGGGGATTCTTTTTCTTTTTTGAGACAAGGTCTCACTAAATTGCCCAGACTGGCCTCAAGCCTGCCATTTTCCTGCCTTAGCCACACTCTTGAGTGTCTGGGATTCTCAGTGCATGCCACAGCATCTAGCAGTAAGGACTTTTAAATTCATTTAAAAAAATACTTGTAAGAAAGAAGTGAAGAGGAATTACCTCTGGGATTTTTAAAAACTGGACTGCTGACTCCCCTTTCGTTTTCAGGCAGTGAACTGAAAACGGTGGTATTTCCAATATAATGGAGGGTCCAGTGGCAACTCTATATATGCTCTTGAATGGTTCTATTATTTTGGTAAAGTTCTCATACTAAATGGTGCTTGCCAGAAATGAAACTGAAAAACAAGGAATACTGTGTAGACTGAGTTACAGAGTCATATTAAGTACACTTCCTGTAGAGGACACGGGCACCAGGCATATGTATACACACACACACACACACACACACACTCAGCATAGGCTTACTTCAACTCACACAATGACTTATATCAAAAATAGGGGTAAATAAGCCAAGAACTTCTACCATAAACATTAACATTGATGGGATACTTAGCACATGTGGGGTTTCTCAGAAATCTAAGGCAACAAGCCTACTTAAAAATACGAAATTACTCTGTTTCCCCTAAGTTGTTAGAATGAGTAGAGATAAATGATAAGCTATTGTTGTTTCTCCATTCTATTTTTTAAGCCCCTTACAAAAATAAATCAGTATGTTCTTCAACAGTTCTAAAAACAGTTCGATAATTTTTCTCATGTGATTTTTTAAAAGAAAGAAATAGGTGTCCACATTTACTAAAATTTTGCTTTTAGTTACATTCAGAAACAAATACAGTCCAGTTCTGCATGGTGGAAATCTTCGGTCTATTTGCTTATTCTCTTTTGACTATAAAACAATCTTTTGGAACAAAATGCATTGGCAGTGCAAAAAAAAAAAAAAAAAAAAAAAGTCCATAAAAATAAACTAATAATTGAATGAAGCATTCAAATGAGTTCTTTGCCAGGTTATCTGCAAGCACAAGACTCTACTGTCATGTTAGGATAAACCTTAAGCACTACATTCTTATTTTCATCAAAGAATAAGATGCTGAGTGAGGACATCTTTTCTGGCACACAGCAAGGCTCAGGAATCCCAGGAACAACCCCTACAGCTCTCACTATGCTCTGGATGGTAGCATGATTTGATGGTTTCAAAGACTAGAAAAAGAAATGAGAGAACATGTTAGGTGGAATGGCTTTTCCGCTCCTCATCACACAAAATGCCCTATATAATAAATTTGTTTCAATGATTTAGTAAAACCCTGACATCATTGTATACCAGCCCAACCTCTGTTTCCCACCATCCCAAAGTAATAGTCATTTTCTAAGAACCTGCTATGTACATTTTGTAAATACCACCTCCAATCTTTAACAAAAGCCCCATTTCTTACATTTTGCAGACTCAAAAAGCTTAAATGACCTGTATAAAGTCAAATAGCTTGTAAGTGGTAAGAATTTGAACCCAGTTCTTTCAGCAGGAATTATTTAACTTCAAAGAACTTAATCCACAACCATAAAATCAATATATCATTGATATTTTCAACAACAGGATTGCAACCAAAAAAATTTGGGGAGGTTGTTGTTCTTGACCCTGCATTAATCATAAAGAACCCTAAAAAATAACTCTATTTAACAGAGATACCTTATTGCCACTGCTATGGTGATATTTATGCATTGTTGTCAAAATAAAACAGAGGAGCATTGATTTCTTTAATAGTTACCAGGAGGATTATTTGGATGGTGACTATTTCATTAGTGTAATTATTCAAGTGCAAATTGAGGTTAAAAAAAGAACACACCATTGGCCACTGGGGGTCACTGTTGCTCCACAGTTTTAGACTTGGTAGAGTTGTGTTCTTAGGAACGGACCATGTCCTGTGGGAATAAACTAGAAGGTCTAAGGTTATCCCATGGATGTTAGACATTTGACCAATGAAGCCTGGGTTAAATCTCTTCCCCTGGAAAACGCCAAATGAGACCATTAACATCCATGTGAAACAGTGGTTTTATTTAGAAAGCCCCATACAGCTCTGCTCTATCTAAAAGCATTAAAGGGAGGAGTCAGTTTTGCAAACCCAGACTGTTAGGTCCTGCCAGGATGGCTAGCACACCTCCATAAGTGATGCCACACTTTTCAACAGCACTTCTCCTCATGGTCTCCTTTGGGTTGGTGAAACTAGTTTTGTTTCAATCATATTTAAAAACAGAAATTTGGGCACTAGGAATGTAGCTCAGTGGTAGCATGCTTGCCTAGCATGTGTGAGGCCCTGGGTTTGATTCCCAGCAACACACACACACACACACACACACACACACACACACACACACACACGGGGGAGGAAGGAGCAGAGAGACTTCTGGTAATTTGCTAACCATCAAGGCAGGAATAGGATTTAAACCAAAATTCTCACTGTATAATTTCAAGATTTTGAGCCATATTTCTACGCTCAGAGGAACCTCTGCCCCAGTGAATTGGGATTTTAAATTCAAACTCCTAACTCTAACATGGGAAACTCAGACAAGTTAAAAATTTAAGGCTACATAAAAGTCAAAGGTGAAGAAAATAATACTGAAAATTGGCATATTGTGGGGAAATAAAAATAATTCCTTGTGGCAGAAACAGGGAAAATTTGCTTTGTGTCATCGCACCTTTCAATTTCAATGTAAAAAAAAAAAAATCCATACATTTGACTTCAACTTATTTGGAATAAATACAAATAATTAAAATATTGGTCTTAATGACAGGCAACTGCTTTTACTCTTTCTTCCTAGAGACTCCAACTATAAGTTTAAAAGAGTAGTCAAGTTTCAATTAATGAGCTTTGACTGATTGCAAAGCCTAGTTTCACCCCTTAAGTGGGGAAAAAAAAAAAAAAAAAAGTCCAAGCTGTTCTACTCTGTGTGGGTGCCCTGCATCATCAATAAAATATGAGCCTCACCCAAATTGTAACCAGCATTGAACCCGAGATGTCAAGAGGCTTTACTTGTTATCTTAGCAGTATCAGTAATTTCTAAAAAGAACTTTTACAGCCATACAATTTTCTCTATTGATTTAAAGTTATTCTGAAGACTCAATCATCCATGAACCCCCATAAGACTTTTAAAACCAGATTTTCTAACATAATTCTATTATTGTTAATGTCTAACCACTCACAATATTTACATTTCATACAAAGTTGATCTAATTAATTAGCCTTTGGGCAATAAATACTGCTGCACATTGCTGTCCTCAGTGCCTACAACACTGTATACTCTGGACGCTGAAGAAATATTTGGTAAATAGATGAAATACTTAGAGGGAACAGCATACCCTCCACTTTACCTATTTTTGTGGGGGTGGGGAATCCCACACAAAAATGAAAGGTTCTGGGCTGGGGTCATGGCTCAGTGGTAGAGCGCTTGCCTAGCACATGGGAGGCACTGGGTTTGATCCTCAGCACCACATAAAAAATAAATAAAATAAAGGTATTATGTCCACCTACAACTAAAAATATATATATATTTTTTAAATGAAAGGTTCTGTGCAAATGACCTACCAGAGACACAGAAAATATTCATGGGTGTTTCCCAGGAAAATTCCTATCCTATTTCCCCCCTTAAACTCCAACTCAGAAATGATGGAGTCAGAAACTGTGAGTATATGAGTAGTCTCTAGTGAGCTCACTGGAATTCAGCACAAGCCATTGATGGTGGGTTAGTGTTTTCTTATCAGGAACCTCTCAGATTACTAGGGAGTTTCCCCTTTTTTCTCACTATGGAATCTTCTGATCAAGCTGCCCTTACCAGGAATAATTATGTCATGCACAAATGATCCATGTTGCAATTTTCTGGTGTGAAGCATGTTTCCAGTGCACAGTTTTTGTTTCTTAGTTCAAACTGTGTTTCTCATGACTCTCTTTACTGAGCTTAAGAAATATTTCAGTCATAAATGCAAACCTGTGCTCTTTCCCTCACCAGTCTCTCTTTTAAATGAGGGTGAAGCATGTCTTCAACAT
Source organism: Sciurus vulgaris (assembly GCF_902686455.1). Taxonomy (NCBI): domain Eukaryota; kingdom Metazoa; phylum Chordata; class Mammalia; order Rodentia; family Sciuridae; genus Sciurus; species Sciurus vulgaris. The sequence goes on from NC_136469.1 coordinate 79,297,509, forward strand.
CAGTTCAGATAACTTTTTGCTAAGGAAACTCAGTACATCATAATTCAATGTTTATAGTGCTCATCTTCATGACCAGAGATTAGAATTGGAAAATTCAGGAAATTCACTGAGGATGTATGGTTTTGAACTAATTAATGTGAATTTCTTTATATAGGATATTTGGTGCAAAGTATTTGGATTATTTGCTGCCTAATTCTCTCTTTGCTATTCCTAGTTGTTTGGCATAATTCCTTGCAAAAGTAACTTCATTCCTTTAATCCTTGTTGGTTTCTTGGCTCTCTGTCAACAACAATGGCTCAATCATTTTCATTTGAAATTTCTGTTTTCCATCTCGGCTAAGGTGGTGAGGGAGGCAAAGAACTCAGCCTTGGCTATGTGGGTATTTTTCATCTCATGGCAGAATTCCAAGAATCTCTCCCTGGGAGAACAGATTGACTGTAAGGGCTAGAAATCTGAAAAATCCAAATTGCCCTGTCTGCGAATGAAATCTACAGTGGTCAGGGCTGCACCTGCCCAGCTGTGTGTGATGTCCTCAAGTTGAATATGATTACAAATACATTAGCAGGGGAGAGTATGTATCGGCTACGAGCCTTCATTCCTGACCTGGGCCATGAGGTTTTGCTATACTCTTCCAGACCAGCCCACATGGGTGTGAGGGCCCAGAAACTATCTAATTGGAATCAGTGAAAGGGCAAAGCCTGGAATTTGGGAAAGGCAGAGCACAGCTGTTCTGAATTATAGAGCAGGTTGTCGACTTTAGCAGATGAAGAGACCCGCCATATAGAGACGGTTTTTGCTCAGGAGGCCTGAAAAGAAGGGCAGCTGAGCAGTCTGGCCTGGGAGAACTTTTCTTTGGGTCAAAATGAATATCTAATGTCTAAAGATTCTCTGGTGCCTCGATTACTGCACGTGTCATGCTGACCTAGTTACAGCTCCTCATTTTGTTCTGCTGGTCAGGAAGCTTTGCTATTTAAGTAGTTCACTCTGGTTGCCATATTAGACACTGTGCTGACAAGGGCATGCTCACCCCTTGCCTCCTCTTTCAGCTTCATGTTTCCCATCCCTTGGTTACTGTACCCCTGGAAGACTTAAAGGGAACCACTGGAAAGCTTTAAAAGTTAAGCAGATCCATACAAGGTGACGAGAGATTGAGGACTCTTTGTAACAGCCAAACTTCCACTCTCCACTTGGCAGGAGGAAATCTCAAGCTCAGAAGGAAAGCTCCACACTTATCCCTGTTATGTCTCCCTAGAGCTCTGATGCCACGCCAAGTTTGGACAAATATTTTGATGAGTCCAATTGCTGCAATGGATGCTCTCCTCATTCTACTACTCTCCAAAGGAACCTCACTGGAAGAGCTCACAGGCTGTTAAACCCGCAGGGAGAATCCTATTTTCAACCTTGTGATATTTGAAAATGAACTAGAAACACAAAACTTTTTCTTGCTTTACAACTTTTATTTTCTTGCTCCCTTTCCCTATCTAGTCTTTTTCCAGCTGCTCACACTTAATTTCCTATTCTCCTCAGACTCTGCAAGGGCCATTAATAATAACGTCAATAACAAATATTTATTGAGCACCTACTGCATGCAAGTTGCTCTACTATTTCATTTTCCCCTTGTTTTGTTATGAAGTGTTATTATTCTATTGGAGGGGTTACTGTGGATTGAACTCAGGGGCACTAGACCACTGGGCCACATCCCCAGCTCTACTTTGTATTTTATTTAGAGACAGAGTCTCACTGAGTTGCTTAGCACCTCCCTTTTGCTGAGGCTGACTTTTAACCTGCAATCCTCCTGCCTCAGTCTCCCAAGCTGCTGGGATTATAGGCGTGTGCCACTGCAACTGGTTCTTATAACTATTTTTACCCATTTCAAAGATGATAAACTAACAAGGAGAGAGTTTGAGTAACTTATCCAAAGAACCATAGTTGGTAAATGGTAGAATCAAGATTCAAACCAAAAGCATTTGATAATCAATGTCACTCCTCCAAGTACAATTTGGGGGAATCAGCAGTATTAGTATCACCTTGAAGCGTGTTAGATGTGCAGAGTCATGGGCTCTATCCCCAAACTGGACCAGGGCACACATATTAACAAATACCAGGCAGTTTGTAGGCACATTAAGGTTTAAGAAGGCCTGGATGATCAAGCATGTGTATTTAATTATTCTGCTATATTGCCATACTTCTCTCCTTAAATTTGTTTCTTTTCTTAACTTATCCCTTATTAGCTTTTAAATTATAATTCTTTAGATCACTGAGGAACATGGTGAAGTTCTTCCAGAGCAATAGCAGTTTTATGAAGAGTCAAAGCAGGTGGCACCAACAGGAGAGACAGTCAGTGAGGAACCATGGTGGAAGCCTGGAGACTAAACCACTTATCCAGTTAGGGGATGAAAGCAAACTAACAGAACATCTCCACATTAGTATGGCTTTCTAGAACCTGTCAGGAGGGAAGAGGGAAGCTTCTTTTCTGGGTCACCCAAATGAAATTACAGCTTATGAGAATGAGAAAGATTATTTAGAAAACCCCCAGCCCACCTAAAATCAGTCATCCTGAATTTATCAATAGAGGAATCCATTCTCATCTCTGGAGACAAGTCACAAGCCACAAGCCACAGTGTATGATAGAGTCTTCCCTGCTGTGGCCTTGTATCATCTTTGCTGTGTTTCCGAATGTCATCCCTGGTGAATGAGTTCTGTCTGATCAGTGAAATGTACTTTATGAATCTTTAGAGAATATAAGGCTCTTTTTATCACTGTAAGTATAGATAATATTTACTTTGTGTTGGGTTTACAAAACTCAGTATCATTCAATATCCTTGGGAAAGATTAGGTCTTGGAAAATGTGAAAAGCTGAGACATCGTAACATGAAAAACAGAATGTCAGTCAGCCCTTTTGTTTTTATGTGTGTGGTACCCAACGATCACAGGACTAGAAACGTAAAAATGCTACCATAAAGACTTACATGCAAAAATAAGTCACTCTTTGAGGTAAAGGGGCTTCTGCCCTCATTATTAAACTATAACAAAAATTGATAATTGATTTCAAGCTTTGAAAAAAAATGAACATACTTCTTCCTCTGAATTCTATTCCTTGAGTCACTTCTCATCGTTTAAGAGAGAATCAAACTGTTTCAAGACAAGAATGAAAGCATGGCAACAACTTAACTGAGCTTGGAGGGCACCACTCGTAGTTCAATATTTATACTCTACGTTAAAAGAGAACTTTCACTCAGACTTGCTGTGCAAAAAGAGGTGGGCGTTGGAGAGACTTCTGAAAATATATTTGCCATGATACTGAGTAGTGATATGATAAAACACAGCCCTGATTGAGTTTGGAAGAGTCAGGTAATTTCTGAGAGGTTAAAATAGGTCTTGGAAGAAGTTTACGAAGTCATCATATTCTATTTTGCCTTCCCTTTTTGACATTTAGCAGAGAAGCAAATGAAATAAACATCTGGAAGATTTAATGAGGCCGTTTACCTAGCCAAACCCTGATCCTAACCTCTATGGGGACAACTCTTTTCATGAGTCATTACTTATCAAAAAAATTGTTCTGCATCAGGGCTCAATCCCATTAGCCTGTCCTTTTGCTTCCATGGTCTCCATGCATTCCCTGATATTCCTCAAAAATCAGCTTCTACCACCTGGGGTTTGCTTATCATAATAGGTATAGATGCATAACTAGTTGACTATGCACCATGTTTGGAACCAACACAAAAGACATTTTTACGGGTACATTTTTTCATATTTCTTCATACCACTGTTGACCTCATATTACTTTAACACCATTAAGAAAAACCATGCATAAACCATATTACCTGTTACATAGGTACCTATTACCTAAAGGTCCAGATGGTTCAGTAAATGAAAACACACACTAACGCTCATGCACATTCAACTTAGTGTGCCTTTCTACTCTGTGGAAAAAAAAGAAGAAAGAACAGGGCTAAAACAATGGCTACCTTTGGCATGGGGAACTGGCAGCTCCAGAGCAATAATAAGCATCAAAAGACTTGGGGGAGATAATCCATTCACTCCAGCCAATATCAGCAAAGTCCACTTTAAGGTATCTCTTGGCACAATTTCGAGGTTCAACCCATTGCTTTCTTCTTGCCTTCTTCAAGGTCTGTTCATCAAACTGAAGTGTCTGGCTCTTTTGGTGAGGTCCTTTTCTCTGTTTCTTTTGTTCTTACTCTTCTCAGGAGGCTGAGTCTGAGGGTTTTGTAGGGCTTCCTCTCTTCCCATACTCCCTCCTCCTGGTACTGATACTCTGCCCCAGGAAGCTCATTGTTCTGCAGAGGCAACAAGATACCTGTAGAGCGCTTCTTCCTTCGTTCCATAGAAAGGGCAGCTCTGATGTGACTATCCAGTTGGGGACAGCTCCAGTGGGGAAAATTCCAATGTCCCTGTAAGCTGATACCACACTTTCTGGTTCTGAAATGGCAACATCATTGGCATACACCAAGATATAAGGCTCCAGAAAAGGTACCATCCTTTTTGGCAGTAGTTGTGCTTTGGAGGTCATGTTAAATCCTATAGGAAGTCCTCATTTTCCTTGGCCTTCTTCAAGAGCTGAGTGATATCTTTAGATAGCCAGGACATGATGTCTCGATGAGGTTTGGCTATATCTACTGACAGATGACCCAGGAGTTGGCTTTGGTTTAGGTTAGCTTTGAGGCTCCATGCATAGAGTTCTATCTGTATGTGTTTCCTCTGAGCATGATGTGAGCAGCCCTGGGGCACTGGACAATTCCAGCTGATGTTTACTAGCTCTCCAATATAGAAATACAGTGTGGCAAACAAAATGTTTTCAGATTTGGTTAGAGAAGTCAGATTAAAATATGTAGTCCCTTGCTTTTAAGGTCTCCTAGGAATAAAAAAAAAAAAAAAAGAGAGAGAGAGAGAGAGAGAGAGTAAACATAATAAGACCTCAATCATGTGAAAAAATTAATTCAAAATAAATCAGAGCCCTAAATATATGAGCTAAAAGCCATAAAATTCTTCAAAGAAAACACAGGACTAATTCTTCCTGATCTTGGATTTGACATTGAATTATTAGATATGACACTCAAAGTGCAAACAACAAAAGAAAAAATAGACATATCAATAAAATATATTTATAAATCAGATAAATGGAAATTCATCAAAATTAATAACCTGTGCATCAAGTGACATAAGCAAGTGAGAAGACAATCTTCAGAATGTTAACCGTATATCTGATAAATCTAGTATCCAGAACACAGTACATAAATGACAGCTATAACTCAACAACGGTTATAATGCCTTATAATGCCATAATAAACCCACAAAACATGAGCAAAGGACTTGAATAGACACATCTCCAAAGAAGATACACTAATGGCCAACAGGCAGATAAAAGGATACTCAAAAACATTAGTCATTAAGGAAATAGAAATCAAAAGCACAATGATGTACTGGTTGACACATACTAGTATGACTACAACAAATCAACCCCAAACACCAGAAAGTTAGTGAGGATGTGGAGAAATTGCAACTCTTTCACCTTGTCAGTAGGGAGGCAAAATGGTTTTAGTCGCTATGGAACACAATTTGATAGTTTTCCCAAAATTTAACATAGAATTTCCATATGCTCCAGCAATTACTCCTAGACATATGCCCCCAAAATTGAAGATAGGCACTCAAATGAGTATCTGATTATAGCAGCACTATTCACAATAGCTAAAAGGTGGGTACTGCTCAAGAGATCATCAGTGGATGAATGGATAAACAAAGTGTGGCATATATAAAAGATACAATATTACTGTCATGAAAGAGAACAAATACCAATACATGTCAATGTAAATGGACCTTGAAACATATAATGCTAAATGAAAGAAACCACATGCTAAAGGTCACAAGTTGTTTCATTTCATTTTCATGATATATCCAGAATAGTTAAGTCCATAGAGACTAAAGTGGTAGGTGTTTGCCAGGGGCTGGAGCAAGGGCTGACTAAGGAGAAACTCCTTAAGAAGTTTGAAATCATAGAGATATTTTGGAACTAGATGGAGTTAGTGTTTGCACAACATTTTGAAGGTATCAATTGCCACTTTATTGATTTCTTAAATAGTTAATTTCCTCTTTGTGAATTTTACCTCAATTTGTTTTTAAAAAAGAAAATATAAACCAAAAAAATTATGCAACCCCTTTCCTTTTGAGGATTCTGGTGGGAGTGGGAGTAAACAGGAGTAATTTTAAAAGCCAGAAAAAAGTTTAAAGTAAAGATTAGCCAGTTTTATGACTTGCTCTTTCCTTTACTGAAGCATCATAAATGTGTGAAAATTATAACAGCAGTAAACTTAGTGTGGGGGATGGGGTGGGGCAGAGCATTCTAGAGATGACCAAGATCTGAACTTATAAATTTGGCAAAATATTCTAACAGCCTCCTATATGAGGCACACATGGCCTAATGGTGATAAGCACAGGGTTTAGAATTAGACTCACCTTGACTTAAGTACTGGTTCAGTCACTTAATTAACAGGGGGAGCTAATGTTCTCATTCATTAAATGGAGATAATTTCTACTTCCATGTCATCAGAATTAAATAACTGTAAAGCATTTCATAAAGGCTCTAGTTAAGTGTTTCTTAAATATAAATTGTCAGTGTAATTAATGCCAGGATTCACAGTATTATGGGCACTTTATCTCCTACCTGCCTCACAAATTATAGGGTGCAGGATATGGGTTGAATATGCAGGGTGAAATATCTCAATATTCAGAAAATATATCCAAAAATGAGAAACCATTCAAAGTGCTTTTTAAAAATTTTCTGGTACACTTTGTCTGAACTTGAACAGTCCTTAAATTTAAAAGTTATATTGCTAGATAGCTTAACAAAAAAGATTGAAATTGTTTGATTGTACTTCTAGTTCTTCAAATCCAGAAACAAAAGACAGTGAGAGGAAGGAGAATGATTTTCAAGGGCAGAACATGGCTCCTTCTAACAAGTTACTGGTAAGGCTGAGGTTAAAGAATGTCCAGTCCTGGGATTGGTCACCAAAGTCCAGGCTTTCCTTCATGCACTTGTTCCATATACATACTTGTTTCAGAAACACACGCAATCATGAAATTATGTTCTTGATCAAAAACATGTTTCTGTAAAAACAAAACATTTTTATAAAGAGTGGAAACTTAAAATGAGTTCACTGAGTCCCCAAGCACAGGGGAAGTGCAATGGGAAACACATTTTATTCATTTTTAACATTGTGTGAAGCAAAAGGAGGGAAACTGCCATTTGTGCACATTTGTATAATCCATGACACCAGGATAATATTTTGCAGACCTTTATAACAAAGCCATGGCATCAGGGTTGTTCAGAGACTCTGACCTTAATTCATCCCAGTTACCATAATATATACTTTTACTCATACTTTGTGTAGCAGATGGAAGTTTAAAATGGAGGAAGAGGAGTCACTCTGTTCTAAGTATGTGGCAATAGAATGACTGCCAAACAGACTGGCAGTGAATGAACTCTGAGGGACAGGGGTGGCAGGGTGTCACTGGGTAAATTAATCCTGCTCCTTTCCCCCACATTTTACTTCAAAATATTTCCTTCTTTCAAACAAGTTTCCCATCACCTTGTGACCTGCTGCTGGTAAGCCTCCACCACTGGGTCTAATCTTTAACATCTTCTCATAAAAAGTCTCAGAATCTGTCACACCACCTGGTGCCACCACTCTCATTCTAATTCAGGGTATGATTTTGAAGTTTAAGGCCTGTGACCCAGTCCCAGGTCCACTACACCCAATAGGGATTATTAGACAAATTACCTAAACAAAATCCCCGATTGTTCCTCTGTAAAATGAGACCAGTAGTATCAACTGCAGAGTTGTCATGAGGGTTAATTGAATGAATGTAGGTAAAATGCACCTGGGAAAGACTCCCTAAATGCTAGCTAACTAGAACTGCACTGTCCAGTATGATAGTGACAGGCCACATCAGTTCAAAGTGAAACATGCTGTACACATATAAAATACACACTGAATTTCAAAGACTTGCTCCAAAAATAAATGGACATTACAGAAATATATTTTATATTGAGTATGTATTGAAATGATAATATTTGAGAATTTGGGGTTAAATGTAATACATTATTAAAATTAATTGCTTTAGTTACGTTTTGCATTTTCAAATGTAGCTACTAAAATTTTTAAATTATATATGTGGTTCACATTTGTGGCTCATATTAAATCTCTACTGGATGGTGGTGGTCTAGAATAACCACTGGTTTTACAGTCATATGGCCCAAAAGGAAATTTTGAAAAGGTTTTATTTCCAAATGCAGTAAAGAATGAGGATTTTGCTCAACATAAATAAGCAAATAAAAAAGTAAATTGGGCAAAAGCTTCCTTTCTTGAAATGCAACATTCTTTTTTTATGAAGGACATATTAGATAAAGATAATCTTGGTGATTACTTTAAAATTTTCCCTCCAGCTGCAGTTAATCATTTCAATCTGCAATCGAAAGTCTAAGACCAACAAACTACTCTTTTCTAGAGCTAAATGGGCCTTATATCACAGAGATTATGTACATAGTTTCCACTGTATTATTTGTGTATTACACACATAAACATAATACAACCAGCAATGAATGAGAGACCAAAGCAAAATAAATGGTTTACTTTAACCAACATGAATTGAACACCCATCAGGTGCTAGAGCTCCGACTAGGTCATAGGGCTGCACAAACAGATGCTTCTATTCACACACCGTGGTCGGGGAGAGGATACGTGAGCAATGTATAGGTAGTTCTACCACTTTAACACTAGCTGTCCAAGGTGTTAATGATCTTGGAACAGAAAAGGAAGCAATTAACTTTGTCCAGATAGGGGACAGAGGGACACATGGGGAAAAGGTGACCTTTGAACCAGACTTTAAAGATGAAGGCAGAAGGGAATATTGGGGAGGGGAAGGAAGGAAGGAACACGTTACAGCAGTGTTACAGCTGTTGTTACAGCAGCTCAGGATCTGGAAGCTTTTCCATGAGGACTATTGGCATGTTTTAAATAGAAATTATAAGAATACTTCAAATTAACCTAGTTATTGAAATCCTAGCAAACATCTAAACCTGCCAAGTTCAGACAAGAAATGGCCAATTCACATCTAGCTTCTAACCAAAGATGTTAAGTTACGCCCAGCACTTGATGTCTTTGCACTTATTTCTACCCAGCCAGAGGAAAGTTCTCTCTCTGCCTGTTCTAAATTCCTGCTCTCCTCTCTCTTCTTTTAAAAATAAACTTGAAGTAGCCACTCTTCTATAAATCATTCCTTCTCTGATCCGTACTTACTTTTTGTCTTCTCTGATCTGAGGTTATTTAATTTCTGTAGAAGTCAATGCTCTTCCCTCAAAGCAACCATTTAGTGTGCATTTACAATGGACAAATATGGCACTAAGACAGGTGCATGGAATTCAGTAAGCTGGGTACCAGAAATAATTAAGAATGGGGTAAATGCCTCCCTGCTATAGAGACACATGGTAATAACATTCATGCATTTTACATTTTTTAGATTTTTATATTAATCTAGCTTTTCAAACAAGCATCTTCCTGTACTTAATAATGGTAATTTTGCATTAGAGTTCTCTCTCTTCTCCCATCAATTACTGCCCAGATTTATCTATGCACACCAATAACTAAGTTTAAAGAACAGAGAAGGAAAATGCCTTAATGTTCATCTTTTTCTATTCATTTGAAGTATTCAGATATTTATTTGGAATGACTGAATGAAAAATCAGGTACATTTTCTGATTAATAAAAAATGGATAATAATAATATTTAAAAAGATGATATAAACACAAGTAGTTTATGTATTACTTTTAGGCTGTGGATAGTATTTGAATACAAGAAATACTAATTATATGCTATACCAATCTAAATATATCTAGAGCAGCGTGCCCAGTTCTGGGTGTTCTCATCTTAACTAGTTTACATACGTCAAAAACAACTAGG